>NC_084764.1:14792500-15392500 GCF_028858725.1 Colius striatus | reverse complement strand
GTTAATTGCAAAACCTAAGGTCCAGAAACTTAGATTATGCACTGGGCTGAAAAAATTAAATATAGTATGTGTAATGGGTGATGGTCAAAATTGTTATTGTTGAACAAATCGAGTAGGATTCAGTTATATTGTGCATATTGTTGTAAGCAATGACTGTGTTTGTGTAAGTTTGATTATGTTTTGTGGAACCTTGTAGTAGTAGTTAAGCCAACACCTGGACGAAACAACCAGGTCAGCGCTTGGATGGTGCACCAAAGTAGCAGAACTTCAGAGGCAGGAACACCCAGCAACATTTTTCACCAATCTGGAGCTGGTAGATGAGTGAGGACGGCGCGTGGACACTGTCGACTGACCAACCAGGGGCCGATTCGTCGGAGTGTCCCAACCCATGAAGAGGGGGGGATAACATATATAAGTACATACGAAAGGATGAATGTGTGTGCCGTGGTGGAACTGCTGAACTTCCCCTGGTCACCCAGCACTGTTTGCCCTTTTATCACTTGCTATAATTGGTTTAATAAAATTCTTTTTGGTTAAGAAAGCTTTAGAGGCTGATTCCTCAACAACAATTTGGTGCCGTGACTTGGATCCTCGGACTTCGGCGGAGGACCCTCAAACATCGGGACGGCGCGCCTCGTCTTTTTTTTTATGATCCCGGGGTGAGTTGGAGACTCCTCGAGGCCCTTGAATTCCGAACCTTAAATTTTCAATAATTGGGCAAAGAATTGAACCCCGTAAAACTTTGTGCACAAAGAATCGGACGAAGACCCCAGGGAGGGTAAGTATAGAAAGCGATTCCGTTCGGTCGGGGTGGGTTTCCTGGAGTGTGTTTGAATGAGACGCCCCCCCTTGGGGGAAGCGAAGCGAGCGTGGACCCTGCCGTGAGGCAGGGCGGGACTCTCTTGTAGTGCGGTTTTCATTGCCCGCAAGGGCGTGAGCCATGAACGAGGTGGGGGGGTGTGTGTGTGTGTAAGAAGGCACTCCAGAAGATGGGACAGAAGAATAGCAAGCCTTCTGATCCCATGGGGAAGGGACCCAAGGAGAGGTTACCGGATATTCCCCGGGATTCCCCATTGGGCTTTATGCTCAGGAATTGGGAAGGTGCGCCTTGCACGTGAAACAAAAGTAGGGAAAAGATGGTTTACTATTGCATGTACGTCTGGGGAAACCAGCAGATTAGACCAGATCACTTGTGTTGGCCAGTTTTTGGGTCATATGAGAATTGGATTTGTCAGGCTCTAAACCTTTATATAAATGATAAAGAGCCCTTTAATTCTGAGGAGAGCGAGTATGCGCATTGTTGGCTATCTTCTGCTACTCGTGCTGGGATTTTCGCTTTAGGTGAAAATAAATCGGGCCGTAAGAAGAGGGTCCCTGAGGAACCTCCACCCCCTCCCCCTCCCTATGATCCCCCGCTGGTAGAAAATCCAAGACCTCCCTCTCCCCCTGTGCCTTCGGCCCCTGAGGAGGATCCCGATTCTTCGGGGACAGTTGGAGGGACCCGAAGACTCACGAGGAGTTGAGCTAGACAGCAAATAACATCAGAAACGGGGCTACAAACATCATCGAGAACAGGGCTATACCCACTAAGAGAAATAGCGATGGGAGGTCCACAACCCGGGGTGGGATTTGTGTCAGTGCCTTTAAACTCGGGGGATGTAAGAGAGTTTAAGAAGGAAATAGGGAGTTTGTTAGAGGATCCCTTAGGAGTTTCGGAAAGGATAGACCAGTTTCTAGGACCTAACCTATATACCTGAGATGAACTGCAAGCTATTATAGGGATACTATTTACCGCGGAAGAGCGGGAGATGATCCGAAGAGCTGGGATGAGAGTCTGGGACCAGCAACACCAACAGGGGCCGGGTGCTGACATTAAGTGGCCCCAGCAGCGCCCTAATTGGGATAATCAAAACCAGGAACACAGGGGCCATATGGGAGATCTCCGCACTATAATTGTACAGGGGATTAAGAATCAGTTCCTCGAGGGCAGAACATAAATAAAGCCTTTAATGAACAACAAAGGAAAGATGAGACTCCCACAGAACGGTTAGAAAGATTAAGAAAGAGCTTGCAGCTTTGCTCTGGAATAGACCCTATGACACCAGTCGGGCAAGCCCTTCTAAAAACTCAGTTTGTGGCAAAGTCATTGCCGGATATTAGAAAGAAGTTAGAAAAGTTGGAAGATTGGCAGGAGAAAGGGTTGGACGAGTTGCTAAGGGAAGCGCAGAGGGTTTATGTGAGGAGGGAGGAAGAGACCCAGAGGAGACAAGCTAAAATTTTAGTAGCGGCAGTTCGAGAAGGACAAAGGGTGGCTCCATGGAAGGAAGGGCCACCACGCATGGGTGGGAACGGGCCACCTCAGGGAAGCCAAGTTGGACCGAAGGATTCAAGAGAAATAGAATGTTTTTACTGCCAGAGGAAGGGACATATGCGTAGGAATTGTAGGAAACGTATACAGGATGAAAAGATGTATCACGCGGAACAGGGCTGTCAGGGGCTCTATTTGCTGCGGACTTTTAAAACAATGGAGCCCTTGATAAAATTGAAGTTAGGTCCTCAGCATCAGGAAATGGAATTCCTGGTGGATTCGGGGGCAGAAAGATCTACTGTCCAAACTGTGCCCCGGGGATGCACCCCCTCCTCGGAGAAAATACAATAGGAGCAAAAGGAGAACCCTTTTTTGTACCTGTAATTAAAAGAGTGAAAATAGAATCCCCATCCAGGATAGGGGAAGGGTCCTTTTTACTAGTACCTGAAGCCGAATATAACTTATTAGGAAGGGATTTAATCGTCGAATTAAGAATTAGCTTGGAGGTAAAAGATCAAGAATTGAAAGTGAAATTGTACGCTTTAACAACCGAAGACGAAGCTAAGATCAATCCTGAAGTATGGTACACTCCCGAGTCAGTGGGAAAATTAGATATCCCACCGATTACAGTGACAATAACGAATCCAGAAGTACCGATACGTGTTAAACAATACCCTATATCACAGGATGGGAGACACGGGCTTCAACCTGTAATTGATCGATTATTACAACAGGGGCTGCTGGAACCATGCATGTCACCCCATAATACCCCCATATTGCCCGTAAAGAAATCAGATGGGTCCTATCGTTTGGTGCAAGACCTCCGTGAAGTAAATAAAAGGACGGTAACTAGGTTCCCAGTAGTGGCCCAGTAGTTCCTGATGAGCCAGCTGTCCCCAGAATTATCCTGGTATAGTGTAATTGACCTAAAGGATGCCTTCTGGGCCTGTCCATTGAGGGAAGAGTGTCGTGACTATTTCGCCTTTGAGTGGGAGAACCCTGATACCCATCGGAAACAACAACTTAGATGGACGGTTCTTCCACAGGGATTTACTGAATCACCAACCCTCTTTGGACAGGCTTTGGAACAAGTCCTGGAGGATTTTGAACCAGAACCTGGAGTAATTGTGGTACAATATGTAGATGACCTATTAATAGCGGGAAAAAACCAAGATAGTGTGCAAAGTACCAGCATTAAGTTATTGAATTTTTTGAGTCTAAAAGGTTTAAAGATATCAAAATCTAAACTGCAATTTACTGAGGAAGAAGTAAAATATCTAGGGCACTGGCTGAGTAAAGGGACTAAGAGACTAGATCCAGAGCGAGTAAACGCTATTTTGTCCCTCCAGCCTCCCAACAATAAAAGGCAAGTCCGACAGCTTTTAGGTCTTTTGGGCTACTGTAGACAATGGATTGAAAATTACAGCAACAAGGTTAAGTTCTTATATCAGAAGCTAGTGGGGGAAGGTCTGATGAAATGGAATACAGAGGATGACGAGCAATTAGAGAATTTAAAAACTGATTTAGTAAATGCCCCAGTATTGAGTCTGGTGGATACCCGGAGGCCTTTCTATCTATTTGTTAACACAGAGGGTGGAACAGCCTTTGGGGTCCTAACGCAGGAATGGGCAGGTAAAAAGAAACCCGTGGGGTATTATTCCAAGTTATTAGATCCAGTCAGTCGTGGTTGGCCTATCTGTTTACAGGCCATAGTTGCTACTGCCCTCTTAATCGAAGAAGCTGGGAAAATAACGATGGGCGGAGAATTAAAGGCATATACCCCTCATAATATACGAGGGGTATTACAGCAGAAAGCTGATAAATGGATTACGGATGCCAGGTTACTGAAATATGAAGGGATCTTATTGCACTCTCCCAAGTTAGAGCTTGAAACAACTAATTTACAAAATCCAGCTCAATTTTTGTATGGAGAACCGAGCGAATCTCTTTCCCATGATTGTATCAGGGTAATAGAATATAAAACTAAGATAAGGAAGGATTTAGAGGAAGAGGAGTTGTTATGTGGAGAGAAATTGTTCGTAGATGGATCATCTCGGATAGTGAATGGGAAAAGGAAGTCAGGATACGCTATAATAGACGGGAGCAGTTGGACAATTAAAGAATCAGGCCCCCTTAATATAAGTTGGTCGGCACAAGCCTGCGAACTATTCGCAGTATTGAGGGCATTACAGTTGTTAAAAGATAAGAGAGGAACAATATTTATGGATTCTAAATATGCATTTGGGGTAGTTCACACGTTTGGAAAAATTTGGGAAGAGAGGGGCCTAATGAATTCTCAAGGTAAGGGATTAATACATGAGACCTTAATAAAGCAAACTTTGGAGGCATTAAGAGGGCCCAAACAAATTGCAGTAGTTTATGTAAAGGGCCATCGAAAGGGAACCTCCACACGAATAAGAGGGAACAATTTAGCAGACGAGGAAGCTAAGAAAGCTGCGTTACTGGTGATAAAAGCAATTGAACAAGATCCTGTACAAACTAAGTATGCTATGAAATTCACAAATCAGGAAAAAGGAAAATTTGGAGCAAATGGGAGTAGTTGAACGAGAAGGAAAGTGGTGGTTACCTGATGAGAGAGAAATGCTCCCGAAAGGAGTAGCTTGGCGAGTTTTGAGAGAGTTTCATAGGCAAACCCCTTGGGGATTGCAGGCTCTAGTAGACCAATTTGCCAATAAATATATGACCCTGGGGGTGTATGATCTAGCAAAAATAATTGTTGGAGAATGTTTAACATGTCAAAGGATAAATAAACAGCACCTTAGGGAAAGAGTCCCTGGGGGGAGGCAACTAGCCAAGAAGCCATTCGAAAGGATTCAGGTAGACTTTATGGAGTTACCGAAGGTAGGCAGATATAAGTATCTTCTAGTTTTTGTAGATCATCTAACTCACTTTGTAGAGACCTTCCCGGTGGCTCGGGCCACTGCAAGGACGGTAGTAAAAATATCATTAGAACATATCATACCTAGATATGGAGTCATGTCAGTTATCGATTCGGACAGAGGGTCCCATTTTACTTCCAGAATAATTAGAGAAACGTTAGAAGCTCTAGGAACCAAATGGGAGTATCATACTCCTTGGCACCCCCAAAGCTCAGGGAAAGTTGAAAGGATGAACGGGGAAATTAAAAAGCACCTAACCAAATTAATGATAGAGACCAAAATGAGTTGGGTGAAGTGTCTCCCCTTAGCCCTCTTGAACATAAGGACACAACCGAGGACTGATACAGGACTTTCCTCCTTTGAAATGTTATACGGAGTGCCCTATGATTTGGAAAAACCAATAGAACATCCTAAAGTGGAAGAAAAGGTGTTACAAGAATACCTTATAGAGCTCATGAAAAGGAGGCAAGAACTGTTAAAGCGAGGCCTGGTGGTTCAGAGACAACCTTTAGATATAGCAATACATAGTATTAAACCAGGAGATCAGGTACTCATAAAGACATGGAAGGAATCATCGTTAACCCCTCGCTGGGAGGGACCTTTCCTTGTTTTACTTACCACAGACACCACAGTCCGCACCGCGGAAAGAGGTTGGACACACGCTAGTCGGATAAAGGGTCCTATCCTGCACACGGACTGGGAGGTTGCCGGGAAACCGGACGATTTGAAGCTGACCCTCAAGAGGAAACAGAGACGTGACGCATAGCCCTGGATACTAGGCTTCTCATGGACAATTGTAAAGAATCATATAAGTCGCACATCGCATGTCGTGTATGTAAGCAATGCAATCTGTGGGTATGTCGCGTGTGTAACAGATGCGGGATACAGCAGTGAAAAAGCTTGAAACCTTAGATAACGAACACTGTAGAGGAGGTCGGTACAAAACGGTTCCACAATTAGAGGAGGAATTTATAACTAGGGATATAGAGTGTAGCAAACTATTTAGGTACCCTCTGGACTATAAGTTCAGGCATTTGGGAGATAACCAAGAGAAAGTGTAAGAAGCATTTTGGTGAGAAAAAGATACAGGGAACGTTCCAAACCCTGTGGGGATTCGGGACAGTGGCTAAACCCTTGTATTCGAAAATAGCCCTATTGGGTTGAGTATTGGAAAGTGGATTGTGGCAGAACAAGGAGAGAATTTAGGAGGCAGTCCCCTGAAGACTACAACTGCTGCCGAGAAGATAACTCACCCGGCTATTCTGAAGCAACGGAATAGGCCCAGGGTAAGGCAGAGGGATATCCTTGTGGGGATTAGCAAGTGCCTCTGAAAACTTCTAAAATAAAGTAGCTCTGTTAAATAGAACAACCCTCAACAAAATGAGACTTCGCTGGGAGACTTTCAGCCAACCAGGGGCTGGGTTGCTCTCCCTAATCCTCCTTACCTTACCAGTAATAATAGCAATAAATCAGGGGAGTTCCCACCAACCTTTTAAATGGACCTTCTATCGTTGGGAAGACCAAACGATAATACAACAACAGACCACATCAAGGTCACCCTCTTTTACTCCAACCTTATGCCAATTAGTTCGGATTAAGCCATGCCTTAACAAAATAGGGTTTTATATGTGTCCCAGTACAGGGCCCTCATACAGTAATACCCCAGGACACTATTATTGCGCTTACTGGGGGTGTGAAAAAATTGCCTCAAACTGGCAAATTCCTCCGGCAAATACTGATAAGTTTTTAAAGGTCGGATGGAGACCTCCAGGATGCATTCCCCCTACGGGAGTCTGGAGTCGGTGTCACCGTCATGCTTGCAAGCAAAACGAGCGAGAAAAGGACGGCAACTGTGAATATATATTCCTTAACGTAACAGATCCTGAGCATAGTGGGTGGCTTGTTGGAAAAACCCGGGGAATGCGGTATTATGAACCGGGAGATGATAGGGGAGGCATGTTCATCATAAAGAAGGAAGAAATTAAATTGACCCCTCGAGCGATAAGTCCCAATCCGGTGGTGAAATCCTCTTCCCCTCTGAGTAAGGATACAAAGGCAGTAGAAAAAGAGAATATAATAGTAAGAGAGGAAACTGTCACTGAAGTCTTGAAGTCTCTAAATACTGACGCCTCGGAATCTTTGAATCCTTTATGGGAAATTATTCGGGCTACTTATCAAACCCTAAATTATACTCGACCCAACTTAACCACTGGTTGTTGGTTGTGTTATAACGTTAATCCACCCTTTTATGAAGCTATAGGGGATAGTCGCCTGTATACCATAAGCAAAGAGTCTGTGCCTAATCAGTGTCTCTGGGAAAAGCAAAAAGGGGAATAACTATGCAACATGTAGCTGGGATAGGAACTTGTATAGGTAAAGTACCAAATTCCAAGAGGTCACTTTGTGGGAATATCATACCAAGCCTTAATGAAACCACAGGATATATTATTCCCCCGAATAGAACAAAATGGATATGTTCCAGGACGGGACTTACTCCATGTGTATCTTTGAAAGTGTTTAATAGTTCCCGACAGTATTGTATGTCAGTTACCATTATTCCAAAGATATTGTATCATTCGGAAGATGTGATGTATAATATTTGGGATACAGGGATCCATCATACCAAGCGGGAACCCATTACGGCTATTACCATAGCCACGTTGTTAGGGTTAGGAGCAGCTGGCGCAGGAACAGGGATAGCTTCACTTGTTCAACAAAATCAAGGATTCAACTCCTTAAGGATTGCAATAGATGAGGACCTAGAGAGGATTGAAAACTCCATAACCGCCTTAGAGATATCTCTAACATCACTATCTGAAGTGGTGTTACAAAACAGGAGAGGGATGGATCTCCTCTTCTTACAGCAAGGGGGATTATGCGCAGCCTTGAAAGAAGAATGTTGTTTTTATGCAGATCACACAGGGGTGGTCCAAGACTCAATGGCAAAATTAAGAGAGAGACTGGAACAGAGAAAAAGGGAAAGGGAAGTTGCGAAAGGGTGGTATGAGTCTTGGTTTACTCAGTTCCCGTGGTTAACTACATTGCTATCCACAATAGCTGGAACTTTGATAATATTATTACTTACCCTAACCTTTGGACCCTGTATCCTAAATTGATTTATTGAACTAATTAAAAGTCGTATAGAGCAGGCACACCTTATGCTGCTACAGAAACGTGGTACTAATGAAGAAGCTGAAATAGCCTTATTAGTCCGAGACGCGGTAACTCGATTTGATCAACAAATAAGTGAGTAAAAGGAAAGGGGGGAATTGTAATGGGTGATGGTCAAAATTGTTATTGTTGAACAAATTGAGTAGGATTCAGTTATATTGTGCATATTGTTGTAAGCAATGACTGTGTTTGTGTAAGTTTGATTATGTTTTGTGGAACCTTGTAGTAGTAGTTAAGCCAACACCTGGACGAAACAAGGGCCCAACCAGGTCAGCGCTTGGATGGTGCACTAAAGTAGCGGAACTTCAGAGGCAGGAACACCCAGCAACATTTTTCACCAATCTGGAGCTGGTAGATGAGTGAGGACGGCGCGTGGACACTGTCGACTGACCAACCAGGGGCCGATTCGTCGGAGTGTCCCAACCCATGAAGAGGGGGGGATAACATATATAAGTACATACGAAAGGATGAATGTGTGTACCGTGGTGGAACTGTTGAACTTCCCTCGGTCACCCAGTGCTGTTTGCCCTTTTATCGCTTGCTATAATTGGTTTAATAAAATTCTGTTTGGTTAAGAAAGCTTTAGAGGCTGATTCCTTAATAACAGTATGAGAATTTGAATTGGATGGAATGTTAGTTAGAAACAAAGCACAGTGATGACAACATATGTGTTCTGGTTTAGCAAGGAGCAGCTTTTGGCTTAGTAACAGGGGGAGCGGGTTGCAGTGAAGACCCAGTAAAGAGTTTTTGGACTCTCCCCCGGCTCCTGGGTTCAGACCCACCTCCGGCCCAGCTGGGCCAATCTGGCGCCTCTGCGATCACTATTTAGGGGACAGGAATTTGAAATGCGAGGCAGGAGGTGTAAGAGTGATACAAGATCACTCTTGATCTCAAGATCTCCATCACAAGATGGAGGCGACCACGCGGACCCTTCAGCCAGAGAAGGAGGAAGGAAGGAGAAGCAACAGACCAGAGACTCCTCTGCAAGCAGTGGCGAGAATGCAAGCTGTGCCCCTGCAACCTATGGAGGTCCATGGCAGGACAGAGAGTTACCAGCAGCTCCATGTGAGTGAGCCCGGACGGGCGAGGGACTGTGTGGGGAGGGGCCATGGCCCAGGCCGTGCTGGAGAGCCTGCAAGCCGCAGAGCAGCCCCACACGAGAGGCAGAGACGAGCTGCAGCCTTTGGAGTCAGTGGGCATCGGAGCAGCCCGTGCAGGGCTGCCATGCGTGTGAGTTACCCCACGGACTTGCAGGGAGGACTGGTGTGGAGTTCACCCGTCCTGAGGAGGGACAAACGGCAGAAGCTATCGGGAACAGGCTAACTGAAACCCCCACTGCCTGCCCCCCCGAATCGTTCAAGGGGGGACAAGGTAAAAACCCCGGGATCAGGGCTCTGAGCCCGGGAAGAGGGGAGGTGTGGCGGGAAGGTGTTCTTCAAAAGGCTGGTTGGACTCTTCATTGATGTATTACTCTGTGTTGTTTCATTTTGGTTATGTTTTTGGTTTTTTGGGGGGTATGTTTTAGTTGATGTTGCATTAAATTGTTTTTCTGTTTTCTTCCCCAAACCGAGTAGCCTGGTCTGTTTTGTCCTGAACCTTAAGCGGCAATTAAGCTCTCCCTGCCCTTGAGCAATTCTCGGCCTCTTCGGTACTCGAGGCTAATCGTGGTCTTTGTTCCCTGATGGGCCTAAACCACAACAATATGCACTAAGTTTTTAAAGGCATATACATCATTATGGAGAAAGTGAAGGATATCCAACAAGTTGTTCAAGTATTTGAAGGTATTTCTCTTTATTGCTTCATCTGTTCACTACTGAACTCTTTCTTAAAAGTGTGAAAATATGAAATAATTTCTGCAGAAATTAATATAGAGTACTATTTTGATAGCATTTCTCTCTTCACTGGATATGTCTACCAACTAATTTATATTTTCCAACAGTGTCAATTCTATATTCTGGATAGAATGTGTGACCAGGTTTTCTGATCTCCCAGACTCTGTGCTGAAGTCTTCCTCTAGCTGAGATCTAGCAGAGGTGAGAGAATGGACCCAAACAGTAGTTAATGAAAATCATGCTATGATATTTCATCATGCAATTTAATTTGCATAACTATGTTCTTAGATGTCTTGAGTCCTTGATCAATTAGGAGTTCAAAGTTAATCAGTGAGGGGCAGCAGGGAGAAAGATAAATACTGCAGCTTTATTTTAAAAAGTACAATAAAGGAGTTGGAAGAAACATATTCAAATAAGAACTCCTTCCCAGGAGCCTGAGTAATAAATTACAGCAATTACAAATTCTTAAATTATGAGTACAGATTTCATCTATCCACTATTGCTGAAATCTGATGAGGTGATTTGGCTGATGTTCAAATCATTGATTATAAGCTAGCTAGAAAAGATTTTGAGGGGAAATAAATGATATGCAGTGGGAAAGTCCCATAGTTCAAAAGTAAGTTTCTATGGCCAGGAGGTCTATGGAGATTTACTGACTAATTGAAACATTTCCATTGGCTAGCTGCATTAGGCAACCTTAAATACTTCTTTTCTAAGTCACTGACTTCAAGTGTCACTCACATCAGATTCAAAAGAATCAATGACCCTCAGTAGAATCAAGTGTAGAATGAAGTAGTCTTATCTTCTATGACCATATTCTACCACAAGCCAGGATGCACTAGGCATTCAAAATCTTAAAGGTCATGGATCATGATAATTGGAAGAAAAAGTAAAGACAAGCAGTAGTGTTTTTACTATTTCATCACAAAAAACATTATATGCTCCTACATATAAAAGAAATGCTGCATTTGTAAAGTAGAGTCATCCAATTCTGAGATAGATACTGTAACAAAGAAGATAAATTTGACAATATTTAAAATCATTATTACAATGAAAAGGCTGTGTTATCACACATATAACCTTATTACTAAGGTGAACTCCCATAAATTTACAAGGTTCTATTACAGAACTAGTGAAGCATATCTTTGTACCTTGGGGCCATCCAAAACTTTACCTCTTAGTGGAAAGAAAATCTCTTCTGTTTTTCAGGCTACATACACTCATGACTGATTCATTCTTACATTAAGATCTTCACTTCAATAATCCTATCAGTTTCCTTCGAAATTTATACACAAAATCATTTTCTAGTTGGCTTCATTTTGCTAAGATAAATAATGCAAAGTCATTTAGACATTTTATTTCAAAGGCTTTTTAATTTGCATTTCATCCTAATAAATATCTTTTAAACTCTTTTTCTATGTGACTGTTTTTCTTGACCACTGAAGTTTAAAACTATAAATGACATTCCTTATGAAGTCTTATAAGGGTTTGTACAGTAATATGAATATTTGTCTATGCCAGCTGGAACTGTCTTGGTTGTTATATTTCATTGGTTTTTTCATGACCACATTACCATTAGTAAAAAAAAGTTTCCATATGGTAACTGAATCTCCACTGTTATTTCAAACAATAAACTTCTACTTTCCCAAAAAAAAAAAAAAAAATTATTAGTCTCAAGCTATCTGACTCCATAATTTACCCTGTAAAACTCTTTCTATATATATGTCATTTTTTCTTCATGATATTTTGATTATAATTTCCGTATACAATGATTCTTATTTCTTGGTCCTTAGAAAGTTTCATGGTGACAGCACTACTTTTTTATGCCAAGGTCATATTTTATAATATCAAATGCTAGCAATGTGTAAACTTGAACTACTCCATTTATAATTTTCCTACAGCCTTTTATCTCTATTGTAGCATTTGCCATTTCACAGTAATTCAGTATATATATTTTAAAAATAAGCATGATAAGTTTTAAAGTTCTGTTAATTATTTCCCCTTTTTCAGTTTGGATTGCTTTAGTTTAGAAAACTACATAATGTCTACTTGATGATGGAAGGCTCTTCAATATCTTTGATAAATATGTAAAAAAATCAAGAAACTGGAAGTTAAGAGTAGAGAAATTCAGATTAGAAATAAATCATAAGAGTAAACTAAATAACACATTTGGATAATAGAACCAGCTTGAGAAGGATAAGAGTTTTTAAAACAAAGAAATACATTTTACATTTATATTATGAACATACATGTATATATACTTTCACTCAAACATGAATTAACCCAGGAAAGGTTCATCACCAATGTAATACATAAGAGAAGGAATGGTCTATGAGGAGTTTATGATCTATGCATCTATACAATATAAACTATTATATTAGTTTACATTATGTATAAGAAAATTAACTATAATACTTGGAATAATACTGTTTGTATTAAATATGAATTGCAAATAATAGAAAGAGTAAAATATCAGAATACTTTAAATAAAAAGCAGCATTGTCTACTCTCACCAGTTAATTGATACATAAGGGATTATGTAGCTCTAGAGATTTCAAATCAAGAAATGTACAGATTACTTTTCATGTATCTTTTTTATACTAATGAACTTTAGAAAAACAAAAATCATTAGAGATGTAACATTGGCGTAGCTAGAGGATGTGAAACCATAAAAAGTGTTAGAGATCATCTAATGACTTATGGAAATGACAAAGAGTTGAAAAAAACAAGTACCTTGTACAAATATGTTAAATTATTTACCACAGAAAGGTGATTCATTTTTACTTTCCTGGTATATTTTTAAGGGTAAAATTATTTTCAAGAAATTGGTAGAGTAATATAAATGATAAGGGAATTGATTTAAAATTTTGATTATACAAAAGTTAAGAAAGTGGAATGCATTTTTGTTTAATGATCTATTTGTATATATCATTTATTCTTGAGAAACAAAACCAAAAGAAAACCACTTACAAAAGAATATCAGTGTATTGGGGATCTAACTTCAAAATTAGAAAGCATGTGCATAGATAAAAAGAAATCACCATAGTAATTAGGAGTTATTTCACTAATTCCATTCTTTTATCATAACCTTGTGTTAAAATACAGCCATGTTTTTCAACAGCCCTTTACAACTGACAAATTTACCTATTTCAAACAAAAGTAAATTATTCTGAACTGAATATGGAAGGTGAGATTGGTTAGATTAAATGAAGATATCTGTAGTGTAGATGCTAACCTTGCGCTAAAAAATCCAGATCAGCATTTGCACCTCTTATGTAAGTGAAAACTACATCTCAGTTGCATAATCCAACAGGAAATCAACAAATGGAACAAACTTTAGAAAAGCAGTAATGGTCTGAGTGTGCTTTACTAGTGAAATTCCTTACAATACTGTTGCCTATAATATTTTATCTCTAATAGGTAGTGATCTTGTATTATACGCAAAATGACTGTTATATACAGTTAGGACACTGTTATTGGCATAATTCACAATGATACAAAGAATATCTCAAACAGAGGCAAATACAGTGAAGAAAATTACAGAAAGTATGACTGTGTCAAGTAAGACACAAATAGGCATATCTTCCCATTTACTGAATAAACAATTTCTGACAGAAATTTCACAGCCATATAGAAATATAACTGCTAAAACTTCTACTTTTTAAAAAAGTAGAATTACATCAGAAGAGGTTAAAAAAAGATCCATGAATCTTAAAGTAAACACAAAATCTTCTGTATGCACCACTAAGGAATAAATATAATTATTGAAGTAAGCTATTATAAATTGACTGGAAAGAAAGTAAATAACTATAAAAATAAATGAGACATCCTTGGGTCTGCCAGCTCGGTAGAGGCTTCACATGGAGATTGTTCTGGCATCAGCAAAACAAGGGTTAATGTGTTAGAAGCCATAGAAGCATCTGCAAATGGTCAAGTCTTCCTCCCAAAATGTGGCAGGATTGGTAACCCATCTGAAAGGCGTCTACACCAGTGAGCAACAAATAGGAAGAGTTGGAAGCCATTGTGCACCAAGGGAAGTGTGACATCATTGCTATTACAAAAACATGATAGGATGAGTCACACAACTGGAATACTGCACTGGATAGCTACAGACTTTTCAGAAGGGATAGGAAGGCAAGAAAGGAGAGTTGGAGGAGTAGCTCTGTGTTAGGGAGTGGCTAGATTGTTTAGAGGTCAATAATGGTGAGGGTAGGGTAGAGTGTAGAGTAAAACCAGCTCTTCTCTGAAGACAAGGATAGGAGACAGAATGAGACCCCTTAGTCCAAGGGAAATAGTGTGTGACATGCTGCTCCACCTTGATGTACACAAGTCAATAAGGCCAGATGGAATCCACCCATGGGTGATGAGTGAGCTGCTGAAAGTGCTCACTGAGCCACTCTTCATCATTTACCACAGTCCTGGCTCACCTGAGAGGTTCCAGCAGACTGGAGGATGGCAAATGTGACTCCCATCTACAAGGCTACAGAGAGGATCATAGGAACTACAAGACTGTAAGCCTGGTCTTGGTGCTGGGAAAGATTACAAAACAGGTTATCCTGAGTGCCATAATGTGGCACCCACAGGATAAGCAAGAGTTCCGGCCCAGTCAACATGGCTTTGTGAAAGGTAGGTCCCGTTTGACCAATCTGATCTCCTTCTATGACAAGATGACCCACTTAGTGGATGAGGGAAAGGTTGTGGATGTGGTCTACCTGGACTTTATTAAGGCCTTGGACACAGTGTGCTACAGCATCCTCCTGGTAGAACTCACTGCCCATGGCTTGGATGGACCTACTCGGGTGCAAAACTGGCTCGATGGCCAGACTCAGAGAGTTGGAGCAAATGGAGTTAAATCCAGTTGGTAGCCAGTAACCAGTGGTGTTCACCGGGACTCAATGCCTTAATAGATTTAAAACAGACTAAGAAAAAGAGCAGAAGTGAGATCCATTATTAGTTTAAAAAGTTTTTGAGTAGATGGAGAAGTCAAAGAAAACAGAAGGCTTAATACATCTTTACTTTTTAGCAAGTGTATACTGGCTAAAATTACTCTTCATTCTAGTTACTCTCAAAAGTGCTTTAAAATAAATGAGAGGTGCTATACACATGAAAAGGGAAGACATTATATCCTAAAAATTGCACTGGCACTGATGTACTGCACTCAAAAAGTGAACCTTACTTTGATAGCGCTTTTACTGGGGCTACGATAGCTTTAACAATCTTGCCCAAATAAACAATTTGACAGGAGAGCAGTTACATGAGGTAGATTAGCCAACTGATTCATTATCTACCTGATTCATTCACAATACTTACTGCTTGTTACATTTAATGAGAACTCATTCTATGATTTAGGCACCAAAAATTCCTCAGGTGTCAGAAGTACTCAATGGAATTATTCTGCTTACAATCCTGAACAGTCAGCTCAAGACCTTGGCTTTTATCTGCATCTTTAGATAAAACAATAATATAAGTCTTTAAGCTCCAACTATTAATCACATCTGGAAAGTGACTCAGGGATCTAAGTCTCTTAATTACTTGAATATGTACCCTGACTGATAAAGGTTTAGAAAGAATGAGCGAGCTATTTGTAAAATGCTATATTATAAACAAATATATGTAACCTCAGCAAGTTCACTGATGACATCAAACTGGGAGGACTGGTTGATTCCCCAGAAGGATGTGCTGCCGTTCAGCGGCATCTTGATCGGCTTGAGAGTTGAGTAGAGAGGAACCTCATGAGGTTAAACAAGGACAAGTGCAGAGTCCTGCACCTGGGGAGGAACAACCCCATGCACTAGTACAGGCTGGGGATTGACCTGCTGGAGAGCAGCTCAGTGGAGAGAGACCTGGGAGTGCTGGTTGATAATAAAATAAACACGAGCCAGCAATGTGCACTCGTGGCCAAGGAGGCCAACAGCATCCAGGGGTGTGTTCAGCAAGTTGAAAGAGATTTTCCTTTCCCTCTTCTCTGCCCTGGTGAGGCCTTTTCTGGAGTACTGTGTCCAGTTTTGGGCTCCCCAGCTCAAAAGGGAACTTCTAGAGAGAGTCCAGTAGAGAGCTACAAACATGATCAAGGGACTGTAGCATCTTTCTTATGAGGAAAGGCTGAGGGAGCTGGAGATGTTTAGCCTAGACAAGAGAAAATCAAGAGGTAACTTCATTATTTAGGTACTTATAGGTACCTAAATGGTGGATATCAAGAGGATGGGTTGGCATTTTTTTCTGCAGTGTCCAGCACTCCAGAAGAAAAAGTAATGGACATAAACTGGAGCACAAAAAGTTCTACTTAAACTCAAGGAGAAGCTTCTTTACTGTAAGGATGATGGTGCACTGAAACAACCTGCCCAGAGATGTGGAAGAGTGGCTTACACTAAAAGGTCATGTTCCCATCAGTGAGATAAAACAGAACAAAGGAGAGCTGAAACTGTAAAATATGTTAGATGTGCTTGCAGACCTTAGTAACACCAGCTAACAAGCAAATGTAGTAATCTGGCCAGCTGCAGATGGCAATAACTAATCTTAGGATACATCAAGGACGATGTATCCTTGGCAGTTATCTGTAACTCATAAACAGGGATAGATGCGTGAGAAAAAGGATCTGAGAATGTACTTTGTAAACCACAAAAATATCTGTCTTATGTAATGCCCTCAGTTATATCAAACCAATCACAGTGTGTGTATTTCCATATTCATGAGTTAGTGTTATATTAATCAAGCATTGAGCTGCAATAAACGAATCATGCTTATCAATCATATTGGTCGTATTCGATTCCTCTCTGCTGCAACAAATGGTGCTCGACCAGGGACCCAGGTACCTGTATAGGCTGGGATGTCAGCAGAGACGGGGAAGCTCCAAAGACAAGCAGCATTCGGAGGGCGAAGAGTGAGGATTGCTGGCAATTCCTTGACTCCATAAGCCTGGACAAGAGGCTCGCCACCTGGTATTTCGTCTGCCTCCTGGTAAGCTGCATTGGTGCCAAAGTTTTTAGCAAGAGTGGAAAGAGAGGCAGCCTATAAGTTATTTTAATGTTTTTTTAGAGAAGCCAGGAATAGGAAAAGAAATTGATTTTAAAAAGGGTTTAACTTCGTTGTTAGACTATGAAAAGGTTTTAGGTTGTTTTAAAGACCTAAATGATGTATTTGATTTATCAGAGTGGAGAAAATATGGGAATGAGCTTTGGGACAAAGTTATGAGGATAAACAGGCCAAAAAAACCCCATGAAAGACTGGAGGACAGTCACTAACTACATAGGAAAGTATTCAGCTGAACAAAGGGTTGCTGCTGCAGCTCAAAAGAAACTTTTTTCTGTAGCCGCACCTCTCTCTTCTTCTCCGCTCGAGCAAGCTCAGGTTGCGAAGGATTATATCTCTAATCCACCAGTGTCATCAGTAATTCAGCTTCAAACTTCAGCTTCAAAGATAGAACTGTCAGCCCCTCCACCTGAATTATCAGGGGATGGACTTTCCCCTTCAGATGAGAAAGAATTACAGGAGAAGGCTGTGCAATACCATGAAGAAAACAATGTTAACTGTTTACCAACCCAGCCATCAAAACAGAAGTTGGAAAAGGAGGGCAGAAATTGCAATAGGGGGCTGGCTAGTAGAGTTGCAGATGTATCAAGGGAAGGACTAACGAATCTGGTGGGACGATTTAAGCTACAAGTCATAGACTGGAAATCTATATGAGGTGAGGCCCTTGATAATAATGATTTTGAAACCTTGAGGGAGTTGCAGGAGAAGGTTTTGGCCTTTCCCGTAAGATATCAGTTTAATCAGCAAGGCCAAGCTGTCAGTGCTGAGGTATCCCCTTTGAATTGGAAATTATTGTCACAGCTACAGCAGACCGTTTCTTCAGCCGGTGTTCAATCTGAACGGGTTCGACAAATGTTATCTTATATTTGAGGAACAGATTTGCTTTTAATAGAAGATATTAAGAGTATTGTTAAGCTAATTTTAACCCCCTCTCAGTTGTTGTTGTGGTATATGTATTGGCAAGAAGCTTGTCAGGATGCTGTTGCTGTTCAGAGAGGACCGGGTGATCCATTACGTGGGGTTCAGCTGCAGCATCTGATGGGTGCAGGTCAGTTTGCTACTAAAGAGGCACAAGTCACGATGGGACCTGTTCTCCTAAAGGAATCTATGAAATTGGCTATGAAAGTGCTAATGCAAGTTAAAGATACAGGGACTACTCCAGCGTATATGAGACTAGTACAAAAAAAAAGATGAAACTTTTAATGTCTTTGTTGATAGGGTAGCTGAAGCCATAAAAAACTCTGGGATTCCTGAGTATGTACATGGCATGCTGCTTCGTCAGTGTGCTATGCAAAATTGTAGACACTACCAGGCAAATTTTGGCTCAGTTGCCAGCTAATTGCTCAATAGAAGAGATGTTGGAACGCATGTCTTGTGTCCCCATGGGTTATCAAGCAATGTTAGTGGAGGTGGTAAAGGCTATTGGTGAAGCAGTTCAGCAAGGGCAATCTCAAGTATTAGCTGCTTTGGCACCCTTGCAGGCTACTGTATCGGCAAAGGAACCCCACTGTTTTAAGTATGCGCAGTTCAGTCATATGAGAAGGGATTGCCAAAATCCTGTTTGGTGTCCTAACTGTCAGATGGACAATCATTGTGCTGCTACATGCAAGTCGGGAAACTGACTAAGGAGCGCCAAGGCTTGCCAAGCTACGACACCAAGTGCGAGTCCAATGACTACCACTCTGCGGCGCGTCTGTGCAGCAGCTCCAACCAACCCATCATGTTGCAGCCATCCACCACCGGCAGCCTTGGAATGGACTTGGCAGCCGCAGTAACCACGTCCCTGATTGACAAATCTGTGCAGTTAGTTCTTACAGGTATTTTTGGACCTTTGAGAATAAATCAACTGACCGGAGCATTGTTATTAGGAAGATCACCGTCAGCTCTGAAAGGACAATAGTAAGATCAGTAAAAATTTAGGTCTCGTTTGGAGAGACGTGATAAATACTTTAAAAGAAATGCAAGCAGAACAGCGTGTGGCCATGCCTGCAGCCCAGGCGTTGACCGTCGCGCCGAGGCCGAAGGAGATAGACAGGGGAGCGGACAGGCTCCTGCAAGAAGTATTGAAGAAACTGGAGCGACAAGAGACCATCAAGACACAGTCCGTGGCCGCTGAAACACAGCCTGGTGCGCAGCCCTCCACTGAGCGGGGCGTGCTGAGAGAGAAAAAAATTAAAAAGGGGGAAAAAAAAAAGTTCTCTACACAAGAGTTTTTACAAAGTCAGAGAGGCGAAGGGGCTCCGGAGCAGAGCCCCCGCGGGAGAGCAGCTTCCCATTCGAGCCCAGCCCGCCGAGTTACCACTGGCACGGCTTGCAGGAAAATGCCGAGCGGGCAGAGTCGGGCGGGGGTGCAGCGCAAGGTGATCCGGAGAAAGTGGCGGAGCGCGACCCATGTTAGACTGGACACCATCGGGCACGCGAGGGGAGACAAAGAAAAAGAAAACGCAGGAGAGAATAATACCGACTGCGCCGCCGGCGCCGGGGACGGCACGGATTGAGCCAGACCCCACCCCCCACTTCCATCCGCGCAGCCGCTTCCCGCGTCCGTTCAGTGTCTCCGGAGCCCCCCCACACACACCGCTCGCCGACACCACCTGCCCCAGCCCTCACGGACTGATAGGCTCATCTTTTCCATCCTCAATCCGTTGCCTCAACGAGTGTAAAAACTGTTGGTCGTGATGTAAATGCTGTACATCACATTTTGCTGTAAATGTGATGATGAATAGTGGTTTTCTTACAGTAGAAAATGTCAAAGGTGTTTTAGGTGTCAGGAATGAAACTTGGAAGAACAGAACATTTTGGCATTGAGCAGTCAGTGCCACAGTTTAAAAAAAAAAGAAAAAAAAGGATGAAAAAGGTTTATAAACCTTTGTGTTTGTGTTTTAGACTCATTAGTGAAGGATTTTTTTTGATCAGAAGTAAAAAATTGATTTTGTCATACTGTTGATGCTTCAGCCAAAGCAATCAATCAGTCTACAATATCAATGGCCACTCCAGATAATTCTTTTTCTACCTGTTTGTTGGGAGTTCCAATACATGTGGCACAATGGCCTATACCAAATGCATTAAAAACAAATCCCTTGGTTAAGGGTAATGGTAAAGTTGACAACTGGGATCTGATCATTTCATAGCTACCAACACTGACAACAGAGCCACAGGAGTTAGAATTATTGGGATCTATAAAGATGGATTTTTATGTTATGTTTAATTTTACCAACAATACCAAAACAATTTTAGACAGAATGTGGACCCCATCCTGGGAGTGTATAAGAACACGACATCTTGGTACAATTATACTTCACCAAAAATACCCAGGTCTATAATCTTGTGCCTATACAGTAACCAAAGGGAATTTTTCTGATTTGTGGGGACCAGGCATGGCCTGGAACACCCTCAAGATTACAAAGAGGACCATGCAGTTTGGGACGACTGACAATCTTGGTGCCTAATCACACAATGATTTGGAAACATCGTTGTCCAAAACGATTTGTGCATGCATTTACTAGTGAATGTGATGACCATGTTACCTTTGGTCTCCCTCAGCAATAAGAGCAACTAGTATATTTGCTCCAGGTGTAAGAGTATCCGCGTTATTAACTCAGCTACGCAAATTAGGATGCTGGCTTAGCAAACAAAGTAATCAAACCTCAATAACATTAGAAGGCTTGATTAGTGATGTAAGTAGTATTAGACATACAACTTTGCAAAATAAAGCTGCTATAGATTTTTTTTACTTTTAGCTCGTAGTCATGGTTGTCAAGACTTTGAAGGCATGTGTTGTCTTAATCTTTCTGATCATAGTGAGTCTATTCAGAAAGCTTTGGCATATTCAAAGGCTCATGCTAAGAATATTATGGTGGATTATAACCCTTTTGATAATTGGCTTCAATCAGCTTTTGGGAGGTTGTCACCTTGGTTGACTATGTTGATCAAAGAAGGGTTAAGGTGGATGTTGATTATTTTGCTTTTGCTTATAGTGTTTAGAATAATATATAGTTGTATTATGAAGGCAGTATATAAATTGACTGATTCAATTTTGCTTGTGCAAAAACAAAAAGGGGGAATTGTGGAAGAGTGGCTTACACTAAAAGGTCATGTTCCCATCAGTGAGATAAAACAGAACAAAGGAGAGCTGAAACTGTAAAATATGTTAGATGTGCCTGCAGACCTTAGTAGCACCAGCTAATAAGTAAATGTAGCAATCTGGCCAGCTGCAGATGGCAACAACTAATCTTAGGCAAGGACGATGTATCCTTGGCAGTTATCTGTAACTCATAAACAGGGATAGATGCGTGAGAAAAAGGATCTGAGAATGTACTTTGTAAACCACAAAAATATCTGTCTTATGTAATGCCCTCAGTTATATCAAACCAATCACAGTGTGTGTATTTCCATATTCATGAGTTAGTGTTATATTAATCAAGCGTTGAGCTGCAATAAACGAATCATGCTTATCAATCATATTGGTCGTATTCGATTCCTCTCTGTTGCAACACAGAGAGTTTGTGGAGTCTCCTCTGGACATTTTCCAAAACTGCCTGGACATGTTCCTGTGTGACCTGGTCTAGGTGGACCTGCTTTAGCAGGGATTTGGACTAGATGGTCTCTAGAGATCTCATCCAATAACTACTATTCTATGATACCATTTGATACCATATTATATGTACCTTAGTTTTCATTCTGAGTGTCCCATATAAAGGAAATTCCAGAAAGTCAAGAAAATTAGACTTTCTCCATTTCATCTTGCAAAACTAGAAGAGTTATGGGAGAATCAGCTCCTCTTTCTGTACTAAAGAAGGTTTATACTTCTGAACACGCTAACAGAATATAGGTAAATCAGATCTCCATTCTTCTGTTGTGTAGATCACTTATATACTGCTGGTGAATTCTGTTCAATGAAGAAGACAGAATTTGAGTTTGTCTTTCTAAACACCTATGACTAGGACAATAAGATGTTAAAAGTAATCTTTAATTATTTATCTAACTTTGAGCTGTGTAACATCTGGACTTAAAACTTGTGAACTTCATTAGTTGCTTAAGTCAATGAGTGAAATAACTTGTAGATATACACCTTCAGATATTTCCATTTGCATTTTCCCTACAAGAGCAGAATAATCAATTAAAGCAGTATAAGAATAAATCTATATATTAAATTTAAAAAATATGGAATATATTGCTAAATAATTTTATTTTCTTTCTGAAAAAAGGAATGAGGAAAATTTAGTAAATTATTACATTCTTTTTCCCCCACCTATAATTATGCAAAGTGCTTCAAAGCTTTCTCAGCATTAAATTCTATATAATGTATTGGGATTTACTTCTACACTTCGCAAATAATCATGAGGGAAAAGATCTGACTTTTTTCTTTCAAAAATCTGAAGAAATCTTACAAATCAAATCTTTTCACTTCTTATCTGAGAAACTTAGAAATCACAAAGACTGATATATTTTTTAAATTTGAAAAATTCCTACCGATGCATTATTTTTTTTACTTCAAGTCTGTCCTTAACAGAGTTTCTCTTAATGAAGAAATAGACCACCATTTGCTGAAAAGGTCCCCTCCAGTATAGCATGATTGTTCTTATCTCTAAGCCATCAACTCCAATGTTATTGCCATTCTTTTGGATCATCCAAATGTCTTGAAATGCTTAAAAGCTGATAGGAAAGAACCTTAAAACAATGTAAATATCAATATGAAAATTAATGTCTCAAAACCAGCAGAGCTAACTGTTTATTTTTATACATACGTAAGTGCACCCAGATTTTAGGGGAAAAAAGGCATACATTTTATAATAGTAATTATAGTAAGAAGTAATTCTTATAGAGATTCCCCCTATTATTTTGAAGAAATTTTTTTTCATTTCATCATTGGCTTATTTTTTTACTCACATAACCATTTTTGTGGATACTTGAAGAACACTTCCTTGCTGCTTCACCTACTCATAGCACAAAACTTTCAGGTTGGGGACCATTTAATGCCTGCAACAACATGCATTGCAACAAGCATACCACCCTAGACTTCCATATTTGTGCATTTGGAAAAGAGTCATAAAGATTGTAAAATGGGAAATACTACAAGACAGAGGAATTTCAGGTCCCTTCATCAGTACTGACATCACACAAGAGCTCTAGGATAGACAGTCCATTTCCTTCATTCATAAAGTTGAAAATTGCCAGAAAATTCCCCCAGAATTATAATTTAGAATTAAATTTTTCTCATCCATATATCTGTCTTTAACATGACGTACTTTTCTTCCCAGAGATGCACTGTATAGCATCTGAAAAACTACACCTAGGTAAATTAAGGAAGGAAAGTCCTTGAGGGAGTTTGACAAGAATACGATGAAGCTTTGGGATTTTAAGTCTGTTGAAAGCCTAAAAAGAACACCACAAAATCTGGAAAAAAATTATCAACAAAGCATCTACTGTGCTTCACACAATCTGGCTGTCACAGTCTCACACTAAATCTGTGAGTAAGAATCAGGATGGACAGCCTAGGAGCTAGATATCTAGGCTTATTCTGGACAGACATGATCATGGAAGTTGTTCATCACTTTGTTATAAGCATAATGACTTACCTTGAGAGTATTTTACAGTGAATACTGAAAGTACGTCGATTTTTAAAACAATGGAGACGCTTTCTACATTCTGTTTCTGTGTTTTCTTACAGAAATTGTTGGCAGAATGCCTATCTGACCTCCTTTTTGACACAGTAGTTTAAGAAAAAAAGTTTATTAATAAACAAAGAACAAAGAACTCAAAGAATTCCATTAATCATAGTCAGATATTTTGAGATAGGAAAGCCAAAATGCCATTATACCCAACCTTCTTGTACACATCTTTCCTGGTACAGTCCTCAGTAATATGTAATTAGAATTTAATGTATCTGCAACATCCACTGAATCAGATATTTTTGATAGCTGAAAACAATAAATTTATAAAGGCTATTTTACTTTTATCTGGCATTGTTTATATAGAATTCATTTATGTCTGTATTAGGTAGTGTCACAAAAATCACCATTGCTTAAACAGTGTTAAGTTTCAGAGTCAATATTTAAAAAGCTAAAATTTTAGGGTAGATTGGGTCTCATTTTATATGGCAGGAGGGTAGTTTGCATCATATATTAATTTTTTTGTTGTTTTCCAAATATACTATACTATATACTAATGATTTCTGAGTAAGTAAGCAAAGTAAATAGAATATTAATGAATACAGGATAAACATTTATGTGCTTAGTAACAAAATAGGATTTTCATAGTTATTAATTCCAAAATGGCTTCCTCCTTTTTACTAAAAAAAGAGAAAAAATCCAAAATATGTCCAGCACCTCACTGAAGAGATCAATGTATGTCAGATATTACCATTAACAAAAAAAAAGAGGAACACTGTAGAATTACACTGTAGACAGTGTAACAATGTCCACTTGTTTAGGCCCGTGAGAATAATAATTTGAACAACTTAGCTGGTTGTAACTGCAATGCAATTTTGTCCAGTGAATTGGCATTTCAGGGATCAGGCTGCAATAAAAGCCACCTCTGAAGCAGTAAAAGAATATTTTTATAACACAGAAGTTATAAGGATTTCATATGAGTAACCCAAGATATTTTCACATTTTTGACTTGTATTTTTCAGTTTGCTATAGTCACCTTGTCCTTCAAGATAAAAAATCACTTCTGACTAAAAAAGAGGGCTTGGATTTTAAAATACCAGTATATGGTGTTCCAAAAACTTTACAATTATTTAAAACATTTTTTCATCATTTACAATAACTCCAAAGTCCTCTTTCCAAAGTTTCCTTTAATCAATATCAGTCAAAAACAATTGAAAATCTAGAAACTTTTTTCTCCATGATTTACATACACCATGGATTTATGTTCATCTAAAAAGGCACTGACCTGATCTCTGATTTGAACTGTAGAGATTTCGAAAAGAAACACTATTCAATCTACGATAATATTTTTTACACAGTGAAAAGTAGGCACCAAGCAAGTAGCAAAGTGAGAAAAATCATGATGGAGGCCAAACAAGAGTACAGTCAGATACTCAAAGGTATAGAAAAGGCAGCAGCAAATAGAGAAGATAGGTATAGCTACTAAGAAAAATATTCTTTTGGCAAAGAGATTTAGACAGCTGATGGTGATAGCATCAGAATTCAAATCGGGTATATGTTTGAAGCTGTTGTTTCACATTTTAAAGCAAAAAAATCTGTATTTTTGTAAATTTACGATCCAAATGTTCTGTGAAAATTACTAGAAAATCTATGGGACCTGCTCAAAGCATCATGTTTTTTGAGCAATATTGATTTAGGCTTCCTCATATTGTTTATTACAGTTCTAGGGCTGGAGAAAAATGTTTATCACAGCAGTTTGTCTGCAAATTTAATCCAACTCAGTGTCACATATACACCTCTACCTTTATTTTACAGCTGGATATGGCATGAAGATCGTGCTGTGAGATTAACAAAGAAAGAAACAAGCCTGATTTATTCTTCTTTGCTCATTTTAGAAGGTGAAGAAGAACCTTTTATATTAAGTAAATTTTAAACTTTTCCAAATAATTATAGCTATGAAGTACAATATTTTTATAAAAATCAAAAATTATAACTTAGTTTATCTTATTTCTTTCTCAGGTGCCAGAAAATCTGACATAATGTTTTCATATGACGTAATGAGCAATAAAACCAACTGATATTTAACTGATGATTATAAATAAAACCTCTTTGAATCTTAAAGCTACAATGTTCTACTACAGTAAAACTGGTATAAATGAAAAGTGTTTTTTAAGAAGAGCAGATATTCTTGTAAATACGTTTCAAGTTCAATATTCTTGATTTTATCTTAATTTCAAGTCATTCTATGGATACAGATTTGAATTTATTTATATTTTATACTATTTAACAATGTCGTGAAGCCATGGAATAGATGAGGATCATAAATTCTAACATAGTCTACCTCTGTGCAGTGAAAGTAGGCACCAAGCAAGTAGCAAAGTGAGAAAAATCATGATGGAGGCCAAACAAAAGTACAGTCAGATACTCAAAGGTATAGAAAAGGCAGCAGCAAATAGAACTTTAGTTTTTGCTCCATGCAGTTAACTATGATACACAAGTGATTTTTTTTATACAGGCAGACACATCCATTTTTTAACTCTACTTTTTTTAAAAGCTGTGGTTAATCTCTGTATTTCTCTACAATCTTTGAACATCATGATGACAATTATATTGAAACTGTTTTAAATGGTTTAAATACTTGTTAAATGGTTTTATTTGTGTTAATTATCATTTGTTTGATAACATAATTTTCTAAACTTTAATCCAAGTAATAACCTCTTTAGATTGAAGTATAGTACACCTATGTAGAAATCCCTTTTCATCTGCTTGCAGTCTTTCACAAAATGGTTTCAAAATCCTACTACCAGCTTGAATAATTATTTAGGAACACCTTGTCTACCATAATAGACAGTGCAGATGCAACTAGACATGCAGCAACTATTGCACTATTCTTCCCTGAGAATAAAAAAGAGAAAAAAAGAAAGGACATTAAAATCTGGAAGAAAAAATGTATTTATTTGAAACAAATAGAAATACAATATTCATTGTTTTAAAATTATTAGATTGTTCAGAAACTAGTTCTTGATCACTGACCTAGGATATTTCCCTGAAAACTTTGAATTCTGGATTGAATTTGACTATTTCTTCAGCTGACTGACATCCTTTGTTGTGAATATGCAAATATATAATATAATACAATATATGATATATGTGTTACTTAGAAATGTTTTGTAGTTTGGCCCCATTATATAAGACCTCAGCTTTCTTTTTCTTGCAATGACGTAGTGAGTTCCTTGGTGTCAGTCATATATCTTCATTTTACTGGTAAAGGGTTGTTGATGCACATTTTGTTTGTTTTTATTTGGTTTGGTTTGGTTTGGTTTGGGGTTTTTTTGGGAGGAGGAGTTGACTAATCACTAAACATCTGGAATTATTGCCTATCTCAAAATCCTTATATGATTTCTACTGAATCATGAACTATTCTTTCCTTAGTCTTGTTTTTGAAACCATGGAGGGTTCCTCATAAATGTAAGTGGAGCTAAGCAAAGTTTATAGTAAATCAGGGGAAATAGATGGATATATGAAGCACTTAGCAATGTTAAAAGGATTGTATGGGTTGTAAATTGTTTACTAACACTGCTAGCAGCCAAGATTCTGTATAACTCACTCATATACATGAATTGTAGTTGCATAAACTGACTGTATTAACTCTCAAGGACTTTATGAAAAATTCAAGGTTGTGTGAACTAATCTGCAGAATAACTGCTTGTCCAGACTTGATAGCAGACACTAGCAGAGCAAAAATGACAATTTGATTCAGAGACAAATACAAGTTAGTCTTGAATGGCTTTAAATGATCTTAAACATCTTTAAAAAGCTTCAGTGGTGAACATTCTGTCAGTTTAAAAGGTCAGACATTGCAAGGTATCAGCAAAAATGATACTATACAGACCACTAGAAGAAAGAATGATGTTGTTATCTTCACTCATCGGTTATATATTTACTCTGCTGTCCATTCTCAGCAATTAGGAATCGTATGAAAATGAGTAAAAGATGTGTTGAATGGGTACACTGATTTCAGGTTTGATACACCACATTAGAGATGAAGAAGGAAATGTTGAAAAGCATTGGGAGTGTGGTGAATAATTCTGAGTGATGTCAGAATTAAAAATATTATTACTTTTAGCAAACAAATACTATATAGTTAAATACATTTTTAGGTCTAAAATTTTATTGATGCTACCAAAGTGCCTTATGTTATATGATAATATCCAGCAAATTACTGATTTTTTCTATTTCTGAAAAGTATGCTTAGAAGCATGCTTCATTCACACAGAAACAGTATTAATCAAGCCTTCCTAGCCATTATTGAATATGGTAAATATTTGCTATGATTTATTAATAATCTTTGCTTCTACACATGTTGTGGGTTCACTCTAGCTAGCAGCTGAGCATCCATGCAGTTGCTTGCTTATTCCTTAGCCACCTGCTAAGGAATAAGGAAATAAAAACAGGAGTAAGAAAATTCAAGGGGTGAAATAAAGACAAAGGAATCACCAGGTTCTGTCACAGCTAAAACACACTTGGTTAATTTAAAGTTAATTTATTGTCAATAAACATTTAGTTACTGATTCAAGTACAAGGAAACAAAGAAAAACATTTAAACTCTTTGGGCTAAACCCCTCTCCTTCTTCCTTCCCAAGCTCAATTTTACTTTAGTCACTGTGTTGTTACCCCCACAGGTCATATCAAGTCTCTTCAGTGATACAATGGCTGCTGCAGGTGCTGCTGTTTCTTCCTCTCTTTCCTTCTTGTCCGTTTCTTATGCTCCAGCATGTGCTCTTCACAGGCTGCACTGTCTTCAGAGGTATATCTTCCTCTGGGTAGGCTCACTGATAAGCTGCAGTCCCTTTGGGGGTGTACCTTGTCCTTTATGAAGCATCTCATACACCTATGACTTTGATGTTCTTTCATTCCCTTATTCCACCCTTCCTACTATTCTGACCTTTCCTAAATGTTTTCAGATGCACCTCACACTTCACTGTTGGCCTCAGCTTTGGCCTCTAGTGGTTGTAGCTGGTTGTGTCTATTGTGTAGCTGATTAGAACCAGCTGTTTGCAACAGAGTACCACCTAACCTCTTCCCACAGAAGGTATCCCTGCAGCCTTCCACTACTAAAAGCTTGTCATTTACATCCAACAATATGTTACAACATGATGCATATATATGGATTTTTTTCATTTAATCTAAAAGGACAGTCACTTCCATACAAAATGTTAACACAATTGTGTATTAAAAATTTAGATATGCATGTGGATTGACTGCAGAAAATAAATCCATGAACTGCATACCTGAAAATTCAATACAAACCCCAAATATTTTTATTTACTACATAAATGTCTATGTGACGATAAGGACTAAAGGACCATTTCTACAGCACTGTGTTTTTCCTGCTTGAAAGTCAGTGTAAATTCAAGACTGTAATGTATTGCTATATATGTGTATCTTAGAGTAAAATCACTTCTGATCAAATGAAATTAACTCCACCATATCAGTATGAATTATCTAGTCAACAGTCAGAAAGCTGTCATACTAGTTGTTATTACCGGGAATATGAAGAATGTTTCTTGGACTATGACACTGCCATATGATGTAGACGATCATCTCTCTGAACAAATTCTTTATGTGCTGGTCTGCCTTTATTAAAATGAGACGTTAATACTCCTCTGACATCTGATTGTGGAGATAAATATGGACTTACTATAAAAGCCATGTAGCCACTCAAACAAGCAGTTGTAAATTCTAGCTGTGCGATAGTTGAAGATTTGGAACTAATCTTTCAGTGAGTTAAGTTTGATAAGTTTTCAAAATGTTTTGGCAAAATAAATATTTTATGATAAAAAACTTTTTTTTGTAAGCAATGAAAGACTACTAAATTTCCTGAAAGCTTTTGGAAGCATATAAACAATACAGTGATTTTCTGATGCAAAACTATAACTATTCATTTTCAATTTTCAAATTGAAATTCAAAGTTTATTCAATTTTTTAAAAAAGCTATTGAATTAAGAGTTTTGTTTTCAGAAGACATAACCATGTATCCATAATAAATACTGTTTTCTGTGATAATTTAATGCATTTAGATAGTACCAAATTTGGGGAGTTTTACTTTACTGGTAAGAATATCATTGTCAAGGTATCTTTAAAGAATCAGTGGGACAGAGATTGTAGATTATGTTTTTAACTCCTTCTTTCCTAAACAAAAATAATTTTCAGTTATAAAACCCCTAGATAATGATGTGGTACTGTAATGTGTATGATGAATATTGCCTTACATTTAGTCAGAAAAAACTACTTCAAAGTGGTAGCATATATGGAATTGATTACTGTGAAAGGACTTAAAATATGATAGAACTACAGGATTTAGAAATGATTCTTTTGTGGTTTTCTTTTTCTTTCATCTTTAGTGAGTGATGAGAGGCATGGAAAGCTTATTGAGAAAGCTGAAGTTCTTAACTCTCACAGGAGGTATTGTATAAATCATAGGAATAAATATTTAGTTTTATTTTTTTTTAAAAAAAAAAGAATCTTCAAGAGGTCCCATAATATTGATGAAGAAAGTGAGCTTAGTAGAAAATGCTCACGTTAACATTGATGTTAGCTGACAGATTACTTGAAAACTGCAAGAAAGTTGAGATGCCACGTTTAGGTATGAAAATGGAGATTTCCTTTTTTTTACTTCGATGTTCCTGAACAGGAAGAATTTTGAGAAGTGTGCCTTATTTTTCTCTGTTTAGAAGAAGGAGATGTTTTAGCTGCTCCTTTCTTATCTTCTCTTCTCATTTGCAATGCAGAATTTACAGCAGCCTTGAAGGTAGCTGACAATCTATCATCTCAATCAGAAAAAAAAAAAAAAGAAAGAAAAAAGCACAGTAAAGCATATTTTATCCTTTAGGAAAGAAACATTGAATTATAAAGAGTTGGTGTTAGAGAGGAGATGATTATAGTTAGGTCTGATGTGATTGTTAGCAGAGAGTGATTTTATTAGATGTGAGTGTAGCAAGCGACTATTACACTCCTGGACCCTTACATTACCGATGGCTCAGAACTCAGTAAAGGCAGCCATTTTATGTGCAGTTCATTTGTATTTACTAAGGACATTTTATATGCAATTTATTCACTATATTAATTGCCTTTTTTATACTTACCCAAAGATAACTTCTTTATTAATGAAAATTCTAACTATAGAAATGCCTGAATCATTGCAAAAATAAGCCATGCCACGAAAGTAATCAAGTTTCCGGGTGGTATAGTGATGGGCAAGATCTTAAAATAAAACATACAAAATAGTATTAAACACATTTCATGTAAAATAATAAATTGTCATCTCTCTTTACATGAAATATTTCCACAACTTTTGAATCTTCTACCATTTTCAGTGTGTCTGATCAGCTGGATAAAACTGTCTTCTGCATATACACCTGGCAGGTTTTCTAGCTTTCATTGTTGTGCCTTTTTGTGCTTTGAAGTAGTTAAGGTAAATGGAAATCGAGCATTTGTATCTACTGCACTGTTATGTCAAGCATAGTTCAAGCTATAGGAATAACCTTGTCAATACTAATATAAATTTAGCTTCTGTAGGTTCTCAAAATATATCCACCTTTCCCTTTTAGTTAAAAGCTATAAACGTGTCTGAAATACCAAATGGCTTTGAGAAAATCCCATGTTCCTTAGCTCCAGTTATATTTTTCTGTCTGCATATGTAGCATACAAGCTTATCCTGTACAACAGGATAAAGTAAACCTATTTTTGCTAGTTCCATGTTATGCATTGAGGACCTGACATTGTGTCACAGCATCTTTGAAGCCGGTGTGTATTTTTTAATTATTTCTGCATTTCCCATAATATCCTCATTATTCTTTGCTGAAAATCACAACATCAAATGTTTACAGTAGTAAAAAGAAAAGCTGAAACCTTAGATAAAACTTATAAGAATTGAGTATAAAGCATCATGAGAAATTTTCATTTCATTATGCTTTGTTTATATTCACATTTCTTATGAAACAGAAACTTCAGATTTCATGACAAGAACCACATAATGTAGTTCTTTTTCAGTAGGTATTACTGTAAGATGTCAGGAAAATAATATAAGCCCTTGAACATGTAACTCTCAATGGTATTGTTAAGAATCCCTGGAATGCTAATCTTCAGCTCAGACAGTACTTGCAAACTGGCACAGTATTATAAGCTGACATGGAAATTTGCATTATTGCAGAGTAAATATTTTAAATAGAAATAGATGTGCAAACAAATAAGAAAATCTTTTTAGCATAAACTTACTGGGTGGAAAATATTAAGGTTCATCATACCAACTGTTTGATCAGTTTTAGTTAGTAAATACAACTCTGAATGTTGTGCTTCATTTGATTTCAATAGCTAATGAACTATTTTAATGTAAAGAGTTATCTTATCTGAATTATGAACAAAACACCTTGATTATCAATAAACTGCTATGGCACTCTTCTGTCAACTTTGCATTACATTGCAGCAGTTGCTACAACAAAGATATTCCTATCCAAAAAACCTCAAATCTATGTTTTTATATTGCTCATGAACTTTTTCTTCAGAGTGTTTTACATGAGCATTTGGTAGTTCTGCTTTCTTATTGAAATTTTGCTGTGTACTTACATTTAAACTAATTGTTAATTAACTTGGTAAAGTCCTAGGATTTCATTTTGTTGATATAGTTGATTTATGCAACTTATTTAAGAAGTAGTTGGAAAAACTTGACACAAATTTGTAACTCATGAAGAATGTAGATCAAGAGAAAGTATACAGTGAAAATTTGAATTTTGCAACACTGTTTAGGAATAGAAATGACTTAAAGGATAAAAACACTACCCTAACTATCACAAAAGCTTTTTTTCTTATGTAGAACACATAGTTTACGAGGGACAGAATCACCTTCTTTGACCTGGTGGCCACACTACTATTTATACAGCCTGGGATATGATTGTATTTCTGGGCTATGAGCTAGGAAATGTTTGCTTGTGTCCAGCTTTTCATTCACCAGTACCCTCAACAGCTGGTCTCAAACCCCTCATCCCCTAGTCTGCATTCATACTGGAAGTTGCCCCAATCCATGTGCAAGGCACTTGGCCTTGTTGAAGCTCGTGAGGTTCACATGGGCGCACTTCTTGAATTTCTCCAGGTACCTCTGAATAGCAACCTGTCCCTTAAGCATGTCAACCAGCATCATTCAGCTTGGTGTTTTCTGTAGACTTACTGAGAGTCTACTTGATCCCAGTGTCTATGTCATTGATGAAGATACTAAACAGCTCTGATCCCAATATGAACTTCAGAGGCACACCACTTGTCACTGATCTCTATTTAGCCATTGAATCATTGATTACTACCCTCTGGATGTGACCTTGTCATGGTTTAAGCCCATCTGGCTACAAAGAATGAAGCAGCTGCTCACTCACCCTACACACACACCTCCATGTCCTGTAGGATGGTGGAGTCCCCAGCAAGATGGGAGGAAAAAAAAAGTTAACCAAGGATCTTGTGGATCGAGACAAGGACAGGGAGGGTTCACCTGCCAATTATGATTCCTGGCCAAATAGAATCAACTTTCGACTTGAGGTAGAAAATAAGATCAGTTTAATCTACTACTAACTAGAAACAGAATAAAGAAAAAGCAAAACCAGAGTAGGATGATGACAAAACTATAACCATTCCTTTAAGGCCATTTTCCTTCCACCCCTTTCCATCTTCCTGTACTCAGATACCCACTCCCAATATCCCCCTTCCTCCTTGCCTTCTCATCAGTGTAGGGAGACAGGGAATGCTGAAGTGCTTATAAACAACTATTGCAAAACAATTTCCTAAGACATACATTAGGCTGGAGAAAGTCTAACAGTTCAATAACCTCTAGGAGTTACTTGATACAGTTGTTCATATGTGCAGTCACTCAAGATGTATATCATGAGGACGATTAATAGATCATTTATAGTATCAGTGAAAGGTCAGTCATAGTTCACAGTAAATCCCTGTGCCAGTAGTAAAATAAATAACATTTACATTTTTAAAATAAAATATTTTATAAACATGTAGAATTTGCTGCTAGCAGTACACTGTGACATAGTTATTTTGCAAAGAGGTTAAAATATTGTCCAGTATAGATTACGGAAGATGTAACAAATTTTTTAACATATTTAAAGAAATTTTACAGCTATAGTGCCTGTGAGGAATCAGCTCTTTCTTAATGACATACATGAAGTAACTATTCTGTCTTTATCAATTTTTAATATAGAGAACTTTAAAAATACTTTCATTGTTATCTCATTGCTTCATAAATCTGCAAAACCAAAAAATAGTGTAAGAAATCATGGGAAAGAGGAAAGAAAAAATATCTTTTGTTTTGATTTGTTATACAACAATGTTTGTTGTCAGTCTCAAAGTGGATTCTCAATGTTCCTTACAAGAAAAGAATGATATGCTATCAATTTAACTTCATTCAGTTTCTACGGAATAGCTGGGGAACATGTTAGATTTTATAATCTTATTAATGTTCCCATATCTTAGTGTTTCTCTCATGCTTTCTACACTAAGAACTTGACTACAGCTGAGACAATACACAATAAAAAAATCAGGATGATTAATAGTCTCATGTCTAGCCCTTATTATGCATTCAATATCTTGAAAGTATCTGTCATGGTTTGACATGACAGCCTTTCTGGTAAGGGGGAAGGAGCTGTAAAGATGACTCCTGTAAGAAGTTGCTCGCAACTCTCCCCAGCTCTAAGCCAGACCCAATTCTGGGGCTGAGCCAATTAGACATCTCCACAATCACATTTAAGAAGAAGCCAGAAGAGGCGGTTTCTTCCTCCATCTTCCTCCATCTTTTTCTTTCTTCTGCCCCTTCTTTTTCTTCTGGTTGGTGGTGGTGCAAGGAGTAGGAACAGTGAGAGAAACAACCATGCAGACTCCAAGGTCAGTGATGAAAGAGAGGAGGAGGTGTGCTGGAGCATAAAATGCTCCCCTGCATTTTATGGAGAGGACTGGTGAAGCTGAGATTTATTTTCATTTGTTTAAAGACCCTGCATCAGCGGTAGAGAGTCATTTTAATAATGATCCCGTATAAGGGGCAGAGACTCATTTTGATAAAGCTGGCCCCAGCCAGTGGCAGCGATTCACTTCACTGAAGGCCCCGAGTCAGGGACAGTGACTATGGCCGGAAGAGGCCATGTCCCGTGGGGGGGGGACTCTTTATCACTATGTCTGGAGTGGGCCGTGTCCCGAGGAAGGGACCCAATATCCACAGTTGTAACTGTGGGGAAGAGCCCATGAAAAAGTAGCTCATTAAACTTATGCCCAGAAGAGGCCTTGTCCAGAGAGAGGGACCCTGTAACTGCAGAAACTGCAACCATGGCAAAGAATCCACGGCTGAGATATTCAACAAGGACTGCGTCCTGTATTGACAGAAGCCACAGCTGCTGGGAACAACCCACACCAGAGAAGTTTGTTAAGGACTGTGTCCCGGGGGAGGGACCCCGTATTGGAGCAGGGGAAGAATGCCAGGAGTCGTCCTCATCTGGGAAGACAGAAGCGGCAGAGCCCATCTGTGAGAGACTGACCACATCCCCCACTCCCTGCCCCTCTCAGCCGTTGAGGTGGGAGGAGGTAGAGATATGGGGAGCAGTGAGCTGAGCCTGGGAAGAAAGGAGGGATTGGGAGGGATATCTTAAAGTGCTGGTTGTAATTTTCTCATCATCCTACTCCCTTTTTGCGTTTATTCCATTCTGTTTCTTGTAGAATAAACTTTCCTACTTACCTCTCTGAGTACTGGAGTGTGTTTTGCCCAGAACTGCAATTGGCAGTGAGCCTTCCCTGCCCTTGTCTTAATCCACAACAATCTTGCTTATCTTTTTACTCCCATTTCGCTGGGGCCTCCTCTCTCCTAACGAGGGTGGGGGTGAATGGGGGCACCGAGTGAGAGACTCTCGTGGTTCTGCTGTGCTAGCTAGGCCAAACCACGACACTATCACATGCAGAAAGTTTTGAGATCAAAGAAATCAATAAAGCATAGCAATCAAAGCAAAGTCAAAAAGGAACCTAGTCTATCTTCCATACCTCCTTTTTCCTTGGTTATTTTATCTCCTCTGGACCCATATCCAGGAAAATCTCATCATTCTAATAACTCTGTTCGATTCGCACCCTATTGTGCCCACAAATACAGAACATCAAGCTGCTGTGGTGGAGCAGGATTACTTTTACATGTATTAAGCATGAGAAAACACACTTGAGTTTTTAAAAACATATTTGTATTTGTCAAATAAATTAATACCTTAAATATAGCTTAAAATGCAGGAAATAAAATGTAAAATTTTGTGCAATCATTATTTCTGTATCTAGACCTGTCTGAATGTCAGAACCCAGAGGGTGGTGATCAATGGCACAGAAATGAGTTGGACGCCTGTGGCCAGTGGAGTTGCACAGGGGTCAGTTATGGGTCCAGTTTTGCTCAATATCTTCATCAATGACCTGGATGAGGGGACAGAGTGTACCCTCAGCAAGTTCCCTGATGATACCAAACTGAGAGGACTGACAGATTAACCAAAATGCTGTGCTGCCATTCAGCGGGATCTCGACCTGCTTGAGAGTTGGTCAGAGAGGAATCCCATGAGGTTCAACAAAGACAATTGCAGAGTCCTGCACCTGGGAAGGAACAACCCCAGGCACCTGTACAGACTGGGTGTCGAACTGCTGAAGAGCAGCTCTGCAGAGAGAGACCTGAGAGTCCTGATTGATAATCAGCTAAACATGAGCCAGCAATGTGCCCTCGTGGCCAAGAAAGGCAATGGCATTCTAGGATGCATCAAGAAGAGTGTGGCCAGCAGGTCAAGGGAGGTTCTTCTCCCCCTCTACTCTGCCCTGATGAGACCTCATCTGGAGTACTGTGTCCAGCTCTGGGCTCCTCAACTCAAGAGGGACAGGGAAGTGTTTGAGAGAGTCCAGCGCAGGGCCACCAAGATGATCAGGGTACTGGAACATCTTTCATATGAGGAAAGGCTGCAGGAACTGTGGCTGTTTAGTCTGGAGAAGAGGAGATTGAGGGGAGATCTTATTAACATTTGTAAATAGCTAAAGGGTGGATGTCAGCAGGTTGGGACATCCCTTTTTTCTATAGTAGATAGAACAGGACAAGGGGTAATGGAATGAAGCTGGAACACAAAAAGTTCCACTTAAACATAAGAAACCTATGTACAGGTTGTACATGATCAGTTTTATAGTGAGTCATGTGCAGGCAGAGTTACAGGGACTCTTTATACCTCTCACACCAATCTACCCTCAGTATTGTCCAAATTGGGAGATTTATCAAAGCTCTCTGTGGCTTTTCAGTCAAAGCACTTTTGATTCCCTCTCATTGAAAGCAGGCTTTGTGTACAAAGAGGGAGAAGTCTCTTTTTCTGTCTTACATTCTTAAATTAACCATTAATCTTTAATTCATGACACATATGAAGAAATGTATAAAGTTGAATAACATTAAAACAAATAGGTCTATTGTGTACATAGTTTATAACCTTCTATCCAAGTCTCTTGTAGTCATTCACCTGAAGGTAGTGCTGAAAGAAAATCATCAGTTGTTCTTGAGACCCACTATACAATTGGAAGTAGCTAGAGAAGAATTTCTAAGGTGCAGCTAGTGAATGAATCAATTACAACCTTAGAACAGGAAAGAAAGAAAAGGAAATCTTCAGAGATGATAACTGGGAATTTCAGCTCTATAATGTGCTCAGATAAGAATTAAAAACATGAGGAGAGACTTCTTCAAATGCTAGAATATTCGCACAAACCACATTTTAAGAGCTAAAAATCTCTTTTCACTTAAATCAATGAATGCATTTAGACTAAATACTCTTTTTGGGAGGATATATGAAAAAGGAGAGTTAAATCACAGTATTCTCTTAATAGAAAACTCACAGATAGTCTGGGTCACACTCAGATCTAATTTATCTAAAACTTTTCCTTTGCATCCAATTACTCAGTACAGACTTAATGAACTATATACATTAATCACTATTAGATTTCTGTACACAGAGAACAAACTGTAATATCATGCAAGGAAAAAACTGCAAGTATTTCACATACTTCTCAAAAAACAGACCATTCAGTTCACTAGCAAGCCAAATAATATTCTTCTGTTAGAGACAGAGGACCTGAAAAGTGAGAAAACTCCCTCTTCAATATACACCTATATCTTCGACAGAGAGGTATGTTCCATTGTTATGCAGATTAGGATTTTTGTAAGAATGTACTCCACAGTGAAGAGGGCAGCATGGAAATGAGTAGTAATGCTAAGAGTATTCTTGTAAAAAATATAGAACAAATTATACCTTCTGAAACAATTCTTGTAACTCCAACAGATTTAGCATATACTCAAATACACATACATTCTCCATGTCAACAGTGCAATGCTGACTCTTCCTCACCATTTTTCTACCTCACCTGGATATACAGTCATTAAACAGAAAGGTCTTCTATATTTAGGCTTGTTGTTAGGATAGACCGTGTCCTGCTGTTATCATCCAAGCAACACTCCAGACAAACAATTTTTGTTTTACTGATTAAGAATGCTAGGAAAAAATAGTCACTTTCTACTGCAAAAATATTTTGCTTTATTACAATCTTATAAATGTGGTTTATCTGAGTGGAATGTAGTAAGTATTTACAATCTTTTTTACACTTTGCTAACTCTCGTAGTTGATTAGTTACAACTTATTAGAATAATATTAGGGCTTCTGAGAAACATTTCTCTTCACAGTCTCATTAGCTTATTTAGAGATATGGCAAGAGTTTTGAAGATGAAAGAACAGTAGATGACTCAAGAAAAGTCCATGTGACTCAGCGCCCTTTGTTCAGGAGAATAAACTGCCTGTTATTACAGAAGAGCTAGAGACTACAGAATTGTGCTGTATAACAGAGACAAAAATATGAGCTACAGAACTTAGATGGGAAAAAATTCTGAGCACTGAAAATAAAAATCCTCTAATCTTTCTTCAAACCACGGCAAATTACATTTGAGGGTTTCCCAGTGTAAAAAAAAAGCACAACTAAACAGCTCAGCAAAGTGATAGCTCAGATGCATTTACTTGATCCTTCAGGGAACAGAGCAAAGTAAACAAGATAATTAAATCAACAGGTGCATTCAGGACAGGCAGCATTTAAATTGTGTGCGTATCTATTGAGATAAAGAATTAATTGGTGTAGTCTCTAAGAGCAATTGGCATTGCATCTCTTCGGGGTTTGAAACTGGTTCAACTGAGAAGAGAAACTATAAAGCAAAAGAACCGAGGACAAGACTGAGAAGGAGACCAAAGGAGACCAAAGGATTTCATATGCATTTTTAAAAATGTAGAGGGAGGAAATAAAAATTATAACAACAGCCAATCCAATACAAACAGATAAGAAGGAAGGATACTAAGAAGATAAACAGTACTCATATTGATCAAAATAGTGATCAAGTGGCTCTCACTATGCCTCATATTATTAGGAGACTTCATGTGATCTAAAAGAATTATCACAGATATTTGTACTGTAAAATGTAAAGAACTTGGCCAATAAAATGAGAAATTTGAATTTATAATGTAGGGTGTGAAACCAAATACTATGAAGTGCTATGATGGAAATAAGAGAGATTGATAGCTGTAAATGGTTCACATAAGTAAAAGCCACATGATGCAGAAGGGAAAAAAAAAAGTGTATCAGAATATTATTCTTTTACTTATACATAAGAAGAGATAACATGGGGGAATGTCTACTTGTTTAAAATTCTCTTTGAAAAGGGATGATATAACCATATTGAAAATGTTACCCTGTGGAAATAACAAAAAAGTTACTTAAGTTACATTTGCCAAAAAATACAATGGAAAAAATAACCACATGCCTCTAACATTTGTTAACATGCCTGAACATTTCTTTTGACCTAACACTGCAGGTCACAAATGAAGTAAAAATGTGCCATACAATAATCTAGCAACCTAAGACTGTAGTGAAGGAGGTTGGATCACAATATCTTATGACAAGATTTTTTCTGTTGCTTAACTATTAAAATGCAGAGTTGTATAAAAGAAGGCAAAAAGACAATAACAATTATATCTGAAAGTCCTCAAGGATGGTTAGTCACACAGGAATCGAGATTGCATAAGCACGGATCCTGGAATACTGCATGCACTTAGGTAACAAGTCAAAGATGATGATAATTGAGGACTAGCAGTTCAGTGGATTGCTCCTGACCATTCTCTGCCCATAGGTACTGATTAGGCTTCATGAAAGACTGTTACCTTCTTGAATCATTTTAGCATAATTATTCTACTTCAGCTACCATTTCCCTGTATACAGCCTGGACAAAGACAATTTAAATGCATTTCCTATAAATGGGTAATTTTCCTACATATTGGACATGATCTTGAACATTTCAAGTTCAACATCTTAGTGAACAGATAGTTTTTGCATGGATTTCCAATTTTTTGCTTGGAGAGGTTTGCTGAGTATTTTAGAATTCAGACTCTTATTCACTGTAACTGTTCATTAGTATAGAGCAAGAGAAAGTGAATGCATCTGTCAGATGTATTTAACATTGTTCTTACACCTTTTTCCCCCTAAGATCTTTCCTTTTATTCCTTTTATTTTCTTAATTTTCTGTTCAGTAAAGGGGGAATATGTCTTTGTGTTTATGTGTATACGTGTAAAAATACATCATTAGACATTTCAAATTTGGATAAAAATGAAGCAATTTAAAGCATTTTCAGTAGCAGAAGCACTGACCAATTATAAATAACTTTATTTCACTCTAAATTGTCAAAAGCAACAATATATCTGGCAAATATTTGAGAGAGAATTGGTATGTATCACTTGGATTTTGCACACTACAGGTGGTTACCTTACTCTCAGGACAAGAACATGAAAAAAAACAGGTGAAGGCTTACACTACAGCTCATTCTTTCTGTGCTTATAATCTAATATGTGTTGTTTCTTATGACTGATAAAGTAGCTGATCAGGTATAGAATCAATTTTTATCTCTCCATCAAAGTTATCACACCCAATGCTTTATGGAATGAATGATCAAACAAAAGGCCCAATTCTCAAAAATCCTGGGCTATTTACATGAATGAGAGAAGGGACATGAATGAGAAATATCAGTATGAGTCTCAAACAGAACATCTAGTATATAAGTATCCTAAAATCAAAGAGAAAAACAGAAAAGTATAGCGGTGTGTCATCTTTATTCAGTATTGTATAGCTAAAGTTGTCTGAAGTACTGTCTTGAGCTTTCACAAATGAAATGTGTAACATATGTATAACATATTTATTATAATGAAATGTAGAAAGGAAAGTATGTTAATTTACACCTTGGAGTGTGAAACCCTAACTAGTATGACAGGGTTACTTATAAGATCAAATATAAAGAGGTGGGTATCCCGAAAAACTTATCTACACAGGAATGCAGATAAGCAGGCACTTCTTTATTATGCAACACTGGAAAAACATGTAGGATAGCTCCTCCATACCTGCTTCATTGTTAGTTACCATTTTCAGGGTTTTTATACAGCTCAAACAAAAAAAATCACATTTGTCAACACAAGCGTGCATGAAATGTCCATCTATCAATTTTGCCCTTCACCTTGATTTGTTCCCAGCAAACATAAACTTTCCAAACTCACAGTGATTGGTCAAAAAAATATTTCAGTCCCTTTGTTTTAGTAACAACTAAGGTAACAGCTAAGGTAACCTAACAAATACATTCACCACGATCTTGTAGCTACGGTAACAGGTGTGGACTGTAACTCTTGCAGTTTGATCCTTAGGTGGTTCAAATGAATATTTAATTAATGAATAAGTATTTGAGCTATTTGCAAGTGCTTAGCTAATTAATTGAACTATTACTACGAGATTAACAAGTGCTCAACAAGTGCTTGACTACCCATTGTGATGATAAGTTTTTAACTAAAATAGTTGTGTATCTGCAACAATGCTGTAGATGGCTTTGCACTTGAATATCAGGGTTTCCTTCAGTTATATATGTTTGTGTCAACCTAAGCAACACAGATTCTTATAACCAGTGGAATAAATTCAGGCTTTTAATCAACCTAGGAAGACTCTTTCCCTCATTGATTTGGCCTTGAATCAGAATTACATTAATGCATTTATACTGACATGCTTCTACAAATTAAGCCTCTAAATGTTGCAATAGCTTAGCATCTCTTTATGGCCTAGCTAGCACAGCAGCACCACGAGAGTCTCTCACTCGGTGCCCCCATTCACCTCCACCCTCATTAGGATGGTGGAGGAGGCCCCAGCGAAATGGGAGTAAAAAGATAAGCAAGATTGTTGTGGATTAAGACAAGGGCAGGGAAGGCTCACTGCCAATTGCAGTTCTGGGCAAAACACACTCCAGTACTCAGAGAGGTAAGTAGGAAAGTTTATTCTACAAGAAACAGAATGGAATAAACGCAAAAAGGGAGTAGGATGATGAGAAAATTACAACCAGCACTTTAAGATATCCCTCCCAATCCCTCCTTTCTTCCCAGGGCCAGCTCACTGCTCCCCATATCTCTACCTCCTCCCTCCTCAACGGCTGAGAGGGGCAGGGAGTGGGGGATGTGGTCAGTCTCTCACAGATGGGCTCTGCCGCTTCTGTCTTCCCAGATGAGGACGACTCCTAGCATTCTTCCCCTTCTCCAATACGGGGTCCCTCCCCTAGGATATAATCCTTAACAAACTTCTCTGGTGTGGGTTGTTCCCAGCAGCTGTGGCTTCTGCCAATACAGGGTCCCTCAACAGGACGCAGTCCTTGTGATGTAGAGCTTTATACTAACATGTACTAATAAACCTTATACTAACATTGCAATAGTATAAAGCTTATTTTTCAGACAGGACAAAATTCATGCACAAGCTGGAAAAGGTCCTGCTCATCTCCTTACACAATACCTCGGGGTCCTCCAACTTCCTTGAGGGCAGAAACCGGTTCTGCAAAGGGACAAGTGATATATGAAGATCAGGGGTGAGAAAGCCTCAGGACTTATCAGCCTTATCTCCCAAGGCCCCAGAGACCATCACCGGCCATCACCGGGAGACATCACGCAAATGAAAGGAAGGAAAGACCTAATTTATATTCGAAATCGGGTACAGGTTTTGTCTTTGTCTAGGCGAATAATGTCATCATATGATTTTGTAACTTTGTAACAAATATAAGTCAAGCAAGTTGCCGAGTCGGGTGCTCAAGTTTGTGGTGGAGCGATCCCCCGTGCGTCCGACGCCGAATAAACATACCTTCTTTATAAATCTTTGAGTTATAGAGTTTGATTCCGCAAGTCACTTGGTCAATATCCCAGGCGTGGATTCTTTGCCATGGTTGCAGTTTCTGCAGTTACAGGGGGCACCAAGATGATCAGGGGACTGAGCATCTTATGATGAAAAGCTGCAGGAGTTGGGGCTGTTTAGCCTACAGAATTCGAGACTGATGAAGGGGTCTTATTAATATTTACAAATATCTAAATGGTTGGTGTCAGGAGGTTGGGTCATCCCTTTTTTCTATTGTAGCTAGTACAGGACAAGGGGTAATGGGATGAAGGTGGAACACAAAAACTTCCATTTAAACATAAGAAAAAAATATTTTACTGTGAGGGTGACAGTGCACTGGAACAGGCTGCCCAGGGAGGATGTGAAGTCTCCTTCCTTGGAGGTCTTGAAGACCCACCTGTATGCGACCTGATCTAGGTGTACCTGCTTCTGCAGGGGGATTGGACTAAGTGATCTCTAAAGATCCCTTCCAATCCCTACCATTCTATGATTCTAATATTCTAAGCCAAATAAATATCTGATAGGTAATATATTTTTCCACTTGATGGTCTCTATTCTGTTCAAAAACTGAGCTAGGAAAACAAAATTGCAGTATTTTATATTCCAGATGTAAAAGGAAGTCATTCTTGTTCCTTCAATCTTTTGCTTGAAAATCCAGTCACACAAAAATTATCACATAGGATCAGATCTTTGGAGTATTCAGCTCCAGATCCCGACTCCCAACAAAGACAACTATCAGATAATAGATGTGAGAGAAAGCTTACAGATGAGAGAACTTACACTTGCTGAAAAAAAAAAACCAAAACCCTACATATTTAGAGATCTAAGCCCTTAATCATTCAGTTTTTACACCCTTAAAAATAGACATTATAAGAATTTCACAGATATGGTAAATATATAATACATCTGCTAGTCTTGTTATATTCATGGATAACATTTGACAGTGAGTGCAGCTTGTGAATTATTCACTGCATGCAAATATTAATGCATAGTCATTTAGTTATTGAATTCAGTAGTCTCAGTTTTACTGAATTTCACTTCATGGTACTCTTTCCTTTCTGTCTTTTCCAAATTAAACACTAGATTCTCCTATCAGAAACTGGCTGGGCTTTGTTACAGCCTGTCCAAAAGACCTCTTTTAGGAAAGTTACATGTGAGATACACAAATTACAGTTTCATAGCCTTCTGTAGTCTTGATTTGTATCTGTCCTGGTTTAGGCCCATCAGGGAACAAAAGACCATCATTAGCCTCAAGTACCAAAGACCTTAGGATTGCCAAAGGGCAGGGAGAGCTCAATTGCCACTAAAGGTTCAGGACAAAACAGACAAGGCTACTCGTCTTGGGGAAGAAAACTCAGAATAATTTAATGCAACACCAACTAAAGCATAACCATAAAACCCTCAAACATAACAAACATAGAACAACACAGAATGGTACAATGATGAAGAATCCAACCAGCCCTTTAAAGACCACCTTCTCCCCAACTCTCTCCTCTTCCAGGGCTCCTGATCCCGGTATCTTTACCCCCTGTTCCACTGAACTGCTCAAGGGGGGCAGGGAATGAGGGTTTCAGTCAGTCTATTCCTGATACCTTCTGCCCTTTGTCTCTCCTCAGGACAGAGAGGATCCATGCCAGTCCTCCCTGCACCTCCATGGGGTACCTCACACACACGGCAGCTCTGCACAGGCTGCTCTGACGTGAATTCATCCCAAAGGCTTCTTCCTTTCTGCCTCTTGTGTGGTCTGCTCTGTGGCCTGCAGGCTCTCCAGCATGGCCTGTGCTATGACCGCCTCCCCACACAGTCTCCTGTCCATTCAAGTGCACTCATACAGAGCTGCTGGTGGCTCTCTGTCCTGCCATTGCCCTCCATGGACTGCAGGGGTACAGCCTTATGTTCTCACCATGGCTTGCAGAGAAGTCTCTGGTCTGCTGCTCCTCCTTCCTTCCTCCTTCTCTGACTGTGGGGTCCACATGGTCGCCTCCATTTTGTATCACTCTTACACCTCCTGCAAGCACTTCAAATTCCCATCCCTAAATAGTGATTATAGAGGTGCCAGATTGGCCCAGCTGAGCCAGAGGTGGATCTGAACCCAGGAGCCAGGGGAGAGTCTGAGAATTTTTTACCTGGTATTCACTGCTACCCCCTCCTTCTGTTACCAAGCAAAAGCCTCTCCTTGCTAAACCATGACAGTATCCATGCTATGCAATTAAAGTACTTGTTCTCTTATGAGATATCCAGTGGTCTAAATTTTTACACTATCTCTTCCCCAACCCCAAACCTATTTTATTTCTTAAGACGAATCTGAAAAAGAAAGGTAGAAACAATTACCTCTCAAGCAGATTAGTATACAGACAGAACAAAGCTCATAATCAATTTGAATTTCCTTTTAACCAATTTAGAACTTAGAAGAAAAGTCTTTTTCTAAAGGAACTGGACTCTAATTAAGTACATAAACTTCCAGTGTCTTAAATCACACTTCCAGTGTCTTAAATCACACTTCTCTGTTAACTCACACTAACAGAGAAAAAACAACTTTAAACTCTGTTCTTAATACCGCATACTGTTTTAACACTGGGTCATTGCTTTCTTTATTTTCTTTAACTGTCTTAAATCTATAAAGTATATTAAAATTTAATACTTACTTTTAACGATGTAGAAGTTCTGGTTCTGTTTCTATAAAACAGAAAATAGTTTCCCATAGATAACTCCCAGACATAGATTTTATTAGTTTCCACTGATGTATGTGCAAGTCTGAATAGATGAGTCTGAGACAAGAGCACGTTAGATATACCCACTGAGAAGCAAAACTCTTAAGTGTTTTAAAGGGGCATTTGAAAATTGAGCATAGGTGTGAGTCTCCAATAGCCTATAACTGATTAATGAGGACATTGAGCCTTATTTTTCCAGAAATTTACTGAAGTTTGTAGATATTAAATTATAAAACATCTATTTTTTTCTTAAAGCACGTGAATTATATTTAAAAAAAATCTCCCATTATACCCTGTGTTCTTTCCAGATTGTGCCTAGTTTAGCTATCTGAAAAGGTGATTTCTCATTAAAGCAAGAGAGGCTAAGAGAATGGCAACAATAATGGAATAATTTTTGTAAGATCTGATTGACTTGTGATTTTTCTTCTTTGAGAGTTTACTGGTTTTGAAGTAAAAGACTATTAGTTCAGCAGAAAAGAGTACCGTTGTTATTTCTACACAATATTCAAAGCTAATAAATATCTTTAATAATCAATGCCAGGAAATTTAACAGTAAAACTGGAAGGGGAAAGGGAAATGACTTTTCACATTCAAATAAATTTGAGTAATTTGAAAAATTACAGGACAAAAACTATTAAGTATAAAATAAACATTTAACTCTCAGAGTTGCACACTACTTATCTTTTAGAGACATCAAATTTAAAAACTATATCTAACTGAAATCATCTCTTCTTCATTAAAGAGTAAAAACAAGTATTACAATTTAGTGAAGGACTGAATTTAAATTATCACTCATAAGCTGTGTTCTACAATATTTAAAGTCTCTCATCAGCTTTTTCTTGATAGAAAGTATGAATCCAGTTTTGGTAATAGTTTGCTTAGCATTCATTGACTCAGGCTTTTTACATGCCCCCTCAAAGTCATTCTAAAGGCCAAATGTCTTATCACCTCCTCTCATACTGAATCTGAGAGTGTAATTGGATATCATCTGGAGAGAATTTCAACACACTCCACTGTAGTTTCAGGGAGTGCAGATCCAAATATACTGATATACGTTAAGACACATCCCAAAGTACACACATCATTAAGCCCTCAATCTCGGCTACAGTCAGCATAACTGTGGCTTCCACTACAGAAGAATTATACACACAGTTGCTGCTGGTGTCTTGTTTCACCATTACAATGTCAAAGTGGAGAACTGTTCACATGGACCAAATTAGTTAGTCCAATTTTGCACAAGAACCTCGGCTCTGGATTTCCTGCTCAAATACCACTGGCCAAGAGACAGGTTGATAGCTATGATATTTTTCAAACAGAAGTGTTAATACTTGTGCTGAATCTGTAAGTCGTGACATGCCTGCATACAAACATAACATTCCCATTACCCCTTGACAGCTACTGAACATAGTTTGGTGCATTTTTTTGTTTCTTTCTTCCTTGTCTTCAGTACTATCACTTATTTCAGAACAAGTAAAAGCACTACTCATAAAGAATACGAAAAGCAGTTCCGGCCCACAGTTGAAAGCAATTGAAAAAATAAAGAGTTTACTTGGACAAAACGTAGCCTATTACACATGCATCCCACATTTTTGCATTGGTCACAGTCTTTTTTAACTCATTCTACTCTGCAGTGAAACTAACTGGTGAGGAGACAGGTGGAATACAATTTTATATAATTCACACAGAGATGCTTCACTTCTAGTCCAGATTCATTCCCAGCATCTCTTTTCATCAGTCCTATTAGTACTCTACTACAGATTGATCTGATTTCCCAGTCCTCCTTCCAAATGTGCCTCAGTCGTCATGTAAAATTTACTTTACAATAAAGTGAGTTCCTCCCTAAGAATAGAGAACTCAAAAATTTGTTAATACCAATGGCTACTGAGCACTCCGGTAATGAAGCAATTCTATCAGAACAATGAAGGAATTTCCTGACTATTTTAAGGAGTCAACAGTTACGGGAAACCAGTGCAGACCTGAGAAAATATGGGGTACAAGCGAAATAACTCTGCAGAGAAGACACGGGCATCAACAAATGTGTTTATTTCTACTAAGCTAAGACAATTATTCAATGGTTCTTAATATAGAGAAATTAAAAAGAGAACTGTTGAAAACATTGCAATACTACATGCATATCCATTCTGTACAATAAGAAAAGTAAGTAGACCTAAGAGTCAGTTCACTTACTGTGAAGTGACACTGTGACCTTTCACAGTCAGAAATTTCTTTTGAAGGACTTTTAAAGGCTAGAAAATTCAATGGTGGCATTCAGTCAGGCATTTGAAGGCTTAACTAGTTTTATTCTTCCTTCTTAAGTCATGTTTGATGTGACCATGGCCTTATCACATTCCACAAGTTTTGATTGGGCTTTCTCTTTAAGCCTTTCTTCAGTTGACAGGACTGTATTTCTGGAAAGGACAAAAATTCTTGTGTCCCTAGAATATGAAGATACACTGAAAATATCTACAAATAAATAAAATAGAACAGGAAAGTACAATTTTGACAAGGGCAAAACTAAAAGAAGTTTTAAAGACAGGCAGAAAAAATCAAGATGTAATACAGTTTCTGGCACAGTTTAAAATAAAGATTCTAGAAACAGAGATGGCCAGAGAGAAAAAAAAAAAGTGTTCATGTTAAATAAGAAAATAAGTATGCTTAAAAAAATATATACAAAATCTAATGTAAAAGGTATGTATTTAACAGTATAGATTCATGTAGACTTGAAAAAGGAAATAAAATACACACTTGTTACCAAAATTGTAGAGGTCTTCACTTTACCTCTTCTACTTTTTCATACTAATACTTCTGCTAAAAAAAGACATTAACTTTAAACTAGAAATGATGAGGGACAGAGATGACAACCCACAGTCAAGAAGTTGTGGATCAGGTTGACGAACAAAGCATGGAGAAAAAAAAAAGTTTGAAAAGAGTCCACCTCAAGCACATGCACAGGAATAAGGAAATGTCTTCAGGACACCATTATGAGGAAGCTTTCATAGCTTTTCTGAAGTGCATGCAACAGGAGAGGAAACAGGAGGAATTAAAGATGTGAATCCAGTTGCAGAGTTGAGATTTCATTGGACTCACAGGCACATTTTGGAATACTTGATGTGACTGTAGTATTGCAGCCCATTCAACAATCTTTGAAAGGCAATCACAGCTATTGAGAGAGGTTCCTGAGGATCAGAATAAAGCAAATGTCACTCCCATCTTCAAGAAGGACAAAAAGTGGCCAGGAAACTACAGGCTAGTTAGCATCACCTGGAAAAGTAATGGGGCAAATAATTATGAAAGGCAAACAAACAAAGGACAAGATTGGCAGTTGTCATACATGAAAGAGAAATCACACCTGACCAGCTATCTGAGGTGAGATGATTAATGGATGAGGGGACAGCTCAGTGTTCTCATGGGCAAACTGATGAAGTATTGGCTGGATGAAAACGCAGTGAGGAGGGATGGAAATTTGTTGAACTGCCTGGCTTAAAGGATGCATGAGCAGCAGTCTTGCTGTAGGCCAGTCACTATTGTTATGTCCTACAAAATTTATATTTTTAGAATTACAGCATAAACAATAAAAACATTGTCTGTGTAAACATTGTATTTGTATTTCATTTCTAAAATGCCTGTGATTTTTCCTAAGATTAGTATCAGCTGATACAAATTTATTCTGTTCTTCACAAGTGTAGTAAAATGGTACAGGTTAGTGCCCCTTCCACATTCCCATAAAAGAATGTGTAATTCTATCAGATGAGGAAAATTAAATTGATATGATAGAAATTAAAGTAAAATGATCTGGGTCCCATTGAATATTTTGAAGTCTACTACTGCACAGAAAATAAAAGCAATCTTTAAAGAATTAAGGAGTGTGTTTAAATTACATGAATAAAAGCTCTAAATTACTACATTTTTAAGAAAAATAATACTGTGAGTGATTAAGAATTTTTTACAGAAATATAAACTTAATTCCAACTAATTTTATTGGCAAAAGGAAAGAGGAAAACACAGTAAGTAAAATGGGACGTTTTCAAGTAAATATTAATTCAAAGAATGTGACTGTAGATTATTTTAGTATATGATTAAAGGAAGATGCTTAGACTTGGATTCAAATATACTTCCATCTGAAGTTAAAGATCAGTTGGTAACACTAAAGAGGATGAGAATGTGAAATAACATTTTGTAGGTATTTGTGACTATAAGCCTGCATTTTGCTGAGATAGGTCTGATAAAAAGAAGCAAAGGTTTCTGGATATGGATCTGAATCAAATATATAGGCTTAAACTAAATGTAACTGCTCTGCGTTTCATTCCAACACTCATAATTCATGCTCTAATAAAAGAATTTTTCACATGAAGCTCAATAGAGATAATGTGAAATATAGAATCATAGAATCATAGAATGGTAGGGGCTGGAAGGGACCTTTAGAGATCATCTAGTCCAACCCTGCTGCAGAAGCGGGTTCACCTAGCTCAGGTCACATAGGAAAATGTCCAAGCAGATCTTGAAGACCTCCAAGGAAGGAGACTCTACAACTACTCTGGGCAGCCTATTCAAGTCCTCTCTCATCCTCACAGTGAAATAGTTTTTTCTTATGTTTAAGTGGAACTTTTAGTGTTCCAGCTTCATCCTACTACGCCTTGTCCTGTTGCTAAATACAACGGAAAAAAAGGGATGTCCTAACCTCCTGACACCCACTCTTTAGATAATTGTAAATGTTAATAAGATCTTCCCTCAGTCTCCTCTTCTCTAGGCTAAATAGCCCCAGTTCCTGCAGCCTTTCCTCATATGATAGATGTTACAGTTCCCTGATCATCTTGGTGACCCTGTGCTGGACTCTCTCCAGAAGTTCTCTGTCCCTCTTGAGCTGAGGAGCCCAGAACTGGACACATTACTCCAGATGAGGCCTCACCAGGGCAGAGTAGAGGAGGAGAAGAACCTCCCTCGACCTGCTGGCCACACTCTTCTTGATGTATCCTAGAATGCCATTGCCTTTCTTGGCCACGAGTGCACGGTGCTGGCTCATGTTTAGCTGATTATCAATCAGGACTCCCAGGTCTCTCTCTGCAGAGCTGCTCTTAAGCAGTTTGACCCCCAGCCTGTACTGGTGCATGGGATTGTTCCTTCCCAGGTGCAGGACTCTGCAATTGTCCTTGTTGAAATTCATGGGATTCTTCTCTGACCAACTCTCAAGCTGGTTGAGATCCCTCTGAATGGCAGCACAGCCTTTTGGTTAATCTGACAGTCCTCCCAGTTTGCTGTCATCAGGGAACTTGCTGAGGGTACACTCTGTCCCCTCATCCAGGTCATTGATGAAAACATTGAACAAGACTGGCTCCAGAATCAATCCCTGTGCAACTCCACTAGCCACAGGCCTCCAACTTGATTCTGTGCCATTAATCACCACCCTCTGGGCTCTGTCATTCAGCCAGCTCTTGATCCACCTCACTGTCCACTTATCCAATCCACACTGCTTGAGCTTTTTGATGTGGATGTTATGGGAGACAGTGGCAACTCCATCTCTATGCCTTGTTACTCTGTCTTTCCTGAAAAATACATAACCCTCCATGGCTGTGCTCCAATCATGGCAGCTGTTCCCACATCTCTGTGACTGCAGTGAGGTCGTAGCTCTGCATCTGCACCCACATCTCCAATTCCTCCTGCTTATTCCCCAGGCTTCATGCATTGGTGTAGAGGCAGTGCAGGGGCTTACCCAAACATACAGGTTTCCCTGGACGGGTGCAGGAGATTCCTCTCCGGTTTGCCTCTTCCTCAGGGTGGTCAGCTTTCCATATCCCAGCCCAGTGTGCAGATGAAGGGCACTTATCATTGCATTCCCTGTCCCGCCCTGTTTCCCAGCTAGAGGGGATGGCTTGTTCTGTTTTGCTTCTCCCCCTACCCTCTAAGTCCCTTAGTTTAAAGATCTCTTTATTAAATTTTCTAGTCGTAGTCCCAAATATTTGTGAGTCCCAAATATCTGTAAGTGCCCTTACAGGAGAGACAAATCCCATCCTGTCCTATGAAGCTGTGGTTCCCAAGGAAGGATCCATTGTCAAAGTATCCAAAGCCTTCTCGCCGGCACCAGCCTCTCAGTCAGGAGTTCACTTGCCTAATTTTTCCATTGCAGATTCTCCCTTTATCTCTAGAGAACAAGACAGAGGAGAAAATAACCTGAGCCCCTCTACCTTTTACCTACTCCCCCAAGGTTTTAAAATCCATCTGGATCCCGGAGATGTCATGCTTCATGACATCATTCATACCACCATGGAGCACAAATAAGGGGTAGTAGTCTGCATCCCTGATGAGCCATGGCACTCTCTCAGCCACATCCCTGATCTTTGCTCCAGGCAGGCAGCACACCTTTCTTGACTCCCTGACTGCTCCACAGATGGGTCTCTCGGTGCCCCTTAGTAGCGAGTTACCCACAACAATCACCTGTTGCCTCTTCCTATGGTGTCCAATACCTATTGCAGGTGGAGCAGCTGATGGGTTGTTTGATGGTTTTTCCCCTTTTGGAACTTGGTCATCGAAGTCCCTAGTTGCCAGTGCCTCATACTTGTTCGTAGTGAGCACTCTGGAAGGAGGGCTTTGAAGACAAGACTTTGTCCTTCTTTTTTGAATGACCAGATGATATACTGTCTGATCTGATAATGTCTCACAGATAAAAGTGTGAAAAGAAGAGTTTCAACATGAAATTAAATTTATGTCCATTTTTATAGGATTCTAAATAAAGCAAAACAGTTTTTCAGGACACTATTTAGTAATATTCCTAAATTTTGAATTATGAAAGTAGTAATGAAAGCTGTATATATTGAGAATCCCTGTGTGACTAAGAAACAGCTGAAGACATTTGAAAAAGAGAAATAAAAGAGTAAGGACAAATTAAACTTAGTCTTTTCCTCTCTTCTGCCTTCAGGTTTACAATTTCAGCTCCTATAGTTGAGAAGGAAACTTCTTAAAAAACAGCAATATTATAAAAAAATAACCTCAAACAAAATATCTTATGATAGTTTGCAAATCAGAAAAATATCTGAATTGAAAAAACAAACATTTTCTAAAACTTAGTCATAAGTGTGAAAAATCTAAGATAATGTAGAACAATCACCATAGGAAGTAAAAGCAAGTATTTTAACAAAACCTTTAGATATTTGTTATCATTAATGATATCACCACTCAGTCTCCTCTTCTCCAAGCTAAAGAGCCCCAGCTCTCTCAGCCTTTTATCGTAAGGGAGATGCTCCACTCCATCATCTTTGTGGCCCTGCACTGAACACTCTCCAGCAGGTCCCTATTCTTCTTGAACTGGGGCCCAGAACTGTATTCAGTCCCAATATTCAATCTTAGGAGGGCAATGTAGAGTTGGAGAAGAACCTCTCTCAATCTACTGATCACAGCCTTTCTAATACACCCCAGGTTGCCATTGACCTTCTTGGCCATGAGGACACATTGCTGGGTCATGCTCATACTGCTGTCCACCAGTACGCCTATATCACTTTCCCCTAGAGTACTCTCTAACAGTTCATTCAACAACCTGTACTGGTATACGGGGTTATTCTTTCCCAGATCTGCTCAACCCTCCAGCCTGTCCAGATCTCATTATTACTATTAAAAGGAGTGTTTGTCCAAATTGCCATTATTACTGTTTTTGTCTCTCCCAGTAGTACTCACTGGCATAACAGCAATGGAGAAAGAAAGCATAATGTTCCATTTTATAAGAAAGAAATAAAAAGACTGGATAATTCTGTTGCAGAGGCCAGCTTCCTAGTATTCTATGAAGAGTACTATAGTACTCTCTGAAGAGTCATAGTACTTTATGACTATTGTCCAACAGTGCCAGATATAGATTCTGGCTCTTGATGCAAAATCGCAGATTTCAGTCAAATCAAGAATAAATTTACAAAGATAAGTTGTGACCCAGAAGGTCCCTGCCAAGACATCAATGGATCTCAAGTTTCCTGTACAGTCCAGAAAATGATTAAACAGTAGTTTGAGTGATTCTGTTTAGGTTTAAGTTCTAGGATCTTACTATTAATTTCTAGCTATAATATTTATTTCGAAGTCTTTAGAAGAGTATCCTAAAATTTTTGGGATTTGAGGCTGGTGTAAAATTTTCATTGATTCAGATACAAGAAAAAGTATCAAAAAGGATCAACAAGTTGCACAAACGCTGGAAATATTCTGCAGCAATACTATTTCAAAAAGGCCAATAGCATTCTGAAATACATCAAGAAGAGTGTGGCCAGCAGGTCGAGGGAGGTTCTGCTCCTCCTCTACTCTGCCCTGGAGTACTGTCCAGTTCTGGGCTACTCAGCTCAAGAGGGACAGGGAACTTCTGGAGAGAGTCCAGTACAGGGCCACCAAGATGATCAGGGGACTGGAGAACCTTCCTTATGAGGAAAGGCTGCAGGAACTGGGGCTGTTTAGCCTAGATAAGAGGAGACTGGGGGGGATCTCAATAATATTTGTAAGTATATAAATGGTGGATGTCAGGAGGTTGGGGCATCACTTTTTCTCTGTTGTATCTGGTGGCAGGACAACGAGTAATGGGATGAAGCTGGAACACAAAAAAAGTTCCATTTAAACATAAGGAAAAACTGTTTTACTGTGATAGAGCCCTGGCACAGGCTGCCCATGGAGCTTGTGGAGTCTCCTTCCTTGGAGGTCTTCAAACCCACCTGGACCCGCCTGTATGATCTGATCTAGGTTGACCTGGTTCTGCAGGGAGGTTGAACTAGATGGTCTCTAAAGGTCCCTTCCAACTCCCACCATTCTGTGAGTCTATGATTCTATGAAAAAGTATGATTACATTAATGTGAGAAAGAATATTTGCATAAGACATGAAAAAGTTTCACTATTCATGCATAGGAGGTAGGATTTATAAACAGAAACACAGGTAATAGCATCAATGGTAACACATGAGATGTTTTTAACTTTTTTCTGGATTTGTTTAGTTTTGTTTACACCAAACAAGCAACCTATTATTAATAACTTTTGGTTTGTTTACCTCAGCCACAGTATTCCCACAGGTATGCAAATAATGCTTATGTGATAGTGGTTACAATATCTCTGAACCCAGATTCACCCACAAATTATCAATAATTCATTGAAACTAGTCTCTGGGGTTTTTTTCTGATACATCTGCATTATTTTTCTGGTAAAACACTCTTCATCTCATGCACAAAATATTCATTTCCACAGAGATTACACATGAAGCACTAGATTACAGTTTGGCAAAATAAATATCCAGTTTTCAAAAGTGTTTCTTGTTAGGTCTTAAATATAAATAAAAACCACATAACTTCACTCCTGAGCTTATTCTTATTAATAGTTTAAAGAATTCTCACCCTAAAAGCTTGATCTCGTGTTTTTGTTGGGTTTCATTATAAAAAAACTCCCACAAAATACCACTATAATAGGAGGACAGTCCCCGTTTCATCACGGGAGACTGGAGTGAAAAATGTGACCAATGGAGGCAAAGACAGAAGATGATCTGGGAATAATAGATATTTGGAAGGAGTGAGAGGCTCACCATCCTTCTTATTCACATGTATGCACAGAAGTGACTGTGCACTTATTTTTTCTTTCCTTCTCTTACAGATAAATAAGCATTCATGAATAGCCTTAGTGTCTGGGGGTTCTGTACTGCAAGCCTAGAATATTAAAGAGGATAACATTAGTGTTATGACTGCTTATTTTGAAATGGTTTTTAGACAGTTGTAATTAATATGTGAAATAAGTTAGCAGAGCAGCACAAATATCAGTGTTATGCAGTCACATTGCTAGAAACTCATGAACAGCTTCATTGGTTCAGATCACTCAAACAGAGTCTTGATTAATTTTATTTTTTTAATGACATACAGTAAATCTTAAATAAGTACAGCAAATTGCCTTAGAAAGTATTTCTATTTCCATGCATAATTAAATCAATACTCACTCAGGTCAAAAGAAATGCAAACATAATCTTTGGTATACACTATTAGCAATGAAGAACAGACTTAGAGACTAAAAGACAACTGTTAAGAGAAGGGTTAACTTTTAAAATATTCCTTTCTATTCCCAATAGCACTAAAAATTGTATGAAGACACTAAAATGGTTTTCATTATGAGATTCTTTATAGCTTTTGCAAGATCAATAAGAAATAAATATTGCTTTGTCTCTGGTTAGTCACTTCTGTGACAATTGACACTGATAATTTTTCTCTCATGTTCTTATGCAGAAGAATGTTGCTACTGTGTTTTGAATAATTAAAAAAAAGGAAGACTAATATAGTATCTTTGGGGTTTGTTTCCCCAGCATTTTTATTATCACATAAATATTCCTATGCTCATAATCAGAGACCAGTTTCTTTCCTGGGTTAGAACTAAGCAAAAAGGCTTACACAGATAATTGGAAAATTGTGTCTACTATTACAAACAGTACAGACTTACAAACAGTAACAGTTAAATCTCACTGTACTTGTTAGTTTCAAAATCAATTGATTAAACAATGACACATTAACCAGACTTCAGTGCATACACTGGGGTGTATTGCTGCAAGTTACAAGATTCTACCATTTTATTGATTTATTGCACATAAACTGAAGATTATTGCAACCGTTCTTGCAGCTTCACCTGCACTGACCTTGTTCTAATTACTTGCCCGACCATTCAGAATTTTTAGCATATGCTCCACCTTTTGGCAGGAGTCAACAAAAGGGAAGATCGTGAGGCTAGTCCTTTGGTGGACAGATGATGTGAAGTCAACTACTGGCAATAAGGCCTGCGGGAATTAGCCTCAAGACACTGCTTACCTCATTGAAAAATCTGGAGCTCATGCATAGTAGTCTGATATCTGCCTGCAGAGTAGGGGATGGCAGACGAAGGCAGGGAAGGCAACAACAGGAGAGGAGACAGAGGAAGCAATTGCCTATAATTTTGAACATATGAGCACTCACTATTCTGAAGATTTTGCAAAGGGGAGGTGACTACACCAGATTTTATCATTTTGTGCCTTAAGCACATATTTAATGTAATTGGCATGGAGATTTACAAGACTGTAGATCCTATTCTTATTACATGATACAGACAACCATGGCACAGGGACAGCTATCTTGTATCGTCAGATACAAGCTTTTCTATTTACAGCTAGTGACTAGCATCCACGGATCATCAAATGAGTTCCTACATTCTGACATGAATGCAAAGCATAATTTCTTAATAGCTCTGCCCAAAATACCTGTTCATCATTGGATGGAGAATCTGCTAGAAATGAGCACACAAAATGTCCTAAGAGCTCAATGTGTGAAACTCATCTGCATCCTAAGTGAATTAGTCTTCAAAGCAAGTAACAATGTCAAAATATAACTGATGTGTTTTTTTCAGTAGACATGATGGCCTACACATTCTTTCTATTCACACAATCCTATTTAAATCATTTTTATTTTCTACATGAAACAGCAGATTCTCTTTGCTGTTGTCATAACAACAGGCAGAGACCATACCACCCTGGTCAAAATTCCCTGACATTCATGTTAATAAGACTTCTGAGAAAACAAGCACTTGCTCTCCTCAGTATGTGTCCTAGTTTGAGCCAGGATAGAGTTAATTCCCGTGAGGAACCAGGAAAGGGCAAAGCCTGAACAGCTGACGAGGCTGGCCAGCAGGTATTCCATACCATCGTAACCCTCATGCCCAGTGTATAGGTGGGGGCTGGCCGGAAGAAGCTCTTCCGGGGGGCAGGCTCTCGGTCGCCTGTCTGGAGCGGTCGCTTACGTCGGGTCCCGGCTGGTGAGCAACTGCATCACTCACCAGTTTTCTTTGTAATATCGCCTATAACTTAATAATGGCACTCAATTTATGGGAAAAACTGATATGTTTAATTCCTCTCACTATGTCACTTACCCTCATTTCTTTAAGGTGCTTCTAATGGATTCTAACAATAATACTTGGAATGTTCTAATTACCATGTTTATATTATCTTCCCTTGTTTTCACCTTGGCTTGGATTGTAAAATTATTTTTGAGAGGCATACAGAATATGGACAGGTGTCCAAGAAGCTTTTTTTCTGTAAAGAAATGGAGCCCACAGTTTGGACTTAGAGGGCAAGGAAGCCAGGCAATTGGGCTCCTTGTCCCAGGACAGGGGCATTGATAAGGCTATGGGAAGACCGTCACAAACCCTCAGCCTCTGGAGGTGACTTTTGTTGGGCGTGAAGGAAAGATACCCCTTCAAGGAAGATATTACAAGCCCCCCAAGTAAGTGGACCACCATGGAGAAAGGCATTCAATATTTGAGGGAGTTAGCTGTGCTGGAGATTATTTATAATGACTATGCACCCACAGACCCAGATGAAATTCAATGCACACGGGTTATGTGGCAAAAGTTCCTACGAAGTGTACCACCAAACTATGCCAGTTCGCTGACAGTTGTCTCCTGGAAAGAAGATGAGAGGCAAATGGTGGAACAACTAGCCGCTCAACTTCGGCAATACGAAGAAAATGTGTCTTCTCCCCTACAGGCTGTTGTTTCAGCTGTAGAGAAAATGTCACGGAAGTTTGACCATGTCTCGCTCTCCACCTGCCAGTACTCCAGCTTTTAAGAATAAGCGTCCCCATGCTCAAGAGCAGGAACATAAGGAGTATGCACCCCAGGATGTTTCACGGTCCCATCCACAGGACCAAGGAGAGAATATGAGCAAGTGGGATAGGCCACCTACCCCATCTACTCCAAGAGCACAGGCACAGGAGTTGCGTAAAGGAAGGGTTAAAAGAAGTAACTCTCCTTGGAGGAATGTCGCTCCAGTTTCCAGTGAGCAATCCCCTAGACAAGATAGGAGGGTTGATTTCAATTCTGATTCCCTCGAGGGGACCTCTGGTGTTTCCTGGGAAACAGTAAATGATGACTGCGATGACCAGTATTAGGGGGGCCCTGCCTCCAGCCAGGTGGAGGAAAGGGATAATCGGGTTTATTGGACTGTGTGGATTCGTTGGCCTGGCACATCAGATCCACAAGAATACAAGGCTTTGGTGGACACCGGTGCACAACGTACTCTGATGCCATCAAATTTTAAAGGGACAGAAGCCATTTGTATTTCTGAGGTGACAGGGGGACCTCGACAGCTATCCGTAGTAGAATCTGAAGTGAGTCTCACTGGCACAAATTGGCACAAGCATCCCATTGCGACAGGCCACAAAGCTCCATGCATCTTAGGTATAGATTATTTTAAGAGAGGATATTTTAAGGACCCAAAAGGATACAGGTGGGCCTTTGGTGTGGCTGCAGTGGAGGCAGAAGAGATTGAACAATTATCCAGCATGCCTGGCCTTTCAGGGGACCCTTCTGTTGTGGAGTTGCTGAAGGTTGAGGAGCAACAGGTACCAATTGCAACCACAACAGTGCACCGTCGACAATACCACACCAAGAGAGACTCTATGATTCCCATTCATAAGTTGATTCACCAATTGGAGAGCCAAGGGGTGATAGGCAAAACTCACTCACCCTTTAACAACCCTATATGGCCAGTTCAAAATTCTACCGGAGAGTGGAGACTGACAGTAGACTATCGTGGCCTGAATGAAGTCACGCCACCACTGAGCGCGGCTGTGCCAGACATGTTGGAACTCCAATACGAATTGGAGTCCAAGGCAGCCAAACGGTATGCCACCATTGATATTGCCAATGCATTCTTCTCAATCCCTTTAGCAAAAGAGTGCAGGCCTCAGTTTGCTTTCACTTGGAGAGGGGTGCAGTATACTTGGAATTGACTGCCCCAGGGGTGGAAACACAGGTCCATCATTTGTCATGGACTGATCCAGGCCACGCTGGAGGAGGGTGAGGCCCCAGAACATCTGCAATACATTGATGATATTGTGATGTGGGGTGACTCAGCAGTGGAAGTCCTTGATAAGGGAAAGAAAACAATTCAAATTCTTTTAAAGGCTGGCTTTGCCATTAAACGCAGTAAAGTCAAAGGACCTGCACAGGAGATCCAGTTTTTAGGAGTAAAATGACAGGATGGACGTCGTCACATTCCAGTAGAGGTGATAAACAATATTGCAGCCATGTCTCCACCAACTAACAAAAAGGAAACACAAGCTTTCCTAGGTGTTGTGGGTTTTTGTAGAATGCATATTCCAAATTATGGTATGATTGTTAGCCCCCTCTACTGTGTGACACGGAAGAAAAATCATTTTGAATGGGATCATGAGCAGCAACAAAATTTTGAACTGGCAGCTGATACTGGCAGCATATGAAGGAGTTCAAGCATCAGAAGTGATTGACACAGAAACACAACCCTTCCTAGCACCTCGACTGCCAGTGCTGGGCTGGATGTTCAAGGGGAAGGCATTCCCTACGCATCATGCAACTGATGCTACATGGAGTAAGTGGATCGCATTGATCACACAACGAGCTTGCATAGGGAAGCCTAGTCGCCCTGGGATCCTGGAGGTGATCACAAACTGCCCAGAGTGTGAAGATGGAGAAATATCACCAGAGAAGGTGACACGTGTTGACGAGGCCCCATTGTATGATGAACTGTCAGAAGATAAGAAGCGGTATGCCCTGTTTACTGATGGGTCCTGTTGCCTTGTGGGAAGGCATCGAAGATGGAAGGCAGCTGTATGGAGTCCCCTACGCAAAATTTCAGAAGCTGTAGAGGGAGAGGGTGAATCGAGCCAGTTTGCAGAGGTAAAAGCCATCCAGTTGGCTTTAGACATTGCTGAATGGGAAAAATGGCCAAGGATCTACCTCTACACTGATTCGTGGATGGTGGCAAACGCTCTATGGGAATGGCTACAGCAATGGAGACAGAACAACTGGCAACGACGGGGCAAACCCGTCTGGGCTGCTCCACTATGGCAGGACATTGCTGCTCGAATGGAGAAACTAGTTGTGAAGGTGCGCCATGTAGGTGCTCAGGTACCCAAAAAGCGGGCCACAGAAGAACATCTGCATAACCAGCAAGTTGACAAGGCTGCTAAGATTTCTCAGATAGATCTGGAATGGCAACATAAGGGGGAGTTATTTTCAGCTCGATGGGCCCATGATACCTCAGGTCATCAAGGCAGAGATTCTACCTATAAATGGGCTTGTGATCGAGGTTGAACTTAACCTTGGACACTATTGCACAGGTTATCCATGAGTGTGAGACATGTGCTACAATTAAACAAGCAAAACGATTGAAGCCCATATGAAATGGAGGACGATGGCAGAAATATAAATACGGAGAAGCCTGGCAGATTGATTACATCACACTGCCATAGACTCGCCAAGGCAAACGCCATGTGCTCACAATGGTGGAGGCGACCACCGGCTGGTTGGAAGCGTATCTTGTGTCTCATGCCACCGTCCGGAGCACCATCCAGGGCCTTGAAAGGAAAGTCCTCTGGCGACATGGCACCCCAGAAAGAACTGAGTCAGACAATGGGACACACTTCAGGAACAACCTCATAGATGCCTGGGCCAAAGAGCATGGCATTGAATGGGTTTATCATATTCCCTATCATGCACCAGCCTCAGGAAAAGTTGAGATACAATGGGTTATTGAAAACCACACTGAAAGCAGTGGGAAAAGGCCACCTGGTTAGTCAGCTCTAGAGGATCTGTCAATCGAGCTGGCCCTGCCCAATCAGAACCCTTACATATTGTAGAAGTCCCTGTGGTACATATAAAAGACATGTTAGGGAAGGCAGTTTGGGTGTGTCCTGCCTCAGGTAAAGGCAAACCCATTATTTTTGCTCAGGGACCTGGGTGTACTTGGTGGGTGATGTGCAAGGATGGGATGACCCAGTGTGTGTCTCAAGGGAATTTGGTTCTGGGTGAGAATAACCTGTGAATTAAATTGTATAATGATAGCTGTTGAATGTCACGATTCCTATAGTTGCTCTACGTTATGTATGTGTAGGTGATTATGATGTGTAAACCTAGACATGACGTGTAGATGGTATAGAATAAGGGGTGGAATGTCCTCTTTTGAGTCAGGGGGAGGGAGAGGAGTAGTGGTTTTCTTCCCCTTTGTTCCAGCTGGGCAAAACCAAGACAGTATGATTCCTCACTTTTTCATCTATACCAGTAGTAATCTTGTAAGGAATGACTAGTGTACAGCTCTTAGACAGCAGCTGCATCTCTGATTCTAAAGAAGCCTTTCTCATTCTGAAAGGGGTCAGGCTTTTTGTGAGTGCTAGTCACGTACACCCAGGACTCTGATCAGGTTACCAATATGAACTTGGTTGTAGGTGTTTCAGCAATTCAGTGATTCTTCCAAAATATGCTTTGTTCAGATTTTAGATAGGTCATTTTCTGAATAATTGATGTCAGTGGTCAATTTTGCTTCCTTAAAAATGTGCCTTTGGATCCTTCAGTTTTCAGTTATTTACTGCTTGAAATATACTGAGTAAAACATTAGAAGAACATTACTATAAAGACTGTATCCTTCACTCACATGTCAGTTGTAATCTCTGTTACTAAAATACATATATCAAAATTTTTTCTAATTCGGATAACTCTGGCCTGGATACTTCAAAGAACATTACAGTATGTGCTAGCTATGACATCTGAGGGATTTTCAACTTCTGGAGATTTATACCAGAGCACACCTGGCATTCCAGATGTATGAGAATGTGGCTTATTCCCTTTGGTCTACTCTTCTACGTTGCCTTCCATGGTTCTTCAGCTCAAATAGCAATACTTGCCCTCAGAAAGAAGAAGATTGTAAAAGAAAAGGAGTGTCATGGTTTGATGTGCCACACTTTTCTGGTAAGGAGGAAAGGGCTGTAAAGATGACTTCTGTAAATAGTTGCTTAAAATTCTCCCCAGCTCTGAGTCAGACCCACTTCTGGGGCTGAGCCAATTAGACATCTCCACAATCACATTTAAGTAGAAGCCAGAAGAGGAGGTTTCTTCCTCCTTCTTCTTCCTCTTTATTCCTTCTTCTGTTCCTTCTTTTTTTCCAGTTGCTGGTGGTGCAAGGAGTAGGAACAGTGAGAGAAATAACCATGCAGACTCCAAGGTCAGTGATGAAAGAGAGGAGGAGGTGTTCTGGAGCAGAGATTCCCGTGCATTTTATGGAGAGAACTGGTGAAGCTGAGATTTATTTTAATTTGTTTAAAGACCCTGCATCAGCAGTAGAAATTCATTTTCACAATGACCCCGTATCAGGGGCAGAGACTCATGTTGTTAAAGCTAGCCCCGGACCATGGGCAGCAATTCACTTAATTAAAGGCCCCGTGCCACAGACAGTGACTATGGCCAGAGGAGGTCACGTACTGTGGGAGGGACTCAATCACTTCACTACAGACTCCGAGCCAGGGACAGTGATTTTCTTCTTTATCACTATGACTGAAAGAGGTCGTGTCCCAAGGAAGGGACCCAATATCCATAGCTGTAACTGTGGGAAGGAACCCATGACAAAGCAGCTCATTAAACTTACGACCAGAAGAGGCCTTGTCCTGAGAGAGGGACCCTATAACTGCAGAAAGGGCAGCCATGGCAGAGAATCTATGCCTGAGATATTCACCAAGGACTGCGTCCTGTGTGAGGGACCCTGTATTGGCAGAAGCGACAGCTGCTGGTAACAACCCACACCGGAGAAGTTTGTTAAGGACTGTCTCCAAGGGGATGGACCTCGTATTGGAGCAGGGGAAGAATGTGAGGAGTCATCCTCATCTGAGAAGTGGCAGAGACCATCTATGAGAGACTGACCATATTCCCCATTCACTGCCCATATGAGCTGTTGAGGGGAGAGGAGGTAGAGATATGGGGAGCAGTAAGCTGGGCCTGGGAAGAAAGGAGGGATAGGGGAGGGAGATCTTAAAGTGCTGGTTGTAATTTTCTCATCATCCTACCCCCTTTTTGCTTTTATTCTATTCTGTTTCTTGTAGAATAAACTTTCCTACTTTCCTCTATAAGTTGAGTACTAGAGTCTGTTTTGCCCAGAACCATAATTGGCAGTGAGCCCTCACTGCCCTTGTCTTAACCCATAACATCCTTGCTTATCATTTTTACTCTGCCATCCTAACAAGGGTAGGGGTTAATGGGGGCACTGACCAAGAAAATGCTGTCATGTCAAACCATGACACTGAACTACTGAATGGTTTTTTTTGCTTTGGTCTTTACAGTCAAGGCTGGCCTTTGATAAGTCCAGTCCAGAAAGGATAGTCGGATGGTCTAGACAGCAGGGCACTTGCTGATGTGGTTGCTAAGCCACTCACCGTCATTTTTGAACAATCATGAAGAACAGAAGACGTGTCTGAGGACTAGAGAAAGACCAATGTCATTCCAGTTTTTAAAAATGACAAGGACCACCTAGGAAACTACAAGCCAGTCTCACCTCCACCCCTGGAAAGGTGATGGAACAACTCATCCTGAATGTTGTCACTAACCATATGAAGGAATAGATGGTTATCAGGGGGAGAAAAGATGGATTCACCAAAGGGAAATCCTGTTTGACCAACCTGATAGCTTTCTATGAGTGCATAACCGGCTGGCTAGATCAACGGAGAGCAGCAGATGTCATTTACCTTGACTTAAAAAAGTGCAGTCCTGCACAGGGGGAGGAACAACCCTATGCAGCAGGACAGGTTGTGAGTTGGCCTGCTGAAGGACAGCTTTGCAGAGAGACCTGGGAATCCTAATTGATAATAAGCTAAACATGATCCAGCACTGTGCCCTTGTGGCCAAGAAGGCCAAGGGTATTCTGGGATGCATCAAGAAGAGTGTGAAGAGAGTCCAGCGCAGGGTCACCAAGATGATCAGGCTGCAGTAATTGGGGCTGTTTAGTCTAGAAAAGAGGAGACTGTGGAGGGATCCCATTAATATTTATAAGTACAGGAGACTGGGACATTTCTTTTTTCCATTGTATTTAGCAACAGGACAAGCAGTAATGGGATGAAGCTGGAACAACTAATTGCCATCCTTGAGCTATAAAGACAAATTAGACAAAACTCTTGGCAAGAAATTTATTGAACAAAACACAGCAACATTTTTAACTTAAATCAAATTACAGGGAGTGTTTGGTAAGACCTGTGTCCTGAATTTGTCTGGGATGTCATTAATTTTCTCAAGAAGAGGGAGGGAGCATATTCAGGCTATTCCATACCATGCTGACATCATACTCAGTGGGCAAGGTGACTGTTTGATGGGGACAGAGCATCGAGCTCTGGGCGATGAGCAGTGACCCTGGGCATCATTCTCTTTATGTGTTCCTTTACAGTTATCACTGTTGTTTGCTCTATCCTAATGTTGCTCATTTAAACTGTCCTTCTCATAGAATAGAATAGCATAGAATCATAAAATCATTATGTTTGGAAAAGATCTTTAATTCAATCACTAACCTCATACTGCCAATCCCATCACTGAATTAAACTATGTCCCTCAGAATCTCATCTATGTATCTTTTAAATATCTCCAGGGATGGTGACTCCACCTCCCCGGGCAGCCTGCTCCAATGTTTAATAACCCTCTTACTGAAAAAGTTCTCCCTAATCTCCAGTCTAAACCTCCCTGGAGCAACTTGAGCTCATTTCCTTACGTCCTATCATTCATTACTGGAGAGATCGACCTCCACCTCACAACAGCTTCCTGTCAGGTAGTTGTAGAGAGTGATCATATCTCCTCTCAGCCTCTTTTTCTGTAGGCTCAACAGCCCCATCTCCCTCAGCCACTCCTCAGACCTGTCCTCTAGACCCTTCACCAGCTTCTTTGCCATTCTCTGAACACTCCAACACAATGTCCTTCCTGTAGTGAGGGGCCCATAACTGAACTATATTTGAGGTGCTGCCTCACCAGGGCCGAGAATAAGGGGCAAATCACTTCCTTGGTCTTGCTAGTAATACCATTTCTGCTACAAGTCAAGACGCCATTGGCCTTCTTGGACACCTGGGCACACTGCTCATATTCAGGTGGCTGTTGATTAACACATCCAGGTCCTTTTCCACCAGGCAGCTTTTCAGCTGCACTGCCCCAAGCCCATAAGGCTGCATGAGGTTGTTGTAGCCTAATTGCAGCACCCTGCACTTGGCCTTATCTCAGGTCACCAGTTTTTACCTTTTTCTTCTGATTCTCCTCCCCATGCCACCCAGGGAAGGAGGAGTGAGTGAGTGGTTCACTGTGGTTCACTTTTACTGGCTGGTGACATCACAACCTGTACACATAATTTTGGTAAGCCAGGTGTGTGGGAAACTTGATGTATGTCACTGCAACGAGATGTACACCACAACTGTCATTCTCAGTAGTGCATAACAACTGGAACAACAAAACTGTTCAGTTTCTTGGAAAATACACAAAAGGATCTAAATAGCTATTTTTAGGCACGAACAACAGAAAATATCAATATGCAAAGTCACTACGTTCTGCGAAGACAATCTTTAGTCTTTACATAAACAAAGAAAAAAAATTAGGTAAAGTTAAAATGAGATACAGCCTATCAACTCTTTCTACTTTTGGTAGGTTCCATTTTGGGCAGTACTGTGGTAGTTATAAAAAATGTATCAGCTTTTATTTTAGTAGAAATCAAAAGGCATTTAAAACTTTGTTACTAGAATTTAAGAAATTGAAAAGTATTGATCACGGTACTCTTATTGATAATTCTCTTGATTTAGAATAAAATTGTCTCCAACAAATATAAAAGATATTATCTTGAGAGAAAAGTTTGGGAAACAATTTTTTTTCCTAAAACCACCTATTTTGCATGTCCAATTATAGCCCATAATACATGTGGTGGTACTTTATCCATGGATTCAATTCTATCTAAATCATTTGTGTATCTATATCATCACAAGGGGCACAAATGACAGTGATAGATTCCTTGTTGTCAAAACAGTCTAGTCTCATAGACATTTAATCAAAATGTGTCTAGTGCTGAATCTAAACACATTTCAATAAAATTAATTAGCAGACCCTATAATTTGATTACCTTAGTATCCAAACAAGAAAAAAGAAATGCCTTCTTAAGTATGCAAGAGACATTATTCCTACCCTCACTTCCATTTTTGCCTATCAGAAAAGCTTCTCATAACCCCAATGTCTTTTGACATTTTAACAAAAATGCTGTCATGTGGTCAGGAGAATGAGTGGACTTTTGAAAAGCTGGATGCAATCTAGGCAATTGCATAAATTACTGTAGAAAAAACACAGAATCATTGTTACAAAATCATAAGTAAACAACAAATACGTACAGAGTAGCAATGTCCCTCTTTTTGGTAACTCTTGTTTTTCATACTTGTGCACTTTGTACCAAACTAAGCCAGATGAGTCTTCAAGATAAGATGGATAGTATCCACTATTTTTCAAAGCAATATATTTTTATACATAGTGGAGGCTTGCAATGCAAGGTATTATGTCTTGTAACCATTACTACTTTAAACTGGCATCCAGTTCATTTTTATTTGGTAATTCACTCCTTAATTTTAACTTTGTAGAAGTTATGCAGCAGGAAAATGTAGTGCTTTTTTTCAATAGAAAAATAACATTTTCAGTGCCTGAATGTTAAGACTGAATTGTTTCTGTTTTGTCTCTCTCACTGTATTATTCACAGCTATGAATCAGCAAATCTGAAAGAAATATTTCTTTACTTCATTTCCTTCCATTGCTCTTTCTTTGCTGCCCTGTATACTCCATTCACAAATCGAACGTTTGCAAAAACCAGCACACAACAGACAACCAATCTCATTTATGTTCTTGCTGTCAGAGTTATCAGAGAAGGATAAGAAATTACCAATCCCACACCCTATTTTCTCTTCAGTTATTAATATCCTAGGTCCTGAAATGACGAATTATCTTTTAAAAGATGACAGTGTCTACTGAGTGCTGGGGATTTGTTTGTTTTTAAATGCCCTTAAATGAAAGATGCTGTGAATCATGGACATTTAGTGGTACACTGATGGTAGCTATTAGCTGCATATGCTTTTTGACTGAGGGGCTTCATAAAATCTGTAGAAAATGAGACATAAAAGTAAAATCTACAGTATTGTTAGTAATAGAAGAAAACTGACAGAAAATACGATGAACAATCTACTCAGTAAACTATGCAGATGTGGCATGAACTGCATAAACTGACTATTACTGTGTATTATGTATATAAACCTATGTTAGTGAGTAGTTAGGAACCCTGTAGGATGCATGTGTATATTTCTTCATCACCTTAGCAGGGTCAGGGAGAGGAATTCTCACTTAGATGTAGGAATAGAGGCATATAGCAATTAATTTGAAAAAAAAAAAAAAAAGAAAACCCACTTTGAATGAGAATGCTAAGCATGTCTTTAAATCAAATTACACCACATCAAAGCAGGCACTAATAACCTCTGGGATATACAGTAAAAATCCTATGTCTTACATAATCTGAGTACATCATACAGAAAAGCATTATTACAGATAAGTAATAATTCTGGTTTTCATAGAAAGAAAATTATGATCTTAACAATGAAATAAATATTTTCTAAGCTCTTGATGTAAATTGCCCTCACCCCACTCTCCCCTCAAATTGTAATGTATCTACAAATGAGAATGGAATCTTACAGAGTAGATTCTCCCTCAGAAGGCTCCTGCATTAGGTGGATTTGCTGATACAGCTATACAGGTAGTGTTTTTTAATCTAGACAAAGCATTCAGCTTTAGTGTGCCTGTTGATGCACTGTATCTGGGAGAGAAGGGTGAGAATACTTAGTTTCTCTGACCTAATATAGGAAGAAACTGCCAAACACAGAAATATCTACAGAGAAAATCTCAGTTTGCTGTTTGAATGTTTTCATGATACCTGAATATTTTCGTATCTTCAGGTTTAAACGAAGTATCTTAATCTTATTACACTGCAGGTATTTTATGTCTTACAGATACAGGAGTGCATGTGAAAAAAACAATCCAATGGATTCTCCGCAATGCAGTTTTACATAAAGGCCTGTAGGAGCAGGGAGAATATTATTAAACCATAAAAACATATCAGGCTGATTTATGGTTTCTGATCAAGGTTTCTGTGAAAATTACTCTTCATCACCAGCTCAAGGTGACTGCTACCATTAATGTGTGGAAAATAAATGAGATGGAGAGACTGATTTCAGAGGAAGCAAAAGGAAGCTCTGAACCAGTTTGTATATCACAGGCTTCCCATTTTGTTTTACAGTGCATAGAAGGCTGTCATCAAAATTATTGCTTTGGGGCAGAAAAGGCGATTCTTGATAATTAGATCTTATGGCAGGCTTTCTTAGAGTTATAAGAACCATCAGGCATGATACTTTCTCTGTAGCATAGGACAGCTTCTCCTTTGTCCTGTAAAAATTTTTAGAATGTAGAAAATAAATGACATATGAACTCTAGATTAAAAATCTTTCTAGTTTTTAATCTAAGTTCAGCATAAAGTTGGGCTGTGACAGCAAAATAATTTGAGTCCTGCTTATTATTAAAAAATTAGTTTGTACACATTTTAAATTTTATATAGTGGTATTAAATGAATCTCTTATGTATTTCCTTCTTAGAGTTTAATGGGAATAATTATTAGGTATTATCCTTGCTTTTTTTGTAGGTTTCTTGGGTTTATGTATGACTGGACAAAAGCTCTAAAATATTTCTCATGAGCTGTTCCTTTTACAATACTTCTGGAAAAAAACTTTAATTCTGAAAGGACAAGAAAAAACATGCAAGAGGTTTAGAAAAACAGTGGAATCTATAACTGTGTGTGATCCTGTTACAAGGATGTAAGAAAAACTGACAAACTTAAAGGCCATTCATTGCACTGACAATATTGAGCTGGTTGAAGAGTATTTTTTGGGGGTGTAAACAGTTTTAAAAGCTGTAAACAGTTTAAAGCTAGTATCTTCAAACTGTTTGTGTCCAGAGTCACAAATCATCAAGGATGGTGACAGCAGTGATGCAATGACAAAACTTTTAAGGCTGTTGATTTTATCTATTTTAAAGCAGTACAGAAGACTTGATTTTTTTTTTTTTTAACAGCTTTTGCTTCTTAATGTTGGGAAACATGAAAAAAACTCACATCTCTTGGTTTGACTTCACAAGGATCAAGAATTTAAAAATCCAGTGATATTTAATTACCTGCTGCTCACTAACTTCTTCTGGGAAATATATATGTAGGTAATATACATAAATGTATGTACAAATTACTGTTGCAGTCACAAGGAACTCTTTAAACATTGATAGTTTCTGTCTTCTGCTATGACATGTATATTATAGTACAGAATCATTCTGTTTGGAAAAGACCTGTAAAAATCATCAAATCCAACCAACAACCTCACACTGTCAATCCCATTACTAAACTAAATTGTATCACTCAGCCCCTCATCTATGTATCTCTTAAGTACCTCCAGGGATAGTGACTCCACCTCCCTAGGCAGCCAATTCCAATTCTTAATAATCTTCTGGGTAAAGTTCTTCAGGTAGTTGTCTCCTCTCAGCCTCCTCATGTCCAGGCTAAACATCCCCAGCTAACTTAGCCACTCTTCACAAGACTTGTTCTCTAGACCTTTCAACAGCTTTGTTGCTCATCTTTGGACATGCTCCAGCACTTCAGTGTCCTTACTGTGGTTAGGGGCCCAGAAGTGAACACAGTATTTGAGATGCAGCCTCACCAGGGTCAAGAATAAGGTCACTTCCTTGTCTCTGCTAGTAACACCGTTTCTGCTACAAGTCAGGATGCCATTGGCCTTCTTGACCACCTGTGGACACTACTGGCTCCAGCCAGCTGTCAGTCAACACCCCCAAGACTTTTTCTGCAGGACAGGTTCTCAGCCACTCTGCCCCAAGCCTGTAGTGTTGCATCACGGAGTTGTAGTAGCCCAAGTGCAGGACCCAGAACTTGGCCTTGTTGAACCTCATGTGATTGACCTTGGTCTATCGATCCATCCTCTCCTGGAGCTTCTGAAGAGCCTTCCTGTTCTCAAGCAGATCGAAGCTCCTGCCCAGCTTGGTGTCATGAGTAAATTTTCTAAGGGTACACTCAGTCCCTTCACTAATACAATTTATAAAGATATTAGAACGGGCCTCAACACTAGCTCTGGTGAACAACACTGGCAACTGGATGCCAAATGGACTTAACTCCATTCACTCTTACTTTCTGGGCCCAGAAATCCAAACAGTTTTACACTCATCTCAGAGTTGGTCCATCAAAGCAATTGGCAGCCAGTGTCTCCAGGAGGATGCTGTGGGAGACTGTGTCAAAGGCCTTATTAAACTCCAGGAAGATCACATCCACTAAGTGGATCATCTCATCGTAGAAGGAGATTGGATTGGTCAATTAGGACCTGCCTTTAATAAAGCCATGGTGACTGGGCCTGAAATCTTGGTTATCCTGTAGGTGCTGCAGGGTGGTGTTTGGGATAATCTGTTCCATAACCTTTCCCAGCACTGAGGAGAGGCTGACAGGCCTGTAGTTCCTATGATCCTCTTTCAGACTTTCTTGTAGAGAGGGGTCACAATTCCCATCCTCCAGTCCTCTGGGACCTCTCCAATGAGCTGGGACTGTTGGTATAAGATTGAGAGTGGTTCGGCAAGCACTTTCACCAGCACCCTCGGTAGTATTTCACTTGGCCGTATTGACTTGTATGCATCAAGGTGGAGTAGTAGGTCACACACCATTTCCTCTTGGACTACGGGGATCTCATTCTGTCTTCCAACTCAGGTTAATGGGTGCCCAGAGAAGAGCTGGTTTTACTATTGAATACTGAGACAAAGAAGGCATTAAGTACCTCCCCCTTTTCCTCATCCTTGTTCATCAATTTTCCCCCTTCATCCATTAAAGGGTGAAGATTCCCTTTAGGCCTCCTTTTGTTGCTAATATATTTGTAGAAATTTCTCTCATTGTCTTTTACAGTAGTGGTGCATTTAAGTTCAAGTTGAGACTTGACACTTCTGATTTTCTCCCTACATGATTTCACAACACTTGTAGATCTCCTGGGTTGCCTGAATCTTCTTCCAAAGATCATAAATTTCCTTCCTCCTAGGAACAGGGATAAGCAAAGGTAGTCTACAGAGTAGGGGAGTCAACTGCAAGGACTGTATGGTGTTGGGGTCATAACTTTTGTTGTATCTAATTTTTTTTAGTTTTGACTACATTCTTCAGAGTTCTGATAAAGGTTTAATAGTGCTTGACACACTTGTTCAATGGAAAATTTTGAGGGCAAAGAAAAATAATTCTCAACCAAGTTGAGCTTCAGTTCTGCACCCAACTCAATTAATGGCTTGAGGAAATTGCTGTATTTCTCCATAGTGACTTACAGATTTAGATAGTTTTCTATGGAGGACGAGAGCAAAAGATGAATAAAATAAAAATAATTTATCATATTGCTACAAGGAGAGTGACCTTTAAGATAATATTGTAATTCTAACATATGAGGCAGATTTTGTCAGTCTGTAGGGAAGAAGACATCATCTGCACTATAGAACTGCTGCATGGGTTAATGTCCTGATTTTGCTAAGAGGTCTTGTCAGCCTGTGATGTCATGTTCTGGAGATACGTATGAGTCTGTAGAGCCAATGAGAATTTCGGAATTGATGGTTTAATCCCTGATTGATCCATGTCTGTGAAAGCCTGGTAAAGTTCCTTGATTATATGCAGCTCATGTCAGAGTTTGACAGTCCAGTACAGGAGACTGGGTGTTTAAAATGCTGCATAAAAGAAAATAACTTTAAACAATAGTGTAGTGGTTTTGCCTGGGCCAGGTTTTTGGTAACGGGGGGTTAGAGGGGTGGCTTCCTTAAACAAAGATCTGTCAGAAGATCTATTTTCTCCTGTAGCTGATAGGGCTAGGGCCAGTCAATTCTAAGATGGACCCCGCAACTGACCAAGGCTTGGCCAATTAGTGATTGAGGTAACACCTCTGTGAATAGCATATTTGAGAAGGGGAAAAAGTTGCAGCACAGTTGCTAAATGGCAACAGCTTCAAGGAGTGAGAATGAGAAAACATCTCCACAGACACCAAGGTCAATGGAGAAGGAGGGGAGGAGGATGCTTAGGCCCTGAAAGAAAGACACCTCCGTGACCTGTGGTGCAGCCCACGGTGAGGCAGCTGTGTCCCTACAGTTCATAGAGGCCACTGGGGAGCAGAGATCCACATGCAGCCTGTGGAGGACCCCACATCAGACTGGGTAGATGCCTGAAAGAGGCTGTGACTCCATGGGAAGCTCACCCTGGAGCAAGTTCCTAGCAGGACCTGGGAGTAAGAATAGATATCTTGCCCTTACACTTGAGAAGAGCTCTCCCCAGCAACTGAAAATTGATGTCTCTTTTCCAATCTCTCTCTCAATTCCATTGTCTCTAGCAACAGATCCTAGCTGTTGGTTTTCTTTAATTGCTGACTGTTGGCTCTGTTATCTCAGCATCAGAGCAGTCAGGCAGCAATCTGCTCATCATAGTTCTCCCAAAGTACTGAACTGTATCTCTATAGGCACAGTCCAGGCCCTAGTACATTGCCAGAAGCTACTGGCTTTCATTTTAGTAAGCAAGGAACCCTTCTATCATGTGGTGTGTCAGTGCGCCAGGGTTGTTCAGGTGTAAAATCCCACGCTATGGGAAGGTAGGAAACCATTCTGGGAATAAACCTAAAGCTATCCACGCACTCTGAAGCAGCCAAACCTTGCATGGCAGGGTCTGAAATGGACCCTCACCGAAAATGTATCTTCTGTCATATCAGGATGAAAATAGATTCCATAAACCTCATAATATATCAAATGTTTTAATTGGTAATATTAAAAGCTCATGTAAGGGTGGCTAAGGACCTTGGGAGCCTGTATAATAAAATCATCCACATCAATACAGGGTAGGGAGAGAGATATATTTCTCCATCTCCTCCACAAGATAGCTTCTGCAGCACAGTAAAACCATCAATAACAGTATGAAGAACATAACTGTTGTTTAAACCATCATGTTCCCAAGTTCTTTAATCTTTCCCATAAAATAGCACTACTAGCACAGGGAAGCTGTCAATGTCTGTGCAAATAACAGAGCTATTGTTGGTATTAGCGTGTTCCTAAGCTTAGCAAAACAAAAAGATAAGCAGTACAGCAACAGAACCCCATGACCTGCACAAGACCTTTGCACTTAATAACCAGTACAGTCATAGCACATTTAATGCAAAACTGCCATTGTCTCAAGTCCCATGTTGGACACAAAAAAGGACTGTGGTGAGTTGACCTTGGTCAGATGCCTATCAAGTGGCTTTGTCACCCTCTCCTTAGCAGGCCAGGGAGGAGAGAATATAAGATTAAAACCTTATGGGTTGAGATAAAGGCAGTTCAACAAAGTAACAACAAAGAGTGTGCATGTGAAAGCAAAAGGAAACAAAGATGTTTCTCTCTACTTCCCATCAGCAGCTAAGTCTAGTCGCTTCCTGGAAGCAGGGCTTCAGTACACAGAATGGTTGCTTCAGAAGAGAAATGTAAATCACAAATGATACCCCTTCTTTCTGGTGTTTATATTGCGGAGTTGACATTATAAGGAATATTGCTTTGGTCAGTTTGGGTCAGCTGTCCAGGCCATGTCTCTTCCCAGGATTCTGCCTACCCCCAGCCTACTGGTGAATATGGGGGAAGAAATGTTGAAGACACAGCCTCAACGTTTTGAAAGCAGTAGTCAAAACACTGGTGTGCTATCAACAGGTTTCTAGCTACCAATGGAAGACAAAGCACTATGAGAGCTGCTGTGGAAAATTATCACTATTTCAGTCAGTCCTAATACAAGAATCTATTCTGAACTGGGTTAAAATACAGCTTTAATTTATTATTTTAAAATTCAAATGTAGCTGAGGAAAGATGTGATACTAATAAAAGGAAAATGGAAAAGGAAAATTAACCTTTCAGTATCCTTTGTGTATTATCTGCTACTGCCACACTTGAGAAAAGAGAACTTCTCCTCCATCCCTTCTTTCCTTTTCCCTCCATCCTTCCCTCAAACATATTACCTTTTCCAAGATAGGACAGCAGGGAAATACCAGGATTATGACCAAAATGCAAATATATCGCAGTAAAAAATTAATGAAAAAGGATGATTTGTGGTTAAAATGTAATTGATTGTATCAAAATGAGCACTTTGAAGTTCATTGCCAACTGAAGATGTGAACCTAAGAGAAATCAATTAAAAAATGGTAATATTAATAATAACAACATATTGGACATTCAGGAAAAAATCAACAACTTTTAAGATGGGTTGAAAAATTTGTTTTTCCACAGCAAAACGAAGAAAATTGGAGAGGCCACAATAGCACTGTAGAAATCATAATAGCAAAGATAATACTTACTTAGGTTATTTTCTCAGTTCTAGTACAAAAGATCAGAAAAGGCATGAATTGATGTTAAAGAAAAATGAGTTTGAAAGAGACATAGGAGGGATTTTTTTTGTAGTCAGTGTTACTAATGGCCTTCCTGGCAGATTGTTTTGAAGCAGTATTAGTCAAGAAGGTGATACTGTCCTACCTGGCAGGAGTATATTAACAAGGCTCAGGCATATTTTCTCATCTTCTGATATTGTGAGGTCGGGCTAAATGTAAGAAATATTCTAGAAGCTGGATTCTCAGTAGCATTTTCTCTGTATTTACTCTAATTGTGTGTTACCAGAAATGAGTGCAAGTTAGAACTTCCTGTCTGCCAAAGGGTATTCAACTTGCATCTAAACTACCTCAAGACAGAAATTACCCTTTAGTATTTATTAAAATTACAAATTTTATATTATATTTTTATCTATACATACATACTGTTTTGATTAACATTTTTGTGGAAGACAAACGGACATTTAAAAAAATAATTTGCCTAAAATATTTAATGAATGATAACTGACAACACAATAGAGACTAATCTGTTAAATGCCTAAATACAATGAGTTTTGACTTTTGTTTTTTATCTTTTTCTCTTCACAGAGTTTTCTGCAGTAATTTGATTTCAATAGCTGCAAAATCTCTGGTCTTAATTCACGGAGGCTTGAATATTTCCTTTGTCCTTAGCCTCTGTGGAAACAGTGTAGACCTTAGTCCAGGTTTGCTGAAAAGGAAAATGCACAAGTTTAAGTAAATTTCAGGTAAATAATCATGTTTCAGCCACTTTCTCTATTTCTTCAGTAAGCTGAACATCACATGTGTGACAGATCTCGCTGACTCACATGATACTTGTAAAACCTTTACAATTATCTATTGAACTTCGCATGAAATCTATATATAAAAGTAAAGTCTCTGGGTAGCAAAAAAGTGTTTTCTTCTTACATATAAAGTTGAATTGACAAATTATAAAGGAAAATACATAGTTTAACAAGAAAGGCAGAAGACAAATTTTCTATTTCAAGGGATTTCATTAGCTGTTTCTAATGATCAGTATAAGAAAGGTGCAGATATGTGCAATACTTAAAGTATAGAGAATGTGGCAGGTAATTACTCAACTTGCCATGTTAGATAGGGCAACAGAACATTCTCCTACAAGATCAAGGCTGGTATGTACCTAAACAAAGTTATTATTGCTTTGCCCTGATAGTTTCAAGACTGGTATGTACATAAACAAAGTTATTATTGCTTAGTGCTGATAGTTTCAAGGTACCTAAACAAAATTATTATGGTGAAGCTGTTACGTTAGCTCTACACTTGAAGATTTGGACATTGTACACCACTGATAATTACAAGGCCTCAGATATGGTTGAGGAATTTTTACTCATTCAAATGGCAAAAAAATTGTTTGCTATGATTCTCAATTGTGTGCAGGGGAGTCATCAGTTACAAAACTTATTCGGTACAAAACCAAATTGTGATAAGTGTTGATGCTGCACTGAAATTTCACCCAGCCTGTTTGCAAATCATTCTAGTAGTAGATATTTCTACAGGACTCACCTAACATAATGATATCTGTTACATAAAAAGTTAAGCAGACCCATAACACTCTGGTAAAAGAAGAAATACTTCCAGTTTTCAAAAATAAACTTAAGCTCCAATTTTTATTTCAATAAATTCAGAAACTCATTCCAATTTCCTGGTCAGAAATTATTATGATGATGGCTTCATAAAGTCCTGTGAAGAATTTCACAATTCATGTCATTGAGTGCTAATTTCACTTAAAAGTGGAAAGAAAATTTTTGCTCTCCTTTATTGAATTTAATTGTAAGATTCTCCAAGTGTAATGTACAATAGATGGATGTAGATTCTTATAATCGTAGAATGATTTAGGTTGTAAGGAACCTTAAAGGTCATCTAGTCAAACCATTTGCCATGTATAGGGACATGTGTCACTAGATAAAGTTGCTCAAAGTCCCATCCAACTTGGCCTTGAACACTTTCAGGAATGGCGCAGCCACAACCTCTGTAGGCAACCCATTCCAATTCCTCACCATCCTTACAGTAAATAATTTCTTCCTTATCTCTACTTAAATATACCATCTTTCAATTTAAAACCATTACTGCTTGTTTTATTGCTACATGTTCTTGTGAAAAGTCCCTCTCTGGCTGTGTTGTAGGTCCCCTTTAGGTCCTAGAGGCTGAAATAAGTTGTCCTCGGAGCCTTCTCTTCTCCAGGTTGAACAACCCCAACTCTATCAGCCTGTACTCATCAGGAGGGTACTCCAGCCCCCTGATCATCTCCGTGGCCTTCCTCGGGACTTGCTCTAAGAGGTCCATGTCCTTACCATATAAATATTTGAACTAATGAAGATATGAATCATACACAGTGAGGCTTCTTTAGCAAAGTTATTTGTGAGGAGTTGCTAATGGGATTAATAAGCAGAGCTCTCTCAAAGAGGTCTTTTCAAGGTGACACACCTATACTAAATTGTCCCTAAGCCAAAGCTGTCAGAATCCTAGGGGTGTAATACACCCTGGGACCAGAAAACTTTTTTCTGCATTTTGCAATTCCGAGTAAAAAAAATTGTTCCTCAGAAGACTTCTATCTTTTCCTTTTCTTGCTAGGAAAAAGTTTTAGCAAAAAAGCATGGACCTATGGGTTTCAATGTGTGTTTATGTAGTAGGACTGTATTTTACTTCAAGTGCAAGACATGAAAGTGTACAGAAATCAATAATAGTTCAAATAATATTCTAGATCATTTTCTGTTAGAGTTTTTCAGTAATTGCATTTTTCCAGTTCCATGAAGAGTTTTAAAACCAGAGTGATCCAAAGGCTGTACAATTGTTTTCTATGACTATGATACAAGTTTGCAGCAGGTTGCTAAAAAGGTCCTGAACATGCTTCTGCTATGAGGAAAAAATACCTGGGTCTATCCCAGGATGAAATGAGAGGATGTCTGCACTTCAGTCTAAGGTGTCTATTTTCTCCTACTTGAGATTTGCCAATTCAAACTACAGTGAGATAGGGACTGTGATGTGGCCGCAGTCCAATGAGAAGTAGGGCACTCACCATGCTTTTGCAAACATCTAGTCTCAGATAACTAGACAACTTCTGACTACATATATATTGTTTTATGTCCATGAAATAATCAGTGGATGTTTCTCAGTTGATGCTGTAACAGTCCTGCTCCTCTGGAAAGACCTAAGCAGATTATTTATTTTGTTCCTGTACTTCAAATGGAGAGAGTACTTGGAATAAATAAAATATCTGGCTATGAGCCACATTCTCTATTAGACAGGGAGTCCATAAGCATTAATTTACACTGCAACTTAGTATGGTTAGTCTGTGCTTTCTCTGCACTATTGTTTCCTAAGTATTCCTTGATATTTAGGAAGGAAGTGAATAAATAGAGAGCAACTTTTCACTCAAGGAGTCATTAAAAAGGAATGTAATGGTTATAATGACAAAGGGAGGTTTTGTGGCAAAACAGGGGAAAAAAAAGATATTTGAACAGATTTCAGGTATTAGCCTTAAGTCACATGCAAAGAGAAAATGTAGATGATCTAGTTGATCCACTAGCTTGCTAAATAGCTGTCCTCCAACTGCCAAGAAGCTTAGTTGGGCAGAACAACATTATGGCTAAAATGGAGCTAATTTAATTATGTTCTTTGACTAGATAACTCAGGGGGCATGAATCTTAACATTAGAGTATTACAACACTTTTGAACACAGATTGAAATCACAAATGTGTTTAACTCACACAATTATAACTTCTCATATTGGAGGATGCTATTATTCCACTTAGTAACTTTTATATCTGAAAACACTACACAATATTAGGAACTCTAAGATGGTATCTTCCTATCAGATACAAATATCATCAGGCAATCTTAAAGACCACTTTCTGTTTAAAAAAAAATCAGATCTAAGAAGAGAGTCATAGACTCCTTGATCTGTTTGAACTGACAGCTGAAATTGTACCTTTTTCCTACCCTAAAAATTACTTATGACACTTGAAGACTGTTGGTTAGAAAATGTCCTATTGAGTTCAAGAGGTGTGGTGCTGTGTGGGTTTCTCTTGATTTTCTTTTGGAAAGAAGAGTGGAAGACAGGACATTTCTGAAGAGATTTGTACAATGAATTGTGTGAAACAAAATTCTCTAAGCCCTTTTTTTGCCATTATATTGATTCTTAATAATTTTTTTCTGATAGCTATCTTTAAAGCAAAAAAAAAAAGTCTTCCTTTGAAAACAGAATTGTGTTCATTTACACCCATTGTTATCCGTTAGCCTTCACAAATTTGTGTCTGAATTTTTAAATTCAACAAATGCAGATTTCCCTATAGAAAATAGGAATGGAATACCAATTGGTTTTGACATTCTTCTAAACCAATACTATTAATATCTAAACATCTCCTTCCTTTTAAACAAAATACATTCTTATCTGTCAAACATGCATTCTTACCAGAAAGGTACTATTCCTACTTCGCATTCATGACAACTGTTAAAATTTCGTCAAAAGTGACCGGGAGAAATAGTATAACAATAAAGAATAAGACACATACTATGAATTGTGATTGAATTTTTTTAAGGTGAGGTTTGAATTTTGGTTTTAGAATGTATGAAAAGCAGGAAATATAAATTTTTACAATTAACATAATTGACATCAGATAAAGATGCAGTTTCCTACATCCTCAAGGTTACCATTCTTCTTTTTTTTAATCATATAAATATGCCTTTGTATTATCTTGCCATAAAAAAGCTAATCAGAATTCTACTAAGTTGCTTACCAAAAATCTCCCAGGAGGAACTACATTTGGTCTAGAAATATATATGCATTTTCTATATTACAGAATAGCAACTGTTTAGGTGTGTATCCATATAACCTGTTTACATTACAACAGATTTGTGTTGTTTCACTCCAGATAACATCCATACAAAAAAGTCCCCCCTACTCCTTATCTCAATGCTGTTTTTAACAATCTGCCTTTCAAAAATAGTCACAAAATCAGCACCTGTCTCACAATGTATTTTTGTAAATCTCATAAAGGCAAAGTTGTTTTCAGAGATATATGTCTAAAAAAAGATCAAATTAATATATTTTTCTTCTCTTCTACTACCTAGTAGTACCTAGCATTCATTACAAAAAGGACTTTTCCTACATATACATAATTTGCTTAGCCGTTCTGATGTGAACCAAATAATCCCATCCACTTCACAGAAGCAGTTTTAGAGGGTGTGTTGCTTTATTCATTAACGTTGTGGAAAACAACTTCAACCTCAGGACTGTTGAGCTAGCACTTTCGTGAGCAGTAAATTCCGTGGGGGAGGAAAGGAGAAAAATTGTTCCTACCCTGAGGTTTGAAAATTAGTCTTCATGACAGGAAGCGTTTGCTGGGGGGTTGTGTTTAATGACAGGAAATTCTATGAGATGATAATCATCCCCTGGAACACTTTTGGAAATCTGAGGCTCTCTAGAAGGCTGTTACAAAGAATTTTTTGTTTAATCCTCCCATCCTATGACAGACATATGTTCAGTCCTTGGGAGCTCCTTGAAAAGGAAATACCTGCTGTGGAGGTAATATTTATTTTGTCTTTTTCTACCTGATATAATCATGGGAGCATGAGAAATGGAGCCCTCCCTACAGAAAATGTTATACATTTGAATCACAAAACAACATATGAGGAAAGTGTTTAGGTAGAGGCAATGAGAAGTCCATCTGTCGTTCCTACATCAATGCATAGGATTAAACCATTATGAACTCCTCCATTAAGGTGACATTTTCATTTCATACTGCTTCCAGTTTTTTTAGGGGTTTTTTTTGTTATTTTGAAATGAGCAGCAGCAGAATTTAAGCTAACACCTGTCCCAGTAATTAGCCCTTTAGAATATGTACTATGTACCATCCTCCCAGTATTACAAAAACTTGTATTCTTGAAAGGTAATAATACTGTTTTGGTCATAGTTAATAACAATCAGGAATTACATGCCTTTTTTTTGAAAAACAGTGAAATACACAGACAGATTGACATTCATACACATCTGCTTTTACTTTTTAGCAAGTGTGAATTATTCAGAGTATCACAGCATATACTAGTTAAAAATAATTAAAATGTAAGCAGTATTGGAACCATGTCTAGTATGCTTCAATAATTCTAAATATTTGAAAATAGAAAATATAAGACCTTTCTGATCCTGATATCACAATTGTTCTGCACCATCTCTGAACTTCCAATCATACAGTTTGGAATGGGTCTCAGGATATCATCAGGTTCAACAACTTGTTCAAAGCATGATCAACATTAAACATATTACCTGATGTAATACTGAAGACTGTGTGTTATTTAATGCTAAACCATATGTCACTGGGAACAAAAGAAGAGTTCAAATAGGCCTTTCAGCTGCTGTGTCATATCTAGGACTATCTGCAGATCCCAAACCCAGCAACATAAGATGTGCTGTGAAGGCAAGTGCTTAATAAATTCGGCTGGTGTTCCTACCACGAAGTGAACACCTTCAGCACCAATAACTTACTATTATTTCTATTCTTCAGCTTAATGGGGAATATCAGAGGGTTGATTTGACTGGCATATTGAAAAACTAATGGGATCATTTTATTGACTGGTATATTACACTATCTCAAATGTCATCTCAGATGAATGAACACACCTATTAACTGGTCAGACAACATGGTAGGAAGTTTAGGTTCCTAAATGTAAAACCAATAGAGCAAAGCTGAAAAGACAAGGATGTATCCCTTTTCTCGTGGCACCTACGGTGTAATCAGAATCATAGTTAATGATCTAAATCCAAAACTCTGTCTTGTTTTAAGGAATATTCACTCTTTGTTAAGCAAAGCTGTTTGGACAAAAGAGCATACTACTGATTTTTTTTTTTTTAATATATAAAAATTGGCTAACATATCACAAGCTTTTGTTGGATTGTTTTGTTTTGCTGTAGGTCAGTCAGTATTTTCTATGATACAGTGAAGATTTAACAGATTTGAGACTGTTCTCCCAGATCAGTTATGTTCATATCTATTGGTGTGAGCTAAGCCTGTCTGTTTTTTCCATATCTGTGTATTTGCTATTATTTAGAAAAACCTCAAATAAACAAAAGATAGAAGAAAAAAAATGTGAAGTACAATAGGACAACATATTTTATATATTTTTCTAGTTCATGTAAAGACTTATTTTTCAGGCTTCTTGTTGTAATTATTATAATCATCATTAATCACCAACTTTCAGATCAAATTGAAATACAGAGCAAAGAAAAGGTCAAAGCAATGGAGAATACTATGATCTTTCAGTGACAAAAACAGAGAGTGGAGAAAGATTAGTCTGCTCTTGAGATGAAGGTCATTATGGGAAAAATATCAGACAAATCAATCCATTCTTCTTGTGGTCTTAATAATAATAATATTATATGTTATTGTCGCGGAACCTCAGCTTGACTCATAAAGCACCATATGAAACAAAGTTAAGAAATACAGTTGACTTTAAAAATACTTCAAATAAGTCTTTTTTTAGACTGTTAATATTTTAAAGCATGAAAATTAGATTGGTCCAAACTGCACAACGTGAATGCTGTCTTGATTTTTATTAAATAGTCAGAAAGAAGAAGGTTCTGTAAGTTCCTTGTTCCTTGAGATTCTTCAAGAATCTATTTCCAGGTATTCAGCTGTGTAATAACATTGTAAGTAGGTCCCTAAGATTTAGTCCAGAAATTAAATCTATATGATGATATCCTAGGTAAAAATGTGCTTTACTAAAGCACAGTCTCAAGTCAAATTTACGTATTGCAGCAGAAGAGCTAAATGCTGAACAAATAAAAATCATTAGCTTATTAATTCATGCTGTGAAGTCATGATTTGACATGGAGCCCTTTCTGGTAATGAGGAAGGGGCTGTAAAGATGACTTCTGTAAGAAGTTGCTTGAAAGTCTCCCCTGCTTTGAGACAAACCCTTCCCCATCACCAGAAACGACTCTAGATATAAGATAAAAGGATACTGAGTACAACCTCAAACGATACACATTTTTTATTGAAAAAAGAAAAAAAAAAAAAACAAGTGGTAAAATTCTGTGTGGGATGCTTTATGAGCAAAATCTGTGAGCTGACCTGATAGATTTAGATATACAAGGTACAACAGTTTCAACAGATGTTAGACAAATGTAACATACTATTTATAGTCTGTCTTTACATGTAATCTATGGACTGTAGAAACATTTTGAATACCTTGTTTACTTTGGCCTTCCAAACCCAAGTAACTTCAATTATAGTGCCACAATGAGTTTTCACTTGGCTTATAAAACCCTGCATAATTGTACTATTCTTCCAATTCAGACTAATCTGTGTTAATATGCAAATCTCAAACACAATTAAAAAAATCCTTCACTTCCTGCTTTTAATGAAGTCCAACAACATGCGTTACAGCAGGAAGCAGTACCTTGCTTCAGGTAGTGGTCTGCTTTGTTTTTTTGTGTTCTTAGCTAGAGATCATATTTTCAGATTACTTTTACCTAAGATTTTATTGGTATTCCTGTAATCCTTTTAACAGGATTCAGTTTTTCAAATATGGACAAGTTGTCTTCATGTTGTAGGCATTGTGAAAGGATTGACCTTAAATTTATTCCACAGAATGAGAGATAAATTTCTAAAAGCTTGATCCAGATTACTTCTGCTCTTAGCACCAATTAGCTGTACCATCCACCTGTAGACAGTTCTGTTCTTTTGCACGATCAGTAAATGAATTTTTCAGGGACGTTGTGTCAACTGCTAGGAATAGGTACCTCCAATTTTAAGCTTATCAAGAACTTTTGCTAAGGACGAATTTCCCTCCATATTGATTTTTTAACAAAAATGAGGAATTTTTGCACCAAATTCTCTGGAGGTTTCCTTCATTTCATGTACCAATCCTCTTTATTTTTTGTCTCTCTGACAACAAAAAAACCCATACTTTTTTCGTCTTATTAAAACAGAAAAACCACACGTATTCATTGGCATGAGGAGAACAGTTTCAATAGCAATAAGGCTCAATATCCTTGGAGAGAAGGACCTTATTCAGCATTCAACAGGAACTGCCTGAATTTGTCCCATTATATAGCCTGTATGCAGTAAGCTATGGTGCCTAACAGCTACTAGTATTAGGATTAAGATGAAAATATTTAATTTTATGCCAAAGCACATGTGCCATGAATTCTGCAGTAGCTTCTATCTGCTTCCTAGGGTGCCAGCTATGGCTTAACAATGAAATAATTTAATAATGTCAGCAAAATATGGTGGTGTTTGTTTAAAATAAAAAACAGTTTCACAATAAAATTAATTTGTTGACGGTTACTTCACTATCACTGTGTCTGTTAGATACAAAGACAAAATGATTTTGTTTAATCTTGGGGTAGGGTGGAGTATTTTGGTGAGATCAGAGCAAATATACAGAATATAAACTTGTATTAGCCTTTCTGTTTAGTAAATCAATATAACAACAAGGAAGTGTGAAAAATAACCCAGATCACCTATAACAATGAGTTTGTGCTCCTATTCTCCCGTCTCACAAATAAGTGCCTTGAGTGCTTTAATGCCCAGAAGCATCTGAGACAAAAGGACAGAAATAGTTTTCAATTTGCAGAAGTATTGCTAATGATAAAAACAAGGCAAGATAAGATTTGAGGAAGCAGCTTCTCAGAATCTCTAAACTAGATAGTTCTAAAAGTCTCGGGTGACAGCTCATATATAATAAGATAAATCTTTGCTATCTCCAGTAATAAAGTGTATTTTATGCAGAATACTAATATAATTACAAAAGGATGAAGGTATATCTTAGATTTTAAAAAGGTGGCAAACAAAATCAAGTAAGAAAACATGATTATGCTAATAATGGAAACTATTCAGGAAGCTTGCTTCCCCCTATCAAGGATCTGATCAGGATCAGAAAAAGCATGGTGACAAAACCAGAATCTGATCATTATACTGAAAGAGTGAATTTGTAATACTTTTACTCGTATTTCTAATACTATTGCATTTTTGTGCACTAGTTTCCTTTCAAGCAATACACTAGCAGTAAAATAAACTGTAACAAGGGTGAAAAAAAAGCTTATAAGAGCAAGTGCTACACTGGTAAGAAAGATAATGCTACTCAGGAACATAAATTGCTCCTATTGCTTCCTGGAAGATGCAAGCATCTATGTGACCCTAGATGCCTCCTTTGTACAGATTAGGTAATGTACACTTTACAATCACTTCCTTGGTCTTGAAGATGTGAATTATTTTTCATGGCAATCCCCTGATAAAGAGATGATGATATTGCATGTGACAACAGAGTGAACTCAAGAAATTAATAACACATTGACTATATGTGAGGAAGTCATCAGCTGCTCCATTTCTGTTTTTAATTCAGCAAGACTGACAAGGACCAAATATAATTGCAAAATTAAGATGTTCAGCAGTCTGCATGGACTTAATTCCTTGTGGACAGGTTACCCATATCATATTTTTTACCCTTGCCAGTGGATTACTACTGTTCCACCAAAATGCAGGAGATTATCTCCAGGCTGTATTTAAGTAACTGATATATCTTAAGCAAAACTGCAAAGATGACATGCAAAGACAATTTAGTCCAGAGCATATGAAAATGTCATGAAGATACTTGCTTTCTTTTTGCAGTGATGAAGAACATATTATTTGTAATTTTCTTTCCACTTCTGCTTCCTCCTTTCCTCTCATCTATGAAATTAAACCAGTTACTTTCCTTTCTGTACAACCTACCAAGAGATCTCCAAGTAGTAAATATAGTATATCAGCTCAAAACTACATTATTATACCCTATATATGTTGACAACAGATACACAGAACAACTTTTATTCAGCTGTTTTCCAGTGCTCCAATTTTACTTAAAGTTTTTTTCAAAAAAAGCAGTTGCTACAGTAACTAGAATAAAAGAAGGGAGGTAATAAAGTAAATATAAATGTTAAATGGGAGAAGGAAAGATAGAAATCCTCTTGCTACTGAGGCACAGATTAAAAATTAGTGCTGCTATGCTTCAGAACAGAACAATTTGGTCGAAGTTCATTTTTATCAGAAATAAAAGCTTAGGCAATATTTTCAAACACTTAGGGTGGACTCTGGTAAAAGGGTCAATTTGTTTTGCATTTGTTTTGAAATTGTGTGGTTTCAGATCTTAGCTTGTGCTTTATTGAGATGCAATTTCAAGCATACATAAAGGCATACTGTTAAAACAGTCATAAATGCTTATTTTATTTACTGTTTTATCACCTCCCCTATAACCACTGATTTCTTTCTATTATATCTGTAGTTCCTTGCATTCAAAGTGATTCCCCAAGGACAACAATGAGAGCCAATAAATTCAAAGGTAACAGTGTGAAATTAAATATAAGTTTTACCTTTTATATGCAGCAGCAAACTATACAAAATTTATGTTTTAAGCTGTCAATTAAATAAACAGGAAGAACTTTCTCAGTGACTAAATTACATCCTAATACTATCCAATGTTTGATGACATGGCTCTAATAAGCTACAGTGGTGCAATAAGAATGACTAACAACTGATTGTGAGTTGATTACAACATAAACAATGCAGACTAAACCCCCTATATGAAGGAAATAACCAAAACAGCAATTCATAAAACTCATATGAGAAAAGAGTCATTTTAGCTTTATTTATTAACATTTCAGAAGATAAAGTAGGATTAGGATAGTTTTCGTATGTTACTTACTGTTTGCTTGTGCTCCTCTCTGCCCTTCTCCATTTCCTTTGTTCCTACAATGCATCAAATTTCTCGTGTGTGTTATTACACTATCAGGTGATTACAGATTCTTTTTTAACATGTATTTTACCACTGCAGCCACACATTCATTCAAGATTGTAGGCTTATAACAGACATTACTGTAACAGGGACCAATGAATGGCTTCTTGTTGAAAAGTGACTAATCTTGATGACATGAGGAAATCAGAAAAAGGTTCTAATTTTTAATTTAAAATTGTGACCTATTATTCAGAGACAGTTGATGTTGTCTATAAACATCAATTGTTAGAATGTCTGAAGTCTCCGAAGTTAACAAATAGTAACTTTTGGCATCAGATCCCTGAGATGATACTTCAAGATAAACTTATGTGGGAGTTGAGGATACAACTAATTTTAGAAATTTATGACATTGATGTTTGTTAAAATGAATGAAACCCTACAATATTTAATTGACTGAACTAATAATGTGGTATGAAAATCATAAGATATAGTGTACATGTCTTGCCTTAATTATAGCTATATATTCTTATTTTAATCAGCATTCTATCAACCTGAAGTAAAAAAAATTCTGTAGCACATAACTCTCTATAAGCAAAATTCTAACAAAGGAGCACATCACAATGCAGATAGAAAAGCAGACAGCACTCATGAGTAGGAGAAAAACATGTCAGAGAGATCACACCAATATGGTTAAACTTGTAGGATTTCTAAACAAAGATACATCAAACAATACAGGGATAGTCTATGCAGTAACACTGATAATATAAATGCTAGTTTCTGTTTAAAAAAAAAAGGAGAAAATTCTGTTTTAATGATTTGCTGTTTTACCAGTAGAGCTTACTTGTCATATTACACCGAAACAGTGATATCTTTTTAAAGTACTCATAATTTAAAATACTCAAACTCTTTTCAACTAAGAGTTTTTTCAGTAAATTACTGAGATTTTAATCTTTTAATGGTTAAGAAAGATTCAGCACAGCAACATAATATTTTTTTTGAATGTCACTAATGTCCTTTAAAAAATTTCAGTGCTATGAACCAATGCTATGACTTAGCTAAAACTATACTGTCCTTGACATTACCCTCACTAATTAATCTTTTTTTGTCTGTATCAGTCCATAAAACTTTTCATAGAAGTGCTGGTACCTAATTTTGAAGGATATTTTTTTATTATGAAAATTTAAAATCTTTACCTTCTTATGTGCAATGCATTATGATGCATACAGCATACACCAGACTAAATAAAAGTTATTTATAAAAAATGGGCATGATAGCCTCCCTCAACACAAATATTTAAAAAAAAAAAAAAAAAAAAAGCAAATGCAGCAAAAGCTGAGTTTAACTTCCAAATATAACTGCATGAAAATGATACAAAATAGAAGTAATATACATCATATCTGGTCCAAAAATTGATTGACCTTTGAGATTTTCTAAAGCTTTGAGTTCACTGGAGTCTCAAACCCTTTAGCAAATGACCACATCAGGCATTGTGCCAACAGGGTTTTGGTATCCCTGTCTTCTGAAAGCTATGATGAGCATTTTTGCAAAATATTTACTAGTTTAAACTCTTTCATGAGCTTCAGAGAAATAAACCCACAGCATTTCTTAAGTGTTCTCTTCCCATCTCCTTGTGGACACATTTCAAAGAATTTTTTTTTAACTTAGTTACAATTTATAGTTTGATTCAGAAGTACCGAGTGCTGTTTTGGTTAGTATTTATGGAACTTGTTTCTGGATGTCTTTCCTATTCAGTAAATCTTGATCTGAACAGTGGAAAAGAAATTGTATGCCACAACACTGTGTAATGACTGGACAAGCACTAGAGCACAGACCCTGTCCATGCTTCACAGTGAGCCACAGAGTAACTCTCAGACTTTCACAGGCTTATGCTATCATACTTTAACTAAAATAGACTTTTCCACCATATCATGGTGTACTCAGTATTTCCAGGAGGAAAGTAACATTAGATACTATTAAAACCAGATAGCTCTAAAGCCTGGAGGAAGGGAACAGAACAGGACTAAGTTGGTACCGTATTAACATTTCTCTGCATCAGTGATTGAATAAAGATTTCCTTTTGACTTTCTAGCTACAGAAGCTACATATTACTGGCTGATCCAAACCCTCAAATAATGTTTAAAAAGAAGAGGCTGTTGTGTAATTTGTAACAACAAAAATATATTCCTAATGAACTTTAAAATGAGACTTTTTACTGAAGCTGTTCTGATACAGCTTCACTAGTTCAGAAGCTCCACTAGTTCACACATCACTGCCTACTCTATATAGAATGCAAACCAGTAAAATTTCTGACTAACATCTTCTAGAAGAAGCCTGCAGTAGATGGATTTTTAAAATGAGATTGTGAAGTTGATTTTAATCTGAATATCTGAATGAAGTTATTGTTTTGTTGTGGGCTTTTAAGATACCATGCTGCACATTGTATTTGTGTCATTCTTTAATACTTAAGGGTATTAGATTTCTCCCAGATTGCTGACTTTATCCACATTCAATAATATACTGGTTTAAATCCATATAATTAATAAAATCATATAATTTCAAATACGTGTTATCACTGTTAATCCTCAGTAGAGTAACCAGGTTCTGGAACATCTTTCTAGTAGTACGAGTAGGGCAAGACACTAGCTAAAATGGAACTAAATAAAGAAAGGAATTAGATGATACGCTTGTCTGTGATAGCATGACTTGGACATGATAGCCTGAGAAATCATTTCTAGTCCTATCTGCTACAGAAAAAGAAAGATACTGATCACTTGGATTAGTGAAACAACCTTATCTTAGCAAAATCCTAAGACCTACAGTCTATCTCAAGGTCATAGCAGCTATGGTACAGGAAGATGGATAGAAAACAGTTACCTAAGCCACAGTATAGAGGAAGCTGTCCAATATTTAAACAGTACAGTATTACCCCTGTCTTTTGATGATCCCTCCCTTCTCTCCCTAAAATGATGGAGGACATGGTCAACTAAGTCAAACTGATCTTTTCTTAGTAAAATCTCAATGTGAATCTGAAAACTAACCTCAGTGTTCATACGGAAGCTTATGTCTACCCACCAGTGAGTCAAAAGACTTAACTATTATATTTATTTGACTCATGTTTCCTTCATATTGAGCTACTTAAATGCTGCAAGGGACAGAACATTTGTTTGCATAGCAGTTTAAAAATCCTACTCAGTCAGATCCATGTATCCCAATACTGTGATTTTTCCATGAGCCTGATCACCTTCTGTCAACCATTGCTCTCCCAAAATGTCTGCATTCAGATTGCTGTGCAAAGAATGGTAGAGAGGGCAACTCCATCTAGAACAGTATTCTATATTTTGAACCTGGATATCTGAATTGGCCTCCCCTCCTCTTGAACCTTCAGATGCTCTGTCTTCCACAAACTCCTGTTTACACAATTTCAGAAGCTCTCTTATAATTGCTTGCTTTACAAAAAAGTGCTTTCTTCTGTCTCTTTTGCCTGCTACTACTCTTACTGAGTGTCCCATGGGTCATGTTCTATGTGATCTGGTGAAAAGCTTCTTCATGCATTTTGTGAACCTCAATAACACCCTACCTCAACCTTCTCCTCACTAAACTGAAGATTTCCAACCTTTCAGCAAATTGCATCCAATCTTACTGATTTATTGACAAAACTTTCAGCAAATGTCATCTAGTTCTGGTGACTTATTGGCATCTAACTTGGTTATTTATTCTAAAATATACTTTCATCAATTTTTTTTCAGATCCTTCTGATATGTGACGTAAATACAAACACAAACCAGTTCATTTATCTTCTCTATCAACCCTGAGCACTCCTTTCACACTTTTGTCATCAAATAGTCCCACTGATTCCCCAGCTAGCTTTCTACTTTTTATATGAAAGGCTTTTAAGCTCAGTTTGAGCATTATTTGGTCACACTTCAAATTCTTTCTCAGCCCTTCTAATTTCCTTTCCCGTTCTCATTCAGGCAAACTTTCCATTTCTTTTTCCTGTTATGGTTTCCTTAACTTTCTTAATGCATTGTCGTTGTTGGACCTTTTTGCTTTGCTCCTGAATTATACTACCTGAGCTTTAATATATAAAAAAATATAGCAGTCCTCAATCTGTTAGTAAATTTCACACTTTTTGGAATGTTCTTTTAACTTTTTTCCCCCCTCATCTTTATATATTTCTCTCTCATGAATTTGAATATTCACATGCTAGATTTACTTGCCTAATTATTGCAGTAGCACTTATTACATCCTTCCTGTCCCTGTTGCTGTCCCCAGAAGCACGACATAGCCCAATTCCAACTTGTAGTAGTATTACTCTGAGTCAGGTGTTTATTTGTACATCTTAGCTTCCTCACAGATTTTCTCTTCTCATTATTCAAGCTATTAATCTACAAAACTTTCACTTTTATTACCTGGAACTATTAAGATTCAATTTTAGGACATGTTATCTGTGCAGATTCCTCGAGAGAAATTCTCCTATTCCTTACATGCCCAAATTCTTCCTAATTACAACATTTCTTTGTTCACACAAGGCTTTAAGTCTTTACCTGTTCTTTAGGTACTGAATAAAGATATGGTAGGATTTCAAAGAATGCCATCATTGATGTGTTAATCTTTGCTTTCCTACCTAGGAACCAGCATTTAACTGCCAAAAGTCAAGGCTCAAGAAAGCTTTTCATTTTCCACTCATATTATCTGTTAGATCTACCAGAAAAGACACCAGCTGCTGACACCAATATAGACATTAGAGTAGTATGTTTTGTGGCTCAAAACAGTTTATGTAGGAACCATGAATCAAGGAAAAGGTATGAAACACATATGTGAGTTCCAGCTGACAGATTTTCAGTTCATGTTTGACACTGACCATTAGCTCTTATTTAGGTTGGAGTGCAAGCTATTGGGTTAGATATATGCCTTGCTATTTGACTTTATATATCCTTTATTATGTAGGATGTTAGACTGACTGATCAAAAGATTACTTCCGACTTTAAGACCTACAGGTTTTGGAATTATTGCAGGTGATCGTGACATGCAGAAATTGCCATTCTAGATCACAGAAAACCAATAAATCTGAAGTTAGGAGGTCTGACGTTGTGCTACAAGTATGAAACTTTGCATAAAATCTGGATTTAAATTAGTCAAAATTAACTCTTTGTTGCCTTTCTCTATAGATGTAGATACCCTGATGGCATTTATGGTCTTTCTTCTGCATTAGCAGAATTTTCCATCAACTTCCAGTCTACCATAAGTTCCTTCAGTTATTATTTGAAGACAGTGGAGTAAATTCTGGACACAATCACATCTGACATTAACTGCATCAATATTTAGTTATATGTCTGGACTCTGTAGATTCAGCAGCTAATTTATATCATAAGGAGAAGATCTCATCCTATAAAATTAAGACTCAAGTTCTCATGAGCACAAAGAACAAATAGCTAGTAGGCTGGATCTTCCTGAAACAAAATTTCTCCAGTTTTGGTTTGTGTGTTAATTATTCAGTATTTATAAGTGGTGTTTGCTGTGACAGATGGGGAAATCCATCTGTGTCAAACTGATTTTGACACATTTTGCTTTGTGATTGCATCTCTATAATCACCTTCAGAAATCATATATTCTATTTTATTTGGTACTAGACACTGTTTTTATCTATATACATGGGTCATACAGCAGAGGTCATTTGGAATGCGATGTCTGGGTCCTTCATTTTAAATAAAGCAAAAATGTATAGTTTTATAATCACCTTTCAAGTGTCATTCATAACTTCTTCTACAAAAAGATTGGTAGTTGTTTTTGGAGTTTTTTTAGAATTTCTCTTTTATATAATTCTAACCTCTCCACCAGTCAAGATTATGATCTTTTTTTCCTTTCTACCAATAAAACATTTATAAATTACCCTATCAAATAAGAGATAAAATCCTGGTTGGTTTTAGTTACAAGTATTTATTTGCTTTTTAAAGAAGATTTTTCTATTTTTCAAGTTTTATCTGGTCAAAATATGTTCTTGGGGACACAGGCACTGCATTCAGATAATAAAATTTCCACTTCATTCCCTGTTAAACTGTCTAGGGAAACAATATATTTTTATTCTCATGTTGTTTTCAAATATTTCCACTGCTTATCTGTAAATGTGTTTCTTGTAACAACAGTAAATTTGTCTTCTTCACTGTTTGTGACTCCTTCTTATTTTTGACAGGTACACCCAACTCTTTAACACTTAAAAAAATCATTATTGTTAGTATAAAATCATTAGTATACCAACATGGTTTACCAGATTTCGTTTTATTTTCAGAGCATAATTCTACACCTATCAGGAAAAAAACATGTTGATATTTTTTATTAACTGTGAATATCTCTGGATGACATGAGAAAAATATTTATTAAAACGATCTTTATGTCTTTATGGTAATGTCCAGTTTATTTTTGACATTTCATAAAATGACTGATAAACTTTCCTTTTTTCTTATATCTTATTTTTTTCCATGCTCTGGACTTCTATTATTCAAAGAGTTCATTTTTTTCTGCCTCATATAATTTACCTTATTTCTTTCAAGAAATCTTTCTTGTTTGTACACTGAGCTCCACTTGGGGACTCAACTGTAGCCTTCACTGTTAGAACTAAACCTTCCTCATCAGAGATAGGTAACTGTCAGAGCTATGCATCAGAACCTTGCCATCCATTTTTCAGTACTACATAGTATTTTCTTTCTCCTCTAAATTTTTTATTAATCTCAGACCATGTAATTTCTTCCTCATTATATTTCCTGACATTTTTATTTATTTCAGGGCTTTTTCTTATCTTCCCCACCCCTAAACTTTGTTATAATACCAAAATTTGTTGATGAGATATACTGTGTAATTAATATGAACTACATAAACACTTTCTAGTTTGAAAATAATGAATAAACTGCAGAAATAAATATTATATTTAAAAAACAGGTACATACTGTTCCAACTTCCTAAAACAAAGTGTATATAATTGTTCTATTTTGGCTTATTTAATAAATTACTAAGAGATATTCCACATAGTTAAATCGATTTCCAGCATGGGTTTCAATTGACTCAATTTTGTCTTTCTAAGAGCTGACTATTCCGTTTAATCTATCCTTTGAGACTTTTCTGTAATAAATGGAAAGAGTCCAGTACCTCCAGGGGACAATTCATCTCAATAAATGTAAACTTCTAGGGCAAATGGTACAATTCTTTCACTGGTGGAACTTCCTGTATGCTTGTATCACTAGCATCACAAGTATCAATTGTATCACAATCAGCTTGATTTTTTTCCCAATGTTGTGGCATATTGATCTGAGACAATATGTCCAAATAGTGTGGACCAATGCTATAGTGTCACTTTTTTATTTGTTTTTCTCTTGTCTGCTGAGTCTAGATCTTGGTATTTTACAAAATTTATTCTAAGAACATACTCTTTCTCACAAGACTTCAGAGAGTTCCAGATTTTATTTATATTTTATGAGTTTCCTGAGCTTTGATTTTTTTTTTTTTTTAACAGATCAGACCCTTGATGAAATGTTCCTTTGGGTACCGCATCATCAAGTTGAAGATCACAAGCAGACTGATTTTTCAAACTTTTACTCCTAACAGTTCAGAAAACAATTTTCACTGTCCACTAAGAACAGAATCACTTGTCACTCAATTCACTCTTCTGAATTCAAGCACCTTTTTAAGGTATGTGTTATATAGTTCTAAAAATCAAGAAAACCATCCTATTATGACAATAACACAAGATTCTACTCCTCATATGGAAAATATAATACATCTAAAATACTAGAAAATAGAAATAATTAGAAAACTTTATTTGGTGGGAAAAAAAAATATGCAAGCCACAATTGTAATATGGAAACAAAGAAACTACAAGGGCACCAGAGCCAAGGCCAATTTAGTACATCACAATGACACTGGTGCAATGTTTTGGTACCCAAGGTGGTATTTGTACATCTTATAGAAAACTTATTCCTTCACACTGTGTTTTACACATTTCTACACATCTTTAAGATTGAATGTGAATCTGCTAGTAGTTTTAGCAATAGACTGTCCTCCTTAGTTTAATCCATATGCTATCAATGCAAGCCCAAATTCTTTGCTAAGCCCAAATTCTTTAAATATTGAATTTTTGGTGACTGATATATAACTTCTGATCAATTCTAAAAGTTCTCATATAATTTTTTTAAATTAGCTATTGCCTCAGTTATAAACCATTTAAACCTCACTGTATTTTGTATCCTTATAGGAAAGTAGCATTGGGTATGAAAGAATTAATTGCTCGAGCTTTTAATTTCCCTTTGTTTCCAGGAGTGTAACTCGTAACCTCTAACAGAAACTGAAAACCAGGTACTAAGAGTTAACAGTTCTAACAAGGTCTTCTAAAGTACTGAACAGTGGATTCAGAAAAATATGTTGACTAAAAAGGAGACAACTTACAAAATGTATTAATTTGAAGTTTAAGGTGCTAATGAAGTGTATCTTATTTATGCAGCTATAGCTGAATCCTGGAAGATGTGATACAAACCAGTATCTGTCACTGTCTTGTGCACAGTAACTTCTGGCAACACTCACAGAGTTACAGAATCACTGATCAGTTGCAAGTGACCTTTAGAAATCATCTTGTCCACCCCCCGGGTTGATAATATATAGAGCAGGTTGTGCATGTCTAGGTCTAATCAGGTTTTCAGTATTTCCGTAGAGGGAGACTGCACTTTATCGCTGGACAACTTGTTCCAGTGCTTGACCTCACAGACCATAAAGATTTTTCTTATATTTAAATGTGTCATGGTTCAGGGAGGAGTCATTTCTGCTTGGTAACAGAGTTGCAGTGCAGACCCATTAAAGAGTTCTCAGACTTTCCATCAGATCTTGGGTTCAGACCCACCTCCAGCCTGGCTGGGCCAATCTGGTACTTCTGCCGTCACTATTTAAAGATGGGAATTTGAAATGCTTGGGAGGAGCTGTAGGAGTGGTACAAGTTGGAGGTGACCACGCGGACCCCACAGTCAGAGAAGGAAGGAGGAGTGCTGGACCGAAGACCCCTCTGCAACCTGTGGTAAGTATGCAGACTATACCCCTGCAACCTATGGAGGGCAAAGGCAGGACTGGGAGCCATCAGCTCCGTGTGAGTGCTCCCAGATGGGCAGGAGACTGTGGGAGGAGGGGGCCATGGCGCAGGCTGTGCTGGAGAGCCTGTGGGCCGCAGAGCAGACCCACACGAGAGGCAGAAAGGAGCTGCAGCCTTTGGGATGAATGCACATTGGAGCAGCCCATGCAAGGCTGCTGGGAGTGTGAGGTACACTGCAGAGGAGCAGGGAGGATCAGCAAGGAGTCCACCTGCCCTAAGGAAAGGCAAACAGCAGAAACCATCGAGAATAGACTGACTGAAACCCCCATTCACTGCCCCCTGAGCTATTCAGCGGGGAGGAGAAAAAGACACCAGGATCAAGACTCTGGGCTCAGGAAGAGGGAAGGGGTGGGGTGAAGGTGGTCTTAAAGGGCTGGTTGTGCTTTTCATCATTGCATGTTGTTCTCTGTTTGATATGTGTTGGGGTTTTACGGTTACACTGTGGCTGGTGGTGGATTAAATTATTTTCTGTTTTCTTCCCCAAGCTGAGTAGTCTTGTCTGTTTTGTCTGGGATCCTAAGCGGCAATTAAGCCCTCCCTGCCCTTTAGGAATTCTCAAGTTTGTGGTTCTTAACTCTAATAGTAGTCTAGGCCCCTTGATGGGCCTAAACCAGGATGAAATGGAATATACTGTATTCCATTTTGTATCCACTGTCCCCTGTCCTTTCCTTGGGCAACACAGAGACAGGCTTTTACAGACATGGATAACATTTATCCCAAGCCATAATAAACAATACCATATTTACAAAAACAAAAAGACAAAGCTTTCTAAGGAGACAGAATTGTGGCCAAAGGAAGATGTATCTACAGGAAATTCAACCGAATATATGTAAAGATAAATTCTGGTGAGATGAATGGGAACTGATCTAAATAATGCTTTGATAACACTTCAGTATGTATACTCTTCTATCCTTATACCAACAGAGAGTTGTTGAGATGGATCAAATCATCACTGACTGGAAGGAAAATTCTTTTTAATACTGACAATTATTTATTAAAAAAGAAAGTCCCAAGTTCTGATACAGATAAGAAATGCTTTTCAGTTGAAAAGTTAGACAACATGATGGCTATGGTAATTTTAATTTTTCAAAGTGCAAGTGTCTCGATCCTGAAACAAGACTACATTTTGATAGTGAAAGGACAGGAACTAACTGGAAATAGAAAAAATATGTCTATTTGCATCAGTTATTTAAATGAGAGTAGCAAAGCACAAAATAAATATCACTAAGCTCCAGCATATGTCTTGCTCTGAGACTGACCTTTCCCATGGAATAAAGCTTTATAACTGCTGCTAGAGCTGAATTAGCTCTTCAAGGACCTCAGTGAACTAACAGAAAAACTATCTGAATTCATTCTTCAGTGAGTACATCCTTTGAAATTTTGCAAAACTGTAGGCACAGTTTCCCTAATGAGGAACTGATCTGTAAATCCCAACAGAATTTTACATCTACTGACAGAAGGAGAAATCAGAGAATTCTGATATATTTCTCTTAAAGATGTAAAAAGCAGTTTGTCTTGATTAATGAAGTTATTCTTTGCCTTCTGAGCAATGTCAGACATTGGAAGAATGAAGACATTTTTGTATCCTTATAGGAAAGTAGCACTGGGTATGAAAGAGTTAATTGCTCGAGCTTTTAATTTCCCTTTGTTTCCAGGAGTGTAACTCTTAACCTCTAACAGAAACTGAAAACCAGGTACTAACAGTTAACAATTCTAACAAGGTCTTCTAAAGTACTGAACAGTGGATTCAGAAAAATACGTTGACTAAAAAGGAGACAACTTACGAGTTGTCCTGCAAATGGACTCTACTTTCATCACTCTTCCATCAAGAGCATCAGAAACGTCATTTTAGCTGAGAAACCAAGACAGTGATTTGGCCAAAAGGACAGCAGAAAGTCTGGAGAGGAAAAGGCCTAAAGAACAATGCCTAGAGGACTCTCCATTTCTTTCCCCATTTGACATGAATATTTTCATCTCTTTTTCTCTTTTTTCGTAACAAAATCCTTTCTTCCTATGCTTCCTCAGTCACTGCTGCAGTTGCAAGCCTTCATATCACCATCCAACTTTTGCACATAATCTAGTAACTTATAACAATTTGTGCTTCAGACATTGCCTCCTGGTTCTCCCAAGATAGTAGGTCAGTTCCTGTTGTCGTTACCAGCAACATCACCAGGCCACCCGAGCGAATCACTCGGCTCACTGACCGCTCAAGGGACAAGAACAATGCATACTCAGTATGGATGATGCTTTGTTCCAGCTTTATTGCTTGCACCATGCACTTTTATCTGCTAAAAAAAGCACCTCTTTTTGTTCCGCCCTGTGCCTGCCTCTACAGTACTCTCCGCCTCTTGTGTCACAGCCCGAGATCTTTCTGGCGCCTACAAGTTCCTCAGCTCTTGAAGCCCTTTAAAGACACCATGCGGGAAGATCTCATGCAAGAAGGGTAGATTTTCCTTGTAGCATTTCTCAGTTCTTTGGAAAACCTGTATAAAATAATTCATGAAGCTGTACAAAGCTTAAGCTACTACTGAACATTAATACCTAAAGCCCAGAGAATTTTACAGATAATAGCAATAACTGGCAGTAACCATCAGATACAAATATCTTAAATAATGAATGTGATGAGCAAGAATGATACAAAATGAAAAGTAATGACTGAATCTGTGTACATACAAATTTCCCTTATGCTTTCTACACTTAGAAGGGGAATGTTTTGGTTTTCTTCCTTTCTCTTTCTATCCTTTCTTCTTTGATTCTTGTTATTCTTTCCTTCTTTCTTTTCTTTCTAGAGACTTCTAAAACCAGCAACATTTTATGACTGCACCTGAGCTTTGCACAGTACAATATCATAAATCAGTTTCTGTGCTCTCTCCATCATAGATAGCAGGGGATTTCATTGCACTTAGAACATGCTACAGTGATTATTATGGTGAAAGGAAAAAAGGAAAGAAAAATATTACATCCTTGACTAGAGCAGGTCTAACAATGATATCTCATCATTTATTCAATGTATTATGCAATACCTTTTAAATTATAATCTGATACATATATTTGCAATTTTTCACTGAGATCTCAATGTTTGAGAATTGAGGGAGAACTAACAATCACTTCAATTTCTGGAGAAGCTGTGGAACAAACACAGCTCAGCAAAATAATTCTGGCCCAATATTTCTGACACCTGGGAGAGAAAAAAGGAAGCAAATATGATAGTGGTAGAATTCACTGCAGGGAGCAACAGTAATGGTGATTCCTGTTCAAACCAGAGATAGGTGATCTAACGTACATTCTTTTTCCATAATACAGCCTTGGGTAAAGCCTGACTGCCAGCTGGCTGGCTTTAACACCTGAATGCCAAAAAAGTGCAATTTTAGAAGTGACATTGCTAATCTATTTGCAGAATACATCAACTGCCACTCACAACGTTTCTTGGGAGGGGGATCCACTGGAAAAAAGGAAGCTTCAGAACAGATACAAGGAGCTTTCTATTTGTTCACTGACCCCTTTTAATCTTCTCTTCTTATGTTTCAGTAGGTATTTTTCCCGCTTCTAGGTTTTACGCTATGGCAGTGGTGCTGAATAGTTATGAGGCTTTGCTTTATGCAACTTCAGGCAATGCAGTACTCCTGACAGCTGCCTAAGCTTTAAAGCATGTAATACCTAATAAATAGTTAAAAAAGACCTGATGAGGGTAAGAAGGTGAAAATACAAACAGAGCATGATCATTCATATATTTGAGGCATATGTACAGTCTGATAACTATATTTAAGCTTAATGTTGATTTTCACTTAAATTACAAAATTGATTTTAATATCTCTGCTTAATCTATTTTGTGTTCAGCTGGAAAATGTACAGTAAGTCTGTATGTTTTAGATTGAAGAATTCAAATTGAATTACTTATCTAGCAGTCCCAAAGCAAATTGTGTGTTCCAATGCTGTATAGCTCATAGTTCTAAAAACAATTATAGCACCATGCAGACCTCGACATGCATAAGTGATATTTCATGTATAGATAGGTAGAGCCTGCTGAAGTAAAAATCAAACTGCTTGAAAAGTCAGTCATTAAAAATAGATCATATTGACAGAAACACCACTTTGGAAGTTGTTCCTTTCTTTTTTCTTAAACATTTATAAACACTGATTACTTTAGACTGTACACCTTCAAAATAATGACTTGGTAAATGCTATGGAATCAAAATGCAAGTCACCACTGAAATCTCTCAAATTGAAATATTCAAAAGTATCTAATTGTTTTCATATTGGAATATAAATGCAGAGATGAATTTTGAAGCTTGAATTCAGGTGTCTTGAGAATGAAACGTATCTCTTCATAAGTAAAGAGGTTTTTAGAGAGAACTGTTATCAATTCAATAAAGAAATAATGTTTAGTCTGTATAAGACAAAATTAAAACGGATCAGATGATCACTGTATTATTTACAGAAATAAACTAAGACTTAAATTGGATTTTTTCAAGTAATATTTCCAAATAAATTTGAACTATAAACTTTCATCTCCATTCAGATATAGACTTCCTCAATCTCAAAATGGAAAAAGACCTTCTTAAGTTGTATGTGTAGATGCGGAGTTGAAGAAGAATTGTAATTTCAGATTTTTCACCTGCTGTGGCCTCTGTATGATTGTAGATCTAATTGAAGACCCCCAGATGATGCTATTATAGAAGATGAATCTTTTTCTAATTGAATAGGTCAAAGCCATATACTTCTTGCAGACACTGCAATCAAGTTTCATTCCCATCTGTTTTAACATGAAGTAATGCAGACAAGGAACAATGCAGTGTTCAGACTTCTGTGCTGCAAGCCACACTTTTCCCCTGTATCGGAATGTGGTGCTGGATTTCAGAAAAAATTTTAAAACGGATCTGAGGTTACAAAGCTAATTTCAATTGGATTAAAGGAAGATTTAAAAATTAGATCTCATGAGAAATTCTTCATCCCTGGTTGCATGAACACTTGTACAAATGCTCATCTTCACTTCTGCAAATAAACCAGGTGTAGTCAAAGAATAATTTGCAAAAACAGTATTTTAAATGTATGCACTGCAGTTGTCAGGATGGAAACATCTGTAAAATAGTTCCAAACTATTCACTTGTTACATAGTTATTATCGCAGGGAAAAAGACATACTATTCAATCAAATAGATTATTTATGAAAAATGAGATGCTGAATAGCTAAGTACTCTGCCTAGATTTATTCTATGGAATAAATCTCATCTGACTTGTTAATGTGGTTTCAGCTATGAATCTCATTAAGTTCTGACTGCTGGACAGAAGTTTTATGGCAATGACTGCCACAAGAAATATTTACAAAAAAACCAAACTAAATACTAAAATCAGAAATCCCTACCTTGAAGCAAATTTACAGCAGCTCTGTCTGTTCTTAGTAGTTATTCACAAAAGCTACTGTGAGTTTAGAGCACCTCTTTGTGGTATGTTAGTTAGATGTTCTTTATGAAAAGAAAATATAGGAAAAAGCATTTCTGATATAATTGCAGATAGCATCCTAAAAAAAAGAAAGAAAAAAATAAGAAAAAATTGCTAGAAAAACCATTGGTGTTGATTGTTAAAGAAGCAATGAATGAGCAGCAATCTGCAGAAAAAAAAGGACAACTCTACCATGTTTCCTGTGTTAGTTTTCTGCAATTTCTGTTGGCACCCTGTAGAGTGTACCCTAGCACACTAAAATTGATGAACAAGGGATCTTTAGTATCTATTGTAAGCATACAATATTTGCATTTTCATTCTGCAAATAATAATAAAAGACATTATTAGTTTAAGAATACTTACAGCTATCTAAGAATACTGTGATGAATTACAATGCTAAGATCAGGATAAAACTTTTTCTAAATATCGTTACTTTCAAAATTTGCAACTAAATATATAAGTATGGTAACATAAAAAAATTACTGAAGTTCATTTCTGTCACAGACTCAGTTCTTCACTACCTAAATTGTCTGCATCCTCTTTACTCACAGAAAAAGACAAAGGCAAGTAAGCATAGTACTGGGAAGAGGAGGGAGCACACATCTTGCTTTCTCACAGAGATCAGGAATTTCCCAGGGCCTCTCAGCTGAATCTAAGGGTTAATTTCAAGACATCGTAATTCCATAATTTATAGGGAAGTTGTTAAGCTAGAGACGTCTGTATGGAGAATACCTTAAGCAGATGTATTTAGTTATGCTGTATGAAGAAAATATATTTTTTTCTTGAAGGAGGATCAAGAAGGACAGAGCTGCTGGAGAGAGTTCAGAGCAGGGCTACAAAGATGATTAAAGGAGTGGAGCATCTCACTTATGATGAAAGGCTGAGGGAGCTTGGGCTCTTTAGCTTGGAGGAGACTTAGAGTTGATCTTATTAATGACTACAAATATGTAAAAGATGGGTGTCAGGAGGATGGAGCCAGGCTGTCCTCAATGATATCCAATGATAGGACAAGGGGCAATGAGTATAAGCTACAACACAAGAGGTTCCAAAGAAAGACAAGGAAGAATTTCTTCCCTGTGAGGGTAATGGAGCATTGGCACAGGCTGCCCAGATAGGTTGTTGAGTCTCCTTCTCTGGAGACATTCAAAACTCACCTGGATAAGTTCCTGTGTGACCTAGTCTAGGTGGTCCTGCTCTGGCAAGGGGGTTGGACTCGATGTGGTCCCTTCCAACCCTTAAGATTCTGTAATTATGTGATCGGTGTGATTAGACTTATACATCCACTGAGTGCAGGTTTTGCTATAGAGATAGTATCCAATATAAAAAACAATAAAAAATATTTTTGAACACAGAAACTCTCTGTCCTTGCTCTGGTAGTACCCAGGGGAAGGTCTTTCTTCTTCATATATGCTAGAGAATAAATCAGTCCTCAGAAGTAGGACTTTCATGTGTCATGCAATATTCCCACTGGTAATTTGCAGATATTTTAATATAAATGAGCATTTATCATTTCTAAAGCTTAAAACTCCCATAATTGTTTCCTAACCAACATTTATGCCTTTGTCAACCTGTCAAGCCAATCTGGAGAATGTTTTTCCTATTCTTACAGAGGTTACTCTTGCAAGAATTATAACACACGACAAATATGAAAAGATAAAGAGATTTTGGTTTTTACTCTAAAACTTAAGTCTGCCTTCCTGTTCTTTGAAGCATAAGCTTGTTTTGAAATTATATCCAAATACGCAGACATCTTATGTGAAAAATGTCTTACTATGCAGAGGTCTGTGAGATGACCATGGAATTCAAAAGGTATTCTATTGGGAACTTTTAAAAAGAAAAGGAGTCTTACTTCTGCTTAGTGTAGTTGTTTGAAATTGGTATGTAAACCTTTTGCTAATACTTCTAAAAGATCTTATTTAGAAACGATGTTGTGGTCATTTTATATCTTTTTAGTCTGACTAGTAAACAGAAGCTGCTGAAAGGTAGACTGCTATAGTGAGATATAAGACAGCGAGATAGATCATGAACTTTCTGTCACACAAACCAAACAATCACCTTGTTTCCTTGACTGCGTAGGTAGCTTTAGGAATCTGAAAAGTTAAGCAATTTTGTTCATTATCCCAAGGACCAGAATTTTGTGGTTGCACTTTTTCAAATACATACATAAAAACGGCTGTTTCAATAAAATATCTGAAATAATGGTAGAGAATGTGCATACTGTTAGCTTCATGTATGAAATAAAAAAAAATAATTATATATGACTTTAAGAGTGGTATATAAAAACCTGATCTGTTCAGCATTACCTTGAAATCTTCTTGAAGGCAACATTGAGTCAAATGAGACTGCACGTGTACTGTTCATAGGAAATGAGTTGGCAAAGTACACAGCATTACCGATAGGACCTATAGGAAAGGTGCAAGGAAAGTAGCACAATGGTGACTGATAGGCTACACAGGGACCTTCATACCAGTGTAGGACTCGTATACCTATGTGCTTTGTTGTAGCTTCTACATGCATTGGCATCACTGTTACTAGCAACCTGTAATTAAAAAAGAACCTGAGCAAGCTATGTGTGGGATTGTAGATAGCTCCCACAGGAGATCAGCTGCAAATGTGACACACTACTAGCTCATAGAATACATGGGGACCTATTACAATTGTAGCTGGGGGGTGCCTTCCTGCTTTCTTGTAGCTCCCACACAAAGTGGTATAACATCTAGCGACTGTCTGTATTTTTTCAATGGGAGCTGAACAGTCCAAGTGTGCGGGATTGGAGATAGCTCCCACAGGAAATCAGGTGCCAATATGACACAGTGCTGGCCGATAGACTATATGGGGACCTACTTACCACTGTATTTGGCTTCTGCCTTCCTGCTTTCTTGTAGCTCCCATACACAGTGGTATAACTTCTACCCACAGTCTGTATTTTTTTAAAGGGAGTTGAGGAGTCAAAGTGAGCTGGACTGGAGATAGCTCCCACAGGAAAGCAGATGCAAATGTGACACAGTGCTAGCCGATAGACTACATGGGGAAATACTTACCACTGTGGTTGGGGTCTGCCTTCCTGCGTTCTTGTAGCTCCCATACCCAGTGATATAACTTAACCGAAAAAAAAGGTATTTTTTCAATGGCAGTTGAGCAGTCGAAGTGAGTGCAATTGGAGCTAGCTCCCACAGGAAAGCAGCTGCAAATATGACACAGTGCTTGTTGATAGACTACAGGTGGCTGTACTTACCACTGTAGCTGGGGTCTACCTTCCTGTTTTATTGTAGCTCCCATACACAGTGGTATAACATCTACCGACAGTCTGTATTTTTTCAATGGGAGTTTAGCAGTCTAATTGTGCTGGATTAGAGATAACTCCCACAGGAGTGGTCTGCCTTCCTGCTTTCTTGTAGCTCTGATACACATTTTTAGAATTTCTACCGATTGTCTGTATTTTTTCAGTGGGAGCTGAGCAGTCCAAATGAATGGGATTGGAGATAGCTCCCATAGGAAAGCATGTGCAAATTTGACACAGTGCTGGCTGATAGACTACATGTGGCCCTACCCACTACTGTAGTGGAGGTCTGCCTTCCTGTTTTCTTTTCTTTAGTTATACCACTGAGTATCGGAGCTACTAGAAAGCAGGAAGGGAGAAGCAAAATACAGTGATAAGTAGGACCACCTGTAGCCTATCAGCCTACACTGTGTAACATTTGCACCTGTTTTCCTGTGGGAGCTATCTCCAATCCCGCACACTTGGACTGCTCAGCTCCCATTGAAAAAATACAGATAGTCGCTAGATGTTATACCACTGTGTGTGGGAGTTACAAGAAAGCAGGAAGGCACACCCCAGCTACAGTTGTAATAGTTCCCCATGTAGTCTATCAGCCAGTACTGAGTCACATATGCAGCTGTTTCCCTGTGAGAGGTATCTCCAATCCCACTCACTTGGACTGATCAGCTCCCACTGAAAAAATACAAACTGTCGGTAGACGTTTATTTATATCTCTGCGTATGGGAGCTACAAGAAAGCAGGAAGGCAGAAGCAAAATACAGTGATAAGTAGGGCCACATGTAGTCTATCAGCCAGCACTGTGTCACATTTCCACCTGCTTTCCTGTAGAAAGTATCTCCAATCACACACTCTTTGTCTCCTCAACTCCCATTGAAAAAATACAAGTTGTCGGTTAAGATACACCACTGTTTATAGGAGCTACAAGAAAGCAGGAAGGCAGAAGCAAAATACAGTGGTAAGTAGGACCCCATGTAGTCTATCAGCCAGCACTGTGTCACATTTGCAGCTGCTTTCCTGTGGGAGCTATCTCCCATCACACTCACTTGCACTGCTAAACTCCCATTGAAAAATTACAGACTGTTGATAGAAGTTATACCACTGCACATGGGAGCTACAAGAAAGCAGGAAGGCAGACCCCAAATACAGTGGTAAGTAGAGCCACATGTAGTCTATCTGCAAGCGCTGTGTCACATTTGCACATACTTTCCTGTGGGAGCTATCTCCAATCCCAGTCATTCGGACTGCTCAACTCCCATTCAAAAAATATATGTTGTCGGTTTAGTTATACTACTTCGTATGAAAGCTACAAGAAAGCAGGAAGGCAGACCCCAGCAAAAGTAGAAAGTACGTCCCCATGCAAAGTATCAGTCTGCACTGCGTCACATTTGCAGTTGATTTCCTGTGGGAGCTATCTCCAGTCACACTAGCTTAGACTGCTTAGCTCCCGTTGAAAAAAATACAGACGGCCGATAGGAGTTATACCACTGTGTATGGGAGCTACAAGAAAGCAGGAAGGCAGAAGCAAAATACAGTGGTATGTAAGGCCACATGTAGCTATCAGCCAGCACTGTGTCACATTTCCACCTGCTTTCCTGTCGGAGTTTCCTGGTTTGAGCCAGGATACAGTTAATTCCCATGAGGAACCAGGAAAGGGCACAGCCTGAACAGCTGACCCAGGCTGGCCAGCAGGTATTCGACATCATCCTAACCGTCATGCCCAGGGTACAGGTGGGGGCTGGCCGGAATAAGCTCTTCCCTGGAATAAGCGCTTCCGGGGGGCGAGGACTCTCGGTCGCCGGTCCGGAGCGGTCGCTCACGTTCGGGCCCGGGTGGTGAGCAACTGCATCACTCACCAGTTTTCTTTGTAATATGCCCTTGTCTTTGTTATAGTTGTTACTCTTCAATTTCCCCAGTAAACTGTTCTTATTTCAACTTAAGCGGGCTCTTTTACTTTTTTTTTCCTCCCTCTCCGATCCCCTCCGCATTCCGTGGAGAGGGGGAGGGGGAGGAGTCGCGGTTACTTCCCCTTTGCTCCGGCTGGGCAAAACCACGACATTTATTGGCGCCCAACGTGGTGCCCGCGAGTTTGAAATAGAACAGAGTGGGTTTAAACAAAATCCTTGTGTACACTCCTGATACTAACTGATTGCTGATCACAATGTTGGTTGATATGCTCGTATGGTGGTATTACATGTCCTCATATCTGCATCATGTATGTCTTGTGATAGTGTTTCTCGTCGGTGGAAAATGTATGAAAATTCTCATGCTACTGCACTGGATGGGATTGGCTTACGATATGATTTTGTCATGGGTTATTAAGTTGGGTTGGAATGTGTACATGGCTTTTCTGTCTCCTCCACACTTTCTCCTAGAACTTAATAATGGCACTCAATTTATGGGAAAAACTGATGTGTAATTCCTCTCACTATGTCACTTACCCTCATTTCTTCAAGATGCTTCTAATGGATTCTAAGAATAATACTTGGAATGTTCTAATTACCATGTCTGTATTATTTTCCCATGTTTCTACCTTGGCTTGGATTGTAAAATTGTTTTTTGAGAGCTGTGAGGAAAGGCATACAGAATATGGGCAGGTGTCCAGGGAGCTTTTTACCTGTAAAGATTTGGAGAACACAGGAACCCATTCCTAACTCAGCTGTGCGAGAACCAGTTGCTGTTCCAACTTCAGTAGTGGATGTTGCAGTTGCAGCTGTGAACACTCATACCCAGAGTGCTGACACCGTTGCTGTTACCACTGTGGACACTCATACCCAGACTGTGAATATCGTTGTTATGTCCACTCAGACCGCTGCTACAACTGTGGATGCTCAAACCCAGACTGTTGCTGTTACAACTGCGGCCACTCAAACTGAGACAACTGATACAATTGCTGTTGAATCAGAGTGTCAGTTTGTGCCAGTATCAGTTGCCCCTGTACAGACAAAGAAATACACAAAAAAACCAGTTTGCAGCACTAAGGATGAAGATGAACAAGGGATATCACAGAGGGAAGAAGAGTTGGAGCCAGAGATAATCAGCCGGTCCTGCGAGATGTGCGAAAAGATTACAGCTGTCACCCAGGTGAGCACATTATCACCTGGATGCTCCGATGCTGGGAAAATGGAGCCCACAGTTTGGACTTAGAGGGCACAGAAGCCAGGCAATTGGGCTCCTTGTCCCGGGACGAGGGCATTGATAAGGCTATGGGAAGACCATCACCGACCCTCAGCCTCTGGAGGCGACTTTTGTTGGGCGTGAAGGAAAGATACCCCTTCAAGGAAGATATTACAAGCCCCCCAAGTAAGTGGACCACCATGGAGAAAGGCATTCAATATTTGAGGGAGTTAGCTGTGCTGGAGATTATTTATAATGACAATGCACCCACAGACCCAGATGAAATTCAATGCACACGGATTATGTGGCAAAAGTTCCTACGAAGTGCGCCACCAAACTATGCCAGTTCATTGGCAGTTGTCTCCTGGAAAGAAGATGAGAGGCAAATGGTGGAACAACTAGCCGCTCAACTTCGGCAATACGAAGAAAATGTGTCTTCTCCCCTACAGGCTGTTGTTTCAGCTGTAGAGAAAATGTCACGGAAGTTTGATCAATTCGTGTCTCGCTCTCCACCTGCCAGTACTCCAGCTTTTAAGAATAAGCGTCCCCATGCTCAAGAGCAGGAACATAAGGAGTATACACCCCAGGATGTTTCACGGTCCCATCCACAGGACCAAGGAGAGAATATGAGCAGGTGGGATAGGCCACCTACCCCATCTACTCCAAGAGCACAGGCACAGGAGTTGCGTAAAGGAAGGGTTAAAAGAAGTAACTCTCCTTGGAGGAATGTCGCTCCAGTTTCCAGTGAGCAACCCCCTAGACAAGATAGGAGGGTTGATTTCAATTCTGACTCCCTCGAGGGGACCTCTGGTGTTTCCTGGGAAACAGTAAATGATGACTGCGATGACCAGTATTAGGGGGGCCCTGCCTCCAGCCAGGTGGAGGAAAGGGATAATCAGGTTTATTGGACTGTGTGAATTCGTTGGCCTGGCACATCAAATCCACAAGAATACAAGGCTTCGGTGGACACCGGTGCACAACGTACTCTGATGCCATCAAATTTTAAAGGGACAGAAGCCATTTGTATTTCTGGAGTGACAGGGGGACCTCAACAGCTATCTGTATTAAAAGCTGAAGTGAGTCTGACTGGCACAAGCATCCTATTGCAACAGGCCCCAAAGCTCCATGCATCTTAGGTATAGATTATCTTAAGAGAGGGTATTTTAAGGACCCAAAAGGATACAGGTGGGCCTTTGGTGTGGCTGCAGTGGAGGCAGAAGAGATTGAACAACTATCCAGCATGCCTGGCCTTTCAGAGGACCCTTCTGTTGTGGGGTTGCTGAAGGTTGAGGAGCAACAGGTACCAATTGCAACCACAACAGTGCACCGTCGGCAATACCGCACCAAGAGAGACTCTGTGATTCCCATTCATAAGTTGATTCGCCAATTGGAGAGCCAAGGGGTGATCGGCAAAACTCACTCACCCTTTAACAGCCCTATATGGCCGGTACAAAAGTCTACGGGAGAGTGGAGACTGACAGTAGACTATCGTGGCCTGAATGAAGTCACGCCACCGCTGAGCGCGGCTGTGCCAGACATGTTGGAACTCCAATACGAATTGGAGTCCAAGGCAGCCAAACGGTATGCCACCATTGATATTGCCAATGCATTCTTCTCAATCCATTTAGCAAAAGAGTGCAGGCCTCAGTTTGCTTTCACTTGGGAGAGGGGTGCAGTATACTTGGAATCGACCGCCCCAGGGGTGGAAACACAGGCCCATCATTTGCCATGGACTGATCCAGGCCACGCTGGAGGAGGGTGAGGCCCCAGAACATCTGCAATACATTGATGATATTGTGATGTGGGGTGACTCAGCCGTGGAAGTCCTTGTTAAAGGAAAGAAAATAATTCAAATTCTTCTAAAGGCTGGCTTTGCCATTAAACGCAGTAAAGTCAAAGGACCTGCACAGGAGATCCAGTTTTTAGGAGTAAAATGGCAGGATGGACGTCGTCATATTCCAATAGAGGTGATAAACAAGATTGCAGCCATGTCTCCACCAACTAACAAAAAGGAAACACAAGCTTTCCTAGGTGTTGTGGGTTTTTGGAGAATGCATATTCCCAATTACAGTATGACTGTTAGCCCCCTCTACCGTGTGACACGGAAGAAGAATGATTTTGAATGGGGTCCTGAGCAACAACAAAGTTTTGAACAAATTAAACAGGAGATTGTTCGTGTGATGGCGCTTGGGCCAGTCCGGACAGGACCAGATGTTAAAAATGTGCTCTACACCGCAGCTGGGGAGAATGGCCCTACTTGGAGTCTTTGGCAGAGAGAACCTGGGGAGGGTCGAGGCTGACCCCTCGGGTTCTGGAGTCGGGGATACAGAGGATGCGAGGCCTGATACACTCCAACCGAGAAGGAGATACTGGCAGCATATGAAGGAGTTCAAGCTGCATCAGAAGTGATTGGCACAGAAACACAACTCTTCCTAGCACCTCGACTGCCAGTGCTGGGCTGGATGTTCAAGGGGAAGGCATTCCCTACGCATCATGCAACTGATGCTACATGGAGTAAGTGGATCGCACTGATCACACAACGAGCTCGCATAGGGAAGCCTAGTCGCCCTGGGATCCTGGAGGTGATCACAAACTGCCCAGAGTGTGAAGATGGTGAAATATCACCAGAGAAGGTGACACGTGTTGACGAGGCCCCATTGTATGATGAACTGTCAGAAGATAAGAAGCGGTATGCCCTGTTTACTGATGGGTCCTGTTGCCTTGTGGGAAGGCATCGAAGATGGAAGGCAGCTGTATGGAGTCCCCTACGCAAAATTTCAGAAGCTGTAGAAGGAGAGGGTGAATCGAGCCAGTTTGCAGAGGTAAAAGCCATCCAGTTGGCTTTAGACATTGCTGAATGGGAAAAATGGCCAAGGACCTACCTCTACACCTTGCCTGTAATGGTAGTTCGGTTACATGGTAAACTATGTGTCAGCTCAATTCTACCTTCGTAGCAGCTTTCCTGTTTCAGCTACCTACAGAGTCGTGCATTTTGCCTGCTCGGCTACTGTTTCAAAGAAAACATTGTGCTCCTAAGAGACATGTGACTGCATCTCGGATCTACAAAAAAGCGCACAGGCAGACCTTGCCTACACGGGTAGATAGATCCCCGGGGAACCAGCACAGTTCTTCCTTCCTAGTGGCTTTCCTGTAGGAGCTTCATCCAGAAGTGTGTGTTTTACCTGCCTGGCGCCTGTTGAAAACTCCTGTTGGAAATATAGGCTGCTGTTGCTCAGAGATATGCCACTGCATCTGGGAGCTACAAAGAAGTGTAAAGGGAGACCTCACCTGCATGGTTAGATGTGTTCCCGGGTAGCATATCAGCCAGCACTGTGCTGCCTTCCTAGCTGATTTCCTGTTGGAGCTGTGTCATGTCTGTGAGCACCAGCCTGTATTTTCAATAGTTGCCTAGCAGGCAAAAAGTCCGCCTCAGGATATAGCTCCTAGAGGAAATTCTGGTCTGTAGTGCCATCTACTGTCCGAGTATGAACATTTTCTTCTGCCTGCATTTCTAAAAACCATTTGCTCTCCAGTGGAATCCATGACAGTATCTAAAATGACCTACATAACTGCCAGGTACATAACAGGCAAGGTCTGCCTGTGCACTTTCTTTCAGGTCCCAGAAAGAGTGTCATGTCGTTTAAGAGCAGCAGCTTACATTTTGAAGAGATGTCGAGCAGGCTGCTGTTTAGTGCTACTTTCCTAGCAGCTTTCTTGTGAGAGCTTTAGAGCAATGCCTTTTACCCTCCTGGCTACTGTTGAAAATACAGGTTGTTGCTGCTCTGTGATATGACACTGCATCTGGGAGTACAAGCAGAGCTTGCCTACACTGATATCTATTTCCCGAGTTAGCCTATAATTCATCATTGTGCTACCTTCTTAGCAGCTTTCCTCTAGGAGCTATCTCGAGAAGCGTGTATTTTAAGTACTCAGCTCCTATTTAAAATACAGGCTTCTGTTGCTTAGAGACATGCCGCAGCATCTGGGATGTACAAGAAAGCAGAAAGGCATATCTTTATTACAATGGTAGGCAGGTCCCTGTATAGTTTAAATGCCATCAGAGTTATACCTTCCTTGCAGCTTTCCTGTGAGAGCTACATCCAGAGGCATACATTTATTGAAAATTCAGTATTCTACTTTTCAGAGATATACCAATGAGTTTTTCAGCTACAAGAAAGACCACAGGCAGATGTTGTCTACACTGTTAAGTAGGACCCCAGGTAGTCTATAAACCAGCATAGTTCTACCTTCCTAAGCAGCTTTCCTGTGGAAGTTATTTCGCGTATTCACCTCCCTTTGAAAAAAACAGGCTGCTGCTTGTCAGAGACAAGCCAGCGCATTAGGGACATACAAGAAAGTGCAAAGGCAGACTTTGCCTATGCTGCTAAGTAGATTCCCGTGTAGCCTATCAACCAGCACTGTGCTATCTTCCTAGCAGCTTTCCTGTGGGAACTATCTTCAGATGTGTGCATTTTGCCTGCTCAGCTCCTATTGAAAATACAGATTGTTGTAAAAATTTTTGTTACTGTATCTGGAAGATAGTAGAAAGTAGTCAGGGAGACCTTACCTACACTAATATGTAGATTCCCAGGTAGCCTATACCCCAACACAGTTCTACCATCCTAGCAGCTTTCCTGTGAGAGGTATCTCTAGAGTCTTGCATTTTACCTCCTCAGCTACTGTTGAATATGCCACTGCATCTGGGAGCTACAATAAAGCGCACAGGCAGACCTTGCCTACACTGGTAGGTAGGGCCCTAGATAACTTACAGGCCAGCAAAATTCTACCTTCCCAGCTGCTTTCCTGTATGAACTATTTCAAAAAGTGTGCATTTTGCCTGCTCAGCTGCTTTTCAGTATACAGGTTGTTATTGAAATTTATGACACTGTGTCTGGGATCTATGAGACAGTGCACAGGTAGACTTGCATACACTGACAGGTAGGTCCCCTGGCAACCTATTAGCCAGCACTGATCTCCAGAGGTACCTATCTCCATTTTGCCTGTTCAGCTGCTTTTGAAAATACAGTTGCTGTTAAAAATTATGACACTGCATTTGGAAGCTAGAGGAAAGAGCATAGGTAGACCTTGCCTTCCCTGATAGACAGGTTCCCTTGAGGCCTATCAGCCAGCACTGTGCTACCTTCCTATCAGATTTCCTGTGGGAGCCATCTCCAGAGGCATGCATTTTGACTGCTTGGCTCCTATTGAAAATACAGTTTTCCTTTAAAAGTTATGCCACTGCATCTGGAAGTAACATGAATTTGCACAGGCAGACCTTGCCTACATTGGTAGGTAGCTACCCAGGTAGCCTCTGCTCTATTATCCTCACAGGGAAAAAAAAATCTTCCTTGCATTTCTTTGAGAACAGCCTGGCTCCATCCATCTGACACCCATCCTTTACATATTTGCAAACATTAATGATATCAACTCTCAGACTCCTCTTCTGCAAACTAAATAGCCCCAGTTCCCTCAGTCTTTTATGATAAGGAAGGTGCTAGAATCTTTTCATCATCTTTGTGGCCCTGAGCTGAACTCTCCTCAGCAGCTACCTGTCCTTCTTGAACTGAGGGGTCCAGAACTGCATTCAGTCACAATATTCAGCATCAAGAAGGCAGAGAAGAGGGGGAGGAGAACCTCTCTCAACCACTGTACACTTCTGTCCTGTCTAATACACCTCAGGATGTCATTGGCCTTCTTGGCCACGAGGGCACATTGCTGGCTCATGCTCATCCTGCTGTCCACCAAGACCCCAAGGTCTTTAACAGTCTTGGTCCCAGCACCGACCCCTGAGGGACTCCACTAGATACAGGTCTCAAACTAGACCCTCTGCCATTGATCACAGCCCTCTACCTTCTTCCCTTCAACTAATCTATCTCACTACCTGATTATCCAGCCCACACTTTCTAAGTTTTGCTGCAAAGATGCTGTGAGAAGCATTTTACTGCACTGAGCTTCTCAGTATGAAAAGATGTAGCCTGTGGAAACTGAGCTGTTAGTCTAATTTGAGAAACATCAACAGTAGCAGAAAAATAACAAGAGTTAGCTAACCCTTCAGTCAAAGGATATAAACTACAGCAGCAGCAAATGCAGTCCGTGCTGTGAGGGAAGCTTTCTTGTGCATTGTTTTCTTGACTCTTTTCTGGAACTGATTTGTTATACAGTGACTTTATTCTCTATTTGAAGAAGAAAATAAAGTCAATAGAACTGAACTAGTAGTCTAAAAATACACTATCAGGTTTCCTTTTTGAAAAAATCTAATTCCTTCTCTGAGTATTTTCTTGATTGTCTAAAAAGTATTCTTCTGATTTTTGGACCAAAATCACTCTTAATGAAGTGCCACTGCCACTAGAAAAGTGAAAGAAAGAGTAATAAATGTCACTATCCTGAGATGGTAAATCAATGGAAGTTTTTATAGTCTTTCAATTTTTCCAAGTTTCGATAGGTATCTAAGAGAAGCACAAAGAGCAACAAGGTTTAAAACAACTTAGGAAAATGCTCTATCATTTGTGAACAAAAGTAATATTAAATCAGTTACTGCTAATCTGCTTCCATTTTACTGTCTTTTGTCTATTGATTAATTGATGAATGAGGTTGGCCGTTTGATCAATTGAACTTTTTCTTTAAAAAGAACTGATAACTACAAATAGAGAGAGATTGATTTGAGATTCCAAATGAAACACATGCTTTGGAGCAGATGTGTAATCTTCACAAGAAAAGAGAAGGGCTTCTGTGAAATGTTTACAATGTCTTAGGGCACTTGGAGCTCCTGAGATCACTGTGAGATGGCAGTCAGCATCATGAAACTGTTTTTTTCCTTGTAAAAGAATTTACAGAGAAGGGGGAAAGGAGGCATTGCTTCCCTTTTATACACTTACTTGTATAAAAGACCTGTCTAGATAGTCAGAAATGTTTTTGCATCCTATCAGCTGCTGCAACCCAGCAGCTCCAGTACACATCTAAATCTCACCCAAAAGACTTCTCCAGAGTAAAAGTTTTCACCTATGTTCCTTTAGCCAAAGGATTATTTATTCCCATTAAGTATAAATATCTCAGCAGGTTAGCAAGGATTTTAAGCCTTTCATTCCTGGGGCTTTTTAAGACAATAAAAGAATCTGTTTTGGTAAACTTTTTGTTATTTTGGCAAATTGTCCTTTGTTATGAACTTGTATGATGGGTTAGAGTTTGAATTCTTTTGTAATAAAAGCAACTTGGGATTTGGGATTTTTTTAATTCAAATGGCAGCACAACCTGAACATGGAGAGAACAGATATTACGAAAGCATGGAAACTGCAGACATCTGTTTCAATTTGAACTTTGACACATACACTTATTGACCATTTCTTCTCCACAGCTAATGTTTGTAACAAACAGGACTCACAGTTTCTGATAAGGCATGTTGTATTCATGTGAGTAAAACACTAAAGGAGGTGAAAAAGTTAATATTTATTAGCTGCCTGAATGTGGGATTTTTTTCAAGACAGTATACATATTGTGTTTCTTCTACAGAATTTTGGTACTATCTTAAACATGCTTTAAGAGAAAACTTGCCTCTTTCCCATTTTCACAAGTGTCACTCTGAAATACAAGCCCAAGATTACTTAAAATCTGGTGAATTTTTATTTCCAGAATTCCCATTTCCTGCAAATTCTATGTTCTGTATTTCTATACTCTGGAAAGTATATTCTGCAAGTTATTTTCAGGTCTAAGGCTAAGAGAACTTTCTGTGCCTGTTACAAACTAATGCAGTAGAAAGATTTGTAGCTTCATATATTTTTATTATTTAAAATGTCTGTGAAACATTTCTCCTTAAAATCAACCATTCATTGTGTAAGTGTTTAAATGGTCAACTAATTTGCCTAGGTTTATCATTACTCATCAGTAAAACTCAGTAGTAAAAGCTTTGACCACCTCAGAATTCTTGATAATTGCTAGACTGAATTTCAAATAATTAACAGAATCCCTTGCTAGTTTAAGTTTTACACAGAGTTTGAAAAACGCACACTTTGTTATGTAAAAAGCAAAGGACAACTAAACCTAGGAGGGCAAGTCGGACCGTGAAGAATATGTGCGAAAGTGGTGTTTTTGCATGTGGAATTGTATTTTGGTGTAAATGGAGAAAATAATCTGGGAATAGCCAGAAGACATTTACTTTGCTGTGAGCCTCAACTCTGAGGTAGGTAGAGGCAACTTTGTCTTTCATTCTAAATTGTTTTGAAGTGAAAAGCTAAGAAACTGTTAAACCTCATTTGTGGACAACCACAAGCATGATGAGAGCCTGGATGTTTAAACAGTAAAACACTTAAGTGCCACTTCAGATACTGTTTTTCATTGGCTTAGAAACCCTAGAGACAAGTCTTCACCTCAGAGCTGTCCTCACCATGACCTGTGCTTGTCAAGTCTTCAGTCATATACGTTTAAAGACCAGATCCTTATTTGAGCCAATCAACTTAATGTCTTGGAAATAAATATGTTATTTTAATTTATGACAGAAGAAAGTACTTTTGTGGGTAAAGAGAACTTGACAAGGACATGAAAAAAGAGTACAATTTAAGGAATTGCAATGATTATAGTTGCAGATTTCTTTGCAACACTTTCTCAGGGATTTGAAAGTCATTTTTGAATATTACATTTTCGAAAATGGAGAAAAGCAATCAGTTGGAGCCACAGGATGCAACTTCATACTACTCTTTGTCAGAAAACGATAGGCTTGATCTCATCTTGCATTGAGAAGCTGCAGTGTTAGCTAAAGTCCCATGCTCAGCAGCAGTAATTGCAAGTGGCAATTGGGACAACAGATTTTTTTTGCATTTCTTGGAGATTTCTTTAAGTAGAGATTTATCTAAAAGCCATTTTTAGACATTTCCCAGGAGGACAATTATACAGGCTTCCTGATTTCCCTGTGAAAACAATATCAATAACTGCAATACGAATCTGTGTATTGCTTTCAGTATATTACTACATATGAACAATACTTTTATTGAATAATAACACGTCTCTGTTACCAAGAATAGTGACACAAAGTGGAAATGTTTTTACTTGGCAGAATAGATTTTCCACAACAAGATTTTCTTCAAAAAGGTGATGTTCCTTATACTAGATAGCTTCCAGTGCATTACTGAACCAAAGGTGCAGGAAATAAAGCATAAACCTCTCCTAAGTAAATAAGCAAGAATAATTTGTACAGATTATCTTGTTTCTTTAAGAGACTTACCCTGTAGAAAAGAATTATTTAAATTAACTTCCTTGACCTGCTTCCTAATGAGTTAATGAAACTACAGTCACGGTTCAAATCAGAGAACTACCCAACTTGGCATTGTTCTCTATGTAGAATCACGGAATCATAGAATAGTAGGGGATGAAAGGAACCTTTAGAGATCATCTAGTCCAACACCCCTGCCAAACCAGGTCCACCTAGATCAACATCTACTTCTAACACACTATAATGCAGAAATATTTTAGAAATTAAAATTTACGTGCTGGACAATAGAGAAGAATGCTTGTAAACTTTCACAGTTCATACAGAATTCTGCATTAGTCTCTCATTTTCCTAAGGTCTAAGAACCAAATAACATTTGTTGAATCTGAATGTAACTAGTGGGATAAATATTTTAGGATGAAATCTTTATCATCCTAATGCTTTCTATTACTTGGAGCACCTACTGGCCACCAGATTCTCACGCAGAAATTTCTTCACGTGTGATAACTTGTGATTGCTCTTCAGATGTAATTATGTGCATAAAATGTGATCAACATCTTTTAGGCCTTGTGTCCTGTCAGTAACTACTAATTCCTCTCATATTCAATTTCAGCATGAAGCAGTAGCTGTAAAGGTGATGGGCTAAATGAAACTGTGTCCTGAGTCTATAATCAATAGCTCGAGGTCTTCGCTGTAATGTGCTCATAAGGTAACCTAGTGCCTGGAATTGCTGTGCAAATTTTCAAGTACTACATCTGGTTTTCTTCTTTTACCCAACAGATGGTTTATTTAGACAATTGTTTTAGATAAATATTCATATTTCTCATCCTTAAGCATGAGGCTTGGATAAGAGGAATCAATAATGAAGTACACTTTCTAATACGTTGAAGAAACATTTTCCTTTATATATTGCTTTTTGTGTGTATGACTCTTGCCTTGTTTAAAAAGTACAAATAAACAGGTATTCTGTTTAATACCTTTAATCTTTAATTTCATATCATCTTTAATTTCATATAATCTTTAATTTCATATCATCTGCTTGCAGATTTGTAAGTTTGTCATTAGCAAACATTTCAATTTTAACATAAAAAGTAAGAGTAAGCTTTTAATAATAGCACATTAGTAACAGGTCTTTTTTAAAATAAACATCAAACCATCTTTTTTATCCCACTAGGTAGTGGAATCCAGAGGCAAGATGACTTGATCAATATCATACAATAGATATGCTCAGTGCTATCTTACGCAACATGCTTTGCTATGCCAAATACAAAAAAAAAGATAAATTCAATTACTTTTATTTATAGATAAATTAATTTTCTCTAGAGATGTAAATAACATTTCTCTTCTTCAACTGTCATTCGAAACCAAATGTCAGTTCTTCCCTTACTGATCATACATATATCTGCATATAACAAATTGTTTTTCAAAAATCCGTACTGAGATTTCAATAATTGATTCCAGGTATAATTTTATTTTGTTTACATGCACAAATCACACTTTAAACATATGTGATCAAGTGTCAAATAAATATCTGATATCACAAATCAGCTTCAATATTCAATGTCTGTAGAAAAATTATTTCTCAAGAGCTGTCTGTGTTCAGAAACCAAAACAGACTATAAATCCTTTTTCATTCAGCTTCATCTTCAAGCAGTTTCTTTGCAGAAATAAACATATTTCTCTAAAATAAAACATTTATTTACGTATGCAAGAAAAATGTATTAGAAGTTTGTACAAGCATATCCCATGTGAATTCTCACTGTAATATATAATCAGTATAAGCTCAATGTATAAGACTAGCTTTTCATTGTCTCTACAAAAGAAATTCTCTAAGGAAGAGTAAAAGGATGAAAAATTTACGATATTTATCTTTGAATCTTTACTTCCAGCTCTAATCACAGTTTATTAATCAACATGTTCAAGTATGACAATAAATGCACTAGGAAAAATTGTAACCAAGCTGTGCAACAAATTGGTGTTTTATTTCTAATGCTCTGATAATTTCTAATAAATTTCTAATGCTCTGTTCAAGCCTTTTGTAAAGAAATTTAATGAGTCAGACAATCTTCAAAGCAGAACTCTTAGAAAAGTTGCAAACTGTATGCTTAATTGGTTTTACCGTGCTGGGTTAACTCATGGTGGGCTTAGATCCAAACTTCTAGTTAGCTGCTCACTCGCTGCCTCTACTCAGGAGGACAGTGGAAGAAAATGGGATAAGAAAGATCATGATTTAAGATCAAGACAGGGATGTGACTTACCAATAACTGACCTGGGAAAAATTTAATTTCTTGTCTGTTAAAATAGATTCAAGTAGTGAGAAAAAAAGTATTAAACCATCACTTTTCTTTCCTCCTTTCCCATGTTCAAATTTACTCATTCACTCTGAGTATAAGGTGTGAATAATTTAAAGCAACTCCGTTCAAATAAAGAAGCCTTTTTCTGTAATGGTAATAACTCATCTTTTGTTTATTATATGTCGTCTGGTATTTTGTTCTGTGTTACATGACCTTGATCTTAGGGAATACTTCTATTTTTTTCCCTTATTCCAAGATGGTATTTTTCTGGACTTCATAGAACTTTAAGGAGTTTCCTAAATTAAACTGAACTTGGAAATTCAAGTGCATAACTGTAACTGCAGTAAATGGACACTATTTTCAACATTAAAAATAGAGTTAGTGAGAAAGCAGAACTATTAAGCTATGGACCAGATGGCACATAAAATCCCGTATTCATTGTGCTGGTGACCAGTAATTTTATAGTGCTTTCCTAGTTACAATAGTAATATGTTAGTAAAACTACAGTTTTGTGATTTATCTTGACATCTGTATTATCTAGCAGGCTTTGAGGTTTTTTAACTCTCTAGCACTTAACATCTATGCTAATATGGAACCTCATATTTTACGGTAGAAGAAGATTCTTGTTCTCGTTACTTCAGTGAAAGTCTTTAGAGTGTGACCTCATAAAAGCTAAGTAAAAAGAAACAAAATAGAACTCATCTGGAACCCAAACTGATTTGTAAGGCAATTTACTAGCTTTAGAAAGCTGTCCTGGTTTTAGCAAGGAGCAGCTTTCGCTTGGTAACAGGGGGAGCGGGTTGCAGTGAAGACCCGGTAAAGAGTTTGCGGACCCTCCCCCGGCTCCTGGGTTCACACCCAACTTCCGGCCCGGCTGGGCCAATCTGGCGCCTCTGTGATCACTGTTTGGGGAGGGGAATTTGAAGTGCTGGCAGGGGGTGTAAGAGTGATAGAAGATGAAGGCGACCACGAGGACCCTTCAGCCAGAGAAGGAGGAAGGAAGGAGAAGCAGTAGACCCGAGACCGCTCTGCAAGTTGTAGCGAGAATATAGGGGCTGTACCCCTGCAACCTATGGAGACCCATGGCAGGACGGAGAGTTACCAGCAGCTCCGTGTAAGTGAGCCCGGACGGGCGAGGGACAGTGTGGGGAGATGGCCATGGTGCAGGCTGTGCTGGAGAGCCTGCACCCCGCAGAGCAGCTCCACACGAGAGGCAGAAGGTGCTGCAGCCTTTGGAATAAATGCACGTCGGAGCAGCCCGTGTAGGGCTGCCGTGTGTGTGTGAGGTACTCCACGGGAGGACGGGTGCTGAGCCTACCTGTCCTGAGGAGGGACAAACGGCAGAAGCTATCGGGAAAAGACTGACTGAAACCCCCACTCCCTGCCCACGCAAGCCGTACGGGGGGGAGGAGGTGAAAACACCGGGATCAGGGCTCTGAGCCCGGGAAGAGGGGAGGTGTGGCAAGAAGGTGTGAGAAACGCTGATGTTGTTTTTGCAGAATTAGAAGAGAAATGGAGACAAATAATTGGGATTTTCTGATATCCGTTTCTGTATAGTATCAATCAGCGATCTGTCCTTATCTGTTTCTGTGTAGCGTAAATCAGTGAATTAACCTTGGGACTGTTATCTGTTTCTGTGTAGCAACTAACATGTGTTTGTTTGAAGTGTTAATTAGAGTTTAAATCTTAGGATTGTGGGGGAGAATCCATGATAAGATACAAAAACCAGACATTCTCTGGGGAGGATTTTAGGCGCCTCGAGAAGTTGTAAATCTTGGAGTACCTTAATCAATGGGGAAACAAGGGAGGGACCTTGCGGCCGGGATAGGGAATAAAAAGCCAAACGTTGTATCCATCGGATGTGCCCACCTAGGACACCCGCTATTGCAAGAACGCTTAATAAAGTGTTTCACTGCAGAGTCTGACCTGAGTCTTTCGCGAGAAAGCTTGTTTTGTTTCTCCTTAAAGGTGTTCTTAAAAAGGCTGGTCGGACTCTTCATTGTTGTACTACTCCGCGTTGTTTTATTTTGGAGTTTTGGGGTTTTAAGGTTATGTTTTAGTTGATGTTGCATTAAATTGTTTTCTTCCCCAAGTCGAGTAGCCTGGCCTGTTTATTCCTGAGCGGTAATTAAGCTCTCCCTGCCCTTTGGCAATTCTCAGCCTCTTCAGTACTTGAGGCTAATCATGGTCTTTTGTTCCCTGATGGGCCTAAACCACGACAAAAGCTTTGGGATTGATAATGCTAGATTCAGGCTTCCATGGTAGAATCGTTGCTTTCTGAATTTTTTTGTTTGTTTTTGTTTTTTTAAGGAGTTATGACTTTGCCTGAATTAAAACGTGTTCTGAAAATTGAAGATATTCAAGACTCTAAATGAAATAGTGGATGCTAAAAGAGTAGAAATCCAGAAGTATGAATGCAAGAAAAGATGTGCAGAGATGTTTCTCTGCAACAGTTATTCTCAGAGGAAATTCAGCAGGTAATGTTAGGCAGAAAATAAAGGTTTTTTTCAAAGAGGATAAAAGTCCTAGAAGTAGTAAGAGATTGCTACTGAAAAATAGCACAAAATACAGGTTATATATTTTCTCTGAAGTCGATTGTATTGATGTAGAGCTTTATACTAACATGTGCTAATAAACCTTATACTAACTTATCGCAATAGTATAAAGCTTATTTTTCAGACAGGACAAAATTCACACAAGCGGTAAAAGGTCACGCTTATCTCCTCACACAATACCTCCGGGGTCCTCCAACTTCCTTGAGGGCGGAAACCGGTTCTGCGAGGGGCCAAGCGATATCTGAAGATCAGGGGTGAGAAAGCCTCAGGACTTATCAGCCTTTATCTCCCAAGGCCCCAAAGACCATCACCGGCCATCACCGGGAGACATCACACAAATGAAAGGAAGAAAAGACCTAATTTACATGTGAAAATCGGGACAGGTTGTGTCTTTGTCTAGGCGGATAATGTCATCATATGATTTTGTAACTTTGTAACAAATATAAGTCAAGCAAGTTGCCGAGTCGGGTGCGCACGTTTGTGGTGGAGCGATCCCCCGTGTGCCCGGCGCCGAATAAACATACCTTCTTTATAACTCTTTGAGTTGTAGAGTTTGATTCCGCAAGTCATTTTGGCACCCCAGATGGGACGCGCTCTGCTTGGCTGCAGGAGCGACTGAGGAACGGACGTCCTAGCCGCGGCCCGAGTCTTTTTCTTCGGAGGAACTCCGCTCTCAGCCGCTCACTGCGGGAGCAGACAACGACCATCTATCCTGCGGACAAGGTATGTGAAAGAGGGAAAGGGACCACGGTCGGGGCAATCGGTAAGTCGCGCAGAGACGTCTGGCGCACGACAGAGTCCCTGTGTACGCGTAAGTTGGGAAGAATCTCGGCATTGGGGGGGGGTTACCTGGTTTTCGTAACTCAGAGGCCCCAACTGGCATTGGGGGGGGGTTACTTGGTATTCGTAACTCAGAGGCCCCAACTGGCATTGGGGGGAGGTTACTTGGTTTTCGTAACTCAGAGGCCCCAGCTGGCATTGGGGGGGGGTGACTTGGTATTCGTAACTCAGAGGCCCCAACTGGCATTGGGGGGGGGGTTACTTGGTTTTCGTAACTCAGAGGCCCCAGTCGGCATTGGGGGGGGGTTACTTGGTTTTCGTAACTCAGAGGCCCCAACTGGCATTGGGGGGGGGTTACTTGGTATTTGTAACTCAGAGGCCCCAGTCGAGATTCATATGGTTACAGGGCGAATTCGCGTGACATCTTGGTTTTAGTTTGCAGCTGCGGAAGGGATAACAACTGGTATAATAATAATAATAATAATAGTATTGTGGCGTTGGAAGTACCCGGGCTTATTTGTATTTAAGATAAACGGATATTGTAAAGTTGTGATGTGTGTGTGTGTATTTGAGTGTTAAATGAATGAGACGCAGTCTGACTGCGAAGCGAGTGTGGAGTCCTTATCCGCGGTTCCGTATCTCCGCGAGGAGACCGGCCGGAGACGGACGAAGCGTGTCAAGTAATTGTAGTGTTTGTTAACTTGTCTACATATGTTTTATGTGAACTAAGGGAGCCAAGAAATATTTTAATAGTACTGTTTTGAAAACACAAGTACAGGCCCAAATTACAGAAGAGACATTAGTGGGACAGACAGTTGATCAGCGTATACCTTTGACAGACCCAGGGTGGGATCCAAATGATCATGACAATTATCAGCAGTTGCAACAATATCAATAGTGGATAAAATATGGGTTGGAAAATTGGTCAATGTTATATGCCATAAGACAAGGCCCTTCTGAAACCCCTTCAGAATTTCTAGATAGAATAAGACTTGCTATGAATCCGCTGGTTACACTAAAGCTGGGGAAAAATGAAAAACAAGTAGAATTTCTAATAGATACAGGGGTGACATTTTCGGTCTTAAATGTTTTGGCCTTAAACTGTTACCGCAAAGTAATGATTATGTTATGGTGATGGGAGCCACTGGTCAATGTGAAAAGTCATACTTTTGAGTCCTTAAAGTACAAATTGGGGAAAGCAATTAAAATTCACAGGTTTTTGTATATGCCCAATGCCCCAAAAGCTCTTTTGGGAAGAGATTTACTGGAGCAGTTGCAAGCCACGATTAAATTTGAAAACGGTCACATTAGCTTGGAGGTGAATGGTCAAAATTATATACAAATTATGAGCCTGTTACTAACTAATATCGATACGGAAGGAAACATTAACGAAGACATCATGAACCAAGTACATCCAGGAGTATGGGCCACAGATGTACCCAGAAGGGCAAAGAATGCCCTACCAGTGGAGGTAAAACTTAAAGGACAACAGCCGGTAAGGACTAAACAGTATCCCTTGAGGAGGGAGGACAGGGAGGGGATTAAACCAATAACAGAAAATTCTTACAGTTGGGACTTTTAAGAGAGTGTGAGTCCAGCTTTAACACTCCCATATTACCAGTCTGAAAGCTGCATGGGTCTTATCAGATAGTCCAAGGTTTGCGGACAGTCAATAGAATAACTGAGGACCTCTACCCCGAGGTAGCAAACTTTTACACCCTGTTAACTATGCTAACACCTGACTTAACTTGGTTTACTGTTTTAGATTTAAAGGATGCCTTCTTTTGCCTCCCTCTCCATGAAGCCAGTGAGAAAGTATTTGCATTTGAATGGGAAAGTCCTAAAGGTGTACGTAAAACTCAGCTTAAACTCAGCTTACTTGGACGGTGCTGCCTCAAGGATTCAAAAATAGCCCCACCATATTTGGCAATCAGATAGCCAAAGATCTCGAACCATGGGAAGCCCCATCTGAAGAAGGAAAACTCCTGCAGTATGTGAACAAAAATAAAGGATGCCTGTCTCACCTGGATGCCCTTTATGTGATGATGAATCTACAATGGAATGAAGAAGCTGCATGGACCTTTGATCAGATAAAGAAGGCTCTGATGTCTGCCCCAGCCTTAGGACTTCCAGATGTGAGTAAACCATTTTTTTCTTCTCACACGAAAGCCCAGGATTTGGGCCCATATCGTTGGGCAGTTGATTATTTTTCCAAACAGCTGGATGCAACAGCAAAAGGCTGGCCTGAATGTTTGGGGCAGTTGCAGCCATTGTAATAAACATTCAAGAAGCCCAGAAATTTACTCTGGGCCGGAAGACGACAGTGTTGGTGTCTCACACAGTATCGTCAGTTTCAGAAGAGAAAAGGGGGACACTTGCTCTCTCTCTCTCCCTAAAAGATTCCTAAAATATCAAGCCATAATAGTGGAACAGGATGATGTGGAAATTGTGGTCACTAACATTATCAGTCCAGCTTCATTTCTTAGCAGAAACTCAGGAGAATCAGTGCAGCATGATTGCTTAGAGACCACCGAAGCAGTATATTCAAGTCACCTGGACCTGAAGGAGACCCCTCTGGACAATATGGAAAGCTGGTTTACAGATGGACTTGATGCCATACAACTCGCTGAGAAAGTGGCTATTATGCATGAGGGCGCACCAAAAAGTAAGCTCGGAGTTGGAAAGAGGAAATGAGCTGGCGGACAGAGAGGCAAAACAGGCTGCAAAAGGAGAGGTAAGGTTTGAGGGAGCCTTGATTCCAGATGGACAAATCTCCCTGGAAGGTAAGCCTAATTATACTAAAAAGGATAAGAAATTGATCACAGATCTAGAGGGCACATATAATGAGGAAGGATTGTGGGCTGTTACCCCACAAGGAAAATTAGTCATTCCCATTTACTTACTTACTATGGTCTTTAGTGAGCGAAGAACAAAAAGGAACACTGGGGGGGCAGAGGCTCTGCACAGGCATCTAATCGGGCAAATTATAGCCAGGAATTTATATAGTACTGTAAAACAAGTAACTTGCCAATGCGATCTTTGCCTCCAAACTAATCCAAAGAACGTTCCTAAACCAGAGATGGGTCAAATTGGCAGAGAGAAGGGACCTGTTAGTGCTGACACCTTTTCAGGTTGGCCAAAGGCATTTCCCACAAGAACAGCAAAAGCCTGAGAAGTGACAAGAGTTATGAAGTAAATTAACTTCATGGTTACCTAACTTTGCTGGGTTGAAAGAACTTTTGTGGTAATAAGTCTGATAATTGTTATCATTGTGCTATTTGTCATCTGTATCAGATGTTTCTTTTGTTGTCAGCACCGGAGATGCATGCTCTTAAGTGGAAAGAACACCAGCTAAGACAAGCCTGATTCAAATAAGTACTTTAGTAAAATCCTTAATAAGGAATCACTGTATCAATAGTAAAAGAATTTACTAATTTTATGGAAAAAGGGGGGATTGATGTAGAGCTTTATACTAACATGTGCTAATAAGCCTTATACTAACTTATCGCAATAGTATAAAGCTTATTTTTCAGACAGGACAAAATTCACACAAGCTGTAAAAGGTCACGCTTATCTCCTCACACAATACCTCCAGGGTCCTCCAACTTCCTTGAGGGCGGAAACCGGTTCTGCGAGGGGCCAAGCGATATCTGAAGATCAGGGGTGAGAAAGCCTCAGGACTTATCAGCCTTTATCTCCCAAGGCCCCAAAGACCATCACCGGCCATCACCGGGAGACATCACACAAATGAAAGGAAGAAAAGACCTAATTTACATGTGAAAATCGGGACAGGTTGTGTCTTTGTCTAGGCGGATAATCTCATCATATGATTTTGTAACTTTGTAACAAATACAAGTCAAGCAAGTTGCCGAGTCGGGTGCGCACGTTTGTGGTGGAGCGATCCCCCGTGTGCCCGGCGCTGAATAAACATACCTTCTTTATAACTCTTTGAGTTATAGAGTTTGATTCCGCAAGTCAGTATATTAAAACATATGCTATATCTTTAATATCTTTAATCAATAATGATTAATCAATTTGGTTATTTCTGTAATTTTTAAGTCCTTTGCACAAAATATCCCTGAAAATATATATGAGCATGAACCCAAAGCACTAATCGAATTTTAGATCACATTTATAAATAATCATCTAGATTGTTTAGCAAGGACTTTTAGTAAGCACAAACTGGCACAGATATTGCAAAAAGCATTCCTGGTCATCACTGAAAACATGTTCCTATCCTCATTCCTCCAGTGACATATACAAGCACAAAGGATTAGGTGTTTTTATACAGTGAACTGTGTCAGAGATCTGAGCAGATAAAAATGGAAGGGAGGAAGAAAGATAAAGGAATCATTTTCTGTCAGATCAGATCCTGCATCCAATTCGCTAATTTGACACATGAAAAATCTTCTGACATAGCTTAGCCTTGAGAGCAGGGAGCACACAGCTAAGAAGTGAGCAGAGCTTCTTCAGGTGGAAGTGGTGACCTGTAACTGCTGAAATGGCTGCTGAGAAATTCCCATCTGACAAGCACCATATTCAGATTGTGGTTGTAAAATAATTGACAGATTGAATTTTTATTAGCAGCATCTAATTGCGGCAGTATTATCTAAGCAAGTAAAACAGATAAACATCATGTAAAGGTCAGAAAGGATAAGGTACAATAAACTTATATCTATCTTACTGTTAGATACTTTTTTCTGCTATATTACATGTATCTCTCTTGCACTTTAGCCTGAATTGCACTGTTTTCCTCTATTCAATGACACTTTAGGATTTAAGATCTTCTTTTAACCTCACCTGTGTGCCGGTTACCCAGTCTGGTCAACTAAGGAAACCAGGCATCCTGTTGATGATGACATCTATCTCTTACACATAAGTTCATAATCCAATATTGTGAGTGTAAGAAACTATGAATTAGGGTATTGTTTATTAAAATTTATGTTAAGCTCAATGTAAAGGTTAAGTGACAAAAGAAAGGAAAGTGCTTATGCGAACAGCTGCAGGACATCACTCATGTGAGATAAGATAACTGCAATTGCCTTCACATACCAGACACCATTTGTGTAAACAGGAGAGATACTGCTCAAGGATGACTACAAGATGTTCTAAGGGACTGGCGAAGATAAGAAAAACAACTCTATCTAAGTGAGGGATCAATTATAAAACAAAGAAGGAAAACTTCTTACTCAGCAAGCACGGAAAGACAGAAAAAAAGACCCCTCACAGTAACTGAAGCATGCGCAGAGCAGTTCTCCTACTTTACGGCCACGGATGTAAAATGTATAAAAAGGGACTGTTTAAACTAATCAGTACGGCAGTTGGCGGAGCGCAGACTCCCCTGCCATCCAGCGCTGTCTTTGCTCTTATTCTACTTGCTACAATTAATAAAATTATAATTGGCTTATGATCCATTGTGGTCTCAATTTATGACAATCTTGGTGCCGTGACTCGGATAAGGAACGGTGAGCTTCAGTCCTCCGGGGAGGCGCCCCGCGGCAATCCGCGGCCCCGTGACTGACAGCCTACCTCAACCTTACCGACGAACCTAAATTCTAGAATAATGAGCAAAGGGGAAACCGGTAAAATCCCATAAAAATTCTGTGCACGGGAGTCCGGACGAAGACGCAGGGACGCGTAAGTATATTGCGAAAATTGGTTCGCGGGTTATCCGTTCGGGCGGGATTGGGTATCCTGGATTATAACGAATGAGAGGTTCGATACACTGAACCAAGCGAGTGTGGACCCTTAAGTACTGCGTTTCTCATCTCCCGCGAGGGACTGGGCCAGGAACAAGGGGAGTGAGTGAGTGTGTGTTTGTGGATAATCCAGAAGATGGGGGCGAAGGGCAGCAAGCCTTCAACTCCCATGGGAAGGGTACCTGCTGTACCTAAGGATACCCCTCTGGCATATATCTTAGACGGTTGGAGATATTTCCCTGGAATACTAGGGAAAGATAAGCAAAAAATTATAGAAGACTGTACTAAGATATGGGGAGGGAAGAAGATTTCAAAAAAATGATAGAATCTGAAAATGTCTTTTGGCTAGTCTGCGGGCCAGAAGAAGATTGGATAAGACAACAATTAAATCTCTGGGTTAATAATAAAAAAACCTCTTAACCCGGAAGAAAGTCAGTATGCGGAAGTGTGGCTAAACAGACCGGGGGCTAGACTTTACCCGTTGAATAAAATAAAAACCAAACAAAAGAAAAAGAAAGATGAGAGCCCTGCTGAGTGGCTGGAACGACTGAGGAAAGCCCTTCAGCTGTATTCTGGGGTAAATCCAGACGACCCTGTAGGGCAAGCACTCCTCAAAACTCAGTTTGTAGCAAAATCATGGGGGGATATCAGAAAGAAGATTGAAAAGTTAGAAGACTGGCAAGTGAGAGGGTTGGATGAATTATTGAGGGAAGCCCGGAAAGTCTATGTAAGGCGAGAGGAGGAGAGCAGCAAGCGGCAAGTGAAAATGATGGTAGCAGCGGTCAGAGAGGATCGTAAAAGACAAACTGCTGCTGGAACGAAACAAGGGAATGTATTAGTAAAGAAGGAACAGAGATGTTGTTTTTACTGGGGGGAAAAAAGGGACATATAATGAAGAATTGTAGAGAAAGGATCACGGATGAGGAAATATTGAAAATGGAATAGGGGAGTCAGGGGCTCTATATTTTGGGGGACCGGAGTCATCATGAGCCCTTGATAAAAATAAAATTAGGTCCCCATAAACAAGAGTTCACCTTTTTAGTAGACACTGGGGCTGAAAAATCGACTATTAAACAAATACCTGAGGGATGTAAAATTTCCCCCGAAAAAGTACAAGTGATTGGGGCAAAAGGAGAACCATTTAAAGTAAATAAAATAAAAAATGTATTATTTGAAACTGAAAATAAATTCGGAATGGGTGAACTCTTGCTCGTCCCTGAAGCAGAATTTAATCTGCTAGGACGAGATTTAATTGTTGAATTGCAATCAGAAATTAAAGTAAAGAATCAAGAGCTAACAGTGTCTGCTTATCCTTTGACCGTGGAGGATAAAAAACAAATCAGCCCTGATGTCTGGTACTCTCCGGACACAATTAGTAGACTGGAAATCCCACCGATTAAAGTCCAAATTTCTGAACCCCACATACCTGTGAGGGTAAAGCAATATCCCATATCCCTAGAAGGACGGAGAGGATTAAAACCAGAAATTGATCGGTTATTAGCACAAGGAATCTTAGAGCCTTGTATGTCACCCTTTAACACCCCCATTCTGCCTGTAAAAAAACAAATGGGAAATATCGGCTCGTACATGATTTAAGAGGAAAAAGAGAAATATTTGGGACATTATCTGTTTAACAGAAAAAAAATATTGGATCCAGAGCGCATGAAAGGAATTCTGGAATTACCCATGCCTGTCACTAAGAGGCAAATTCGGCAGGCATTAGGACTATTTGGATATTGTAGGCAATGGATAGAGAATTATAGCTTTAAAGTTAAATTCTTATATGAACAGCTGTCCAAAGACAAAACGCCCAAGTGGACCCCTCAGGATCAAGAGCAGTTTGCCAGCCTAAAAAGAGAGCTAAGTCAAGCACTGGTTTTAAGCTTACCAGACTTAAAGCGGCCGTTCCATTTATTTGTTAACGTACATGAAGGAACGGCATTCGGAGTATTAACTCAGGAACGGGCCGGACAAAAGAAATCGGTGGCATACTTATCAAAGCTGTTAGACCCTGTGAGCAGGGGTTGGCCGAGCTGCTTACAAATCATTGTTGCTGCTGCCTTATTACTTGAAGAAACAAATCGTATTATCTTTAATGGAGAAGTTGTCTTATATGCTCCACATAACATCAGAGGAGTGTTGCAACAAAAAGCAGAGAAATGGCTTACAGATAGCCGATTATTAAAGTATGAGGGAATACTTATAGAATCCCCTAAACTATCTTTAAAAACTATTGGGGCAGTTAATCCCGCTGAATTTTTGTACCCAGGAGAAGATAATGAACTGTTACACAATTGTTTTCAAACAATTGAACAGCAGACACGTATTAGGCCAGACTTAGAAGAAGAAGAACTATAATATGGAGAAGTATTATTTATAGATGGGTCATCACGAATAGTGGAAGGTAAACGACTGTCCGGATATGCCATCGTTAAGTTGGAAAAAGGAGAGTTTAAGATAATAGAATCAGGCCCCCTGAGTGCCAGCTGGTCGGCTCAAGCCTGTGAGCTGTATGCATTGTGGAAAGCGTTAGTGTCACTGGAGGGTGAACCCTGGCAGCACTCCACCGGCCCTCCACTAGTCCCCCCAAGCCTCGGCTGTGGTGGGGTGCTGGGAGAGCATGGAGGAGGTCAGGCCCTGCTTGTGCCCCCACCCTGCTCCTCTTCCCCCTGGAAGAAGTGTTTTTGGAGGGGGCAGCTGGATCATAGCTGTTGGCAGCAGTGGCGGTATCTGGAGCTGTACGGCCAGGTCACAGTGCAGAGCCCCTGGGTGCTGCCCTGAGGATTGTTTTGGCTGCCGTGGGGATGCCCAGGGGCAGCCCTGCCTGCCTCCCCTGGCTGCCAGCCTGGGGCTGTGCAAGGCTTCCCCTGAGCTGGTCCTGCTCGCCCTGGCACGAGGATAGGACTTGCTGTTGCTGCTGCCCACTCTCCCCCCCACCCCCAAGCAATGCCGTCCCGGCCGCACTGCAGCGGGGAAGACAGAGCACTGGGAAATGTAAAAAGGAGGAAAAAGATGGAACTATATATACAGACTCACGCTATGCGTTCGGAGTAGTACACACTTTTGGAAAAATATGGGAGGAAAGAGGATTTGTTAACTCGCAGGGAAAAGAATTGATACACCCGGAATTGATTCGGCGAGTTCTGGGGGCATTAAAAATGCCGAATAAAATAGCAGTTGTACATATAAAGGGACACCAGCGAGGTACAAGTTATCAAGTCAGGGGAAATAATGCCGCCGATACAGAAGCAAAATGGCAGGCAATTATAATACGATTTTGACTATGCACACAGCAGCCTGCGAGACCTGTCAAAAGGTTAAGCGAAATAACATGAGACAAAAACCCCTTGGGGGGCGTTCCCCAGCATACAGACCCTTCTCACACATACAAGTGGATTTTACTGAACTACCTAGGGTTGGACGTTACAAATATTTATTAGTAATGGTGGATCATTTAACACATTAATGTTTTAATTCGAGATTGTGTGATTAATGACTATGTTTCGCAATTAGCAGAACACCGTAACAAGCTTTGGGAGCAGGGACTGATTGTGCAACGACCCCCGTTGGACTTAAAAATTCATAATGTCAAACCTGGATATTGATTAAAGTGTGGAAGGAAGAAACTCTAAGACCCAGCTGGGAGGGACCTTATCTTGTTTTGCTTACAACAGAAACGGCTGTCTGGACTGCTGAGCGTGGATGGACTCATGGCAATTGCATTAAAGGCCCAATAACGAGACCCCACTGGAAAGTAATCAGTACTCCAGGTGACACCAAGATAACCCTGAAAAGATAACGTAATGATAGAGACTTTATTTGATTATTTTGCTGCGTTACCTTTTGGTATAAAGTGTATTGTCATTTATATTTGCAATAATTATTTCTTTGTTTATCTATTATATAGAAGCGTACAAAGTGTGTTGAAGGGAATTGCTAAACTCATACAACCACATCATATTGAATATAGAAAATATACTGATGTAAATAATATATATATACACTCTAGATATAAGAATTAGGTGTAATGATTTAAATTGCAATTGGTATCCATTTGCTTGTTTTAGGTGCAAGGTATGCCAGGATAAATGGTGAATGTGGATACCCTCCAATAGGAGTTTGCACACAGTGTTGGAAAACCATCCCAACGAGCCAGTCCCCTTTGTAGCTGAAATCTTGGCTATAAAGAGCAGAAAGAAAGTGCTAACTGTGTCTTGCTTTGTCCCATTAAAGCCTGTGTAAATAGGTAAAAGGCCCTGAAACAGCTGTCTCCTGAAGAATTCCCTTGCTGCCGAGAAGATGGTACACCCCTGTGGCCCGAAGCAACCGAGTCGACGGGCGAGGCAGAGGAGGAACAAACTGTGGAGAAAAGAACCAAAACAATGGGACGCAAAAGCAACCATGGTCGAACTTCCCTAGGACTGGTAAAATTATACTTAAATTGGTAAAATTGACAAATACCGTTTTTCCTGGTATACTGGTGGTTTTGCTATTGATACTAACTCAAGCAAATGGGAACCCCCATGAGTCAATGCTCTGGAAATTATATAACTTACAGGAAAGTAAGCTTATACAAAATCGAAGCAGTTCGGAAGGAAATTGGAATTTTACTGTATCTTTATTTTCGCTAATACCTTTTGAAGCAATGGGATGTCATCCGACAAACTGTTTAAATTTGGGTTACACCCAAGCGCAATGCAAGGCATGGTACATATGTCCAGCCTCAAACCCTGGAAAAAGTTATTGTAATTACCCGGGACATTATTATTGTGGTTATTGGGGTTGTGAGACAATAGCTTCAGATTGGAAAACAACAGGAGATAGATATATAGACATCACTTGGGGACCTCCTGGATGTAAGAAACCACAACACAGATATGACAAATGGGCTATCCCGACACCAGGAACTAAATGGGTTTGTTCAGACATCGGAATAACACCATGTCTGAACTTCGGAAAAAGTTAGATCAACGTAAAAAGGATCGTGAGGTGGGCAGATCATGGTATGAAAATTGGTTTTAACGTTTCACCCTGGCTAACCACTTTTTTGTCTGCTTTAGCAGGACCGCTTATTATGTTGATTCTGGGGCTTATATTTGGACCATGCATATTACGCTATATTTTACATTTTATTAAGGAGCGGTTTGACATAGCTAAACTACTCATTCTAACTACGGAGAGCTGAGACAGATTATAAAAGTATACCTACTAATGAAGATGAAGATGACGAAGACTGTTGTGAATGCGATATGCCACGTGAAAACTATGATTGTAATTGTAAGGTATTATCTTGTGAGTGTTATGATACATGTCGGGATTGTGGAAAAAGTTTGCCTGCAGTGTCGAAAATGAAAATAGCGTCTAATAATAATAGGATAAAAGAAAAAGGGGGGATTGTAAGAAACTATGAATTAGGGTATTGTTTATTAAAATCTATGTTAAGCTCAATGTAAAGGTTAAGTGACAAAAGAAAGGAAAGTGCTTATGCGAACAGCTGCAGGACATCACTCATGTGAGATAAGATAACTGCAATTGCCTTCACATACCAGACACCATTTGTGTAAACAGGAGAGATACTGCTCAAGGATGACTACAAGATGTTCTAAGGGACTGGCGAAGATAAGAAAAACAACTCTATCTAAGTGAGGGATCAATTATAAAACAAAGAAGGAAAACTTCTTACTCAGCAAGCACCGAAAGACAGAAAAAAAGACCCCTCACAGTAACTGAAGCATGCGCAGAGCAGTTCTCCTGCTTTACGGCCACGGATGTAAAATGTATAAAAAGGGACTGTTTAAACTAATCAGTACGGCAGTTGGCGGAGCGCAGACTCCCCTGCCGTCCAGCGCTGTCTTTGCTCTTATTCTACTTGCTACAATTAATAAAATTATAATTGGCTTATGATCCATTGTGGTCTCAATTTATGACAGTGAGTAATGAACTATAGTGAAATTTCTTTAACAGACTGTGTCAAATAAAAACTAATGTTTGTTTTCTAGTAGCTGCTACTGGTTTATTGAATAGGCAACTGTCTTAAGGTAATTTCTTGACTTGGTTTATTTCTTTGAGTTACAGAAGCTAGAAGAACATAACGAGGCCAACTTTCACTCCCTGTGTAGCTGCCAAATACAAGTTACTTTGTCTATCTAGGGAAAAATAGTATGTCTTTCTTGTCTTTCCCTTTTCCTTTCTGCTTTCATGATAATATTTTCTGTAGGAGATTCTTCTTCATAGCAGTGTCAGCTCCAACAGCAAAATACAATTCCTACAGCCCAATGCACAATCTAGAAAATTGTTTAACCTTCATTTTATCTTTCTGCTACATTAGTCTGGGCTAAAGCTTCCTTTATGAAGGGAAATATTTTCTCTTCAGACAGCAATTTCATATTGTCAGTTACCTTTAGTGATTAAAACTTTATATGAAAGAAATTAAACCAAGTGTGTTTTGATTTCCATGTGTCAGTAACTGACCACAATAAAATATTAAAGACATTTGCTCAAATTTTATGTAGATACACGAAGCAGAAAGATACTGTTGAAATTCACCATAGCTGGACCTTGGCCTTTATACATGGGAACAGAACTGGTAACTAGCTACCTAGTTCCATGCTAAAACTGATTTGGGATCTTTGCTTCTCTGTGTGCTGGAAAACAAGGTATAATGTGGAACTTCACAGGCCAGAAAATGGCATATGAACAATTGGTACACATCAGAGATCTCCAAATGTCATAAAATTTATTCTTGGAAAAGTGTGTGAAATATGCAATGGAGCGTGTCAGCTCTCCTCTGTAAGTCTTCTGCCCTCTGCCATTCATATGCATAGAACAACTTCATTTTTGTCACCTCTGTGGTCCCAGGTTAGAATGTGCATCTGATCTTACAGAGAAAAGGAGTGTGAGGCATTATTTTAGGCCTCCTATACTGAGATGTGGGACAGTTCAGGCTAAGCTTGTTATAGTTCATTCTGTTATACGAAGAATGCTACCATTTGCAATTTCTGGAGCTGAAGTGCTTCCTTAAGGCTGGTTTTACTACTGGTAGACTATCTGAGGCTCTTCAGGAGATTTTAAACAGGGGTTACAAATAAAAGCTTAGTTTCAGTTTCCTGCTCTTAAGAAGTCACACTATTCCACTTTTTATACAAAGATGTATTTAAAGAGTATGTTTTAACACAAATGAAACTAATTTTAAAATACTTCAAAACAGAAAACTATGTTTCTATACTGTTGGATACTTCTTTAAACTTCTTTCGAGCTGTCCTGATTTGATCTGAAGTAGTTAACTTTCTTCCTTCTAGCTGTGTTTTGGAATTAGTGTGAGAACAAAGTTGATGACACACAGATGTTTTAGTTGTTGCTAAGTAGCACTTATAGTAAGTTAAGGATTTTTCAGTTTCTCATGTTCTGCAAATGAGCAGGTACACAAGAAGCTGAGAAGGAGCATGGCCAGGGTAGCTGGCTCGAACGAGCCAAAGGTATATTCCATATCATAACAGATCATGACCAGTGTATTGGCTGGGAGGAGTTGGCCAGAAGGAGCAAATTGCTGCTCAGATTATCGGTCAGTGGGTGGTGGGCAAGTGTATTGTGCATCACTTGTCTTTTCTTGTGATTTATTTATCTCTTTTTCTTAATTTATTTGTTTTTGTTACTACTATTATTATCTATTTTATTGTTGTTATAGTTTAGTTTAGTTATTACACCGTTCTTAACCCATTAGCTGTTTTTTTTTTTTTCCTGGTTCTCCTCCCCATCCCACTAGAGTGGGAGGAGTAGGGGAGCAGCTGCATGGTACTTAAGTTGCTGGCTGAAGTTAAACTACAACACAGGCTAAAGCTAAAAATCAAAATATCTTCTAATTGAAGCAAGCACAAGACTTCCTCATACAAAACAATGACTATGCACACATTAAGAGAACACACTTGAAGCTGCAACATAGTCCTTTAAGAACAGTGTGCTTCTCTTTGTACAGCTGGTTCTCTGAAGTCTATAATACATAAGACTGAGCTTGCGTAGCACATAGCTCTGCAAGTAAAGATTGGGGGTTTTTTTTTGTCCTTTGCTTCTCTCCATTAACATGTATGAAAGGACATCTGCATCTTGTCTCCTCCTGGAGATTAACTATCCACTGCTCTTAGAGACAGTCGTAACAGCTGCAACATAGATTTTACTGGTTTGAAGCTAAACAGATAGAGAAAAAAAGTGCTGGGTAGGATGTGCTGAGCAGGACTAATTTCCAATGTAGAATAGAGAAAATTTAGTGCTTGCAATTAAAGAAAACCCAGCCAAAACAAACAGAAATATCTAGGGCTTGCAAGCAAAATTTACAATCTGTTACAGGAATGATCTTTCATATTGTGGAAAATTAAATCCCCGATTATTGTTGAGAAATTATCTTGGAAAAAAAAAATGATAACTTCATGACACTGTGTGTGATTCATGCATTTTTTTAGTTCTTCCATGTTGCAGGCATCCTGAAGTTCTCGAGTTGTAACGGGAGAGGTGGAAGGTACAGAAGAGGCGGGCACAGGGTGGAGTGAAAGGAGGTGCTTGTGTTAGCAGACAAAAGCACATGGTGTAAACAATTAGTTGGAATAAAGCATCATCCATACTGAGTATGCAGTGATCTTGTCCCACAGGCTGAGTGATCCGTGGGGTTGGCCTGGTGATGTTGTCAGTAGTGGCAACATATGACGACCCTGACGTGACTGGCAGAACGCAGGACATCTGCAACCATGGCACAGTTGGAACGGGTGATTAAGGTACTCAAGGCAGTGGTGCTTGAGGTGGGCAAGCAGATTAAACGCACGCTCACGGCCCTGTGCATCCTATGGATGCGGAGGCGGGGTGTGGTATGAGCACCCACAAAGTTATTAAATGTCCAGAACTGGACAGCGGTGGAGGAGATGTTACAGACTGCCTTAGCGGGGACCAAAGGGATCAACATCTTAAAGTGTGGGGGCAGATTAAGAGGACTCTGTCTAAGGCAGTAGAGGGAAGACAGTTTTGGTTATTGGCACAAGAAGCTATTTGGGGGGAGGGGTGGAAAGCGCAGACAGGGGAGAGAGCATGTAGTGATCAGGAAGCTCAAACGGCTGTGGAAGTGGAGAATCTGGGAGCGCAGTTGGGTCTGTCGCTATGTAGGGACGCGGCACGTGATAAACTTGACAGCGAGGAGGAGAGTGACGTGTGCAGCCCCGGAGCAGAGCCCTCACGGGAGGGCTGCTTCCCAGTCGAGCCCAGCCCATTGGGTTACCCCGGGAGGAGTTGCAGAGGATGCAGGCGGGGAATGCCGAGCGGGTGGAGTCGGGCAGGATGATCAAAGGAGAGAGTGGAGGGGCGCGACCCCGTGTTAGACTGGGCACCATCGGGCATGCGAGGGGAGACAAAAGAAAAAGAAAACGCAGGAGAGTAATACTGACTGCGCCGTCGGGGCGGGCGGTACCGAGAGAGGAGAAAAACCAACTACACCACGACTCACCAAAGATGGCGTGTGAAGGAAATGGGGCGGGAGAAATGAAGGAGTATCAGCTGCGTCACTGGCCACCAAACATGATGCTTGAAGGAGGAGGGGACAAGAGTACGGGGAGGGGGCCGGACATCGCTGGTGATGGGAGGTGGAGAGTGACAGCTTTACTTTTGCTTCGCTTTTCGCGCACGCGTCTTTGCTGCTTCTTTATTGAACCGCTTTTATCTCAAAAAAAAAAAAAAAAAAAAAAAGGTTCTCCTCTACACAAAGAATTTTTACAAAGTGAAGGAGGCGAAAAGGACCCGGCGCAGCCGAGAGCAGACGCAGAGCAAGCCCGACCCCCACTCAGACCAGCAGCAGACCCGCACGGAGTGAACCAGACCCGCCCCCCCCCGCCCCTTCCATCCGTAGCCGCCGCCGCGCAGCCACTGCCCGCCCCCGTTAAGTTTCTCCGGAGTGCCCTCACAACACAGCGCGTTGACACCACCGGCCCCAGTCCTCACGGACTGCTGAGCTCATCCTTTCCATCCTCAATCTATTGCCTCAACGAGTGTAAAAACTGTTGGCCATTATGTCACGCATTTTGCTATAAATGTGATTATGAATAGTGGTTTTCTTACAGTGGAAACTTTCTAAGGTGTTTCAGGTGTCAGGAATGGAACTTGGAAGAACAGAACATCTTGGCATTGAAAATCAGCGACACATTAAAAAAAAAAAGTGAAAAAGATTTATAAAAAGTGGTTTGTGTTTTAGACTCATTGGTGAAGGATTTTTTTTTTTTTTTATCAGGAGTAAAAAATGGATTTTGTCACACTGTTGATGCTTCAATTATTATGGTAAATTGTTTTAGGCAATTTCAACAACCCAAGCAAAACATGTGGGTTACACTGTCCAAAGTAATCAATCAGTCTACAATATGTTTATCAATGGCCACTCCAGATAATCCTTTTTCTACCTGTTTGGTGGGAGTTCCATTAGATGTGGCACAATGGCCTGTACCAAATGCATTATAAACAAATCCCTTAGTTAAGGGTAATGGCAAAGTTGACAACTGGGATTCGATCATTTCATGCTTGCCAACAATGACAACAGAACCACAGGGGTTAGAATTATTGGGATCTATAAAGATGGATTTTTGTGTTAGGTTTAATTTTAATGGCAATACCAAAAAATTTTAGACAAAATGTGGATCCCATCCAGGGCGTGTATAAGAACACAACATCTTGGTGCAATTATACTTCACCAAAAAGATCCAGGTCTAGTCTTGTGTCTATACAGTTACCAAAGGGAATTTTTCTGATTTGTGGGGACCAGGCATGGCCTGGAATACCCTCGAGATCACAAGGGGGACCATGCAATTTGGGACGACTGATGATCTTGATGCCTAATCACACAATGATTTGGAAACATCGTTGTCCAAAACGATTTGTGCATGCATTTACTAGCAAATGTGCTGACCATGTCACCCTTTGGTCTACCTCAGTAATAACAGCAACTAGTATATTTGCTCCAGGTGTAGGAGTATCTGCTTTATTAACTCAGCTACGCAAATTAGGATGCTGGCTTAGCAAACAAAGTAATCAAACCTCAATAACATTAGAAGGCTTGATTAGTGATGTAAATAGTATTAGATACGCAATCTTGCAAAATAGAGCTGCTATAGATTTTTTGCATTTAGCACAAATGTAATAATTTTATCAGCTGTGGGGTTTTTTTTCAGTATATAAAAATAAACTTAACCAGGCATGGGTTGCTCAAAAAGAAAAAGGGGGAATTGTGGAAGAATTTCTATCTGAAAGAGGTCATGGCCTGGTAACAATGAACAACCCATGCTTTGAGAAATAATGTGCGGATTGTCCTTGAACAGCTGTCAACTGTGAGAAAAGAAGAAGAAAGAATGCCTACATGATAACAAGCTCGAGCAAGGCAGAGGCTGAAGTAGCATTGATGTAGAGCTTTATACTAACATGTGCTAATAAACCTTATACTAACTTATCACAATAGTATAAAGCTTATTTTTCAGACAGGACAAAATTCACACAAGCTGTAAAAGGTCACACTTATCTCCACACACAATACCTCCAGGGTCCTCCAACTTCCTTGAGGGCAGAAACCGGTTCTGCAGGGGCCAAGTGATATCTGAAGATCAGGGGTGAGAAAGCCTCAGGACTTATCAGCCTTCATCTCCCAAGGCCCCAAAGGCCATCACCAGCCATCACCGGCCATCACTGGGAGACATCACGCAAATGAAAGGAAGAAAAGACCTAATTTACATGTGAGAATCGGGGACAGGTTGTGTCTTTGTCTAGGCGGATAATCTCATCATATGATTTTGTAACTTTGTAACAAATATAAGTCAAGCAAGTTGCCGAGTCGGGTGCACACGTTTGTGGTGGAGCGATCCCCCGTGCGCCCGGCGCCGAATAAACATACCTTCTTTATAACTCTTTGAGTTGTAGAGTTTGATTCCGCAAGTCATTTTGGCACCCCAGATGGGACGCGCTCTGCTTGGCTGCAGGAGCGACTGAGGAACGGACGTCCTAGCCGCGGCCCGAGTCTTTTTCTTTGGAGGAACTCCGCTCTCAGCCGCTCACTGCGGGAGCAGACAACGACCATCTATCCTACGGACAAGGTATGTGAAAGAGGGAAAGTCGCGCAGAGACGTCTGGCGCACGACAGAGTCCCCATGTACGCATAAGTTGGGAAGAATCTCGGCATTGGGGGGGAGTTACCTGGTTTTCGTAACTCAGAGGCCCCAGTCGGCATTGGGGGGGGGTTACTTGGTATTTGTAACTCAGAGGCCCCAGTCGGCATTGGGGGGGGGGGGTTACCTGGTTTTCGTAACTCAGAGGCCCCAACTGGCATGGGGGAGGGGGTTACTTGGTATTCATAACTCAGAGGCCCCAACTGGCATTGGGGGGAGTGTTACCTGGTTTTTCGTAACTCAGAGGCCCCAGCTGGCATTGGGGGGGGGGTGTTACCTGGTTTTTCGTAACTCAGAGGCCCCAACTGGCATTGGGGGGGGTTAATTGGTATTTGTAACTCAGAGGCCCCAGCCGACATTGGGGGGGGGTTACTTGGTATTTGTAACTCAGAGGCCCCAGCGGACATTGCGGGGGGGTTACTTGGTATTTGTAACTCAGAGGCCCCAGTCGAGATTCATATGGTTACAGGGCGAATTCGCGTGACATCTTGGTTTTAGTTTGCAGCTGCGGAAGGGATAACAACTGGTATAATAATAATAATAGTATTGTGGCATTGGAAGTACCCGGGCTTATCTGTATTTAAGATAAACGGATATTGTAAAGTTGTGATGTGTGTGTGTATTGAGTGTTAAATGAATGAGACGCAGTCTGACTGCGAAGCGAGTGTGGAGTCCTTATCCGCGGTTCCGTATCTCCGCGAGGAGACCGGCCGGAGACGGACGAAGCGTGTCAAGTAATTGTAGTGTTTGTTAACTTGTCTACATATGTTTTATGTGAACTAAGGGAGCCAAGAAATATTTTAATAGTACTGTTTTACACTATCAAGGTAAAAGATAAGGAACATGAACGAGTTTGCCGGTGGTTTCAGCTCCCCAGTGTTAATGCATTAACGAAAACTTTATAGTGCCCTGGGCGGGGTGGGGAGAGGATCCCGCCCCAAATGGGAGGATCCGGAGTATATAAATATCAGGGAATATACTTAACTTTTGTGTGTAAGTTATACAGCGGAGAAGCAAAAACTCCATCCACTGCCCCCATTAGAAATTCCCTGTTTGAAACGCCCCATTTGGAACATGCTGGGTGGGTAAAACTGAAGCGTACTTTTTGCTAGAATATATAACTAATAGCGTTGGAAGGGGTGGTGACTACGATAAGCATTGGTGCTGGTGTCCAGAGTGTGAAGAACACATAGCTGAGATTATAACCGTGTTTTGTGGTTGGGGGTTGGGATTACCTATTTTGAGAAACATTTCGGAGAAAGAGTTACAAAGAGTAATTTGAGAATATAGAAAAATAATGGGAAACTCTCAGAGTGTGAGAGCCGAGAAAAGTCCATTAGGATGCATATTGGCACATTGGAAAGATCTTGTGGGGACTAGGGGTACAGAAAGTAAAAAAACACTTATAAAATACTGCAACCAATGGTGGCCACTCTATAAACTAGATGATGGGGAGAAGTGGCCTCAAAATGGAACTCTGAATTATAACACCCTCCTACAGTTAATGTTGTTTTTAAGGAGGGAAGGAAAATGGGATGAGGCTTCTTATGTAGATATGTTTTTCACTCTGAGAAATTACCCAGAGTGGCAGCAGGATTGTGGGTTAACTCCTCCCCAAGATCCCCTGGTACCGGCCCTAGAACAAGAAAACAGGGGAAGACTAAAAAGGTGCTGTTCGTCCTGTAGTGTTGGACAACGCTGCACCAATAGAGATAAGGTGTATCAGGCAAATGATTTAGAAAGCCTAGAAGGCTATATACCTCCCTCCATGCCCCCTCCTAATGAAAGGGGGACAGAAGTAATAAAAGAGAAAATGAGAATGGAATATATGGGTCCTCAGGGGACAGTGAATATGGGCGTGCCTACTGGCAGTCAGGGCCCTCCTCCAACAATGAGTATAAATATGAATGACAGAGGAATTTTACCTGGCCCTGCAATGGGTCCTGGTCCTTCTGTGGGACCAGACAAGACTGTAAATATGGGAACACCACAGATACCAGACAAAGGAACAGTGAAAAATGGGCCACAGGGCCCTGGATTCAGCCGCATTACATCAAGGACTCGGAGTTAAGTGGGTCCAATAATTCAAGCCCCGCTGAGACAGGAGATGAGCCCAATGGGGCCCGCAAAAATAAAGGTTCCTTTTACCATTAATGACTTAGATTCCTGGAAGGAAACAGTAAGAGATTACCGGGAGGACCCTATAGGCATTGCTAAAAGGTTTGATATGATTCTTAAAACTTTAGATCCAGACTGGGGAGACATAGATGCTATGTTGGATGCACTGACCGAAACAGAAAGGCTGTTGGTATTGAAAACACAAGTACAGGCCCAAATTACGGAAGGGACATTAGTGGAACGGACAGTTGATCAGCGTATACCTTTGACAGACATCGGGAAACAAAGACCACGATTAGCCTCGAGTACCGAAGAGACTGAGAATTGCCCAAGGGCAGGGAGAGCTTAATTGCCGCTTAAGGTTCAGGACAAAACTCGGTTTGGGGAAGAAAACAGAAAATAATTTGATGCAACATCACTAAAACATACCCCCAAAACCCAAAACATAACCAAAATAAAACAACACAGAGTAATATATCAATGAAGAGTCCGACCAGCCTTTTTAAGAACACCTTCTTGCCACACCTCCCCTCTTCCCGGGCTCAGAGCCCTGATCCCGGTGTTTTTACCTCCTCCCCCCTTGAAGGGTTGGGGGGGGGGGGGAGGGAGTGGGGGTTTCAGTCAGTCTTTTCCCGATAGCTTCTGCCGGTTGTCCCTCCTCAGGACAGGTGGGCTCCGCACCCATCCTCCCTGCAAGTCCATGGGGTGACTCACAAACAAGGCTGCCCTGCACGGGCTGCTCTGACGCGCATTTATTCCAAAGGCTGCAGCTCCTCTTTGCCTCTCTTGTGGGGCTGCTCTGCGGCGTGCAGGCTCTCCAACACGGCCTGGGCCATGGCCGTCTCCCCACACAGTCCCTCGCCCATCCGGGCTCACTCACATGGAGCTGCTGGTAACTCTCAGCCCTGCCATGGGTCTTCATAGGTTTCAGGGGCACAGCTTGCGTTCTCGCTACAACTTGCAGAGGGGTCTCGGGTCTATTGCTTGTCCTTCCTTCCGCCTTCTCTGGCTGAAGGGTCCGCGTGTTTGCCTACATCTTGTATCAACCATACACACCCTGCCAGCACTTCAAATTCCCGGCCCTAAATAGTGATCGCAGAGGCGACAGATTGGTCCAGCCGGGCCGGAGGTGGGTGTGAACCCAGGAGCCGGGGGAGAGTCCGCAAACTCTTTACCGGGTCTTCACTGCAACCAGCTCGCCCTGTTACTAAACGAAAACCTGCTCCTTGCTAAACCAGAACAGTCACCAACTCGAGATTCATTGCTGAACTAGTTCGACAATGTGCACGAGCCATTTGTGCCTCCAGCAGTATAACAGACCTCATATTGTGCCTTACAAACTCATGCTGCCCCCTGCTCTATTATACACATCAACAGTCACAGCAATATTCTGGCGATTTTCGCCGAAGGTAACCAAAAGGCAGATGAAGCAGCGACGGGTGTATGGCCTATCTCTGACCAAGAGGATTTCCCAGCAGCCAGGCAGCTACATGCCTTTTTGCATTGTGGAGCATGGGCTTTACATCATCAGACCAAGATCCCTCTCCAAATGGCAAAGCAGATAGTTGCTGCTTGCCCTTAATGTGCTTTGGCACCACCATGGGAAGCCAGAGTTAATCCCTGAGGGTTGCTCCCAAATCAGATCCGGCAAACCGATGTCACAATTTATGAGCCCTTTCCTCCTAACCATCACCTCCGTGTCACCATAGACACCTGCAGTGGCTACATACTAACTACCCCCATGCATGGAGCCACAGCGAACCACGTGATTAGGCACTGGCTACAATGTATAGATGTCCTAGGATGTCCCAAACAAATCAAAACTGACAATGGGCCTTGTTATACCTCCCATGTGACACAGGAATTCTGTCAAACCTGGCAGATTAAATTAGTGCATGGTATCCCTCACAATAGCCAGGGACAGGCAATCAAATGCGCTCATGCTACTCTTACAGTACAGCTCAGCCATCTTAGGGAGGGGGGAGCATGGAATTCCCCCCTATAGGCAACACGATATTTTAATATGCTGTCTTAACCATTTTGTTTGAGGGTCAGGACCCATACAAGCGCAAGCACACTTTAGGGAGCAAGAACCAGTAGCAGTAGATAAATCGCCAGCAGTCAAATTATGGCAAATCGACACTGGGGAGTGGGAGTCAGGGTGGAAGCTTAGATGGCTGGGCTGAGGGTATCCTTGTGTAGAAAGGGAGGGAATCCAGCAGCGGGTCCCGGCAAAACAAATATGACCAGAGATATGAGTCTAACGGTCTACTGAGTCTCTTTTGCAGATTGACATGTTCTTCCAAGTGCTCGCTATGACGCAGATCCATCTGGGGTCACTCAACTATTGGCGAGATTGGGCAGTGAAGTGGAACATGATCAGCACCTGTTTATATCTTCCCGCAATCGACTCAGCTAGCACGTGTGCTGGGCAGACACGTTATGTATCAGCCTGTGCCACAGGATGCTGGAGTCATCGAGCTTAGGGAGGGGGAGCACTTCCAGAGCTTAAAAATGTTTGTATTCATTCTGAGCAATGGGTAGATGCTGGAATGGATATTGGCACTGATACTGTAACAACTAACCTGTTTATCAAGATATTTCCTATCCAGACAGGGAAGCACACCACCACTTCATTCTCCTCAAATATCATTTGACTATTTCTCACATCAAGTCACAGAATAATTTGAAAGTCATCTTCACTAGCCTCTGTCTAAATTCCCTGCTCAGAGTAGGTCTAATTTTATGAGTTCTCTCAGGCGAAGTGCAGTCAGGTCCTGAGCACCTTGAAAGCTGGGTAGTATGCAATCTCTGGGGTCAATCCATTTTACTTGGTAAAAGGTTTCTTTATAATTTAGTTTCCCATGTTCTAGTCTGTACTTTTTGCTTCTCATTCCATTGCTGCAGACCTAAAAGAGTCTGACTACATCTTTTCTCCCCAAAAGCTTTCTCTTCTCCAGGCTGAAATAACGCGGTTCTTTCTATTTCTTCCCATAGATGTTGTCCTCCAGCCACACAGCCTGTCCTGCAGGAGTCAGCCCTTTGAAAAAAAGCCTTCACAAGACATCTTTTCAGCTGTCTTGTCTAGAACTTGTTCATGTGCAAAATGGTTGATTGCATAGGAAGTAAATTTGGTATATGTGCCCTTTGTTTGTACACCCTACTCTCACAAAAATAATTATATAAACCTGGCGTTTGTTATTACGTGAGATTAACAAAAACTCATTCTACCGTCAGTTAAGCAAAAGTAAGTGAAACTGCATCATTCTCTGTGTTGCGAGTGCTATCTTGCCCCAATAATTGAGAGAGATAACGAATACATGGGACATCCACCCATGGGCCAAGAGACACACCAATATGGTGGATGCATAAAATGGCGTTTATTGCTTCAATACACAGACTTATATACTGGTGAACGATCTTCTTCCGCAATTGCGGCTTCTTCTCCATCCAATCAAATCACTGTGTTTCAGCTGTTGCCCATATTAGTACATGTTCTCTAACAATCTCACTGTTACTATACTTCCTTATCACATATCAAGCTTATTATATGCCTATTGTATTATACATACCTAGAAGGAGAGGGCTATTTCTATTATCTTTCTGTAACATCGAGAAATTGTCCAAATGCACATCTATACAATTCCCCCTCCCCATGTTATTTCTTACACACAACTATTCCCTTGCCTTTCTTGAGTATATATTAGCGTATAAGCCCTTACATTTTGCTCTACCAGGTGATCCATAATGTTTCTTAACATTTTACTTATCAAACCTATGGCTAAAGTTATAATGACTACTAAAATCACTATAATAGCAATTCCTATGCCTATCCACTCCTATATTTTATCCCAACTGGGCCAACTAAACAACCAGTTCACAATACTTCCCCAGTCACCCAACCATTTCCATACTTCTCCAAGTTTTGTCAGGTCTTGCAAAATCTTCTTTGCTTGAGCATTCTTTCCAATCAGTTGATCAAGGTTGCCTGTATCAATACAACAAAATTCTGACAAATTTCTATTATTAGTTGCCATACATCCAGTTTTCATAGCTAACATTAATAAGTCTATAGCTTTTTTATGTGCTGTCAAATATTGATGCATTATTTCAAATTTCTTATCCATATCAGCCTCTATTACGTGTGTAGCATTAGCAAGCTTAAGTGTATGACAAGCAATTTGTGCTATAGTTTCAGTTGTCTTTAACAATGCTACTCCTTGAAAAATATTTGAAATATTATGCCCCCTGTGACTGCCTCAAATACCTAATACTCTTTCAAAAGTGTCTCTTTTTCTGTGTTTTTTATTACTATTATCAATTATCACTTAATTAATGACTCCTATGTGACATATTCCATATATTCGCTCTGGGTGTACACATTTAAACACTGTGTCATTACACAGCAATACATACGGTGGCTGTAAGCACCATGAGTGTGTTAGATGTACACCTTCCAAACAAAGTTGCAACGTAACATTTTTTAAAGTATAATTTTTTAATCCAAAGTCACCTGGCTCTAATAAAGGAGACATTATATCCCATTTTTGTGGTGGGAATACCAAATGATATGCCCCTTTATCCTCTATTTTGGGCCCTTTCCATAACATAGTCATTTTTTTCATCGTATTACATACACTTCTCAATACCTTCGTTGGTTGTTCCCACCTTTGATCATTTTCCTCCCATTCTTTCAGTATTGACCAAAAAAGCTCTGCTCCACTGGGTCCCTGCTCATCCTTACACTATTTTGTTCTGTCTCCATTGCCAGGCCAAGTAATTTTCGCCCACTGCTCTGGATTCACTTCTTCCTTATGTTCCTGCAGCTGCTCTGAAATCACATCCTCCTCATGTTTCGGCATCTGGCTATAATCTTTGTCTATCATATCCTGATAATTTTCACGATACAAACCCCGAAGAGTCCGATGCAGAGTAACTCCACGCACAGTTTCTCTTACATCTAGGTCCCTTTTAAAATCCATTTTTGAATATATAATGTTGTTTATATCCTCTTGAAAACTTTTCGTTGTTATATTTTCCATATCTATAGACATGCTTCCTATAATTCCTCTCCACATAAAAATACTATTACACCCAAACTACATGTTACATGAACGCAAACCATTCTCTTAGCTATCCTACTTTTCCACTCAAGCTATATTTGCCATAAAACCTCACTTTCATTCTTCGTTTCACTTGGCACGAAGATTTGACAACTCGTCTCCTGTCAAGCTCCAGCCATAAGGATACACATATTCGTCATGTCATGGTGTGCCGTCCAGTCAAGCCAATAGTTCCTTATCAGATGTCCTCATATTTATCATCATCAAGACAACCAACACCTGCAAAACAAAACTCAATTTTCTGTTATTTTCAAATTTTTGTTAAGTTGAGGTAGCATACATTTTGCAGGGATCCACAACAATTCTTCCCCTTTTTCTACTGCTGCATATCCTCTCCCCAAATTTCTTACTTTCCAGCTTTCCTCCCAATCACTTGATCCTAGTTGCCTTATATTTACCATGGGATATTTGTTTTCTGTTACAGCCTTTTCATGTTTCCCCATAGCACTATACTCTTTTCTACCCTACAGAGGAGCAGGCAATACTGCCTTTGCAAGTTGTCTTAAATCTGCTGGGGTCATAGGCGTAGACAGTACGCAGGCAAGTATCAACTATGTTTCTTCATGAGCTATTCCATAGTCCTCGCAGGCTTTATGCAACTGCTGCACTTGCCTGCCATCTAGCGGATATCATTCATAGCCACCCCCGCTGCTGCTCTTACTGGGGAAGGCAGATGTTTCTGCTTCAAGTCTGCATCCCGACAGTATACAGTCCTTAGCTATCAACTTCCAGTCTGTACCTCGGCACAAGGGTGGTTGAGTTAAAAGGCTATGCTGCTTACCGGCTTCTAACCTAAGCCTCTTCATTTCGTTCAACAATTCCTGAAACCCATCCTCATAGTTTGTTCCACCTACTTCCTCTTTTCCACCTTTTTCCTTTTTTGGTAATGTTTCTTCTCCTGGCTTCTGACTGGGCACCTTTGGTCTCACCATAGGCACTTTTGGTTTTACCACCATCTCCTTTGCGTCCTCCCCTTTTTTCTTTTTCAGATATTCTTCTGGTTCCTCTTCAGAGGACTTCTCCGAGTCACTTGATAGAGGAGACCAACGCCCCGGCTGAGTCTTTTCTCTTTTCGTTACTTCAGGGGATAAGGACATAGATAGATGGACAGGCGGTTCTCGACATTTCAAAACCATGCCTGGCACCCAATCATGTAAAGCCTCTTTCTCTTTCCCACCTTTCTTTTTCCTCTTCCTCTCTTTTTTCTCATTCTCTCTCTCTTCTTCTAAGTTTTATACTTTCCTTCTTTTCCTCTATCAATTTTTCTGTATCATTAGCCATTTCTTTTGTTCCTAACAGTTCTTTCCAGGGGTATCCAGGTGGGTCTAGTGCAGGAGGTGCCATGGGCTCTATAGGCACAGGTACAACCGACTCCTCACTGTCAGAATAAGAGTCCTCCCCACTAAATTGATCCCCTATTAGTTGATGGTCCTGTTTGTCCTCCTATTTCTATTCCTTTTATCTCATTACATTTCTCCACCACTCTCTACAACCTTTTCTGCTGATTGCAATGTTATACCCACCCCTAACACAACACACACTGCCACCAAGTTTGCCCCTCTTCTTTCCCCTTCACATATACTTCACAAATCAGACCAAACACAACTAAATGCTCATTTTTCCCTTCCATGGATCGCATAATCTTCACCCCCACTTGCTTCCCAAGCACTTTCAGTACCTTAACTACTTGTTCCATTGTCACAACCTTTTCCACCACTCGTTCTCTCCTCCTCCTGATGAGGATTTGATCCCAGCTTATTTGGCACACTGGTCTCCTCGCTCACCAGATCATCAAGTTGGGGTCACCACTTGTTGCAGCTGTTATCTTGCCCCAATAATTGAGAGAGATAACGAGTACATGGGACATCCACCCATGGGCCAAGAGACACATTTACACCAATATGGTGGATGCATAATATGGCATTTATCGCTTCAATACACAGACTTATATACTGGTGAATGATCTTCCGCATTTGCAGCTTCTTCTCCATCCAATCAAATCATCACGTTTCAGCTATTGCCCATATTAGTACATGTTCTCTAACAATCTCACCATTACTATACTTCCTTATCACCTATCAAGCTTATTATACCTATTATACCTACTATACCTATTATGCATACCTAGAAGGAGAGGGCTATTTCTATTATCTTTCCGTAACATCCCAAAATCGTCCAAACGCCACATCCCTAATCTATACCACACTCTGAACTGATCAAAATTTATCTGATTCAAGAAAAGTAAGACCAGAATGAAAAAATTGTGCATAATTTTAAGCTGCACTGAATTATAAACAATTGTCCAACTTTTTTAATCAGAAAAAAATATGAGTGCATAGGAAAACTATTTAAAAACTGAGACTTTGAAAGTGCCTTATAGTACACTTGAAGAAGGGCGTTTCTGTGTACAGGAGGAGGAGAGAGTACTTATAAAACTTCTAAAAATTGCACAGACTACATTTAAATGTAGTCTCTTGGAAGGAAAGTATTCAGACATTCAGTTGGAAGTATCCATTGAATGGAAATATCACTAGAACTTGATTTAATCTATTAGTCTATTGTTGCTTGCCACAAGTGTTAATTGCCATGGGATCTAGGAAGATAATGGCATTTACACTGAAACTAATAGCAAATAATTTCTTAAAATCTCCTTTTTGTGAATTATTTTTTCTGTATACTAGGCTAAACACTACAGAAGAAATCTTCAGAGAACTCATAGCAAGTATCTGCAATGTACGGCTGAGTTATTACTAAATTAAAACTTAAATACTAGTAGAAGTTATCTAATAATATATTAATCCTTCTGCATGGAAGATAATATTAAAGCATGTAAAACTGAAAGGCATTTCTATTCACTGATACAGGGAGCTGACGTGATATTAGAGGATAAAATGCTTTTTTTTTAGGAGTCTTGCTAGTTTACATACTGATGATGTATACACTATTATTCACAAAGTTATAGATACCAAGAAGCAGTTTCAGACAGTAGGCAAAGCTTCAAAAATTTCAGTTCCTGACCTCTACTATATAAAAAATAATCTGAGAGAACAGGCTTCAAAATGAAACTTTATAGACAATAATTTGTGGGTATCTATAAATTAAGTAATTAATAGCATACAATCTTGTCTACAGAAACATATGTAAATGTTTTCTTCAGAAGAAAGAGAAAAATAAATTAAAATAGTTAATGAAAAAAATCTATCAGTAACGGAAAACATTACATTGATAATTTCTTTTCCCCATTTTACCTAGAATTTTTTGCTTAGGGTTTTGGTTTTGTCCATTTTCCTAAGGTGAAAAAAAATCCTTTTTTACCATATGCATGATTTTTAATACGAATTTTTATCTTTCACAAAAGCTTCCATTTCACATCCAAACCTAGGAATCTTGGCAGAACATGAAAAAGCATGACATTCCTATTGGGTTTTTTTTAAAGAAAACACTCAATATGACAGACAGGCACAGAAAATGATGGTGGATCAAATAGTGGCAGTGTTGCCCCTGCTAAGTTCAAATGCTGATGTGGCATAGAAGGACAGGGCATGGCTGTTATTTTTAAAGTTGTAGAAATTCCTTTGACATCCATGAGTGCCTATAACAAAGAAATGGAAAACCAAAATGTATGTTTATGCTTTGCTTATTACTTACTGATGAGTTAAGTAATACTCCATTGCAATTGTAGTTATGTCTCTTACTGCCTTTCTGTAAGTAAAATCACCGTTGTCCATTTTACAGAAATGCAAACGAAAGACATTAATTATGAATACTTTGTTTTTGTCACAGTCAGATAGTTGTGATATGGTCTGTTCTGTTCATTATGCCAACCAATGTACATCAAACACAGTAAAGATAATATCTCCTAATCACTTCTTATCTCATCTCTATAAACTATTTTGCTATTGCTTTCTCTAATAAACAAAAGAATAAGTTACAGTTTGCAGAAAAGAAAAACAATCCACTTTCTGCAATAACTGAATGTAATATAACTGAAAATATGTAAAATAACAGATGTCGGGCAGATTGAATTTATTTTCCCAATATGCTTTTAAATGAGTGAAGGGAAAACTGTTAATACTTGTTGTATCTCAGAATGTTGATTATATTTAAATTATTTTAATGTCTGTTTTTTAATGTTAGAGCTGCAGACTCATATGTGGGAGGCAACTGACGTTTGACAGTTTCCCAAAAGAGCCTGGCTGCTATGAGCTTGTAATTTAGTATGACAGCCACCTTTTCTTTCCTATTTAGTTTGTTTGTGATTTCAGAAATCTGATCTTTTTTCCCACAGTTAAATACTGAGTGCAGTATTTCTACTCATAGTAGTGCTCAATAGTCAGATAAATATTTCAACAACACTACATGGACAAATGAAGAAGAGCATGTTTTTTTCTGGAAGAAAGACATAGTCTCCTAAAGCAGTTTGTTGTTGCTGAAGCTGTGCAGAGGTATTTTCTTCCTGATGCAGATACAGAAGTACATGCCAGTTCATTACCTGTAAGCATCTTGAGGACATGATAAAATGAGATGCACCAATAAATCAATCTTCAGAGATTACAGTCAGGAAAAATAACACTGTTGAGAGTGATGTCCTATTATTGTGAATCTACATCCTTGAAAGCTGTGAAGTCACATATACATTAGTGCCAATGACCTTTTTTTTTTTTTCCTCTTCTGTGCTATAGTATCAATACATTTATGGAAGAATGAGCTGGACAACAGCTTTCCTTCTACATCATCCAAATTGGCAGTTTAGTTGTTTGCAGAATCCTCATTAGAAAGGGGAGTGGAGGGAAGGAACAGCTTGCTTTTTTCATATTCCAGATTGAGTTTGTAAATCTGACAGGTGGGAAAGACAAATGAGAAAATTTCCATGCTTGTGAGATGAGAAAAATCTGTCTAGAAAGTCTCAAGAAAATGAATATTGGACAAATCAATGTTGTACATTATACTTTTGTTGAATATAAGAGAATCTGAGGGGTTAATAATTAAAAAATACTTGTAACTACTACTACCCAGATAATCTGCAATTGGAAATATATCTGATGAATACATGTAAGATCCTTGCCCATTAACTGGTTTCTTTACATAAATATTTGTGTTATTAAACATTTCGTTTGAACCTCCTTTTCTTATATCTATCCTCTGTGTAGGAAATGTTTCTCTGCTACTGAAATACGAATCTTACAGATTGCTTGTTTTTAAAATTCAATCAATTAATGAGTTTTCACGCATCAAATAACTGTATAGGGGCCATACAGAACACATTTTTTTTTCCTTTGCTTCACATGGACTTTTAAAACTTCACGTAACTTTTAACATGCAGAGTTCTTTTTTGAGCTTGCAAGCATTAGACTGTAATTTTCCAGACATGGGTATGAGGCTACAATGCACAGTTGTCTAAATAGGTAGCCTTCTAGCTTCAGGTCAATACTTACCTGCCTGCTTACTTCACATTTGACTGTGCCACTTATCTGAAATGAATTAGACTTAAATAAACTCAGCAGCTAGTTTATAGAAATAATCCTTTCCATTTTGCACATTTGCAGAAATTGGAGGCAATGGAAAGGCCTGGAAAGGGTTGAAAGCTTAAAAGCTGAGCTTTATAGTACAAGCCACTTCTCTATTTCCCAAATGTATTTGAAAAGCAAAAGGCAAGGAAAGAACATGGAAGAAAACATTTCAATGTGTGATGGTGTAATATGTAAGACTGAAAACCCAATTTCCTTTAACAGTTCATGAGTAAGTATGTGGGTATATCTGATTATTTTCTGCAAATCAAAGCTAAGCAGTTGTGCAAAACTACTGGCAACAGCAGGTAGAGATGAAGCATATAGGAGTTTCAGGATCAGGTCTGTGGACCAGTTGTGGAGCTCTGAAATAAAATTTTGCTCCCTTGCTGGGTGTCATTATAGGGAAACAAACTATATCACACACCTGGTGTGTGAACTTCCAGTCCTATTTGAGAATAAATGTAGTGAAATTCCTAACCATTCTGGAGTATTTCCATTAATTTTAATGTGCTTGGTTTTAAATTTAACTTACTTTAATTTCCAAGGCAGTTCTTTGTGTTCTAATCTCTGCATTTTCTCATGTAATTATATAGACATACATATACACCATATATAGAAACATAATGCATAGCATATACAGATATTTTTACTATATGCACAAATATATATATTTGCAGATTATAGAAGGTCATAATGCATACTTAGCTGGCTTGTAAGATTTTCCAGAGCACAGGTACATAAAAAGTGCTAAATAGCTGTATGTCACTGTGTTGACCTCTGCAGTACTTTTTAGTATTTGAAGAGTCACAGTACAAGTAACTTAAAAAAATTCTTACATATCAGTTATGATTCAGACTTTGACTTCATAAGAAGTGACATTCAAAAAATATTTGTATTTGATTGAAACAAAACAGAATATGATAATATGGAAACTAAGCAAGTTAACTGTGTCTGTGAATATATGCTTTTACAGAACTATTTCAAGAAATTAAGAAAGAAAAAATACTTTATTTTACCTAACCTGCTACTTGTGTATTACACCATTAAAGTGGAATTTAAAAAAAAAAAAAAAAAAAGCTTTTCAAATGATTCATTATTTTTTCCAAGTTTTATATACCTTTAGTCTTGAAATAATTTATTAATTTTACATTTTCCTATTCTGAGTTTCACTTGACTTTTCATGCAGGAGCTGAAAACTGAAATACAAAGAATGTTACATAGGGTCAGGGCAAATGTCTGTCTAACCCTTGCAGTGGCTGATAGCACATGCATAAGGGAAGAGTGTGAGAACCAGGGCATTTATATGAGCCTTCCTCTTTTGGATTCTGGCAGATGAGTTAAGCTGGAGTTTAAAAGCAAAAATTATATGCTTAATAGTTATCAGCGGAACCATCTTCCAAAAATTATCTTATATTGCTTTTAATATATGATAAAGATTTGTGTTTATTTTTTACTTATAGCATTTTACCCTTAAGCTTTCATATTAGAGACTGAATCAACATGACTGTACTTTCCCCTAAAGAATGGCCCCAGAAGCTGTGAATCCATTAAATGATATCAAAGCATCTAGAAAAACTGATGCAAAAAAAGCTATTTCTACAGTCTGAAATGGGATTTTGGCAGGGCTTCAAAATCTGGATATAAATTTCTTCTGACCACAGAAGTCTTGCTTTTGGGTCAAAGAAGAGCATGTGCTTTCAAAGAATACAAGATTCACAATTTTGCTCCCAGCTGAATGTCAACTGATAAAGGCTGCATGCCTGCAGCCTGCATTCAGAAAGAATTCTGACTCTTTGTATTCACAGAGAAATATCAAACTCCTAGATATTCTATGGGGAAAAAAAAGTATATGCTGGGAAAATAAAGGTCCTGCCTCTGCTGCATGAAAGTATCACACTGATGCTTTTAGAAACTGTGGGAGGATATTTATGACCTTCTGTGCTGTACTGTACACTGTAAATTCTTCATTTTTCTTTGTTACAAGCTGTTATTTTTACTTTAGTTGGATTTAGAAAGAAAAACACCTTTTAAGCTGACATTTCTCACCCCACTGTCTGCAAAGTGCACAAAAGGATTGTTTACTGGTTGACTCCAAAAATTCTAATATCTCTTCACATTTTGTATCTTTATGCCTTAATCTAAGTTCTTTAGGAAACAGTCAGACTATTCTCACACAGGCCCCAGGTAGAGATTTATTAGCAAGATGCTTCTGAATTTTTCAGATAAATATACAGCTGAAATGCAAACTGCCCTCATTAGCACTTACACAAATTGCAATCTATTGCTATATAGCCACGATAAAGCATTTTTCATAAATTTAAGCTGGAATCAAATGCTGCTGCATTTGAAGCTTCTAGCATATCTTTCTCTGTTTAAAGAAGCCACCCCTGTAGTCTCCCTTGCTACTAAAAACCTGGCCCAGGCATCTTAATTTGCTCAGGAAAGTATATGTACTTGTGGTAGTTTGAGCCTGGCTGGATGCCAGGTGCCCACCACACCGCTTTACCCCCCACCTCCTCAGCAAGCCAGGGAAGGGGAGAAAATAAGATGGGAATCTCGTGGGTTGAGATAAAAGCAGTTTAATAAATAAGCAGCAAAGCCGCGCGCGCGGGAAGCAAAGCAGAAGCAGATAAGCTGTTACTCTCTACTTCCCATCAGCAGCGATGTCCGGCCACCTCCCGAGAAGCAGGGCTTCAGTACGCGTAGCGGTTGCTTTTGGAAGGCCAGAAATGAATCTCGCCTCCCCTTCCTGCTCCTTTCCCCCAGTTTTTATTACTGAGCTGACGTCATATGGTATGGAATATCTCCTTGGTCAGCCTGGGTCAGCTGTCCTGGCCATAGTCCCTCCCAAGATCATGCCCACTCACAGCTATTGGTGAAGGTGGGGGAAGGAATGCTGGAGGGACAGCCCCGATGTTGTGCAAGCGGTAGTCATAATATTGATATCAACAGTAAGCACAGCACTGCAGGAGCTGCTGTGGAAAATCACTACCGTCCCAGACCCACTACAGTCTCCACCCCTTATTCCATACCATTTATGTCATGCTCAGACAAACCATCTTAACAATCCATATACATTCTTATATACTCTCATTAACCAGTACCCCCACTCTTCAACAGACAAACATCATTCTTGTATTCCCTCTTGCATCTTGCATCAAACAAACAAACAACATTCTTATCTCTTTCATCCTCTGTAGATGTTCACTGGAGCAGGTCATAACTTCTGTCTCATCCATCAAGATGAATATCCAGGCCAGGGGAAACAGTATGTTCAGTGTTGGGCACCAGCACCGGCTTGGTTTGTCCACTTGTCCGGTTTTTCTTGCAAAGTTCATCTACAACAGATAACTCACATAACAGGTTATTTTTCCCCCAAGGTTAAGTCTCCTTGAGGTACACATCGAGTTTCCCCATCCTTTCTCATCACCCACCAAGTACAGCCAGGCCCTTGAGCAAAGACAATCCCACGAATGGGTTTGCCTTTTCCCATGGGAGGTGCAACCCATACTGCCTTCCCCAGCCATTTCCCTGGGTGCACTACGGGGACCTTATCTCCTCCCACAGTATGTAGTGGTTTTGTTTGGGCAGGACCAGGACGATTAGTTGAACCTCTGCTATTGATCAGCCAAGTGGCTTCTGCTAAATTTTTATCCCACTGCTTCCATGCCCCATTGCCCAGTGCTCTCAACATGGTCTTTAGTAACCCATTATATCTCTCAATCTTTCCAGAGGCTTGAGGGTGATAGGGGATGTGGTATATCCACTCAATGCCATGTTTCTTTGCCCAGGAGTTTATGAGATTATTTCGAAAATGAGTTCCATTATCTGATTCAATTCTTTCTGGAGTGCCGTGTCGCCACAAAACTTGCCTTTCAAGACCCAAGACAGTATTTCGGGCAGTGGCGTGGTTTACAGAGTATGTTTCCAACCAACCAGTAGTTGCTTCCACCATGGTGAGTATATACCGCTTGCCTTGATGTGTTCGTGGTAGTGGTCCAACATAGTCAATTTGCCAGGCCTCACCATACTGAAAACCCAGCCATCGGCCTCTGTTCCAGGGAGACTTGATTCGTGTGGCTCGCTTGATTGCGGCACATGTTTCACATTCATGGGTGACCTGTGTGATGGCTTCCATGGTCAAGTCCACCCCTCGATCACGAGCCCATCTATATGTTGCATCTCTTCCCAGATGTCCTGATGTTTCATGGGCCCATCGAGCTATAAATAGCTCACCTTTACGCTCCCAGTCTAGATCTACCTGAGCTAGTTCAATTTTAGCAGCTTTATCTACCTGTTGGTTATTCCATTGTTCTTCATTGGCACGGCTTTTTGGCACATGAGCATCTACATGACGTACCTTCAGAGTCATATTTTCCACCCGAGCAGCAATGTCTTGCCATAATGCAGCAGCCCAGATGGGTTTACCCTTGCGCTGCCAGTTGGTCTTCTTCCATTGCTGTAGCCATCCCCATAGAGCATTAGCCACCATCCAGGAGTCAGTGTAAAGATAGAGTACTGGCCACTTCTCTCGTTCTGCAATCTTTAGAGCTAGTTGGATAGCCTTCACTTCAGCAAACTGACTTGACTCACCTTCTCCTTCAGTGGCCTCAACAACTCGTCGTGTGGGACTCCACACAGCAGCTTTCCACTTACGATGATTTCCTACCACGCGGCAGGATCCATCAGTAAACAAAGCATAATGCCTCTCATCTTCTGACAGTTCATTATATGGTGGTGCCTCTTGGGCGCGAGCTACTTCCTCAGGCAATGCTCCAAAATCTCTGCCTTCTGGCCAGTCCATGATTTTTTCCAGGATTCCTGGGCGATTAGATTTCCCCAGCCGAGATCGTTGTGTAATCAACGCCATCCACTTACTCCATGTAGCGCTGGTTGCATGATGTATAGAAGGGGTTTTCCCTTTGAACATCCAGTGTAACACAGGCAGACGTGGTGCCAAGAGGAGATGAGCTTCTGTGCCAATGACTTCTGAAGCAGCTCGAAGTCCCTCATATGCTGCTAGTATTTCTTTTTCAGTTGGGGTGTAGTGGGCTTCCGATCCTCGATATCCTCGGCTCCAAAACCCTAATGGTCGACCTCGGGTTTCTCCAGATGTTTTCTGCCAGAGGCTCCAGGTGAGACCATGCTCTCCAGCGGCAGTGTAGAGGATATTCTGCACATCTGGTCCTGTACGGATGGGCCCAAGGGCGACTGCACGAGCTATTTCCTGTTTAATTTGTTGAAAAGCTTGTTGTTGCTCAAGGCCCCACTCAAAACAGTTCTTTTTTCTGGTTACTCTAAAGAGAGGGCTCACAAGCTGACTATAACCTGGGATATGCATCCTCCAGAATCCCACAAGGCCCAGGAAAGCTTGTGTTTCTTTCTTATTAGTCGGTTGAGACATAGTAGCTATTTTATTCACAACATCCATAGGCACATGCCGACGCCCATCTTGCCATTTTATGCCCAAAAACTGTATCTCTTGTGCAGGTCCCTTTACTTTGTTTCTTTTTATAGCAAAACCAGCTTTCAGGAGAATCTGTATTATTCTTTTCCCTTTCTCAAACACTTCTTCTGCCTTGTTGCCCCATACAATTATGTCATCAATGTACTGTAAATGTTCAGGGGCATCACCCGTTTCCAGCACAGTTTGGATTAGACCATGGCAAATAGTAGGACTATGTTTCCACCCCTGGGGCAATCGATTCCAGGTATATTGGACACCTCTCCATGTGAAGGCAAATTGTGGCCTGCACTCTGCTGCCAATGGAATTGAGAAGAATGCATTAGCGATGTCAATTGTAGCATACCACTTGGCTGCTTTTGACTCCAGTTCATACTGGAGCTCTAACATGTCTGGTACAGCAGCACTCAGTGGTGGTGTCACTTCGTTCAGGCCACGATAGTCTACTGTTAACCTCCACCCTCCATCAGATTTTTTCACAGGCCATATGGGACTATTAAATGGAGAATGAGTTTTGCTAATTACTCCTTGAGCCTCCAGTTGATGAATCAACTCACGGATGGGAGCCAGGGAATCTCGGTTCGTGCGATATTGCCTCCGGTGCACTGTCCTGGTAGCAATTGGTACCTGTTGCTCTTGAACTTGCAGCAATCCCACAACAAAAGGGTCTTCTGAGAGGCCAGGTAAATTAGAGAGTTGTTTGATTTTCTCTGCATCTACAGTGGCTATACCAAAAGCCCATCGATACCCCTTGGGGTCTTTGAAGTACCCTCTCCTGAGGTAATCTATGCCAAGAATACAAGGGGCCTCTGGACCAGTCACAATGGGGTGTTTTTTCCATTTGTCCCCTGTTAAGCTCACTTCAGCCTCTAATACAGATAATTCTTCACATCCCCCTGTCACTCCAGAGATCCAGACAGAATCTGTGCCTCTATACCTTGATGGCATCAATGTACACTGTGCCCCTGTGTCTACTAAGGCTTTATACCTTTGTGGGTTTGATGTGCCAGGCCATCGAACCCACACAGTCCAGTAGATTCGGTCATCCCTTTCCTCCTCCTGGCTGGAGGCAGGGACCCTCTATTTCTGTTCTTCATCAGAGTATTCGCTATCTGATCCTTGCAATTGCAGACCTGAAGTCTCCTCATTGGCTTCGAAGGAAGTAGTTGCAGTTCTTCTATGTCTTGGAGATTGTTGATTGTCCTCTTTTGTTTTGGCAGCCACTCTGCTGACAGCTCTCCTGGGCGGTCCTTTTCTAACAGCTGTCTTCCCCCTTAGTTCACGTACACGGGCTTCCAGCTTAAAAGTGGGTTCACCATCCCACTTCCTCATATCCTCTCCTTGGCCACGCAAAAAGAGCCAGAGTTCATTTCGCGGTGTACTCCTGCGTCTGGGACTTCCCTTTCCCCTGGTCGGGACAGTGGATGACTGAGTTCTTGAGGCAGATCTAACAATCAGGCCATCATCCCACACTGATGAGGAGGTGCAGAGGCTCTCTTCATAGTTCTGTAACCAAGAAGATACCCTCTCCACTGTTGGTATGTCCATGTCTGGATGATACACCATTGCCAGGATATTAGAATATGTAGCTGGGGCACTCTGGATCACTTTTCTCAACATGGCCCGTGTACACTGGACATCGTCTGGATCTGTGGAGGCCTCGACATTATCCAGATCACCATAGATGACTTCCAACACAGCTAATTCCCTTAGATATTGGATCCCTTCATCAGCTCTAGTCCACTTTCCTCGGGCATTTACAAGGTCTTCCTTGAATGGGTATCTTGCCCGTACACTTGAGAGGAGTCGTTTCCAGAGACTACAAACTGAGGTTTTCTTTCCAATGCCTTTATCAATTCCCCGGTCCCTAGCAAGAGATCCTAGCTGTTGGGCTTCTCTGCCTTCCAATTGTTGACTGTCAGCCCCGTTATCCCAGCATCGGAGCAGCCAGGCACCAATCCGCTCACCTGGCTGGCGACTGTAATCTTTTCGCATATCTCTAAGTTCTGTTGAGGTGAGGGACCGAGTAGTTTCCATTTCCTTTTCGATTTCTTTCACTTCTCCTGATCTCCTTACCGAAGAACCAGTTTCTTCTTCTAGCCTTTCCTCTTCCTCCTCGTCTGCCCTTACTAATCGATGATATGGACTTGACCTCCTTATCCACTGCTTCTTTTTCACTACTGGGGCAACCACTGTGGTTGTTGTTTGGTTCCCTGACTCAACCATGGTAGTCTCAGGTATAGTTTGAATTTCCACCTCGGCCATAGTTCTCTGAGAGGGCTGGACTGCGACTGACTCAACTATGTTGGTCTCAGGTATAGTTTGAATTTCCACCTCGGCCATAGTTCTCTGAGAGGGCTGGACTGCGACTGACTCAACTATGTTGGTCTCAGGTACCGTTTGAGTTTCGATTTCAATCACAGTTCTCTGAGAGGACTGGAATGCAGCTCGGTAGGCAGAGGCTAGGCCCCAGTATAGTGCCTGAACCTGATGGGCCTCATTAGGGTAGGTAAGACACCCTTCTATCAGGTAGCGTGTCAATAAAGCAGGGTTTTTTATCTGTTCAGATGTAAAATCCCAGGTTACAGGAGGTGATAACCGTCCTAGGAATTTGCCTAAATTCATCCACATACCCTGCCACCCAGGGACTGGCCGCTTCAGGGGGCATTTTAACATGTTTCCATCACAAATTTGTACTCTCTGATACCCAGATGACTCCAGATTCCACAAGATATATAATATACCAACCATGTTAATTAGTAATATTAAAACTCTCGTATAAGGGTGACTAAGGACCTGGGAAGTCTGTGTAACAGAATTGTCTAGATCAGTCCGAGCTGAGGAGAAAGAGGTGCTTTGCCCCATGGCCTCCACAAGATAGCTCCCACAGCACACTAAATTCATCAGTAACAGAATGAGACTTGCTATTATTATTTGGGCCATCATGTTCCCAGGCCCTTTCATCCTCTTCACAAAATTATATAGCCAGCTTAGCAAAGCTATTAAGGTTAAAGCACAGCCGAGAGTCAATGTTAGGAGCATCGTGTTCCCAAACATTAGAAAGTGTAAGATAAGCTGCATAACAGCAAGGCTCCGTGACCAGCACAGGAACTTTACTCTCATTGGTTTACTGTAATTGCAATGCAGTTAATGTAAATCTGCTATTATCTCGCCCCACGTTGGGCGCCAAAAGGGCTGTGGTAGTTTGAGCCTGGCTGGATGCCAGGTGCCCACCACACCACTTTACCCCCCACCTCCTCAGCAAGCCAGGGAAGGGGAGAAAATAAGATGGGAATCTCGTGGGTTGAGATAAAAGCAGTTTAATAAATAAGCAGCAAAGCCGCGCGCGCGGGAAGCAAAGCAGAAGCAGATAAGCTGTTACTCTCTACTTCCCATCAGCAGCGATGTCCGGCCACCTCCCGAGAAGCAGGGCTTCAGTACGCGTAGCGGTTGCTTTTGGAAGGCCAGAAATGAATCTCGCCTCCCCTTCCTGCTCCTTTCCCCCAGTTTTTATTACTGAGCTGACGTCATATGGTATGGAATATCTCCTTGGTCAGCCTGGGTCAGCTGTCCTGGCCATAGTCCCTCCCAAGATCATGCCCACTCACAGCTATTGGTGAAGGTGGGGGAAGGAATGCTGGAGGGACAGCCCCGATGTTGTGCAAGCGGTAGTCATAATATTGATATCAACAGTAAGCACAGCACTGCAGGAGCTGCTGTGGAAAATCACTACCGTCCCAGACCCACTACAGTACTTTATTGTAAACAGTGTGCTTTTGAAGCAATTGCATTTTATTTGCAGGTTTCTATATTTCTGAAGCTAAGCATAACACAGGTTTTAGTACTCTTGTGTGCACATTAACCAAATCATACTTTTAACAATTGAGAAAGGATTTTTCACATACAATATAATGTCAATAAGTATTTTCCCATCTGAGTAATGAAAATTGGGTTCTAATGGAAAAATTATTCTTCACATGAGAACCTGGCAATGTCATAGAATCATAGAAACATAGAATGGTAGGGGTTGGAAGGTATCTTTAGAGATAATCTACTCCAACCCTCCTGCTAAAGCAGGTTCACCTAGATCAGGTCACATAGGAACACGTCCAGGTGGGTCTTGAAGACCTCCAAGGAAGGAGACTCCACAACCCCTCTGGGCAGCGTGTTCCACTGCTCTGTCATCCTCATGGTGAAATATTTTTTTCTTATGTTTAAGTGGAACTTTTTGTGTTCCAGCTTCATCCCATTACCCCTTGTCCTACAATGGAAAAAAAGGATGTCCCAACCTCCTGACACCCACCACTTAGATATGTGAACGTGGCACCTTACTAAGCAGAAGCATAATTTTAAACATGATTTTGATATGCAACTTAAAAATAAAAATCACATTATGCAATAATATTAATTCTATGTACACATTTTCTTCCTAGCTGACTTGTCATAACACAAAGTGTAAATTCCCAACTGTTAAAAACATGACTATTTTGTTTGTATTTTAGGTATTTTTCCCCTGCAATATTACTAGAAACATAATTTTGTGAGCAACTTTCATCATTATTCAATGTTATGTTTTTCTTGAGTGGTTTTACCTACATTGAAATCTTCATACTCTCTACTCTTTTGATTTTTTAAATAATTTGTGCACACTACAAAGTGACAGTATATTTTTAAGGAAAGATACCTATTGTCCTTTGTCATTATACCTTGTGTTCAAAGTCCTGTAAATAAAGTGACATAAAAACCAACAGATTTTGTGGGCTTTATTTTTTTCTTCTTGTTTCTTCTAGTGATTATCCAAAAGCATTGGAATCATACTGTATCCAGTATCCAAAGCACAGTATCCATACCATTTATGTAATGGACTTCCATCATTTTAACTTCAGAGAACATACCTGTTCTAATACTTAGTAGCTAATACGTCAACTCAATAGATACTCCTTATTCAGCATGCCTTCAATTTCCAACAACTATCATAGTTGATCAGCTGTGGGATTTGCAAAATTTAATTGCATTCCTAGAGCTGTAGGGACATCTTCCTTTTTTTTTTTAACCTGTCCTTACATATTGAAAAAATCTCCTTACTCATTGCTGAAATCTGAACAAATATTAATTAAAAACTTCTTATTACAGGGCCAGAGGAAAATTTAGTGACTTCTCTTGACTAACATCTTGAAAATAGAAAGCCTAATAAACATTGAATGATGTTAATGTTGCTTTGCTTCAGGTTGTCAGAATGAGTCTTCTCTTCAAGTCAAGTCAAGTCAAGGGACTTAAAAGGACTGTAACAAACACCAGAACATTTTGGGTTAGGCTAGTTGTTGTCTAACTTGTTAGTTTTTGATTAAGTGATTCAGTGATTCTCCCTCTTCTAGGTGCTGACTGGTGAAGATTTGAGAACTTAAGAAGAACAGATACTATGAGCAGCATCACGTACATTAAACTGGTTATATGCATGACAGAAGAATAACTACTGGGGGAAAAATCAGAAGACGTGATCCCTTGTGTATGTGCCACTCACAGAGATGATGGGCAAGAGCTTTCAAACTAGTGGATGCCACCTCTTGAATTATTTCTTCAGATGACAGTCAGCAGTAGGCTTACTAGCTGTCAGAAATGTCACTTGTCTACTTGAGCAGCTAAAGGGTGAACTCAGCATGGATTTACATGTGTGGGCATTGACTCTTTCATCTGGAAGCTGTCTCCACTCCTAGCCACTTGACAGGACTCAGTGAATATCTTCCTCAGGGTCCAGACACTATCTGGTGTAGGTGTCTAGATGTTTATGAGACAGACATCTGGCAGTCAAACGCATTGGCTTCACTGCCAGCTCTGCTCCCTGCCTACTACTCTGTAGTTTTTGGAGAGTGGGAAAGAGTGTTCACTGTTCAGTGGCTGCAGAGCTCCATTCCCAGCACAAGGCTGCTGTCAGGTTGAAGGTCAGAAAGTCTTCTAAAAAGCACTCTGGCAATTATTGGGTTGAAAGGTAGTGGTATCTTGAGAGTGATGAGGTTCTTTATGGGGTGTTTTTTGGCCCAGGAACCAGTTGCCAAAAGCCTCAATGTGCCGTGCAGATGAGCAGACAAAAAACACAGGTAATCTGGAATAGCAGCCCACATACCCACAGAGCATGCAGATGTAAATGCCATAGTATTTGCTCTCTGTATTCACGCTTGGTCCTCTTCAAATCTGCACTACTTAGTGATCTGAAGGCATAGGAATTCCCTTTAAATTAACACGGATACATGGTGTTAGGTATAAATGGAACCCTTTTTCTCCTAAAAGCTTTTTTCTTGTTTAATTTAGCTTTTTGTTATGTTAAACACTCATTATACCTGTAATTCCCTGATTTAGAGTTCTCCTTAGTAACACCTGAGAACAAAATCACAGATAACAACGTATTTTTAAATCAAATGTGTTCTTAAAATATATACAGAAATCCAGTAAGTTTTTTATTTACTTCATTTAAACTATCTTAACTTCTTAAAAGACACAGTGTGGTTATCTGTACATCATACTATGTATTATTGTATTATTATCTCAGGGATAAGGCTTTACCATCGTTAAGTACTTGTATGTGCACTGTTGCACAGAATATTAAAGACATCCAGATAAAATATGCCTGTTGAAAAGAAAAAAATATCTTTTGGATCTGTTCTATAGGCTCTAAGCCTGCTTGGTTTGGTTTATCAATTGTGTATATGTATGAAAAATTTCAGCCAAACAAAAAAAAAAAAAAAGTTTTTCGAGTCATAGAATTTTTTTTCACTGGTACACAAGTAAAACATTTACTTTATTGAAAAGAAAATTAATACAAAATCTGGGGAAGATTACAAAATTAAAATGAAAATAACCTCATTGAAATTAGGCAGCTACCAGAACAGCTATAAGAGACATCAAAGTGCACATTTCACAGCACGGACAGCACACACCCCAGAATATTTATCATTAACATTGATTATGCAATGGAAAAACACAAGTTAGCTGAAGTAATATGCTCACTCACAGAACAATAACTTTTGAAACTAGCAACTGGATATTAACAACAATGCATAATTTCATGATTTTCTCTTCCCCAACTGTCATTTTTATTTTAGAAGTTTTTGGCCTGACTACTTTGTTCTACTTCTCCTTATAGGGAATCAAGTCTTAAGAGATGGAAGTTGCATACCAGATATTTTCTCCTTTTCTTTCCCTAAATTAAAAAAAGGTTTACCTTTAGGAACAAAATTGAGCAATTAAGATAAATACCCAGAAATTTTTTTCACTTAGACAAGATAGTGTCAATGCAAGCTGAATTTAGTACTTCTTATCTAGACACTAAAGTGCTTATAAATGAGAAAATTAATTCTGTTTGCTAGTGATATCCAGGATAAAAATAGCATGGTAGTGAAACAAAACACAGCCAATGTTCCTGATGATAGCTAAATGGCCTAGAAATGTAATAGAAATGAATTCTATGTACAATATCTTCTTCTCACATGCTCTCACTTTCTGAGTTATCCTGTACTATAACATTAGACTCAAAAGTAGACTAGTTAATAGAATGTAGTCTTTGCTTCAAGCTAGAGATATGCTACTAGATCTGGAATTGATGTTTGGGGATTTGGTCATGATTGTTTTGTTGGAAACAAACCCTGGATTTCATTCATTAACTGTATTCATCATTACTTCACGAGATTAACCACAAAAGGCAACTCTCATATTTTGAGTAACATTAGGTTAAATATGTCATAGGAAACTTTTCTGCTGAATACTGAATGTACTTTCAGAACTAAATTTAATCAAGAGATCGGTTGGTTTTCACGTTCAGTTTCCTCTTTCATAGACAGAGAAGATTTTATTCTGTGGTTATTCCCTTAGTTTGCAGAAATTAAAGCGTATATAAGAAAAATCAATCTAGAATCCATTAAAAAAAAAATCAACTATCAGAAAGAAGCATTAACAGGATAGCCTAATGAAAACAAAGAATAAGCTGCAAAGAGGATCTACTTAATTTATCCTAAGAAATGTTTACATGGAATATTAATAATGTCATGAAAGGAAGTTAGTTTGACTATTGTTACTAATTATACTGATGCCGTGAAGAAGCCAGTCAGGACTCAATAGCCAATGACACTATTAAGCAGGTATTCTTTATTGCAGTTCTGGGGAACACGGGGGAGTTCTCCACCAAATGTGCCCACCTCAGCCTTTGGATTTTCAGCTTATATTTACAAAAAACTTGAATATTCATCATATGTCCAGGAAAGGGTCCACCTATAGTCCCGTCCTGGTACACCGAAGTTACGTCTCCGTCATGTTTCTTTTGGTATCCTCTTGCTTCCTTCAATGGTCATTAGGGATTGCTGTTAGATTAAGATACAAACTTTCCTTCTGGTGTACCTTTACTCCTGGGTCCTTGGACAAGATGAAAACTGGCCTAAAACCTCTGTCATCCCAGATAACAGTTTTGTTCAGGGCTAGGCAGGCCTTGTAATTATCAGTGGTGTACAATGTCCAAATGTTCAAGCGTAGAACTAATGTAATAGCTTTGTCATAATCATTTTGTTTAGGTACATACCCGCCTTTAAACTATCAGCTCTAAGCAATCGTTATGCTACAAGAAATAGCTGTGTCTTTCTAATAGTTCTGTTTGTGAGCTTTCAATACTAGTAGTTTTCATAAAACTGTATGTGCAATTTTCCAACTAATATTGAAAGTTTTAATAAGCAAGCTTCCATAATCTAAACTTACCTATATACATATGAATCAATACAGAGATTGAAAGATTTTCAATGAATGAACTACACTTTAAAGTAACTCTTGAGTATCCAGAAGAGCAAACTTCAAGTACTTGAGAAGTTTATAATCCTTCTTGGGAAGTTAACATCACTGGCCATACGCAGGCGTATAGTGAAATTAATTTTGTTATGTGAAGGAAAAATCACTCTTTTTTAAATCCTCAAGAGCATTATTTTTCAAAGCATCTTTCCATTACTTATAGTGAAATGCTTCAAATGGTATACTGTATCCTTCCCCCCAGTGTATATTGAATACAGCCATTGAGTCAGCATTTTTAGCATTTAAAGAAATCTAATGCTGCTATCAATTGTATTCTTTGGTAAGTGATTTCAAGTCAAAAACCACAGTATCGATTAGATCCCAGTTTTGAAAAAAATAAACAAACTGAACAGCTATTGTTTTATTTTTCTGTGCATATATATGTATATACATTCATGTGTCAGTGTATGTATGCGTATATGTGCATAGTTGCTTATTTTGACAAATATGGTTTGACTAACTCCTCCAGGGAATGGTGCCATTAATCAGCTAACCATGAGTGTAAAAATTGTCATTTAATTCATTGTCAGAATACACAGAGCCATTTTACCTAACTGATGTTTAAAATGAGTGGAGAGTCTGAATGCTATTTACGGATTGGAAATTGATTTTCTAAAATACAAAATGAAACTCAAAAGTCATTAAGTACGCATCCTTGCTACTGTCCTTTGCTCTATGCAGTGAAATCTTTCTAAAGTTTGAGATGTTTATAGTTCTGGAGCTGACTGAACTCTGAGGCACTTCTCTCTGAAGTAGACACTGTGATCCCTATTGCTCCTGACAGTTTTGGCAGGCAACAGAGAGCCCATGCCATGAGTAAGTGCATAGCTTTGTGTTATTTAGGTGTCATTGCACAAGGCTGTTTTACCCGTATCACAGAAATCTCAGGGTACTTCTACTTAAGTCTTTGAATACTGTGATTACTTCAGTAAGCTTATAATGTTGAAGGGTATCTCCATAGAAACACACCTATCTATATGCATATGTAGGACATAGATATACATGTAAGCATTAAAAAAAAAGTTAATTAAATAGCCTAATAGTTTCTTTCTTAAGAACACTGATTTGATTCTTTCTGCTTCTGAAGACAAGATTTAATTTACTGTCATTGATGTGGGCAATGTATCTTGCAGCTTTCAGGTAGCAACTTGACTTCTACCTAATAATCCTCACTCTTCTAAAAAAGCACATTCTCCAATATGCATATCCTCCTATCCAAGCAACTTGTCCAGACAAATTGCACTGGCAACTAGTGAACCTCTTTTAGCATTAATGTCTTAGCAAAGCATGTGGCTGATTTTACCAGAGGCAGACTCCAATCTAGCCTTGAATTTAACACTTGTTCACTGACATAGAGAACTTTGAAACTATTTTCAATTTGGTGTGTCCTCATAAAAGGCAGACAGAGAGCCAGTGGTAGAAAAATAAAGAAAAAACATATTTTCATGTTATTATAAATTAATATTAGAAAAAAATACAACAAAAATCAAAGAGCAGAAGTGCACAATTATTTCTTGGACAGGTTTTGTATCTATCTTCTTGTGTCTTTGCAGACTGATTGCAAAAAGAAAGCTAAACATAATGATTAAAACAAGAAATATGAGTTCCAGAGAATAAGGTTTGGCAAGATCTTGAAACTTCTCTAAGATGTACATTCTTCCAGGTTTTGACTGATGCTGAATCAACTGTTTTGCAAATATAGATGTTCTGATTATTACATTTTAATTTGATAATTCCTGTTTTAAAAATATGATTTTTAAAGAAGCAATATTGGTGAGTGACAAATTTTTATAGTTCAGTACGTACTTCAAAAGCATGGCTTATTATTGTATCTTGTAGAGATTTAACTTTTTTTTTTTACAATAAAATGCCCTCTTGCAATTTTTATTATACCTTCCCACTTTGGAGATTTAGTAATACACAGTTAGAAAAGACAGCAAAATAGTAGTTCCTTAAAGAGTTTAATATGGGAGGTTACAAGAAACATAAGAAACATTCTTTGCCTTACCAGACATCTGACCAACATGAGAACAGAGAGTTTCACAGAGCCTGTCATAGTCTCAGTCCACATCTTCACATACCCCTCAGTGCCATGTCCATATAAAACCTTCTCAGGCAGATTTTGAATGTGTGTGCTGGCCTCCAGCAGAGTCTCCTCCTTGTTTTTTAGTATGACTCTTGAACCTAAAATTCATGGAATCACAGAAAAAATTAATTAGGTTGAGACCTTTAGAAGTTATTTTGTCCAAACTCAAATGCAAGGCTAACTTCAAAGACAGATTTGGCCTTTGCAACTATGGCTATTCCACTGTTCGTCTGAGTGACCTCTCCTTGTATGTAATCATTCTCATCACAAAGAATGTCTTTCCAGTTATATCTACATACAATACTATAGTTGCAGATAAATGACAGTAGTTACATTAGTAAGACCTGTTAAGAAAAGAAGCCCCTCTTTTAAAAAGGCACAAAGTCTCATGTTCCAAAACTAACAGCTGTTGTGCAATCATGGTCACATCTTAAAAAAAATACTTCTAATTTTACATTTCTTTGTTGTCTATATTATTTTGGGAATTGTAAATAGTTCTTCAAGTCTGAGACACCAGGAAGTTTGTGATCACTTTTGAAGATTAGGCTTTAGGTATTTCTAGGCTTCACTTCCTTCACTTGAAAATTTAGAATACAGTATTAGGCACGTTAATTGTAAAAAATCAGAATAATTCTATTTATTGGCTTAGAATGTTGAATTTAAACTGCTGGTATTTGCGGATTTCCACTAACAGCACTCTCCACCATCAAACGTACCTGTCACTGTTCTGGAACATTTGTTATCCACAGCTCTCTTCCAGAGCTCCACTTATATGAGCAAGACTGTTATCCTTGCAACTTTACAAAGTACAGGCTACTGCTCCATTTCTGAGTTGTAATCAGACACAAAGTATGAGATGCTTTCTTTGCAGCTACAATGGGTTATAAAATACAGTTTCAATTGTACTGCCAATGTGCTGTATGGATTTCTCTTCACAGCCTTGACTCTCTCACAAGATTAGTTTTCTTCAAACCGGTAATAAGAATGGCTAAAAAATTCTTTTTTGAAAACTGGAATTTAGACTGAGTGTGTATGCATGTATGTGTGCATTTGTAATTAGTTATGAATCCAGACAATTGCACACATCAGTGACAGAACTCAGCTAGCTTTCATAGCCAGTGGAAAGGCAAAGTAGTTTCACCTTAATTTTATCATTTGCCTATGTAAAAATAGAAGTCAGATAGAGAAGCTTTTGAAAACTTTACATCTTCATAAGCAATTGTGAAGCCAACATCATAAAATTGATAAAAATACTAAAGTTTTTCAAAAATCTATATTCAATGCTTCCTCCAGCACTAGGTATCATTAGACATCTATCTTTACGGCTTTTAAGTTATCAAGCTTTTTGAAATATAATATTTAACTTGGGAAAATACATTCCATGTATATTTTCTGTTTCAAATACAAAACCACAGGTATTTAAGGTTTACACCTTAAACAAAATTAGGATCTATAATCACTGTAATAACAAAAAATTAACTGAATGGTTTTCTGTGAGAACAAAACTTTCCAAAATCAATCAGATTTTTCTTTTTTTTCATTCACAGCTGCAAGCTGAATAGAAAAAAAGTTTGTTTCTAAGGAAGGAATATATTTGTATTTGCTAATAAGGGACATGATTTAGGGAAGAATACTACAGTGTCTATAAAACATTACACAAGTGGTTTGTACTGGCATCACAGTAAATTATCTAGTGGTGTCTGCTTTTTCTGTGCTTTACCATGAAGGGCATTTTTCAAATAATTGATATAAACTTTGTAAGCGTTCCTGACTCCAAAGCAAAAAAATCCTCAGTTGCAATTTAAAAAAAAAATAATAATTGTTCTGAAAGCATGTTTCTGACCTTTTTAAAGTCCTGGAATTTTGTACTCAGAACCATGATCTTTAACACGAATCTCCACATGGCTATGATACATATCCAGTGCCAATAAACAGAAAGGCATGCCGTGCAAATTATATCTAATTTTGTGCTGCATTCCCCACACCATGTTGTGAATCACATTAGCGTTTCTGTGGTCAAGTCATATACTCTGTTAGGCCAGGCAGCACATGATGCTACTCCCCTACAAATCATAATTACCATCTGTAGATTTTATCTGCTGTTCAAGAGAAACCCATAATTAATGATTAAGCCAAACAGATCTGATATAATGCTAGAGTCTTCCAAGTTGCATAAGCATCCACTAATCAAACCCCTTTAAAGTTCTCACTGCTGCATAAGCTGCTGTATGTATTTTCAGAAAAGTGCATCTTCTGAGAAAATTTAGAAAAATGTCACAAACATTTCCAAGACCTTGGAGTCTCACATGCACTCCCCATTGCTTTGCTGAGTGTCTGAAAGCTTTCTGATATATCATTGGTCATGGAAGACAATTCTTCATCCCATTCTCATAGGGCTATTTCTAAACTTGTACATGCATGTTCCATGACAATAAGCTCCCATACCTTCATTTTAGGAAGTTGTACAATTCTAATGTATCACGGTAATCTCGGATTTGTATTTTCCACACATAGACATATACATCTTGACGTTATCTACATTAGAATTGAATCAAGGACTATTTCTTTTGACAGTGGTTATATTCAATTAAATATTTTAATTTTCAGTTGGAGATGAGACTTGGAGAAGATCTGAGTTTGCAGATAGGGATATTACTTTTAATGAAAACAGAAATTAATAAGCATCAGGTATCAGTGAAGAAACAGGGTGAACAGCAAAAAGATATCGAAATATTATTTGACTTTTTGTGGTGCTTCATTTTTTCTGTCTTAAAGAAAGATAAAATAATCTTGTAGAACAGTATCCTCCACGTACAGAACTCAATGAAATACTTGCTTTACTTTATATGTCCTATAATCCTGCAGTGAAATATCCCATAACCAGGCTGTTCTCTGTAAAGTGGTGTTTGTTCAGTCTGACTTGCTTCGCAGTCTCAATCCTTTTGGTTGTTCTATCAGTCTCATAAAAGAAAAATAACCAAGAAGATATTTGGGGGAGTCTTTATTATGCAGGAAAGAAAGGCAGAGAAGAAATGCCTCCTTTGCTACCGGTCAAAACTTTCTGCTGCTGGAAAAAGTGCATTATTCCCACATGTTCTCTCTGTGAGTAACAAAGGAGTGGGAGCAATTTGTTAAATGACCTTATCACCAAGAAGCATGTAGCTATTAAAACAGACTTATCAATTTTGCAGTATATAGATGCATATTGATTTTCTTTCAAGCATCAGTAAATTGTACTAATTCTGTGGACCAGATTATACAGATTTTTTTTTTTGTTAAACAACAAAAGAAAATTTGACTCAGCAAGTGTGATGAGAAGTATACTTCTACACAAAACAAATTATTTGTACCTTTAAAAAAAACCACAGAAGCAATTCTGTCCATTTACTTTCTTACATATGGACGCATATTCCATCATGAGAATAGCAATATACTCGTTTCATTCTGGAGCAAAAAGAAAAAAAAAGAGTTATGATCCTTCAGATGACATATCAAGGACATGCTGTAGTTTTTCAAATACACACACTGTTCACCACAGATGACTAGTTTCCGCTTTTACCTATACTGTATGAGGTTGCACCACTCCCGCTCTCCACAGGTTGCCAGCTCTCCACAGACTCCGTCTCTTGATTCTTCAAAGGTGGCTGCCTTCTCACTAGGCCATACGACCACTGGCTGCTCTAGAAGCTGCCCAAGTCCTCTGCCTCACCCAATTACTCTTAATCACACCCTTGGACTTGTCATGTGGGGTTTTCTGATCAGAGGGCTGGAACAATTAGCAAGAGGTGACAGTGGAACACAATTTGGTATCTCATAGCCCTGCAACCTGAGAAATCCAGATGTCCAGGACACAACTCCTCTCTCCATATAGTTCATCAATATCATGCACTTTTTTATGAGTTATCATCTCTGTCTTGCACCTGTAAAGTATTTAAAGTGGTTAATGGCTTTATCCATACACTAAGCATAAGCATTAGCATTTGTCATTAGCAGCCTCATGCATTCAGTTTATGCTGCATTGCTTTGAACATTATTTCCCATATAATATTTCAGGTGTCCTGCATAGTTAGCGCTGTGATTGACTGCAGACATCCTGCTCATTAGTCCTTCATCAGGCTGACACTTCTAGGCACTGCAGGAGTTCAACTGCATAGCTATGTGGTTGGAATTCTTGCTCTCCAGGACTGTATGACATTTCTTTAGCCTAAATTCTGAGGTCATTTCTTGGAAGTAGTTGGTTATTTGAAATATAATTTTGGGTATCTGTCACAAAAATTACTTCAACAGCCTCATACCTTAGATAACTACTAATACCTCTGTTTCACCTCTATTCTGCGGGAATTGTTGGAAAGTGAACCTTCCCGAATCTGGACCTCCCTCCAAAGGATTACAGAAAATACAGGCAAGCTCAGACTTTGTTTCTTGAATCTCAACCCTGCAAATACCACAGCTCTCAGAGATGTGCTCTGGTAGAAATAGTTAAAATGACTTAAGGCAATATTGCTTCCCAGGTTTAAGCTCTGGCTCTTGGCCAGAGATTGCTGCAAGGAATGTTTAGCTTAGAGGTGAGGTTAGTTTGTACTGAGATAAAAGACTATAAATTGGGGGAGGAGAGACACAAATACATGTCCTGTTCTATTATGGAGATGGTAAGTGCTGTGAAAGAGTCTGACATACTGCCAGGGGTGTTAATCTCTCATTTATTAATTATAATTCACTAGATACTACTTGGCAGAACCCTTAGGAACTCAAATAATTTTACGTGGTTGACTGACAGATTTTTTGTGTGTTGTTTAGGGCTACTTACATGTATAAACTCATTTGCTTGCCCAGACCCATTTGGCATGAAGGGTAAAATCTACTGGACTGATTTTTGGTGTGCTAAATCTGTCTAACTAATACATTTATCCGGTCATAAAGAGGACAACAATAGCTGAGCACAAGCATGCCACTCAGCCTGACAAGCCCAAGGACACTGAAGATTTTACAAGACAGCACAAGTCATAGAAAATGACAGGCTATATGCTTAAATATAAACCAAAGTCCATCAAAAGAATTTAGCATTTCTAGTAGCAACAATCAAGTTACCAAAACTAAACACTATTAGTTCAAAAGATGACAGAAGCAAAAATGAGACACATTTGAAAGCTCTGAGTAGCTGCAAAAATAAAAGTCAGACTTCAAGTTCTACTCTTACCTGAAATATATTGCCTGCAGAGAAACCCCACCCTCAACCATAAAAAAATGAAATCCCATTAAAATATACTGAGACTAAAAGAAGAAAAAAGGGACAAAATGTTCAAGTGTCATTTTTAGCATTCTCAAATGCATATTCAGCCTTTTTTCCTTAGTTTCTAGAATCAAGCAATTAAATGAAGTTCAGTAGTAGTACTAGTCTGTAGGGTTGCAGGGAAGTTAGAAAATGACATTTTAAAAGACCTGGTATTTAGACAGCAGATAAAAATGGATCATGTATCTAGACATTTCCAAGTTTATCTTTCTAAAAAAGGTAGCAATGAACTCTTTCAAGGTCTCAACACACAGATGCATCAGAAAAAAAGTAACCTTGTTTCCAGCATTGCCTTTCAGAATTGTGGCCTGATTTTTGTTTCCTTTTCATGGCTGTGCATCTGGCCCGAAGTCTATTGATGCTGGAGATTGTGAACTCTATCAGCAATCAGACTCATGCAAAAAAAACATTTCTCTTTCAGAAATTTATTTTCAATATAGAGGGAAAATTGAAGGGCATTGGAGGTAGAAATTCCTTATATATATCAGATGGGAGAGGCAGTAGGCATTTGTTGGATGCTGTTGCCTACAACAAAAGTGGACTGGCTTGCTTCCACGATACTCATGTAAAAAATATTGAAATTAATGAGTCATTGAATGGTTTTCAGAGCATTTTAAAGAGAGATCTAGAGGCGCAGCAACACAACTAAGTGTAATGGAGAGAAAAAATGAGGTGGTAGTGAACAACTGTCACTATGTAACATCAATAACCGTTAGATTAAATGATGAGATCAAAATACATGTCAAGCAAATAACCAACTTACATTCTGATTAATGAACGGAAATGGTACTAACTACAATCCATGTTGACAAAAATGCAGTTACAAAATAAACATTGTTCAATAGAGTACAAAAATATTTTGCTATGGTAGGAATGTTTATTTTCTAACTAACCAGCTCATTGTTTTCAAGCATTACATTCCCAGTATTGCCATAGTGAACATGCAGCAATTCTAGCAATGCTAGACGGTTATCTCGCTAACACCCAAAGTAGAACAACAGAATTTGTTTCCAGCCTTACTCCCCGAGCGTGGATTAACAGCCTTCTGTTATTATTTATTTGAAGTCTGACGCTTTCACAGAACGTGATGCCTTTCTGGAAGCTCACCAAGGGCTTCGGCAGCCACTCCCACACCTGACCTCCCGAAGGCTCTCCTGTCATTCCTCAGCGCTGCTTTACCTTCGAGCCACTCAAAAAAGCCAGACCCGACTCTTTCACTGCCGACTCTCCGCGACGCGGTGTGAACGTGTTTCTGTTTCACTCAGAGCATTTAGCGCTGCCAAACTCGGGCAGAGCTACAAGGTCGGTTCGCTAGATGTCGGAAGTCTGCCCGTCTAAACTCTTCTGACCTAGGCGCCTCCGCCCGCCCAGCGCCCGCTCCGGCCGCACGGGGCTCCAGCGCGCACAGGGTTCGCTCCCACCGGGCGCTACCGCCGGGCGGCGCCGCGGCCACTCCGGCTACGCGGTGTCCTCGCGGGCGCGGAAGCCTCGGCCAGCCCGCCATCAGTCGTTTAGAGCAAAGAATTGTTCCCTCCCCTCCTGCCTCCCAAACCCGCTTCCTGCCCTCACCGCCACGCTTACTCCCTAGCCACTCGCCGCGCCCTCAGTTCGCGGGCGGCCCGGGACGGTGGCTGCGACGGCGGCGGGGGCGGAAGGCGGCCCCTGGGCGGTCCCGATTGGCGCAGCCGGCGCACGTGGGGCCGCCCTCACGCCTCGGCGCTGGCCGCGCGGCGGCTACCGCCGTGGGGCACAGCACGGCACAGCACGGCACGGCACGGCACGGCGCTCCGCGGGGGTCTCCGCGGGTCTGCGCGCACCGCCCACGCCTGCGGCGAGGAGAGGAGCCTATCCGTCGGAAAGGTAGGTGTGGGTGGTGGCAGCTTCCCCCGCTGCGGGGCGGGTGGGGACCGTGCTCGCCCCCTCCCTCGGTGGTGGCGCCGCGCCCACCCCGTTGGGGCTGCAGGCTGCCACGGCGCCCACGGAGGGAACTCTCTGAGAAAGCGGGGCAGAGAGTTAACGACTAACTCCATACCAGCGTTCCCCACCTCCACCCCGGCGCGGGGGCTTCGAGCGTGCCGGGGCGAGGTAGTTGGGTCTGCGCCCTCGAGACTAGGAGGTTGTTCCCGGGCCGCTTGGTGGGGTGGGGTGGGATGGGGCGGAGCGGGGGCGGCCGCCGCCGGAGCCCGTGCAGCTCCGCGGCTTGGGGTTGCCGCTCGCCAGCAGCTGAGGTGGGCGAGCCCTCCGTCCCTCACCGTCGGAGCGGAGCGGCGGGTGGATCTCGGTCCTGCAGTCACTCTTCGGGAGAAGGCTTTGCACCCGCACCGGGCCAAAAGCCTTCTCTAGTGCATCCCAATAGCGGTCGTTCCACCGTCCTTCCTCCTGGGGAGATTCATCGGCTGGCGAAGAGGGGCACAAAACCTGTCAGCAAACGTTAAGCGGACCTAGGCGTCTGCACAGTGTTTTAGGAGTAGCTTTGACAGTCCATTGAGACGGCCACCTCTGCTTTCCCTGCCTTTTGTTTGAACTAGCTTTGCTAATGGAAAAGTAGAACTTAGAACATCCATTTTCTTTATTCTTTTGTCTTGCCTTGATGCTCCTCAAGTCAAGTTAAAGGAAATACTTAACCTTTCAATTTTTTTTTCCATTTTATTTTGTCCTCTGAGAAATGGAGGAGTTTAGGCTTTAGGAATTACATCGCTTTGCAGATCCCTCTATCTTTCTCTAAATATAAGCTGTCTTCCAGGATCTCTTCAGCTTGGCTATTTTCTTTTTGTGAGTCAGAACTAGTGTTACTGCTTTTCATTGCTTGAAGAGACCCATGGCATCTCTCTCAAGAGTTTTTAGAGTTGTTCATGTGGTGGAGATTATCTGGTGTCTTGTCATTAAGGTTACTGAAGCAGACAGGATCGTAGTCTTTTCTACCCTGAAATACTGGAAGATGGCAATATAGTATCTTTATTTTCTTTTGGTTATGACATCAACTCAAAGCTGCAGCATCTAACTTGTAGAGGAGGTCTCTGACCTGCCATCAATTTTGAGAAGAGTGAGCAGAGAGCAGGGAAGTTATACCTTGCTGTTGATGCATTTCTATCAAGTCATAGGTTTCTTTTCCTCATGTCTAGTTTCCAAGCACCCTTTAACTCCTGATTTTTTCTGTAAGTGTAGGTAGCTACTTAATGAGGCTATAAACCCATAACAACACACTTGGAGTTTTAAGTAGTGAACACAAAATTAATAATAGAGGTAGTTTGAATGTGGATAAACATGACAGTGAGTTGCAGTTTTTTTCCCCATCCTCTGTAAAATACAACTTTTCATTATTTTGCCCCTAGGTAAAATGATCCCCTGTGGGGTTGATGATAGTCTGCTTGATAAATTACTTGAAAAAGATCTCTCTCACTGAAATGTTTTAGGGCTTTTCTGCCTGGGGGAATGCAGCTATGGTGTAGTCATGCCATACTAATTTCCCTTGTGCATACACTTAATTTTCTTTAAGAATATGCCTTAAAAATTGGATGTCACCTTTAAAGATGCACTAAGATAAATCAATGAAAATAAAAAATACTGTGCCATTTTTAAAATAGAGTGAAAGCACTATTTTGGAAGTTAGCCCAATCACCATTTTGTGATAGCTTTTCCAGGTGAAGGAATTTCCAGATGGAAAAAGGTCTGTTAATAATTGTGCTATGGAAAGTAAGGGTTATTTTAGACCTGAGTAAGAGTGTTTGCTGTGAGCTCTGAGGTTGATGTTAAAGCATTTCATTTCTCTTCAGGTTTCTGAGTGCCCCTCTAGACATGGTCTGGATCTGAACATCTAGAGTCAAGGAAGTGTAATAACATAATAATGTGTGCTCTAGGAGGCCCAGAAATAATTATTTTTTTTCTTTTTCTTCCAGATATATATTCAGATCACCTCTTGTATGCAGGTAGGATTACTAGGGAGTGAGGATAATATAAAAATAAGCTAAATACAAACCCCTCAGTATGAAGAGGTTTTTTGTCACCCACTTAATTGAGCACTTACACTGGAAGTTCACTTCTTAAGATGAATTTGTCAATAGATATTTATTATGTTTGTACAGTTGTTAGTAAATTAAAGCGTACCTTTTAGAACTTGAAATACCATTTTCTAAGAAAAAACACAGTTTTAAAGATGACTTCTGTTTTATTATGAATAAAATTCTGTGATATGCGGTTTCTGGAAAACGGTAGCTGTCAGTCTGTTTTGGGAGGAGGTGTGCTGTCTGAGAAGTCCAATTGTTCTTTCTTTCTTATTTTCTTCCCTTGCAATTTCATGTTCCTTTCCAATGTACAACATTGCCAAGGTTATACAGAAGTATTTTAGTCACAGCTCTGTAAGCTTGTGTTTGGATAGCGTGATGGTAAGACAAATTGATTCCTCCTGTTTTTAACCAAACAGGAATGCTTTAGCTCATGCGTGTACAAAGCCAAATCAAGTCCTTCAAGAGAACACTTAACTTGCTTAGTTCTCGACTGACAGTCTCTAGTGATGTTGGGGATTTTAAAAATGGATGAACTAAAAATCCCTGGCATTAATTTGTGTTGTACTCAGAAATGCTAGTGAATTCGTTAGTACACCTTTGCATGTGACTGTAGCAGGCCATGCTGTGTTGACTGTATAGAAGCATGTTTAAATTTAAATTTGGGGGTGATTATTTTTCTGTTGTTCTGGGTCAGGAGCAACTAAACTAGTTTTGGGGGTTTTTTGGTATCCTAGAAAAACATTTTAAACTTTGAAAAAAGAACAAAATAGTAAAAACAGTTCAAAACAAGAAATATGTTAGGTTTTCTTGCCTGAATGATGTCATTGAATGTTGTGACTGTGATGTCAAGGGAGGAACCCTGGTTTTAGGGTGAAGAGGAAAAGATATTGCTTATTCCTGTTAGGTTTGTGTTTTGTTTTTGTTTTTTTTTTTTTTTTTTCCAATCATCTCCTCTTAAGTAAGCTGCTATAACAGAAATGAATGTTGATTTCTTTGGAAGCAAAGGCATTTCTGAGGCTATATGTAGCAGAAATAAACTTGTGAAATGTACTCACTGGGTAACTGAGGGGAGAAAGGAGACCAGACAATTTTACAAAATCATGGTATTCACACTCTTTCAAAACTACCAGTATCTTCCCCCCATCCTGAAATATCTTTTATGTGGTAGTTCATTTTCTTTCTGCAGGATGCATTTACTAGAGGTCCAGTTGACCTTCTGAATCACAGAATCTTAAGGGTTGGAAGGGATCTCGAGAGATCATCTAGTCCAACCCCCCTGCCAGAGCAGGATCACCTAGAGTCGGTCACACAGGAACTTGCCCAGATAGGTTTTGAATGTCCCCAGAGAAGCAGAGTCCACAGCCCATCTGGGCAGCCTGTTCCAGTGCTCTGTCACCCTTACAGTGAAGTTTTTCCTTATGTTTCTTTGGAACCTCTTATATTCCAGCTTATACCCATTGCCCCTTGTCCTATCATTGGCCATCATTTAGAAGAGCCTGGCTCCGTCCTTCTGATATCCACCTTTTACATATTTGTAAACATTAATGAGATCACCCCTCAGTCTTCTCCAAGCTGAAGAGCTCCAGCTCCCTCAGCCTTTTAGCATAAGGGAGATGATCCACTCCCTTAGTCATCTGTGGCCCTGCACTGAACTTTCTCCATCAGCTCCCTGTCTGTCTTGAACTGAGGAGCCCAGAACTGGACACAATATTCCAGATGTGGTCTCATGAGAGCAGAGTAGGGGGAGAGGAGAACCTCTCTCAACCTACTAACCACAGTGCTTCTAAATACAGCCCAGGATGCCATTGGTCTTCTTGGCCACAAGGACACATTACTGGCTCATGGTCATCCTGCTGTCCACCAAGACCCCCAGGTCCCTTTCCCCTACACTACTCTTTAGTTCATTCCCCAACCTGTACATGGTACATGGAGTTATTCTTTTCCCAGATGCAAGATGCTACACTTGCCCTTGTTGAATTTCATTAGATTTCTCCCTGCCCAATCCTCCAGCCTATCTGGGTATCCTTGAATGGCAGCACAGCCTTCTGGTGTGTAAGTCACTCCCCCCAGTTTAGTATCATCAGGAAACCTGCTGAATCTGGAGCTCAAAGATGTGTGATTTTTTTATTTTTCCTTGACCTACGTTAGATCCTATTATGTGTTCCTACTTTGCCTTTCATAATTTTTCTTTGGCAGATAGTATTCCCCCCCACACCCCCTTGACTATCTTATGTGGTAAACTTCAGATGCTTTCTCTTCTTTCTTTTTGCTTAGAGATTACATGTGATTCTTATATCTGTGAGGTTTCCAAGTAGAATAAAACTCAAGTGGTGTGATGACAGCCAGATCTCTTAATAATAAGGGAAACTCACTTGCAGTAGGTATCTCTACAAAATACTTCGGGTGGAGAGAATTTGCCAAACAGATTTCTGGGTAGTTTCAGTTTTTGTTGTGTCTGCATAAAACACTTCAGTTAAACCTGTATCAGTAATACTTGTATCAGTGTACCTGTATCAGATAAACTCGTTTTGAATTATATTTTAGTATAAGAAGTTAACCTACTGCTAGTGCAGTTAAATTGAATGAAAATAAGCCTGTTTAAATTGTGAATAAAACTGTGCAGCTGTGGAAACAATTCCTTTTCCTTGAAGTATCACCATAAGGTAAAATGGGAAATGTACCTTATAAACTTTGGTGCCTGCGTGCAGTTCAACTGTGAAAAATATCTTATCAATACTTAGCATTTCTTGGTGTTTTGGCTGTACAATAAGTTTATTAGTTTTATATTTTGGTTTTGGGTGTCCTGTTCACAGGCAATTCTATATTATATATGAAGGATGGTTTGGAAAATGTTTTTTGATTGCTTTGACCAATTACTTGGTCATAGAACCAAAACGGTAGTTCTCTAAGTGTGCTTACCTTTTTTTTGGGGGATTGTACCAGTACAAAATAAGAATTTTGTATCTTGGAAAATTGTGTTTTTGAGGAGGGGAAGAGCAAACACTTAGCAGTATGCAATCTACACTTTCAAACTCCCTCTTGGTAATTAATAGAAGTTGTAGAATGTTCCCAAGGTTCTTCTTGAGTTGTTTGACTTTTTGAGCCTTTATCTAAGCATGTCAACTTTTCTCTTCATTAAAAGAAACACAATGCTCACATCCATGGTTAGTCATACATAGAGAGAAATAATATGATAAATTATTGACAGACTACTCTTACCCTGTTAGGATTTCCTGATAGTTTATTAGTTATTTGAGCTTGTATGACAGGTTCCTGACACTGTAACACTAACTGTCCAAAGGTTCTGATATGCCCAGAAGTTAGCAACCAGTCTGTTAGCACCTTTGTATATAAAGTTGTCAACTAGCTTTGTGGAGTGAGAATTTTTTCACTGGAGGATAGCAATCAACTCCTCTCTCCAACAGCATCAGTTTTATTATTTTGTAGGAGTCTCACACTGGGGCTTTATTCTATCAGGCAGTAAGTACTGGAGAAGGCCTAGATACTCAGAAGAAATGTCCTTCACTTGTGCCTGGTAATGCAAAGGGACTTGCTGCTGCCTTCCTGGTTCCTTGCTGATAAGCAGCCAGTTGCAGATGGACTTTGTACCTGTGTCCTTTGTCACTTTTCTTTACTAAATGAAAGTTACGAGATTCAGAGAGACAAAAAAGTGTCTGGTGTCTTTCCACTGGGAAAGATGTCAAAAGGAAATTGCTGCTTGTAAATTTAGATGCTCACTAGGTAAGAAGGTGCTCCTGTCAAACATAGGAAGGTTTTGTTTGTTCTTTTCCCTTTGTTTTACAGGCAGATGGCTGAGTGAAGTCAGAGAGGCATTCACAGATGGAATAGTTCTTGGTTACTGGCCCTGAAATTTTCCTAACTTACGTTTTTCAGAGCCATCTTAAATGAGGACCTTTTACGAGTCATCCTAAATTGTGCCTAAACTATTTATTTTTGTCTTGATCAGCGCAGCTGTTCAGTTTCAGCTTAAACACACTTTCAACGTGTTGTTTCAGGAACTGTTATTCTTGACTGATTTTAGGAAAAGTCCAGCTTGAGAGACTGGAATCACGTGTCAATTCATTTAAAATTTTAAAACATCAGTTTTACTGTAGCCTGTTTGCATTTGCAGCTGTACAGAAGTGAGTGTCAGAGAAGCAAAGAATGATTCAACAGCATATGAAGTGCTGGGTACTTCCACATCACTAGTAATGTAGCATGATCTGTATTTGAAAGATGCAATCAAGACTGAATATTTACTTTTTTATTAATTATCTGGGTGACAAACTAATTTGGTTACGTTATGGTAGCTGACTGAGGATGCTTTAAGGTGGATTGTTCAAATCACTTTCAGTTTACCATGGCCACAAATATGCATACAGCAATTAATGACTGAAGTGTGTTTTTTTTGAAGATTCTCAATTAAATGAACTCCTATGGAAATTAGAGAAGAGGCTGTATTTGACTTCACTGGGACTTCAACAGAGCAGCTAGGCATGCTTTGTCACGTGGAATTAATTTACTTTTCTATCTGCTATGTACTTAGGTATGTTTCAGACATTCCTTTAATATGTAACTATGAGGCTAGGTGACATAGGTTTCTCAGATGCTAAGACTATAGTTACAGCATATAACCAATTCTTGAAAAACCAAAATCTAAGATTAAGGATTTTCCTTGTGGTGATGAGTTGTATCTTACAAAGCTATTAATTAACCTTTAAACTTGGAGGTCAATTCAAATTGCATTTGTGCTTTGGTCTGGGCTTAAAACTGGAGTCTGTTATGTCAGGCCTTGCATTACCTCTTGTGAGTCAACACTGTCCACTCCAGGCACCTGATTGTCCCTTGACCTGAGGTGTCCACATTTCCTGTCTAGCCAGTGGAAGGAGTTTGAAGCCCTGAGAGCATGAATTGTGGTGTTTCACAAAATAGTAATGGTATTACTTCAGTATTAGAAAACATGAACAGAAGTAGCTTTTGTGTGAGCTGGGAATAAGACAGTACAGTTTTGTGACTGTACTGTGTTAGATGATGTGATTTTTGGCACACCACTGTCCCTGCATACCTCAACAAGGTAATATGAGTTGTGGATGGTGCTTGTCCTCCGGGGGATTAGTTGCATGGGAGTGTCTCTTGGGAAAGCCTTATGAAGGTAAGAGAATTAACAGATCTGTGAAGGTTCTCAGGATTGAGACCTGTAACTTAATTGTAATGTCTTGATGAGATCTCAAATGTCACATTTAACATCTTAAAATGAATGTGGAACTTGTGTATCTTTAAATCAAAGCCCTTAAATGACAGAAGATTAATGTGCCAGTCCTTAAAGGAGTGAGAAACCAAACTGCCTATACCCTGATTAAGAAATCTAGTAGATGTGAGCTATTTATAGGGCACCTTCAGATCCTCAGAAGAATTACTGGGAAGAAGACTAGTTTCAGCTTCTGTTCAATTACTAGTGTTTCAGTTTAGGGGGACAAGAAATATGTAGTAAAAATGTTTTAGAGTCTGGTAGCTTTTATTTTTTTTCTTTAAAAATCATACATCTTAACTTCCTAAAAAGAAAACTTTGAGGATAACCTCTGTCAGCTAAGAAATGTCTTGATTCTTCTTTTATGGAAAAGATATGTATATGTAATTTATCTGTAATATGTGTATACAGACACATATTGGACTTAGTCATTGTATAAAATGAAACTGCTTTTTTGTGGTGGTTATTCTTGTGAAAGAAATGGTAATATTTTGGAGTGGGAGAATAAGTGCTTATAATAGGCCTTGTAAATGCCTTTTTTGTGGTTCCAAATGTCGGTGGGTCCAATCCTAAGTCTAGTTACTTGCATATGAATTTTTTAATTAATTCTACGTTTCTGTAGAAATGACTACTTATACCTGAGAGTGAGCTGGTATGGGCTGAGGTAAGAATTGATTCTGTTGTCCTAAGAGTGCAGTAAATGTGCTTTTGCATTGCTGTTAGGAAAGTGTTATAACATGGTTGCAACTCTGCTTCCCTTTCACTGCCACTAGTTTATTAGGGAGCTAACTTGGGTTTCTGGATGTTTGGGTAAATGAAGTAGGGAATTCTCCAGTTGTATAGAACATTTGTTATTTCCTATTTGTCCTCTATGGAAGATTGTGAAGCAGTGTATAGCCAAGATACTGAAACAGTTTGTGATTATCTGCTTGTTTCAAACAGTAATAGCTGATGCCTTCAAATTCTTTATCTGAAACCTTGAAGTAACTTTAAATATTGACTGGTTTTGTGTGTATGTGTGAAAGCAGTCTTATTATTCATTCAAAAGCTAACTGTGAATGATTTAAGATTTGTTCTTTGTATTCCATTTAGTTACAGGGAAAAGTGCAGGAATAGGTTGTGTTTGCTGGTAACCCAGGAACCGCTTGGAGTGTAAAGCAAGGCTTCCTTAGAGGCCTGTCCTATCAGAGCAGTGATAAGACTGAGAAATTCTGTCTAGCACTGGGCTGGTGTTCAGTGGCACCTTGCGCCTCCGGTCTGGAAGTGCTTACTAGGTGCTGAGCTCTCCCATACATCCAGGAGCTGGGTGTGGTGAACCTTTGTCGCTGAACTTGGTGACCTTAAGTGAATTGTTTAAGGTCATATTATCATTTGGTAATAAAACTGATGATAATGCAGCTTTTCATTTCCATTTTTATAGATTGTCAGTGTATCAAACTTCATGTTTCAGTCTTTTAAGCAGTTCAATGAAACTTGAAGTGAACTTGATGTGCATTTCAAGTCCTTTGGTATTTGAATTTTTTACTTAGGTCATGGAGAATCTTGCCCAGTTGTTACCAGACTTTGTCCCCTTTGCAGTTTATAACAAACAGTTGCTTAGCTTTCTAGAGTAAAATAGGCAATGACCTGATCTAAGTTGACCTGCTTCTGCAGAGGGGGTTGCACTAGATGATCACTAAAGGTCCCTTCCAACCCTACCATTCTATGATTCTATGTACATGGACAACATTCTTTGTGCATCTGTTGTCTTGCTCTGTAGTCTGACATAGTTGGCATGTACCTCGTCTCTGCCCCAGAAGGAAATGAAACTTCACAGATGGAGCAGTAAAAGCCACCCATGTTGAAGGTTTAGCGTCTGGATGTTCCACAGGTACCTGTTTTGGCAGCCAGAGTTACAAGAGTGCATTTGCTCACTTTCTGCTGGTGACGAAGTAAATCCAGGGTTAGTTTTCCATATGTTCCCTCCACTATGTGGATTTATTTTATGCTCTTACAATACAGGCTTGTTGGAACTTTAAGATGTGCCCAGCTTTTATGTGAGTGCTCTTATTAATTTTTGCCTTATCATTTCAACCCCTTCCTCCCCCCAAAAAACCAAGGTGATATGAGACAGAGGTAATAATTTATGTCTATTATGGCTTTAGAAAGGAATCTCATTCTTCTGAAAGAGGAGTAAATAATTTTGATTGACAATAAGAGAGGAATCCTTTTTATTTCATTTAATGAGCTGCCCAGGGAAAGTGGGGTAGTAGGAACTGGAAAACAGGAACCCAAACTGTGATGTATTGTAATAAGCTATTCTGAATAAACTCTTCTGAAAATGGAAAAGAAATGCTATAGGACTGTGAGATAGTGGAGCAGTCTCCCTATAAACATGTCTGATGGGGAGGAAGTGACACTTTGGTACCACTGAAACAGAGAGCTGCAGTGAGTAGCCTTATTAACATTGAGGCGTGGAAGCTGTTGGAGGTGTTTATCTGATTAATGAACCAGTCGCACTGGTTCAGCTGTCCTCACTCAATGATTATTCCCATGACCTGGTCTCAGCTGTGTGTTGTTCTGTCTAATCTCACTCTTTATATTTTCTGCCTTTATAATTTTGTCTATTCTTTACTGTTTCTCATCATTTTTCATCTTGTCCTTTGTATGTGTCTTTAATCATCAGGCTGCTCTCTTTAAAACCTCATTTAGCAGTCCACTAGGACTTTTTAAGGGATTTAGTAGATGTGTGTTTTTTCTGTCCTGCCTCACCTTAAACATTAAATTCTGCATCTTTGGATCAGAAAAAAAAAAAAAAAAGGTAGAGATGAATTTCTGTCATTGAGAGGGTAGTTCCCTCCTTTTCTCATTTTCTTGTTTCCTAATCTGAACAATCAGACTCTTTGAGCATATCTTGAAAACAAGGTATCTTTTGGGAAGAGCAAGATGTGACATTTCCTTTCTAGCTTCCATTTCTCTCTACTTTCCACTTTTCCTCCCTTTCACAAAGTTTCTTCCATCATTCTTGTGAGAGTTACATACTTAAAATAAAACAATGTAGTTACTGATAATATGGGATAGAAGGTAAATTCTGTAAGTGACACTGTGGTATATTCTGGGTATTTCCAGGTACATTACTACAGTCTGACAGGAGGATGTGAAATATTTCACACACATTGAGTGAACAATAGCTGTTAGGAATAAACACTTTCAAATTATCAGAGCTGGATAACCCGTTTCAGAAAATTCTAAATCAGAAAGCTGCAAAAACTGGGGATGGAATAAGAAATTGAATCGAGGGGAGGTCCTGTAATTACATTAAATAGATAACTAAAGGTTGCTCTTTATGCTGTAGTAAAGCAGAAGAAGCCAATTTGATGCCAGTGCTGAATGGTCAGTAAAAAGAAGAAAAAGACAAATTTGGGGTGGTGTGTGGTTGTTTGCCTCACAGTAAGGTGCTGGCCAGTTTAATATATATACTTTAATACTGTGCAGCGTCTTCTGTATGTAACAAAGCTTAAAATTGGAGCAATGTATGTTTAAAGTCAAGTGAAATAGATCAATTATCTTTTAGTCTTTCATTGAAAGGAGCAATTTCTTTCAGTGTAGGGTTATCTTATGTAACAACATAGAGGACATTGAAGAGCTGTTGTCTTTGTTGACTGGTGTTTTTCCTTGTTCTTCTAAGAAGTCTAAGGACTTTACTGCTAATATCTGTTATACTTCTGAAAATTATTAAGGGCTATTTTTAGTATACATAATTTGTAAATTATTTGGACACTTATCTATATCTGATACCTCTGCTTTTTAAGAGATGAACTTGTGTCGTTGCATATTGTGGGGTTTTATTAAATGTTTTATATTAATTTGAAAAGTGAGTCTTAAATATGAGTTGTCTTAACTTCAGACATCTCTGTGAATCTGCTCTTACATAGACTATGAAGCACAATAAAATGACTGGTCTGTTTGCAGATCTTCATTGTATTACCAGTACACAGAAAAACTTAGAATGAAAGTAGTCTGGGTACTATTATGTTTTGAATTGGTAATAAAAATCCTGGCAGATGAGTTATTGATTGGTCTGCTCTGTTTATAAAATAAATACTTTTCTTAATGTCTCTGGACTGAGCTGACATTCAAGCATTTCTTGGAAGATTTTTGAAAAGTTTATTAACAATAGTAGATCCTTGCTTGATTCCAGATGGAAATCTTTCAGTTCCCTTTGAGTCTCCTACAAAATTGTTCTTTCCTACTGTAAGCACATAGTCTCTCTCAAGTATATAAATGATACAAGAATTGTCAAGCTGAGCGAGTAACTAAAAATGAATTGCAAAGAATTCAAAGTATGCATCTGGCTATTAGGGCTATATCCACACTTTTCTGATAACATCCTTGTTTGAAAAACATCTCTTGCTTTTTCACTTGCTGTGCAGATGGCCATACAAAAGATAATAGCTCTTTGAGAAGGAAGCATCACTAGGCATAGCAGCTAAAAGCACAGTATGCACTTAACTGTGTCGTAAAACCTTTCTCTTGTATATTTAGAAGCAGTTTTCAATGATGCATCTTTTCTGCTTGTAAAATTGAACTGAAAACCATTAAAGAAGTTGAGAACAACATTTGTATCATGCTGTGTGCCTACTCTCATGGCTGTTGTATAATAGATGCTGATTTTTCCAGAGTTGCCTATGTATTCTTGAAGTACTTCCTGTCTGAAATTTTCTTGGAGAGACAGAGGTTTCTCAAATAGTAATAAATCCTGTAACCCTTCAGACATTTATGCTTTGCGAATTAGATGTTTGGTTCTTCAGGCAAATAGAGTAACCTATGAGGTTTCCGATTTTCTTTTTTTGTTAAGAAAAAAAATTCTGAACTTTTTATTTTACTCAGAACATTTTGTGATATTAACTTTGAAAATTTAGTTTGACTCCTGTGGAGAACGATCATATGTGTGTATATATGCATGTATATCACATCTGTGTCATCAGACCCTTTTAAAGATAATGTTTAGTGGTTCTTTTTTTTTTGAAACTTCTTTGCCTATCTGTGTGTGTTACGATTTATTGGTGTTCTTACTGTACCTATTATGCTTGATACAATCTGTTAGTTTATATTTTGATTCAGCATCACGCCTTGAGTACATACTGTACATCTGCATTCCACATAATAAACACTCTATTTAAAAAAAAAAAAAAAGGAATATTTTGCATACTTGCCAAGGTTTAAATTGAGACATTTTTGTTTCTGTTGTGGTTTAGTTTTGGGGTATTTTTTGTTAGGGCTCAGGAATCAGTTGTGAAACAGCAGTGAAGAATGTGGGTCCTGCTTTAACGTGAGTTGTTGATGAAGATGGAAGAATTTTGTAAGCCAAGTGGGGTAGTCTGTTATGAAACTTGCTACATTCAAATATCAGAAAGTTATGTCTGCAATGGTAACATAGTAACTGAACCATACCAGAGTAAGGATGAAAATGTTGCTCGCAAAACAAATATATGCAAAACTGAACAACTCTGTTATCTTTTAGAGTACAGATTTTCTTTTTTTTTTTTTTTCAATCAGTTGAATTTCTTTGCCTTTGTCTTTTGTTTATATTGTGTTTAAAGCATTATATTAGTGACAGCATCTAACATGCAGGGCTGAGTCTTCCTTGCATAGTAGGAGAGCTACTGGAAGAGCTGCTAAATATAAATTATCTGTGAAGCTTTAACTACTAGTCCTTAAGATTTCTCTTAGAGATTTCTCCAGTCATTGAACATAATAAGCACACAAAAGTAACTTCAAAGATACTTGTGTACAGAACAGTATCCTGGCACTCCATTCAATGCATGAGACTTAGTGTTCTTCTCCCTCTCAGAGGAAGGAAATTTTCCTGTCTGGTAAGTTTGACTTTGTTTCATGCTTGTCTTCATATGAAAATTATTAGGTTTTACCTTCCTTTCCTTCTTTTCTTTCTTCCTTCTAAATTTTCCTTCTCATTATCCTGGTGTGGTAGGCACAAATGTGACTTGGACCAGCCAGCTTGAATAAAGATGGTAGGGACAAGTTAATGCAGCTGGCAAGCTACTTCCAATTATCAGAAACAGGTGCTGCAAGTTAATCAGTTGGGCCCTGGGTGATCACATGGGCAGAAGTAGGTAGCAAAGGATAGGTGGCTTTGAGTCAACTCTATTGGTTGTAATACATTGCCTGTGTACGTCTCAGCACATGCATTACCTAGATTCTCTACATCTTTGAATGAATATAGCATGCACTGCTGCAACATGGTGTCTTGTACTTGGGTTGCTTTTCTTTTATGTCTTTTTTTTTTTTTCTTCACCAAATTTCACTTGGGTACAAAGGGTTTTTTAAAAAGACTGTAGTTACAGCAGGATGCCTACTCAGATTATATCATGATTAGTGTCAAAGTTTAATATTGAAAGAAGACTTTAAAGAAAGAAAACAACTGTTAAGCTACCAGCAAAAAGGTACAAAACCTTATTGTTTAACAAGGTAGAGTTCCATGCACATAGCATTGAAGAGTACTGATCAAAAAATATTAAAAACAGTGATCAGAATAACATTTAAAGAATTCTAAGAAAAGTTTCTAGTTGATAAAGATTTGTTTAAATACAAATTTGACTTCATTGTGTATTCTCACAGAGAATTGTGTTTCTGGTGAAGACATCAGAGCTATGTATGAGGAAATACTAGGTCTGAATTGTTCTGAATTGCAGTTGTGAAAAGGCATCAGAGCAGTAAATAATTCTGTTGTGTAGCAGGAAAGACAACTAAAGAACAGTAAAAACTTGGGTTTGATCTTGAATCTGATTGTCTTGATATACATGACACTGATTTACATAGTTTATTTAACCAAGACTACTTGGTTTTACAGTAGAAGGGCAGAAACTAGTTGCACTTAAGGTGAGTGCTTCCTCAGGTGTTTGTACGTTTGGCTTGCTGGGAGCCAAATACCTTGAAGCAGTTAAGGTATTTGCAAAAGCTAGTTGCATATATTTGCATATATATTTGAATGCTCAGCAAACATTTGTCACAGGTGTCAGAGTAAACTTGTACCAGCACATTTAGTGTCTTATACTTGAAAGCATGTCTCAGTGTGAATACAGCTGTATGAGCTTGCTTCTCATCTGCTGTGAAGTAAGATCCTGAGAAGGCTGAGTCCTTCTAGTGGAAGGTGGGAAAAATCTGGTGGTATTTGAAGGACCTAGTTTTTTCTCTCCGCATGTGAAACCTAACTAGTATTTTCTTTGCAGTACAAAGGAGGAGAGAATCAGGGAGCCTTCCTGTGAGAGTTTCAGAGTCCACACTGACTAAGTGAAAAAATGCTGTAATCTGCTGGCAGAATAAGAGTATAACCAGGGAGTAGGGCTGAAATCTTAATCTGTCTGGGGTGTTGATAAATATGAGAATAAAAACCAAATCAGATAGACAAGGGAAGATAGGGAAGATGAAATTTATTAAATTTCAGCTCACTGAGGACAGCAGTAGTAATCAGAATAGCCTGATGATGTAAAGTGACCTTAAAGAGGCAGAACCGCATAAGTTTCTGAAACTCAGATGACTTGAAGAAATTATGGGCATATGTTTCACCTGGGACTTTTGTTCTTCCTTTCACTTACATCTCCTCCATTTGTATTTTCAGGTTATACTAGGATTATACCACCAATTTAAATCATGTGTGATTTCAGTGTTGTAGGTTTCCTCCTGCCTCCTCACCTTAAATAAATGTAAAGAAAATAATTACTATTTTCATTGAAAGTATGTTGTCAAGTAATAGCCATAAGGGTATTTTATTAAAACTATAGATTGCCCTCTCATCAAAATACTCTTCTTCAAACAAAATGGATTTATGATTGTTGTTTTATGATATATTAAAAAATGCAGTCTATTAGTATCTTTGAATTGGAAGAGATAGGCTCATGGATATGGTTAATTTACACATTGTTTTATTAACTGAAGTTATGTAAGAAGTGGCAGTTGGTCACTTCTCTGTTACCTCTGCTCCTGCAGATAGCACACCCAAAAAGCCAATAAATACATACTGCTGTGGATCAGAGTGGGTAATGTTCCAAGGTTCAGATTCCTGCCTTTGCTCCTAATTGCTTTTTTTCCTAATACCACCTGCATAGTGCTGCTCTACTCCCACACCCCCCCAAAATTTATGTACTTAAGAACCATACATTGAAGAATTTGATAAATGATTTAATCTTCTGTATCATCTAAGATCATTATCTCTTCTATGTATTCAGGTTGCAGAATGAAATTTGGGGATTTGAGTTGCTCAGGACATTCCTCAAAAGTATATATATAAAAAAAAAAAAAGCATGGGAGACAAGTTACAGCTTCAGTGAGTTGAAGTAAAGATGTTGAAGAGAATGCAGCTGCATGATTATTTTTCTTTTTCTTTCTTCAGGCGGGGGTGATGGTTTTTCTCATAGAAGAAGCTCTCTGAAATCTTCTGTTAATGTGTAACGCTGAGAGTACCAGGAAACGATTCTCTAAAAATGCAGTCTATTAAGGCAAGCAGATTTTTTTCATCTACAAGTCAGCAGGCATCAATCCTGTTTGGTGATTTGAGTTCATGATTGTTTAAGTTTTAAAAGAAGACCATTGATGTCATACTGAAGCTTGCATAATGCCAGTGCTCGTTGCCTAATGCAGATTATTTCTATGGGGTACTCTAAATTCTAGACTTCATTGGTAATGCAGATACTTTACATTATCTTCTGGTGGTTTGACCCTGCCCACTGTGCTGCTCTATCACCCCCTTCCTCAGCAAGCCAGGGAGGGGTGAAAAGAAGATGGAAGCCTCGTGGGTTGAGATAAAAGCAGTTTAATAAAGAAATAGTAAAGCCATGCACAGGAGAAGCAAGGCAAATACAGATATTGCTCTCTACCTCCCATCAGTAGCGATGTCCAGCTACTTCACGAGAAGCAGGGCTTCAGTACACATAACAAATATTGCTTTGGAAGGCAAAAGTGAATCTCAAATGCCTCCCCTTTCCTCCTCCTCTCCTCCAGTTTATGTTGCTGAGCTGATGTCACATGGTTTAGAATATCAAATTGGTCAGCCTGAGTCAGCTGTCCTGGCCATGGCTGCACCCACAGCTACTGGTGAAGGTGGGGGAAGGAATGCTGGAGGGACAGCCTTGATGCTTCATGAGCAGTAGCCAAAACATTGATGTGCTGTCAAGACATGTTTTTAGCTACCAACAGAAGTCACAGCACTACAAGGGCTACTGTGGAAAATCACCACCACCCCAGACCAAATACATCTGGAAACAAAAGATCCTTCATTCTGTGTTATTTTCCATGTTCTAGTTTCATCATAACTGAAGACTACCATTTGCCTGCCATTTTCCACCAGCAGCTACAGCAATTGCTAGACTTTTCCAGTTTGGCAAAACAAGCCTATGAAGGTAATCAGAAACTAGAGAAGGAGAAAGGGAATCTTTGTGGATACGGTCACTATGCACAAATAAGAATAGCTTGGAAGTCTGGTCTTTGCGTACAGGCTTTCTTTTTTTTTTCTGCTGTATCTGCTTGATTTAGTAATGCAACTAAACTGGAGTCAAACGTGTAACCCTTCTGTCATATGTGGAAAGGCTTTTCTTCTGAGAGAAGAAAAATGGAAAGAAGGAAATTACGTGGGACAGCAGATACTAATTATGAATATGGATGTCCAAATCTGGTGGGTTTTTTTAGTATGTTTTCAGTTTGTATTTTTTAATTACTTGGAAAGGAATGATGACTAGTTACTTTAGGATTAACCTTTTTATTTGTTTGTATTTTCAAACCTTTTGTATTACTAAACCACTTATTAGCCTAAAATTTTACTGTTCGTCAATGAAGTTAGTATAGTTTGCTGTTCTGGCTTCAAGGAAGAGATGTGTTCTCTGTTCGTGGATGAGCTTTTTGTTTTGCGTGATTATATAAAAGTATAACCAGATTCTTGTTTTTTCCGTACAATTTAAGGATGCTTTTAAGGAATTTCCTTTGCTGTTTCTCAATGTAGTTCACTATTCAGTAAATCGCAAGAAACTAAAGGAAGTTAAATAGACCATTACATGGTTTTGTCTCTTTTGACGGTGATTAGTAAACATGTTTCATAATCCCAGGAATTCTGCTCCTAATTTTAGGAAAATAAGGAAAACTGGTTGTTTCTGTTTGAAAACTTGCTTGCTACATGGCAGAAACTTCATAACTGAAGGAATGCACATAATTTGTGTTTGAAGAAATTAATAAGGAAAAATTAATATGAGTTGGAATCTTAGGGTTTCTTATTTGATTTCAACTGTCACTGAAAAATAATGAGGTTCATTCAATGTTTCATGTAACCGGTCTTTATGAATATGCTCTAACCATGTCTCTAGTCTTTCTCCTTTTGGATTGTTGATGGCTGTCACCATGGATTTTTAGTTAAGTGAAAATGTCAGTTTCAGTATAAGTGACAGTTTTCAAATCCAGTAAATAGACATAAATTTTGTTCAATTGCTTGTAGATTGCATTAATCCCCTTGCACTGCCTTTAATGGGTTTGTGGGAAAGGACAGCAGCTGGAAAGGAGTTGTCTTGTAACATTTTTCAGCATCACCATTTATAATTTGTACAGCATACTGTCTGCTGCTTGCTGCTAAAATGCTGAGCTATTCTAGCATATATGTATGTGACCTGTGAGTGTTGCATAGCTTTATTCTATGCATAAGCATTGCAATTACCTCATGCTTATGTGTCACAAGCACGCACGAACCCTGTGTGTGGTACAGAATGCTCATGTAGTAGAGGAATGCTTGGTGGAGTGATATAACTAAGTGTGGTACAGACAGGATGTGTATCTGTCAAATGTGAGCTGTATGTTCTGAAACTACTACAAATAAACGATCATCTTTTAAAAATTTTCTTATATCAACACATGGGCGGTAGTTTCTGGTTTTAAAAAGATTACTGGTTTTATTACTGCTCTTTAAGGTACATATTTGGCAGGATTTGTGAATTCGAACTATTATGCAGAAGCAGCTGAGACACGTGTGTATTAGTAGCAAAAGATATTAAAACAAGCCAAGGAATAGCTTGTTCTCTTTGGGTTTTTTTTAATGTCTTGTATGCATTAAGTGATGAATTTCCTTTGGTTTAGACAAATTTAGGAATGGCATTTCCTGATTTCATCTCCTGGAGGAAAAATACCTCTTGAAGGAAGTTACCTTGGTGTAGCATTAAAAACTTAGAGAAATACCAGTTGTAAAGGTGTGCCGGAGCTGTGCCCAGGCTGGACTGTACCTTTCAAAATGCTTTCCAGATCTATCATTCAAGTTGCAATATGAATTGAACTTCTTTCAGAAGGAAGACTTCTCTGCCTAGTCCTGTCTCCAGAAATAAGTTATCTGTTGTTTTTGGTGTTCTCCTACTATCAGTAATTCTTATCTAGCAGTTTATCCAGCAGTGATGGTAGTTTGTTTAAGTTTTATTGCTATTCAGCGTTTCAAATCTAAAAACATTACTGCCTTATGAAACAAAGAAGGCTGAGAAGAATCAGTTTGTATTATAAATAGTAGTGCTTGCTTACTTAATCCATCCACTAACCAAAAGTAGAGAAAATCTATGGGAAATAACAAAACCTTTGAAGTTCACCAAGGGTTATTATGAAATATTACCTCAGATTTTCTCATAATCATTCAGGGAGAAGTTGCTGTCTCTTATTGTATATACAGTCAGCATTTTGAGAGGTAGAATTCATTAAACTGCTGAAATTTGTAGTCAACCTCTTATGGATAGTTGCACATAGTTACACAGGTTTATTTCACTGTTTCACTTACACAGTAACAAAGCTTGAACTTTTTGTTTGTACACGCTTACAGGTTCAGGCATTTATTACTGTTTTAATTTCTTCAAGTTTATGGACTAGAGTCTCCCTGATATTCAGAAGACTACCTGTTGCTGATTTGTATGGCAAGGAAACCATAATTGAGCCATGGAGTGAGACCATTTTGTACATAATTCTTGTTTCTGGCCTGCTGCATTTATCTTCTCATTGGAATGGGACTGTGCCCCTAGGATGTTGATAAATATTGATAAAGAACAGTTGCAGTCCGAGCAGTTACTTTTATTATGCATGAACTATTGTGTTTAAATAAGAAGGAATTTTTATTTATGTGATGTGTTGGGTTCTAATTATTGTACTGTAGTTTAAGTGGTTATCTCATTGTCTTGACTTAGGGTGAATGAACTGGCAAGGCTTGGCAGCTGCTTTGCTTCCTATCAAATTTTAATTTCTTGACAATGTCACCAAACCAATTTTCTAATATGTTCTTATTAGACTAGAATTTCTCCTACGATCTTTCTTGCCCACTAAATCTCAGGTCAGAGTTTCTCAGAAGGAAGTGTTTCAAAGAATGTCATTAGTCACCTTGACTCTGTGCATTGAGGCTTGCCTACAGGAAGCATGGTGACTAAAGGAGATGGTGTAGCCTTTTTAGGTCAAGGTCAAGTTGGGATGCTGCGGTCATTTGCAGAAGTTTCACAGCTTTTCCTCTGAAGATCTCCATCTGCAGGTTTGAGGTCCTTGTTGCGCTTGCTAGTCATAAATAAGCACAAAGTTTTTGATTCAGTGGTGTAGCTTTCAGACATGTGCTGTCTTCTTTCCTGCTGCTGTGCTGTGCAGTCTCTTGCATAAGAGACTATTTTTGTATTCTTCGAAAAAGAATAGCTCAGGATAGCTTCTTCTACTGAACTGAAGATATTACTGGGTACAAACAATGGTCAGGTGCTTCTAACTGTTCCTTCCTTGTGCTTCTCTGCTCTCACAAGTTGGCTGTCTTTTACTGGTAGCTTCCTTGGTAGTCTCTCATGATCTGCAGTCTGTCAAATAAAAACCTTCAGAAAGCAAGTAAAAATCAATTTTGTTTGCCTGATTCCTGTTTTTCCCTTTTCCTTGTCACAATGAGACTTTGCATAACTGTGTGATAGCAAAAGGCTTGAGTCAGGGCTTTGGATCTTGCTGCTTAATACATTTACTCAAGCTATTGTTGATGTTCCTTATGCAGACAGTTGCTGGTGGTTTTGAGTCACTATTTTGCATCTCGTGCCTGCCCAGGCATCCTATGGATTTGTGGCTTCCTGTGACTGGGACACTAGGGTTGGTGGCCTTGTGGCTAGGGCCAGGGAGCAGCTCCCTGAGGATGAGGACAAGCCAAGGCCAGGCCAGGACATCAGACCATTAGCAGCACAGAGTCAGAGTCAGGACCACTGAAGGAAACCATGTAGGGGTAGGGCTGCAGGGACAGACCGAGGCCTGGCTGGGATGTGTGTATGCAGGTGGGCCTGTCTTGGTGAGACCCATGTCTGAACAGGACAAGGTTGTGGGGAGCTGGAGACCAGCCCTGCTGTGGCATCACTGGTGCAGGGGCTGATGGGGTCCTGGGGCTGATGGGGTCCTGGGCTGTGGGCAGTATGGAGGGAACCATGAGGGGAACTAGGTGAAGCAGTAATGTCTGTCAGAATTTTATCAAAAACTATACAAGGTTTTAGCTGCAAAATTAAAATACCTAATAAGTGATGTTTTTTACAGGAGAAAACATAGCAGAAGTACTGATGGTTGTCAGATATGCAGAAGGCTGGACTGAGGATAGCTTCTAGCACAGAAACATCGTGAACATATTGTCAGTTTTTTGACAACCATAAACCAAAGAGTTAAAAAAAAAAATTACTGGCTATTTCCTTGACATGTTTATTATACATTTATTTTCTATAACAGAAGGAGGTGCTGTACAGTTTTAATGTTTCTACTTGTATACCTGTGCTGCTGATACTGTCGATGCACTATTTTATTTTTTTACCAGATTGAATGTCATGGAAATAACAGCTTGTCATTGCTTGTTTGCAGATGTCTTCTTGGAGAACTGTAGTCTACATTTACATCCTAGCTGAGAAAATAGGATTACTTCCACTATTTCCTTATCTATGTCTTTTCTTTCTCCTTTATGTTAAATAAGAATTAGTATGTGAAGAACTTAGTTCATCTAATTGATATACCAAAGATCATATGGTTTACAGCACCAAGAAGTCAGAGTATTTCCACATTCATTTTACTTTGTGGCATAATAGGACCTGTTGGGTTTTTTTTCTGTACATAAATAAATTACATGAGTAGTGCTGTATATTTATCTTATTATGAGTGCTATGTAAAGCAAAAGGTTTTGTGAGAGTATTTTCTCTGACAATCTTTTGTTTCATTTGGGAGAAAAGCTGATTACATTATTTAAAGCTGAAGTAGACAAAAAGTGGGATAATTCTAATATTGTTTTTCGTAACTCTAGAAGTAGTTTAATCTCAAACTTATTGAAAAGAATGCAATGGGAATGTGACAAAAAACACTTCTCTAAACACATCAGTTTTCTGGCTATCAGACAGTGACCAGCTGATGTATATGTTGCTGTATTGAACTTGGTATGATAATTGACATCTACCTTTATGTTCTGTACTTCTATATCTTTGTCAAAGAGCCAGTGCCCTTAATATGATTGCTTTGCTGCAAAAGTAGACAATCAAGGGTGGTAATTGTAGTGGCTTTTTGGGTTTGTATTTTCTCATATCAAAATAAACATACAGTTTACTAAGGAACTAGCTACATGCATAAATCAAACAGTAGTACTAAACCCTTAAATCATCAGTTCAAGTTGCACCTCTTTTCTCAGAGTTCTTAGTCTTATTTTGATCTACATCTGTAGCTGAGTAAAGGCATACATGATTAATTGCCCTAGGGTTTTTCCAGATTGTTGATATTTCATCTGTGTGTCCTCTTGCATTTGGTATGAAAGCTGTGAGAAGGAGATTCCTTTAGCAATATTGAATAGTATCTAGGGCATTGAATGAAGACTAGAGGTCCTCTTGAATGCATGTAAAATGTAATAAATTATTTCATTTATTCTCAAATATGACCTGAGAAGTTTCTGATAGTGTGTTTGAAGCTGGTTTCCAGTTACATGGCTTTCACTAAGGTGTAGATACTTGGCTTCCATTATGTTTTGAAGTGTCAAGTTTTACTTGCCGAAATGCAAATTTACCTTAGAGTAATGTTACAAAACAAACTAGATAGGAAAGAGGAAGTATTATGTTAGAAAACAATGAGCCATATGCGAAGGAGGATATGGTGATTACAAAGGGTAGGGAAGAAGAATACAAATGTGCATCATAATCAAATTTATCTCTGTAGAACTGGTTGATACTGCGATTCTGTATTTCAGGGGTAGATGAATATAAACTCGTAGGAAGGGACAAACATCATGGGTGTTGCTTCTCTTAGTGATACCACTGATAATTTTCAAGTATGTAATGGGACTAAAAAAATAGTTAACTAACAAAACTGTCTAAATGGAAAGTTTACTGTTTCGAGGTTTGATGTCAAACTGAACAATGCAAAGCTATTTATTTCAGTTTCATAATTTGTAAATAAACTGTGTGTGGGTCTTAGTTTAATTTCGTCACAAGAAGAAGATTTTTTTTTGCTGCATAAGACCTATGGAAGTAAAAAGTAAATGTTAAAGCCTGAAACCTCAATATTTACATTTTTACAGACGATAACTGGAAAATTAAATCTTCATGGGCAAGACAATGTCTTCCTTTTGATAAATAAATTCAAGTGTCATCAGCAACTACTGCCATTTAAGTTTTTAACATGAGTATTTAGAGAAGAGCAAGTCAGGAGCATGACTGTCATGCTTTATCCTCTGTATACAAAGTGAAGCCAGATATTTTTATAAGCAAGACATGCTGAAGAAATTAATTAATCATAAATAAAACATCTGTCTCCCCAGCAATTTTTTTCTTTTGCCGGGATTGGAATGAGTCATGGGTTTGGGAACTGTGCTGGTCTCAGCACAATGAGATCACTAGGAGACTTAAGGGTTCTCACAGTGCTTTACAAACAGAAAAATTATATTGTGGAGTCAGTAGAACTTACATTCTTTTTACGCTTGCACATGACTGCCTACATCTGAGTCTTTACAGTATTAGAAGAGCAATTTCATTTTCCCATTGAATGAATTGAAGGGACTTGGGCAACGTTTTCTATGCTAGTAAAAGTAAGAATCTGAATGCAGAAAGAAGAAATGAAAAATATTGCAAGGGTGGTGAGGAACAGCATGTTGTTGCCAGTTCTAGTGGCCTAAATTTCTATGTGGGTGAATATCATCAAGGGCAGCTAGCAAAAAGTAGTAAAGACGTTTAAAATCTGATTTCCTTTCAAGCATAAACTACTTGAAGAACAGTAGTAGGTCGAAAATGACAGTTGAAAATGAAGAGATGTTTTATTAGCACAGTGGTCAGTGGCCCCATCTCTGGGTCTCTTGCATATATACCCACATTTAGATTCCTTATCTGGCAACCCCATTAAGTAGTGGAATTCTTTATTCCAGCTGTTAGTCATAGGGCCTCTCATGGTCTTACTTCCTCTTTATGGTCTGATTTTCTTTGGGAGTTTTAATTTTCAAAGTTTTTTTAATTTCCATTAATATATCTTAGAGAAATATTTCACTGCATCCTAACCATACTCTATAATATGACCTTTGTGGGGTACCTTCAGTGCCGTTGAGCGGAGGCTTGGCTTCCACTAGCACTCAGGTTTCTGCAGTAAAAGAAACAAGCAATTCAGCTCCTGAAGCTTGGGTGTATTTAGACCTTGCAGGTTTAAAAAAGAATATAATTATTACACTTTGAAAGTCAATGTTAGGCATTTTGTATGTTCAGTTCAGTGTTGGAGAGGGTACAGCTTTTCTCCAGGCATCCTTTCAGATAACTGAAACCTAAGACAAGGATGGTGCCACCTTCTTCCACAACTCCATTTGATATCTGTAACCAGAAAGGTAGAAAGTATTTCTCCTTACTGTTTGGACTGAGATCTTTTGCAGCTGGTGTGTTTTGCTCAAGTCCTTACAAGGAACCTTTTTCCCCCCTGGTTCTGAGCATGTACGATTGCAGTTGGATGGGAGAGTTGTACTTCTTCCCATCGTCTCAACCAAGGGGTCTGGTAGAAGGAGAAGAAAGTAACGACTTGGCTGGAAAGCAAGAATTAAGCAATTTTCCCTGCCACAAAAAAACCATTTTGGGGTAGAATCCATTTGAAGCCAATAGATGTGAAACGGGTTTACATTTTCACTGCGATGTCACTGAGTGAGGATAACTCTGTGAATTTCTCCACTTTGCAGCCACAAAATTGTATAATAACTATACACAAACTTACCTGAACTGTCACCAGGATTAGCTCTTTCACCTCTTGCTCACAGAATATGCTCTGGGGATCGATCAATGCTGATTACAGGAGTTGCAACATATTGTATCTGTGTCTGACAATAGTAGTTTCCTGAGTGTTCTATAGAAAAGTTTTCTCATTTTACACTGGAATTAAGAAGCACAGACCAAAGTGTATTATGCTTACCCCATGCATATCCTTGACCATATCTGCAGCATGTATTCCTCCTCTTCCTCATCTCCACTGTTTTAAAGATACAGCCTTCTTAACTGACTTTTATACCATCCTTATTTAATTTGTTGGGGCTGAGTGTCTCTGCCAGCAACATGCTTGCACACAGGCATGAAGGACAAGAAGGTGAGTAGGAAGTGCCAGGAGAGTAATCGTGCTTGACCAGTCTGCCTTCTGTGATGAAATGACTTCCTTAGTGCATGAGGGAAAAGCCGTAGAGGCTAAACAAAACAAGATCTGTCTATCCATGTACATACTCCCAGTGCAATCTTTTTATTCCTCTTCTGATGTAAACATAGCTCTTTGTGAAGTGTGGCTTTGCCTCCTGTGACCCTCCCTGTCTCATATTGGTGGGTTTTTTGGGTTTTTTTTTCTGTCTTTCATAGCTCATACTCTGTTTCTTTTTCTGGTAGGTTGTGGCTTCTCTCAGTAATCTCCCATTAGGAGATGGTGATGTTATATGGACTGAAGAATTACGTTTCACCTTTTTTGTAAGGAATGAGGAGAACTATTTTTAATCTCCTGTGGCAAAATGCTCCTTAACTGTGCCACCTGCGAAGAGCCTCTTGCATTTGGAGATGTTGTACTTGCTTAATTTTTTACCAGTATTTCAATGAATATCCTGTGTCTCCCCTTCTTCACTGGAAGCTGGGATTGCTGTCTTCAGTAAAAATCTTGACTGTACCCATACTACTGTTTTGACAAACATACATTTGATTAGTTATATTTCCGTGTGACTGTGTGCAGGATGACTGCTGGCTACTATGTGGATTTGTTCCCGTGTGACCTGATCTACGTGGGCCTGCTTTAGCAGGGGAGTTGAACTAAATGATCTTTAGAGGTCCCTTCAAACACCTACTGTTTGGTGATTCTGGGATTGTAGGTCTGTTAAGGAGGACACAGTAAGCTTTTTCTTTATTATGCACTTGATATTGTCAAAGTGCTATTTTCAATGTGAATGAACAGAAATGAGTCTTAATGTAATTGTCTCAATATTTTTTGAGTACATTGTCTATGTATAAATTCTTCTGTAATTATGTGTAAGTTACTGTAAACATGCAAACAGATCATAGAATCGTCAGGTGGTAGAAGCTGTAAATATGTATTGTGAATTTAAGCCACCTGTGTAACTTCTAAAACTTCTTTTCTAGGTCTTGTAAATGAACATGTTTGAACTAAATTGTTTTAGTAGTCTAGTGAATGGACAAGGACCATGTTCTGAAGCCATGTTTATTTACATATTGATTGTGTGAAATTAAAATAAAATATAAAGTGAAATTTGATTTGGATCTTTCATATTATTAAATTAACCTTTTAATGTAGCTGATTTTATAGGTGGATGGTTTTCAGGAGTTATGAATCTGAAGATAATGCTACTGATACCTCTTACAAATTCTTTGTTTTCTATTTTTCTTCTATATCCACAGAATATGTGAAGAAAAAGCCTACAACAAAGAGATACATTACACTGATTAATACCATGCTGATATCTAAGAGATTTTAATCTGAAATGTACTGTTTTGTCCAAATTCATAAACATGATGAAAGCTTTCACATCCTCAAGAAGTTACTACTTAGTCCCTGAAAAGAGTTTGGAGGGGCAAGTTGTAGGTTGTTTTTAAAAAAAAAAAAAAAAAAAAATTAATTCCCAACAGGCTATTACTTGACAAGACTATTTGTTCCCACTATGTCCATGTTTAATGGAAATTTTCTAGTTACTAAAATAGAATACTTCTACCACTGATCACTGATTACAGATTACTGTGAAAGCACCAAAGGAGAGGAAAAAGCCAACAGTTCCCCTTTTAGGTTTTTTTCAGTTTTCTGTGAGATTAAACAACAAGCCATTCATTTGGGGGGAAAAAAAATAAAGTCTTCAAACGTACAAGATCTGTTTGCAGTGATTGTGTGCCTTTTTGATTGTTTTCCTGAATTGTCAGGAGTGTGGAGCTAAGCCATCAAACATAATGAGTGGCTAAAAGCAATGGGTGGCATTTTTATTTGATGGTAACATGCCTTGAACAAAACACTGGAGCAGGATTATTTTTTTTTTTCCAGTTTCTTCAGTTTGCAGGACTCTACAGTTTTGCAAGCTCTATTGAGCTCACCTATTTTGCATATAACAGTTTGAGGATTTGTGGGAAGAAGAAATGTGTTCTGACTGTATTATTTGCCAAAAAGAAAACTGTATTTAATTAACTGCTAGAAAATATCAGGATGCTGCCAACCGATAGTTTACTACTTTTATGCAGAGGTTTTTTTTTTTTTCCCTTGAGTAATTTGTGTAATACTTTACAGAGGTGTTTGTCCCTTAGACGGATTCTAATATCCTCAGAACCTGATTTATTCCATTCTTAAAGGAATTATGCGTTTTGCTAGTAAGTGATGTCACTCATGCATTTTGGAGTGACTGCAAGAAAAAAATAGTACTGACCAGAGAAAGTTTCTTCTTCTTGGATGTATGAAACAGAATGCTTTAATCTGTTCATGTTTTGTCATATCCCAATGTATTACTCTACTTTTGTACTCTTCCCCAGAATTAAAGTAAAAGAAAGGAACACATTTTTTTTTCAGATGTGTGTTGCAGGTTGCAGTTCAGAAAATGGAAATTATTCAGCCTGAGAGACTTGTTCCCTCCTTCTCTTTTGAAATATTCCATTTAGTAGATGACTGTAATAAGCAGGAATTTGCAATTTGCACCAATATTAGTTATGTTAGGAGGAGGAATGGAAATGTAACAGTGTGGATTTGGAAAACACAATTTATCAGCATACTGAGGTATACTAGTTGGAGTAAGCTAGTGTCAACAGTACTACGTGCTAGTTTTTAGCTGAAACAGTCAATTCTTTTTTCATGAAGACACCTTCAACTAATACTGTAGTAGTATTATAGCTCTCTGGTAGCCTGTGCACAGAATTATGAGACCATTTAACATTTGGTTTTTCAGTGATAAGTACATGGTACTTGCAGAGTTTGTCTTTATTGAGCATCTGTGATTGTTCGTGTTAATAAAGCAAAATCAAGTTCCTGTGAGATGTCTCTCCAGAGTAGCTGCCATAACCTCACGTATTTTAGTTATGTAGGATTTACTGCAGTAATAGCATTGAATAATATTTTTGTATATTCCTATATGCAATAAGTTCTGATTTAGTGCAGGAATCACGCTGTAGGCTAACAAAGCCTAACTTCCAGTCTGCCTTTTTGCACTGCCTCTGTTTAGCCCAAGAAACAATGGAATTGCTATACCAAGAAATTTGCATCTATCTTGAGACATGTTTGCTTTAGTGAAGGAGAAGCCTCATATGAACTATGCTCTTTTACCACTTTTTGTTCAGTTTGGGTGTTTTTTGTAGGTTTTAAAAAGTTATATCTAGATTGATTCCATGTCGCAGGTTCAGTCAGCCAACTTCAATAGTTGATGGAAAATCCTGACATTTCAGGTTTTGGCTTTAAACCTCAAATTCATGATCCTTGTAAACTGACTCTGCTGGTGCCTAAGGCAGCCCTAGTCTTACCACTCTTTCCCTTCCCATGTGCTTACACACAGCTGTGTAGTGAACTGAGTCAGGGAGCTTTCTGAGTAGATGCAAAGCTAATCACTATTTAAATGAGATTAAACCTGGATTAATTTTCCATCTAGTTCACTGCACTATCACATAAGCACACTGTCATAAAGAGGAAAAGTGCAGAAGGAAATCAGTCATTTCTGCCAGCATAAATGCGTGAGTTGGGCATATATTAAATGTGAAACAATGCACACTGCTAAAAGAAACTGCATGCTCCAAACTGCAGTCCTTCAAACTAGTTCCCCTTTCTCTGTGGAATATGGGCTGCTCCTTCTCAACAAGATTTTTTCATTTAACTTTTTAATGATTTTGCTTTGCCAAAATATTGGACAAATAATGGAAAAAATGGAGAGAGAACTCAAAGAAAAAAGTCAACTTAAAAGCAAATTATTTCTGTGATAAAGTATTAGGCCATGCGAATGTGTTGGAACTGGCAGGTTATATCTCAACTTTAATGGTGCCTTTGATACTTTCTTCTCTGACATTAGTCATGAATGAAATTAAATTTACATGGAAGTAGGTTAAGACGTAGGGACACAAAAATGATTGTAGAAGTGTATTCAAAGGAGTTGATATCTCTCTAGTTCTAACTGGAAGAGTGAAGGGAGGCTCTTTTAGGTCTCAATTTTAACTGACTGAAGTGAGGGCACACTTAGTGGACATCCTGGTGGATGTCAGTGTAGGGACCTGCAAGTGTTGAAAGACAGGACTGGGATTTAATTTCACAGTATTGGAGTAATAGCCTTAAAGTATTAAGTACAAAAGTCCTCTGTTTAGTGGGAATAATTAGTTACTCAGATGTCAAATGTGTTCTTTTTTTTCTTCAGAAAAATGACAGAAGCTGTTGTCTTTTGCTGACCAGTGGAAAAAAGATCCACGTATGGCAGTAGCTGTGAAAGCAGGAGTGTTCACTTAAGGTCTGTAAAGTAGAATCATAGAAGATCTTGAGCTGGAAGGGGCCTATAAGGATCAAGCTCAACTCCCTGTTTCTCGCAGGACTAGAACATATGAAATAGAGGGTCATCCAGAGGCTCCTTGAACTATTAGCAGGCTCAGTGCTGTGACCACTTCCTTGGGAAGTCTGCTCCAGTGACCAACCAAGTAGTTCTTCCAGTTGACTGCCATAAATGAAGCTATGAGTCCAGATTGGAGGATAGCATTATTAACTTGCAAAACATTCAGCCATACGTATAAAGTACATTTTATATGCAGTATAAAGCCTCTGAAGGCTTCATTTAAAAGACAGAAAAAAGTTATTTCATTGCAAGAAAGACTCAAGTTTAATATTTAGGATATTTCGGAGCCACTACTCTATGAAATCTGCTTATGTCCAGTTTAGCTTGACTAGACAGGTGGTTTGCTTTGTAGTTGTGTGTGTGTGTATGTGTATATATGAACCAATTATCACTGAAAGCTTATTTGAAAAATTGAATTGGAAATCTGACTGCCTACAAATAACTCTGCAGAGTGATTCTATCTATTTATTTATTTATTTTCCCTTCCAGGAAATACTTTTTAAAAAGTCATGAACTCATGTTTGATAGGGATGTTATCATTTTTTTCTGGCTTGTACAGTGGCTGCCATGATTTTTCTATTTGAAATAAGACTACATCAAGCAAAGTTTAATTTACAAATAGAACAATGACAGAAGATATTGTGATCTTTTTACATTTGAGCCTTTTAAAGAGTTTTACCTCAACTGTTTTAGAGTAAGCTTGGTCTATTGGTTTAATCCTTGTTTGCAGAGCTAATTAGACTCAGCGCTATTCCTTTAGAATAGAGTTAATAAATCACTTGTAAACCAACTTTAAAAATTTTATATTCTAATACTTGTGTGTTAAGGTGTCATGGTTTGGCCCAGCTAGCACAGCAGCAGCACAACAGCCTCTTGCTCAGTGCCCCCATTCACCCCCACCCTCGTTAGGATGGCAGAGGACCCAGCAAAATGAGAGTAAAAAGATAAGCAAGATTGTTGTGGATTGAGACATGGGCAGGGAGGGCTCACTGCCAATTACGTTTCTGGGCAAAACAGACTCCAGTACTTGACTTAGAGAGAAAAGTTAGAAAGTTTATTGTACAAGAACCAGAACAGAATAAAAGCAAAAAAAAGGGAGTAGGATCATGAGAAAATTACAACCAGCACTCCCTCATCCCTCCTTTCTTCCTGGGCCCACCTCACTGCTCCTGATATCTCTACCTCCTCCCCCGTCAACGGCTTGGAGGGGCAGAGAATGGGGGATGTGGTCAGTCTCTCACAGATGCGCTCTGCCGCTTCTGTCTCCTCAGATGAGGACGACTCCTTACATTCCTCCCCTGCTCTGACAGGGGATCTCTCCACTGGGACACAGTCCTTAACGAACGTCTCTGGTATGGGTTGTTCCCAGCAGCTGCGGCCTCTCCCGATACAGGATCTCTCACACGAGATGCAGTCCTTGGTGCATATCTCTGGCGTGGGTTCTTTGCCACAGTTGCAGTTTCTGCAGATACAGGGTCCCTCCCTTGGGTCTTGGTCTCTTCTGGGCATAAGTTTAATGAGCTGCTTTGTCGCGGGTTCGTACCCACAGTTACAGCTTCTGTGATTACTGGATCCCTTCCTTGGGACACGGCCAGCTCTGGCCATAGTGATATAGGGTCCCTCCCTCAGGACATGATGTCTTCCGGCCATGTCTTTAAAGAAGGAAATCACTGCCTCTGGCTTGGGGTCTGTAGTGAATTCAGTCTCTGCCCCTGACACAGGGTCATTATCAAAATGAGTTTCTACTGCTGGTGTGGGGCCTTTAAAGAAATGCAAAGAAATTACAACTTGACCAGTCCTCTCTGTAGAATGCAGGGGAGTCTCTGCTCCAGCACACCTCCTCCTCTCTTTCCTCACTGACCTTGGAGTCTGCATGGTTGTTTCCCTCACTGTTCCTACTCCTTGTACCACCACCAGCCAGAAGAAGAAGAGGCAGAAGAAGGGAGAAACAGGAAGAACGAGGAGGAAGAAGCCTCCTCTTCCAGCTTCTTCTTAAAAAATGATCGTGGAAGGCATCTAATTGGCTCAGTCCCAGAAGTGGGTCTGACTCAGAGCTGGGGAGAGTTTTGAGCAACTACTTACTGAACTACTGAACTACAATTTTATGATATTCTAGTAAATCAACGGTGCTTTAAATATCATAGAATCATAGAATGGCAGGGGTTGAAAGGGACCTTTAGAGATCATCTAGTCCAACCCCTCTGCAGAAGCAGGTTTACCTAGATCAGGTCGCATAGGAACATGCCCAGGTGGGTCTTGAAGACCTCCGAGGAAGGAGACTCCACAACCCCTCTGGGCAGCCTGTTCCACTGCTCCTTCACCCTCACACTGAAATAGTTTTTTCTTATATTTAAGTGGAACTTTCTGTGTTCCAGCTTCATCCCATTATCCCTTGTCCTGTTGCTAGCTACTATAGAAAAAAGGGATGTCCCAACCTCCTGACACCCACCCTTTAGATATTTATAAATGTTAATAAGATCTTCCCTCAATCTCCTCTTCTCCAGACTAAACAGCCGCAGTTCCCGCAGCCTTTACTCATATGAAAGATGTTTCATTCCCCTGATCATCTTGGTGGCCCTGCACTGGACTCTCTCCAGCGCTTCCCTGCCCTTCTTGAGCTGAGGGGTCCAGAACTGGACACAGTACTCCAGGTGAGGCCTCACCAGGGCAGAGTAGAGGGGGAGAAGAACCTTCCTTGACCTGCTGGCCACACTCTTCTTGATGCACTACACTCTGTCCCCTCATCCAGGTCATTTGTGAAAATGTTGAACAAGACTGGCCGCAGAACCAATCCCTGTAGAACTCCACTTGCCACAGGCCTCCAACTCGATTCTTTGCCATTGATCACCACCCTCTGGGCTCTGTCATTCAGCCAGCTCTCGATCTACCTCACTGTCCACTCATCCATCTCACACCGCTTGAGCTTTCTGACAGGGATGTTATGGGAGACAGTGTCAAAAGCCTTGCTGAAGTCAAGGTAGATGAGATCCACTGCTCTCCCTTCATCTAGCCAGCCGGTTATGCCCTCATAGAAGACATCAGGTTGGGCAAACAGGATTTCTCCTTGGTGAAGCCACGTTGACTCCCCCTGATAACCATCTTATCCTTCATATATTCAGTGATAACATTCAGGATGAGTTGTTCCATCACTTTTCCAGGGATGGAGGTGAGGCTGACTAGCCTGTAGTTTCCTGGGTTGTCCTTCTTGCCCTTTTTGAAGACTGGTGTGACATTGGCCTTTCTCCAGTGTCACGCTTAAGGACTTATGTACTTAAGCAAGTCTTGCCTATTATTTTTTTTTTTAAGAAAACAAACAAAAAGATCACAATATCTGCGTTTGAAAAAGAAGAGCACTGCAATATTTTACTTATGCAAAATTATTTTGTATATATCCACCAGTCAATTATGGAGAAGGTTGCACGGTTGTTTTCTTTTTTAAATAAATAGGCTTTTATGATTTGTGCTGGTATCAGTTTCCACGTTAGATACAGGAATTGTATCAAGTACACTGTATTAGACTTATTGCTTAATTCTGGCATGTGAGGCTGTTGTAGTCTTGGTATTGGGAACAGAACAATCACAGCCTCTTAGGCAGTGAGTGCACACTTTATTTGGAGGTTCCAGTTACAATGTTTGTTGTCTGTGTACAACTTCTGATGGATGTGTAGGTAACTAGCTTAATCACAGAGTATAAAAGCATGGAGCAATAAACTGAAATATATTTGTTCTATGTCATATCTTCTTTGTTTCTACTGAAATGGGAGATTATTTAATCTTTGGCGATGCTGTGTTGAGCTAGATTTCACTTAGTTGGATTTATATTTGATTATGCATAAATGCATTTGCTTCAAGATAGAGAGCTATGTGTATGTACATAGAGAGGTATGTTAAAATCTAGGTTTTGCATTTATTTTGTCTTTGTATGAGGCAGTCTAGCTTCATGCTGTAAGTTGAAGTGCATGCATGAAGGAAAATTATTTGGGAAATCTTTGTATAATAGAATTTGGATAGTGTCTTTTGTTGATTTTGCTTGCCTCCTGTTCAGCAGGATGTGGCTATATACAGTGAGACCTATTGCTTGTAATATTCCTAAAGTAAATAATGAACTATTGTATGAAAGTTTTAAAGCTGTAAACCAGTAATGTTTTCTGCCATAATCAACTGTAGGTAAGGAAAATTTGTATTCTCCCTTTACTCAGGAATCCTTTACATCACTGAGTAGACCTTTGAAATACTGTTTAGTTTTGCTGTGAATGAACCTCCAAAAAGTGTTTGAGAACATCTGTTCCACAACTCAGCTGTGGAGTTAACAGTGTCAGGTACTCATTAAGCTGGAGAACTTTTTTTTTTTTTTCAATTGGATGTAACTCCATTGTGTTTTTACCTGACAGCATTTGCATCTGTTTTCCCAATAAGCTATTGAAAATTCTTTAAGCATGTGAAGGTCTGAGACTGAAGTTATTTTTGCAAAGACTATCAGTTTTTAACTCAGGAAGAGGTCTGTGTGATTAAACCCATAGTCATTGACAGTTGCTTTGAATTAAAAAAAAAAAATCAAACTAAACTAGTTATTATGTGCTAACAGCTTGTATTCTGGTATAAGATATACTGCAAATAGTTTCATACGCAGAAGAGGAGGAAACTATGGTATAATTAATACTAAAACCTTTTCTGAGTAACTAGCTAGTAAACTTATTATTTTGATTATTTTCATGTTAATATATTCCTTGTTAAAGGATAAGTAACTTACATGGTGGGAGTTAAAAAATACCATCTTTTCAAGAGCTACACTTTTTTTTTTTCCTTTGAAACTGGTCAGGATTTTTGTTTTGATGGAGCCATTTTTTAAATGCAATGGATTTTTGTAAAGGTGAATGTAAAATGACAATGCTAAAACTTGTCAAAATTTGCATAGCTCTATATCGGTTGAAGTATATAATACAGATTATATTGCTAAAGGATTCTGTTTGCATCTCGAAATAAGTAGGTGGTGAATTTGATTTGGGCTAAGTTGTGTGCTCTCATGGCTCCATGAATACAACTTGTTGGGGCCTCGGCTATAAGAAACGATATGGAGTTAGACAAAGACAGAGGAAGTTAGCAGTTCATCTTTGAATTGCCTTCAGCAGCAGAAAAAAAAAGAAAAAAGAGAAGAGAGAAGAGAAGAGAAGAGAAGAGAAGAGAAGAGAAGAGAAGAGAAGAGAAGAGAAGAGAAGAGAAGAGAAGAGAAGAGAAGAGAAGAGAAGAGAAGAGAAGAGAAGAGAAGAGAAGAGAAGAGAAGAGAAGAGAAGAGAAGAGAAGAGAAGAGGCTTATGTGACAGCAAGCTTGAGCAAGGAGGAAACCGAAACTACAGACTGTAACGGAGGCAAGGTCAAACAAGAAGACAGGATAGAGCATTCAATTAAGCATTGTGTGATCACATGTACGTGACTAACAAATTGTAATATATGTAATTAGCAATAGTATAAAGCTAAGCAAAATGTAAGGTAAGCATAACCATAGTCTAGTGTGAGAGAAATTAACTGAAAGCCAAATAGATGGGGTGATAATGTAAGGTTGGTGTTTAAGTTGTTACAAAAACGAAACTCTAAAGCTTTATGCGTAGCACGTGAACCTTAGTATTAGCTAATTATCATGAATTGTAGCACGTATACAGCATTTGGAAAAGTGTATATGTGATGATTATGTGGCAATAAAGTTGGAGTCGATGCACATCGTATTGGCATCTGATCGTTCCCATCTCGCATGATGAAGAAGAACCTCTGCAACAACTCTCACGGAATCACAGAATGGTAGGGGTTGGAAAGGACTATTAGAGATCATTCAGTTCAAGCCCACCTCCAAAGCAGGTCCACCTAGATCAGGTCACACAGGAACGCGTTTACGTGGGTTTCGAAGATCTCCAGAGAAGTCTCAAGTCTCCACACCCTCTCTGGGCAGCCTGTCATCCTCACAGTGAGATAGTTTTCCTTATGTTTAAATGGAAATTTTTGTGTTCCAGCTTCTTCCCATTACCCCTTGTCCTGTCACTAGATATAACAGGAAAAAAGTGATGCCCCAGCCTCCTGACATCCATAATTTAGATATTTATAAATATTAATGAGATCCCTCTGCAAAGTTCCTTAAATATAAGTTTTCTTAAATATAAGAAAAAAACATTTCACTGTGAGGGTGACAGAGCACTGGAACAGGCTGCCCAGGGAGGCTGTGGAGTCTCCTTCCTTGGAGGTCTTCAGGACCTGTCTGGAAGCATTCCTATGCAACCTCATCTTGGTTGACTTGCTTCTGCAGGGGGGTTGGACTAGATGATCTCTAAAGGTCCCTTCCAACCCTACCATTCTATGATTCTATGATTCTTTTTTCTTTTAAGGTAAGATAATATCATAAATAAGTGCCAACAAAATATTGAGACTGAAAGTTTCTTTGCTGATGGAGTACAGACTAAAAATGATAGATTCACGACTCTCTTTGCTTTGTAATCTAATTGGACTGGAATTTAACTGGGCTTTTTAACATTGAAACTGTGGCAAATGTCAAATGATCCCACAGGCAAAATCTGTAGCTTCAGTATATGAGACCTAAATATGATCTTACTCATACTAAGAAAGTGAAGGATATTAAAGATGTGTGGACTTGAAAGTTTTAATATTGTGGAGGTATGGAATTTAGTGTATGTTTATTAGAGCCTCATTATCTGTCAAAAATTAAAATATATGTTTTGTCAGTCTCTATCAGTAGGACTTATGTACTTAACAGATTTCGGAACTAATTAGTGTTATAACTGTGATGCTGTCTACATAGTCTGTTAACGTCTCCTTTGTAACACAGTATTCTCTCCTTTAGTTAGGCTTCTCTGTAAGCTGTGGCCAGATTGACTTTTCTTTTGCTGGACATGCCTGAATAAGCATCTTCACTCCTTCTCCTTCACAGTTTTCTGCTTTTTTTTTTTCCTCTTCAAATGTCTGTCCTGAGTTGACTGTACTGTTTTCTTATGAAGCATATTGGGGAACTGACCTGGGTCAAAATTATTTAGCAGAAAATAGGAGGTGTGGTTTTGTCTACATTAAGCACAGCGCTTTCTCTGACAGTTTCCTGTGCAGTTGCTCAGCCAGTAATTACAAAGGAGTTGAGGTGATGAGGTATTAAAGCCGCAAGAGGTACAGAAGCTGATTAATCAAGTACTGTCACCAAGAGCAGTGCTCCTGAAGGAACGGTCTTACCAAGTCTGAAGCTTTCTGTATCTTCTGTGAATGCAACTGGTCTGCCAGCACAACCACAGTTTTCCCTTCCCTATGCCTTTGTGGTGTTTTCCCTGTGTGGTAGAGATGAGTTTATCTCCAGTTACCAGAGAGGGAATTAATAAAGCTTTTATGCAGCATGAAGTTACAGGGTGTATCTCTGAGAAGATTTTGCATCATACTGAAGTGTTAATGTGCACAGCTTCTGCTCAAAATAAGTTCAGCTAGTTTAAGAGATTTTAAGAAGCATGGAGAACGACTTCAGCGAAGACTCTTAGCTGTTTTGAAAATTCTGCCTCAAAGTGCATTAAATTATCTTCTTCATTCTTTGAATTATAAACAACTTTTATTTGAATGTCAGAGCTACGAACACCTGTGTAAGTAAACTAGATCTTCATATAACTGCGTAATTTTAAATTTTTTTCATTACTATTTTATTTTTAGAGAGCAACGGTCTGTTATATCTGTGATCTACAATGAATGCCAAATCTGCAATCAGCAAAGAAATTTTTGCCCCACATGATGAAAGGATGCTGGGAGCTGTCCAAGTGAAAAGAAGAACAAAAAAAAAGATTCCTTTCCTAGCTACTGGAGGTCAGGGTGAATATTTAACATACATCTGTTTGTCAGGTAAGATTGATTTTGACATCTAGTTATGTGTCTATATCTTTGATTAACTGTTTAGATCTCCTTAGCCATAAGGAGCTGGATGACTAATATTAATAATGTAACCAGAGAATTATGGCACTTACATATTTAATCTTGAGAAACCATATGCTCAAGGCTATTAATATTTATAACAAATAATAAATTGAACAGATGGTTTCATTGTTTAAAAAAATTAGATATTCTCTTATAGGGTAGCTGCAGAGTATGAACAAATAGAATATTTGGTAAAAGCTTTTGCTTATTAAGATTAAGATCTTTCTTGGAGAGATGACCACTGCATTGTATATCATTTTAATGCCCTGATTTTTTTTTGTTTGAAGCAAATATGTTTCCTCTTCTCCTCATATTTGCTTCTGTGTTACCAGCTCATTGAGTACTTGGATATGCAACTTGCAGCCAGAATGTTTTCAGTTCACAGAACAGTGGTTCTATGTGTCAGTCACCTGACTTGAAAAGGGATAAAAATGGAAGTACTTGCATTGAAGGCAAAAAGGACATATAAAGACCATATTTTGTGAGAGGTCATGGTGAACAGGGACAAGTGATCTATTTGTTGCTAATGTGTTCAGATGAAATTAATTTGAGTTTCTCCAAGGTCAAACTAACACTCATCTGAGTCTGGATTTCAGGAACAGGGTGGGTAATAACTGTGTGATAGTTTGCTTTATATTTTATTTCCTGGTTATTGTAGTGAAATTTACCATAATTTAAGATTATGTCTGAAGGCAGTTGGAAAGCAGTTTGTGATCCTGACTTGCTGCCTATAGTTTATACCTGTTTTAAGACTTAGAATGGAATTCAGTTTTCTGGAGGTAGGCATTCAGTGCAGTTGGAGGCTTCCAGCCCTTTCTCTAGGCAGATGTCTAGAAAGGCAGAAATCCCTTAATGTCATTTCTATGTCAGTCATTTGAGTGTGTGAATATCTTTAGTATCTTAGGGTGACTGAGCCACTTGGATTTTTAGGCATAGCAGTTGCTCCCTTTGAGTGTGTACATCTTAATGAAGTACAACTCGTGGTCAGAAGAAGTGCTGCATGAATCTTAGAAGGTGGCAGTTATTTAGAAAGTGGTGTTTCATGAACTCTCAGGGGTTTTTTCTGCTGAAAACTTTTAAAACTTTCAAATGTAGGAAGTAAAACATAGTGAATCTACTACTGCTATAAACCATCATGCACCTGAACATAAAATCTACATTTATTGAATGGTATTGAATGAAAAGTTATTTGTATACCTATGTACAAATGCTTATGTTAAGGAATAAGCAGCAGAGTATATGCATACACATACTGAGGACAATGAGACAAAACAGAAGACTTCTCATTTCCAACTGAATGTTCTGCTTGTCATTGTCATACATGGAGCTTCAAGGAAGGATTTAAAAATGGATTCACCTAGGCTGTGTCCTAGACTTGTAGTTGGGACACTCTTTGAATGGAAGGATTGTGAGTTTCAAGCATCTCACATTGCAGACAAAACTGGATCTAAGTCTCCCATGTCTTAAATGTCCAAATTGCTAACCTTTTGAAGCAATGCAATTTTTCAGCTGTCAGACTGAGTCATCTTATTTTAAAGAAAAGTCCGATTCTATGGCTGTGCTGTCAGTTTTGGAACACCCAGGTGTTTGATACCCATGTTCATGAGAAAAGGTTAGAGGCATGATCTGTGCTTATTTTTTATAGGCTAACTCTATTCAGTAGATGGATATATTTTAATTGCCATTCTGAGGAACCTAAGCTCTCCTTCAGCTTCCCCACCCACATGCTGATGTGTAGCAGCCAACATGGACTTTAAGAGCCTGAATGATCTCAAATGCATCTAATGTCTTTCTGCAACAGGGTAACATTATGAGTAATGCAGAAACAGCAGATGTCCTGACTTCAGCAAAGCTTCTCAGTGATGACAAGGAGAAGCATTCAGGATCTAAATAAATTTACTGTATGGTGAGCACTGAAAAGCTCTCTGTTAGTGGGTTATTGCACGGATCTGAGACAATTTGTTTCATCTAAATTCATAGTTTATATTATGGAATATATAGTATGATTAGTAATTCCAGTAGATAATGAAGCAACTAGGGAGAGGCCTGCCTGACTGAGTTTGAGGGCAGTATCAGAGTTCAAAATAGTCTTATCAAGAAGATGATCCAATTCAGTAGGGTCAAATGTGATTAGTTATTTAGTCAGGAATAATCAATAGCACAAAACTATTGGGTAGGGAACAATTATTTTTTCCACTGTGGTTAAAGGAAATTGTAACAAAGATAAATTGTGGTTCTTGCTACTTCTGATGACTGTAAAATCACAATGGTTTTAGTTGCAGCAAGAAATTGTGTTACAAATTAAGAAAAAGTTTTGCTTTAGTAAGGGCGAGTTAATGGCAGTTTAGTTGTGTCCTCAGACTGCCTAAAACAAGCTATATCTTGGGATAACAGAATATACTTGTCGACCTTACATTTTTATGTGATTTGGTACAATGAATGGCTAGCTCTGGATTTTAGTTTATGTTTCAAGGGACACATGCTTTAATGCTGAGTATTGAAGTATCAATCTTGGAAACACCTTTATCAACCTTTGACTCTTGCTCATTTTCGGCAGTTTTGCTATGTATTAGGTAAATGTAGTGACTGAAGTACCATTTTGTTCTCAGTTTCCTTGGACTAATTCAGTTTGGCTGCTGCTAAAAAGAAATTGATGACTTACTGTGAAGAACTGATTTGTCAGTTGAAAGAAAGCACATAGAAACTGACTTGTTAAATGACTTAAAAATATTTGGGAATGCAAAACATCCTGCCTAGTTGTAGTTCCATTCAAGATAAATGAAATAGAAATATACAGAAAATGAAGTATCAACCACTATGATAGATACTCTTATATATGATAATTGTTGTGTATATGCATTTCATAGAATCGTAGAATCATAGAATGGTAGGGGTTGGAAGGGACCTTTAGAGATCATCTAGTATAACCCTCCCTGCAGAAGCAGGTTCACCTAGATCAGGTCGCATAGGAACTCGTCCAGGCGGAAGGAGACTCCACAACACCTCTGGGCAGCCTGTTCCACTGCTCCTTCACCCTCACACTGAAATAGTTTTTTCTTATATTTAAGTGGAACTTTCTGTGTTCCAGCTTCATCCCATTATCCCTTGTCCTGTTGCTAGCTACTATAGAAAAAAGGGATGTCCCAACCTCCTGACACCCACCCTTTAGATATTTATAAATGTTAATAAGATCTTCCCTCAATCTCCTCTTCTCCAGACTAAACAGCCGCAGTTCCCGCAGCCTTTACTCATATGAAAGATGTTTCATTCCCCTGATCATCTTGGTGGCCCTGCGCTGAACTCTCTCCAGCACTTCCCTGCCCTTCTTGAGCTGAGGGGTCCAGAACTGGACACAGTACTTCTAAGTACTGATACTCCTAAGTACAGATAGAGATTCTGACCAGAGAGAATGTTCTTAGGCCTCGAAGAAATGGGATCGTGAAACATTAAAAGAATCAAATATTGAACAGACCGAGATGGGAAAGTAAAGGAGACTCTTCCCTAAAGTTTGTATTTTAAGTCTGTACAGCATTTTTTAATTTCAAAATACTAAGTATTGAATTGATTAGAAGTAAATGCTTATTAATGCATCAAAAATGTGTACCTACAGCCTGTCATCTGAGATTGGAGACAGGTTAAGGTAAGAAAGCTGTAGCAAGATTACATGCCAGACTGGTGGAAACTGGTACAGCTGAGTGACCTGCAGCCTTTTAGCAGGCTGTAGTGATGGGGCTGGCCAAGCTGGACACTAAGAAGAACCAAGAGTGATCTTTTGGGAGTTATTTAGTTGAAGAGCAGCAAGAAAGGAATAGACAGATGGGAAACACAGAGGTGGGGTGGCTGTAGGCAGAACAGAGAAGATGAAAACTGGGATTTAATTTTTTTTTTTATGTCAAAAAGGATTTAATACAGACAAGAGGCGAGAAATTCAGAGCTGAAAGGAGATATTTATCACCTCCTCCACACTAGCAGACCTAGTGATAGTTGTTGGATCAGATCTACATTTTAATTTTGTCACCATTGTCTTATATAATGGAAACATAATTGTTTAAAGTAGTTCTTAGCTTTATTTAGGATTCTGAATTAAGTATAAAATACTTAAAAGGTCACTTCAAAATATAGGACACTGATGATCTCTCATTTGCTTGTGCACAGGTTCATGTATGTTATTTCTTTTGACACCCTATCATTATGGTTTTTTTTAAGTAACTTATAATATTTTAAGAGGTTTTTTTATTTTTTATAGTACATTGGAAGTTTTCCAGCTTGTATATAAGACTGTGGGGTTGACCTTTCAGTACAAAAAATCTATTGCAGTTGCAGTGAACTGAGTGAACCAGATGGTTCCTTTTGAACCTGATTTCCTATGTATCATAACACACTCAGCTTAGCTGCACTGGTCTGAAAAACAGAATTACAGAATGGTAGGGGTTGAAAGGGACCTCTAAAGGTCATCTAGTCTAACCCCGCTGCTAAAGCAGGTCCACCTAGACCAAGTCACACAGGAATACATTCAGGAGGGTTTTGAAAACCTCCAGAGGAGATTCCACAACCTCCCTGGGCAGCCTGTGCCGGGACTCTCTCACCTTACAGTAAAGAAATTTTTTCCTTAAGTTTAAGTAGAAGCTTTTGTGTTCCAGCTTTTGTTCATTACCCCTTGTCCTATCACTGGACACTACAGAAAAAAACTATTGCCCCATTCTCTTGATATGCACTTTTTAAATGAGATCCCCCCTCAATCTCCTACAGGGTGAAGATGCCCAGATCCCACAGCCTTTCCTCATAAATAGATGTTCCAATCCCCTCATCATCTTGGTGGCCCTGTGCTGGACTCTCTCTAGAAGTTGCTTGTCTGTCTTGAGCTGGGAAGCCCCAAACTGGATACAGTACTCCTCATGAGGTCTCACCAGGGCAGAGCAGAGAGGGAGAAGAACCTCCCTTGACTGGCTGGCCACATTCTTGATGCATCTCAATCTGCCATTGGCCTTCTTGGCCATGAGGGCACATTGGTGGCTCATGGTTAGTTTATTATCAACCATGACTCCCAGGTCTCTCTCCACAGAGCTGCTCTCCAGCAGGTCATTCCCCAGCCTGTAATGGTGCATGGAGTTGATCCTCCCCAGCTGCAGGACTCTACACTTGTCCTTGTTGAACCTCATGAGGTTCCTCTCTGCCTAACTCTCAAGCTGGTCGAGATCCCACTGAATGGCAGCACAGCCTTCTGGGGAATCAGCCAGTCCTTCCAGTTTGGTATCATCAGCAAACCTGCATCCCTGCATCCAGGTCATTGATGAAGATGTTGAACAAAACTGGCCCCAGAACCGATCCCTGTGGAACTCCACTGGCCACAGGCCTCCAGCTTGACTCGGTTCTGTTGATCACCACCCTCTGGGCTCTGTCATTCAGCCAGTTCTCAATCCATCTTGCTGTCCATTCATCTAAGCCACGCTGTCTGAGCTTTCTGACAGGGATGTTATGGGAGACAGTGTCAAAAGCCTTGCTGAAGTCAAGGTAGACGACTTCCATTGCTCTTCCCTCATATATACAGCCAGTTATGCCCTCATAGAAGGCTATTAGGTTAGTCAAGCAGGATTTCCCCTTGGTGAATCCATGTTGAATCCCCCTGATAGCCATCTTTTCCTTCATGTGTTTTGAGGTGACATCCAGGATGAGTTGTTCCATCACTTTTCCAGGGATGGAGGTGAGGCTGAGTGAGGTGAGATCTGTAGTTTCTCAGGTCATCCTTCTTGCCCTGTTTGAAGACTGGAGGGACATTGGTTTTCCTCCAGTCCTCAGGCACCTCATTTGTTCTCCTTAATATTTCAAAAATGATGGAGAGTGGCTTAGCAATAATAGCATCGGCCAACTCCCTCAGCACTCATGGCTGTATCTTGTCAGGTCCCATAGATTTATGGGTTTTAAGCTTACTCAACAGGTCTCTAACCTCATCCACCAAGGGAAGTCTTCCCTTCTCCAGATTATTCTACTATCCTCCAGGCATTGGGCTTCTCAAGGGCTGGCCTTGGCAATGAAGACTGAGGCAAAGAAAGCATTCAGTAGTTCAGCCTTCTCTGTACCCTCTGTCACCGGGGCACCCTCCGTGTTCATCAGTTAGTTCACATTCTCTCTCATCTTCCTTTTGCTGCTTATATATTTGGAAAACCCTTCATATTTCAAAAAGACTTTGGCCTTCCTGTTTTTGTCCCTGCATACTCTGGCAATGTTCATATACTCTTCCCAAGCAATCAGACCCTTTTTCTACCTTATATATATTTCTTTCTTTGCCTTGAGTAGTTCCTGTAGTTATTTTGTAATCCATGGAAGCCTCTTGCCTCCTTTTCCCTCTTTTCTACTTGTTGGGGACAGAGGTATCTTGGGCTTGGAGAAGAAGTGGTGCTTGAAGATCGACCAGCTTTTTTGGGCACTCCTACTGTCTATAATGCTACCCCATGAGGTTCTTCTTGGGATTTGACTGTAAAGCTAAAGTTGTTTAATACTGTGAGTGGAACTTTTCTCCCCTAAAGTTATGACTTTAATCATGTTTTTTCTTTACATCTCAAAATTGAATTCACATATTGTTAGTTCAGGGTTTGTTTGTTTGTTTTTTTTCTGGATGAGTTTTATGTAGAAGTACAATCTATCAATTGTGCTAGAAAAGCCAAAAGGAAATGCAAAGAAGTAGTAAGTAATATACAAAAATAAAATGTACATGCAGTGGGGAGAGTGTGTTGAGTTTTTCTTCCTCCTTTAAATGTTAACCTTATTGACTATGTCACAGACTTTTCAAAAGACAAGCAGTAAATAGCTTAGAAAGCTGTTTGACTTTACAATATTAAGTTTTGGGTTTTTTTTATTTTTTAACTTCTTAGTATGCAGAGAGACAGAGGCTTGACTTACTAGCTTAAACAGTTCTTGACTATCCTTTTTTGTGCTCTTAGAGTACACTTACTTAGATGTCTAACCACAGCACTCAGTTACACTTCCAATATAAACTTTTGTATTGTGTTTTTCTCTTGGAATATTCTGTCATGGAATGGAGTATTACCCAGGAATGACTTCTGTCTATTGCACCTTTGAAGGTCACTTGACATATCTGCCAGAAATGGGCCACAATTTCACAGGAGGTTCAAAGTCCAGTGAAGTGCAGTAGAGTTTTCAGCATGGTAGTAGGACTGAAAACTGGAAAGTAGTGAGAAGGAACTTCGTATCAGAAGAATTTAGTTTTCTCCTAATTTGTTGTTATTTTCTGGTTGAGTTTTGCTACTGTACTGCAGTGACAATCTCTCATATTAGTTCATATATTTTCTTGTTGAAGAAAACATGTTATTTTCATGAGCTTATAGTGCAGAGGGTTCTCATGGTTCCTTCTCAGGACACGAGAAACCAAAGTAAATTTAATTTTCCACTGACTTTCCAGGAGAGTGCTGTAATTGCCTCCTCATAGGGTGTATCGAGGTATGACTGCATATTGGGGCAGGGGGAGAGTAGGGGGAGAGGGGCATGTCACCTCTGCTTAAATATTGTATTAGGAGTGAGAACAATACTTCCATGTTCATGTTAGACATAGAGCACTTTGAGTCTGACACACTTAGATGTCAGACTCTACATTGAATGTTTAATTATTTATGCAAAGTAGAACATGGCTGACATAAGACATGCATGCCAAATCGTGTCTTCTGCAACCAAAGAAGTCTTCTGTAAGGTCTGACTTGGACAACCATATGAAAGCAACCACAAGCCAGTAGCAGTGCATTTCCTAGCCTCACAAACCTAGATTGGCACAACAGGCTAAACATCAGAGCATAGATTGGTATATTCAGTTAGGGATCAGAGAGAATATTTCTGCTACCTGTGAACGCATGGGCTGCCTGTTGCAGCTGGTGGCTTTAACATAAAGGCTTATATTCTGTCACTCAGAAGACAGATGTTAAGTATTCCGATGTCTTGGATAAGTTTCTTGAATACTAACCATTGGTATAAAAAGTGTGCCTGCTTATCACCAATTCTCTGCCTTTGAATTTTATCTGAAAATACCTAATAATTTTCTGATTGATAGTGAAGAAAATATTCCAGAATTCAATGGACAGGACTCTGCAATGCAGAAAATGTAGAAAATGTGCTATTCCTTCTTTATTGGCTTCCTTAGCCAATACTGTGTAAGTATAGACACATCAGAGACTTTCTTCAATTTACTACTGATCGCTCTAAAATATTCTCATTGTGCAGAGTTAGTGGCTACTTTTGCTTCCATTACTTGAAGATCTAACTTACACAGATTTGGTGCAAATTTTGCACTTCTCTTGACTAAGTCAAAGTAATACAATTTGCAAGTGTGGGCACAGTTAAACTGATGTAATGTTCTGTGGTTTTCACACACATGTAGTCAGGTTCCAGTTTAATGGCAACTTCTTTGATCTGAAGTAGACTTGGGTTTACTTCTAGATAGATTTTTGTTTTGGTTTTAATACGTTATTACCTTATATTTTTCCAAAGTAGCTTCAGCACAGAGGAAAAAAAAATCAGTAATATTACCATTTTCAAGATGCTGATACCCCTCCATTCTACTGTGAGATGCCTTTTGATATGCTTAAATATAAGTGTGGTGACATATACCTGTGTAAAATCATTCTAAATCCTTTTATTTTTTCAGTCTTCTGAACAAAAAATACTGAATAAAAATAATAGCTAATTAGTTAATTGTTTTACCACAAACAATAAGTAAATAGAAATGTGTTGTCAGACTTTGTATGGTTTTTCATATATGCAGTATCTTGTTTCTGCATTTCCTTTTTTTGTTTATATTGTCAGATGAGTGCACTTTCTTCATAATCATTCATAATTGGCACTTGTAGAACGATTTTGAATATGCAATTTTAGTCCTAGCCATGGTTCAATCTTGAAAAATCAGTTTTCCTCAACTCGGGGAATACTTTATTCACTGAAGAAGGGAACCAGCTGAAATACTTAAGCTCTTCAGTGATATTTAAAGGGCATGTGCGAGTATTCTTTAAAGTGAATCAGGAGGCTGTGTCAAACATTAAAAGAGGTCAAGAACTGTGTTCTTTTCAGTACGTTTTTGCCTTGAAACTTCAAATGTTTGGAAAGCGGGATAGACTCATTCCATTTTCTTCTTTGCTTGGACTATTACTTCAGGAAAAAAATATTTATTTACTTTTATTTATTCTACTTCTGAATGAGACAATGCCTTCTTGGAATTGTCTACATGGCAGATTACTCAATTTTCTTTACCACCAAGTGTGTTTTAGAACTTTGCTCATATTTGTTGCTTAACAAAGTTATTTCCAGTGATGATATCAAATTCTGAAATTTCACTAAATGCTATGCAAAAAGAAACCCGATGCTTACTGGTTGTAAGGATTACTATAAAGGCAATTTTTGCACAAGGTGAGTTCCAATTGGAAAACATATTTACATTGTCAAATACACAAGGATGGATATGGCCTTTCATGGATGAATACATTTTTTTCCCGTATTAATGTTGCTTCAGAAATCAGTCTGTTACTGGAATTAAAACCCTTTCTAGAAGCGATAGAGCTGAAGTAAGTAGGTCTCTTCAGCATTTCAACCTCTTCTTTACTAGGGTTTCCTCTAACCTTGAGAAACCATCATAGGACTTTGGAAGAGTTCTCTTATGTTTACGTTGCTTTTACTTGTTCTTTTGAGATACCTGCTTAAGATGATCAAAAGCTTTTTGTTGAAACTTTTAAAGTTACTTAAATTCTGTTAAATTATTTTAAAAGTAAGGAAATAGAAGTTTGCCCAGTCCACTCTACCATGAGCATCTAACCATGCATATGTGTTGAGCTGGGTTTGGGTCTTAGCTGGGCTTTTTGTGTTTTGTTTTAAAGAACAATAACAACCTAAGTTTTCTATTGTGTTTTGTGATAGAAAATGCAAATCCTTTATTTCATAAGCCAGAATAGGGGAAAAAAATCAAACGTCTCTACCTTCCACTTGTTCCAAAGGTAATGTTTGTGACCATCACTGTCTCATCTTAGTAATGACATCTTTGTGATGGTGAAGGTTTAATCATTCAGGTACCTGTAGGTCAAATGAATGTCTAGCTTTTCCTGCTGTGTGCACAGTGGCCTGTGTTCCCTGCTCTGAACTGATCATTAGGTTGAGTAAAGAAGAGCACTGATGTTTTTTTAATTGTCGCTTAATATGGTTACATTTATGTAGTGTACTGTGTGAGTCTAAATAAGCATGCTTTAAATGTGTATGCACGTATGAAGTCTCCATCTACTCTGAAGCTGCTAGCCTCAGAAACTGTGGAAGCAGTTGTTTCCATTAATGCTGGTTGGCTATATAGCTGGATGTGTTCAGATATACCTCATGTTGTGGCTTGGAAGACTGGCAGCACAGACACTGGTAATGTTTGTCTTGAAAATGGCTTCCCTGTTGCATTGCAATTCAGTGAATTTTCCTGGATGTTAGTATTTTGGCTGCAGTGCTCATATTGAATTGTCAAAATATAATTGCCTTCATCTACTTACAGTAAGTGATTGTGATACTGAATACAGGTCTTCAGCAGCCCTCTTTTTCTCTCATTGTCAGAACATGTTCTATCTTTGTTAGGTGTTTGTGATGTTTCAATGCCAAAAATAGTTTTAGAAGTGCCAAATTTCATTTTATAAGAGGAATCTAAAATTATGAAGTCATGTTAAAGGTCTTCGAGAAACTTTACCAGTGATCAAATCGCAGAATTGAAAAGCTGATGCCTTTTGGGTGGGAGCCGGATTAACCTTCTGTTATTCACTATTGATTTTATGTATTTATTGAAATAGAAAAGGGAAAATTATGAACTTCTTCAGCAGGTAGGCTACATTTATTTGATCGTATTCAGAATAATTCCCTTTATATATAGATGTTCTGAGCACTCCTGGTTCCTTTTTTCACAAGAATTTTGCATAGGAGGGAATCTTATTATTGCAAAGCTACAGAATTGCTATTTGAAATAATCTAGTCTAAGATTAGTGTGTTGGCTTTTTTTTTTCCCCTTAAACTGGAGAAAGAATGTATGTGTGCTGCCATGCATCCTCCCAATACCCTACTTGATCTAATTTGCATGCAGGAAATATTTTCTAAATTTCAAGCTGAAGGTGTAAAGTTTTATGTCTGCTGTTCAGCAATTCTTTTTTCTTTTTTTTTTCCAGAATGGAATTGTAAAAGATCGATAAAGCTTAACAGTTAACTATTGTGCATCACTTCCAGTTTTATAAAATCAAGTATCAATCCAGGGAACTTGTGTTACTAATATTGCCTTCAATTTTATTTAGAATTGAGCTTCCAGAATTTATTTTCCACCTTGAGCACCCATGGACTCCTTGAAATGATGTCCAAAATGCCAAATGACCTTACCAGGGGGAGGGGAGGGTGGGGAAACCCTCAAAGGAAAAAACATAAGCAAAGGAAAAAGTGAGGAAAGGTAAGATGGGAAAAGTGAGGCATCATACCTGTCTCTTTAGTCCAATGTAATTTTGCAGTAATTAAACGGGACAGGTTTAATAAATATGAAGCCTGTATTGATCCAATAAGTTTTTATGCATAAAGCAAGTTGGTTGCAAAACTGTGTGTTGTGAGTTGTACTCTGTTGTGTTCCGTATTCTGGAAGCTGTATGTCGCCCCATTCATCAAAAAGGAGGCTTGATCAAGCTATTCTTAACTGGAATTTGTAGCCTTTTCTATGAAGGCATAAAAAAATTACTGTGTGGGCTTACACAAAGTAGTTAGGTTGCAGACTCCCTTTCTTCCCCTCTATGTTCAGAAGAGAGTGTTGGCTCTATTGCACTTTACCCATGAAAGCTTCCCTAATCGAAACTTTCGCTCTGAGTACGGGACGGCGATCACCCCAAGGAAAACGAGAGACCGACTTGCTGCAAAAACATGAGGCGAGCTTAATTGTGGAGCTCCGGGTCGTCTCATACCTTACGCAGGAGGTAGAGGAGGCGGCCCTGAGGCCCCGGCGGGAGGATTTATATAGTGTGGGGAAGGAGAGTGGAAAATCCCAACACACCTGCACAACAATAGTGTGGGGAAGGAGAGTGGAAAATCCCAGCACACCTGCACAACAGCCCATCCGATACAAACCCCAAACATACCCGAACATGCCCAGACATGCCCAAACGAGCCAAACAAGCCCAAACAAGCCCCAACCCAGGTCACCCTGATAGCGTAAGGGGGGGGGGGGGGTGTAATGTCCTTGGTTTATCCTGCGGTTTCTGATGCCATTTCGGTTCGTATTTTTCTTTCACCCATTCATTGATATTGCTTGTGCTGGTTATGTTCTTATTTCTCTAGAGCTGGCAGTAGTTTCCTTCAGTGAATACAGCATATCTCACTGCAGCATTTTGCCCAGAACACTGCAGATGCTTGCATCAAGTCTAATGCCAGGTTAAAATGTTTGAATGATGTGCTGTCTTTGAAAGCAGTTTATCCGAGTGGGTCTTGGTGCTGTCTTATGTGTGTTAAAAATGCAGAGCTAGAAGGACGGACATGCTAATCAATATTGCATGGTATCTATTCCTTCAAGTTGAAGTACAGCAGCTATGAATGTAAGACCTGCGTAAGTATCCGCTAAATCCTAGCTTTGGTGTTGATGGATCCCGAAATCGCCAAAGAATTTATCTACACAGGAATGCAGATAAGCGGGTACTTCCTCATTATGCAGGGCTGGGAGTTCTGCAGTGTTGTTAGTTCTCAGGGGTTTTATACACCTCAAACAAAAGAATCACATTTGCCAACAAAAGCATGCATAAAATATCCATCTATCAATTTTGCTCTTTACCTTGATTGGTTCCTAGGCTATCAGAAACTTTCCAAAATCACAGTGATTGGTCAAAAAAAAAAAAAAGATATCAGTCCCTTTGTTTTTGTAATAACTAAGGTAACAGCTAAAGTAACGTAACAAATACATTTACCAGGGTCTCATGGCTAAGGTAACAGGTCCCTGTCAGGTGTGGTATGTAACTCTTGCAGTTTGATCCTTATGTGATTCAAATGAATACTTACTTAATTAATAGGTATTTGAGTTATTTGCAAGTGCTTAGCTAATTAATTGAACTATTACTAGGTGGTTAACAAGTGCTTAACAAGTGTTTGACTACTTATTGTAATGATAAGTTGTTAACTAAAATAATTGTATATCTGCAACAGTGGTGGAACCATTCTTAATGTACTGTATCAGCTAAAAGTGATATGTTTTGAGTTATGATTCATTTTGAACAGTTTTCTTAATCTGCATGGGTGCTGGAGAGTGATATTGAAAATACCCTGTTTTACTACATTACAGATTGTTGAACTTAAGTTATACTAGGCAGAAAACATCCCCTTCCTGTTGCACTTCATAAGGTGTTTCTGTCAATTTCTATGTATCTGTGCTTGTGAGGAAAACCAGTTCTCTTTCTGCCTGAGCAGAGGTTGGTGTATTAGACTCTCTTATTAGATAAACATGAGTTTAAAATCTTATCCTTTTATAGTAATCCAAGTTGTAGGAGTCAAATCCTGTAAGTTTTCATCATACTTCTGAAGACTATGCTCTCAATTTTCAGTGCAGAGCAGCACGTAAGAAGTACTTCAAGGAATTGCTAAGCTGATTAGAATATTACGTCAAGCTTCTCTATCATTAAGAAGGCTTTATTGTTGCCTTGACAAAGAAAAAGATAATAATACAGTCCTGATCTCTAAATACTTTCTGACTTTATTCTGTAAATAATCTTTTTAAAGCAAGTTAAATAGGAAAAGATCAGAACTGATGCCTGCTATTCTGCTTTGATTTGTCTCTATTCCCCAGTTTATCCAAACTGCTACCACAAGACTCAAAATACCAATCAAGTAGCATAGCTCCTATAAAGTACAGTGGGAGTTCTGTACAGTTCTCCCTCACTGGTATACTATCGGAACATTTCAGACTGTAGCAATAAAAACAAACTCATGGCCTTGTGTATATGCCACCACAAACAATCATTCTCCATTTACAGCAGGCAGTGTTTTTCCTCCAGCCTACTTACATTAAGATTTGCACATGGTTTTTGTAGTCTGATTATGTGTATCCTAACAAGAAGGAGAAAATAACATATGAAGGGTGGGGAGACTAAGAGAATATAAACTATGCAGTTTTGTTGCCCTTGTATTAGGGAGGAGCCTACATTTGTCCAAGTTAAAACAATCTCTAGTAACTTTTTAGCTGGAACAACTTCATAGAGAAAGTGTGGCACACCCTGTCAGCTGCTCTTTTGCTGTGTTCATTGGAGCGTGCAGTAACTGTCAGTTGCCTCCAGGAATGATGAAGTTAAAACCATACTGCAGCTCAAAGCCTCTAATGTTAGTGGTTTTAGGAAAACTTGCTTTAGGTGAAATTTTTAGGGGATGGGACTGAGATAGCTTTATAAAATTATGATATTGTAGAACATAGGCATCAACCAGTGAAGTTTCTTAGACAAACTAGATAGCTAATAGAAAATTGCTTTAAGCATCTAATTGTCCTTCACTATTGTCTCCTCAGACGTCTTCAGAGGACAGGCTCAGCTGGAAGGGAAGCTGCAACATAAACTTCTTGCTGGATGAAATAACTAGTAAATGCTTTTCATGGATAATATGATATCAGCCCCTGCTGTGTTAGTTTTCCTAATTCACTGCCTCTTGTCACTCTTTGTGGAACACAGTAGTAATGACAAGAACAGTTTTCTGTGACTGAATCAATGACTTTGAAGAGAACAGAATTGTTAATCTTCTAGCAAAATAAATGTTCATAAAAGCATTTAAAACATTTACACAAAGTGCCTTTTCTGAGTGAGATGAGATTGGAAGCTTGAATAAACAAAAGCTTTTAACCTCCAATCATTATGCTTATTCACCTGTATTAATGACAGATTCCTAAAGAAGTCTTGACTGTTCAGGTGTCTGGGAATATGGAAAGTTGTCTAAAATAATACCTGGTAAGATTTTTGGCAGCTGAAATTCATTAAAAAAAACAGCAAGAGCTAGATAGGTAACTTTAAAAAAAAAAGTTACAATAATAATAATAATAATAATATGCATTCTATTCTATTTGGGTATTGATGTCACAGTTTCTTTTAAAAATAACTTTAGTTTAGCTCATGTAAACTTACCATAAAATAAACACAAGCCCTTCTTCAGCTATACAATCCAAGGCAATGTGGTTGTTTACCCAGTGTTCATTCTGTAATGAAAGGTAATTGGGAAGCAAAAGAACAAAAATTGTCCTCAGCTATGGAGAACAAATTCAGAAAGACTTGGAGAGATGCTCTGAAATTTATCAGGAATTGGAAAAAGGGATGGTTTGTTCCATGGCATTTGAAAAATTCTAGAAAGATAGAGCAGACTGAGTTGAACTCATAAAGTCATGAAGTATTCATGTAAGACAGTGGTTTCACTTAGACAGTCTGCTGGAATTACTTCGTGGAATTATTGCCAAGAAATGTATTAACCATTTCTTGAGATAGATATCATAGTCTCAAAGACTTGAGTAATCAGAGGTGTACTATTGCTTTTGCTAGATCAAAATTTAATGAAGTGGAGAAAAACCTCATAAAAGTTACTTGTGACTTTGAACAGTTCTGGTTTTCCTATTGTAAGCACTTTCTCATAACCTGTAATTTCAGACTGTTTCATTTCAACGTTGGCCACTTTCTTAATGGATTTCATAAAGACTGTTCTCATTTCACTGCTCATTATGAACCTGTTGAAACATATATTCTTTCCATTTGCTTTTTAAAAAACAAAACTGATTTTTACGGAATCTACTTTGTTTCATGACGTTTTTCCCCTTTTTTGCAAATCTAAAATGCCTTGACAGGCTGTAAAAAACGCCCTTAAAATGCTCTTACTTAAAAAAACAAACCTGTTGTCCCATTGTGGAGAGTTTCTTTTAGTGTTTATGTGGAACCTTTACTTTGGCAGGGTTGCTATTTATTACTTCTACTTTTAAAATATTCCCTTGTTTTATGGTTGATTAATTGGATTCATTCTGAAGCCATTGATACTGCTTCTTGCCATGTCAAATGTTTTCTGTCAACTAATTGTCTCTGTCTTAGGCTTAAGCACCTTCTTGGAGAAATTTCAGTCACTAAACTTCCTTCACTTCAAGTTAATTCTGGTTTTAATTTTACTCACTTCCTTCCTGAATGTGAATATTCACTCGTAACAGGCCATTGTCGACTTGATGCTATTTCTGATTAACTCAATTTCCAGCTGTCCAGTTCTGTGCAATAATCTACCCTTTAAAAAAAAAAAAATCCAACAGAACAGACAGACAAATAGATAAAACATAACAGTATTCTTCCTTTGACAGCCAATGCTTATGCCAAGCTCTTCCATTCCTAATTCAGACTAGCAATGTTCTATTTGTCTGTTCACTTCATACTATTATCCTATCCTCTCTTACCTTTGTGCTTTTTTTAAAAAAAGTGGTCCAGTCTTTTGACTTTTCCATCTTACAGTCATGCTCCTTAATTGTCAATACCTCATATGCTCTATGACTGTTTTTTTGGTCACTTTGCTAGTGAGTGTCTATTAGGGGTTCAAATGGTATAATTCAGACAGTTTGTGTAATATTTGATTAAAGCATGTGCTTGTCAGCTGTGTACAGGGAGTCACATAGCAGAAGAGCAGAGAAATTGCTCCTGAAAAATGGTTTGGCCACAGAGCCTGGTTCTAAAATCATTTGGAAGATTAAGAAGTGCACAGAATAGAAAAGAAACAATGAGTATTAGAACAACCATGTAGATCTATATTTTTGACTGTGAATGAGTGGTCATTAGGACATGTTTGTGAGATCGTATCATTGGAAACAGCTGCATTGCATTCTCTTGTGTTTGGGATTCAGCCGTAAACTTCTGCTGTGGCTAGTTGTGCTAAGGTTTCTTCTTCATGTTAAAAAATATTGCTCTTTCCCTCTGGAGAGCTCTTTGTCTTTACTGTTGCTCATGCTTCATTCTCTTTTCCATACTAATCATAACAGAAGGAGAATTTACAGCTTTCCCCCGTTTTACAGTGTTATCCGTAAATACTATCGTGTATCCACATATTGAGGCCTCAGTGCGTAACACTGGAGAGAGGAATACAAATTAATCTGTCTTTCAACATATCACTTGTCATATATTTTAAAATTAGCTTTAGACCTTGTTCATCTTTTTTTTGTAAGTTGTCTCAGCATTTCTTACAAAAGAGTGCAGATAAAAATTGAGCAATGTGGTGACTTATTTTTATCTTTTTCATAAAATACTTTATCTGTGATAGTGTGATGTTAATAACACAGTTTGTCAAACATCTGTATGTATATAGAAAATAGAATAAAAGAAATGCAAATTCTTTGAGCTTTAAAGTGCTCCCTAAGCAGACAGTTTTTCTTAAATCATAAAAGAAATGCATCAGTTTGAGGGCTGATTTTAAAATATTTTTTTCTAAGTATTTTTTTTTAAAGGGTGGATTTTGTTTCATTTTGAGAATAATACAATTCTCAAGATTTGGATGGAACTGTTATTCAATAAATTCTGGAAACTTAATATATGCACATGCAACTTTGTTATATATCCTGCTTGACAGCACCTCCATCTGTGATAACCATAGTAATATGTGGGCTCATAAGATTAAATCATTCATCAGCAAGGTCTTTTATGTAATATGTAACCTCAGTCTACAGATTAGTGTTTATCGTAATACAATAATGAAATTTAATGATTTCCTGTTCATACATTGCTGTATTTTTAAACTCTGTAGGGTCATCCACATGATAATCACTCTTGGTTGTGTCTCATCTGTATTATGTATTCCACAGAATCTCTTCTGATAACATTTGTGTAAGCTTTCAAGATGCAACTGCTTCTTATGTTATTAAATCCTTTCCATTATGTATTCTTTCTAGAAGGATAACTACAAATAGGTTAAATAACAATACCAAGAGGACCACAATTTATGTCGTAGTGTGCAGTATGCTATGTTCAGTTTTGAAGTTTGTGATAAATGAAGTATCCCTGAACAGGATTCCGGTTGAATTTTGGAATTTATTGGATGAATAAGAGCAAGCAAACAGCGCTGGGAGCCTCTGCTCTATCAGGAAGCACACCCGTCACATCCCGAGTTCCCATTAAGTAGGATAGGCCTTATACCTATTCATGACTTTTCCTCTGAAGGGGCTGAAAAATGTTAATAATTTCTGGGAAGGGGTCCTCTCCTTCTCGCGTATGCTTTATTCCATCTTGGGGGTGTCCCCCAGGTGACCTCCGTGTGTATATCTCTGCAAAACTGGTTCAAGCTAATCTCACCAAAACATCTGCCAAGCTGCCATTACAAGAAGCAGACACACCCTCCTTATCAAAACCTGGTTCAAGCTAGTCTTCCAAGACACCTGTCAAGCTGCTGTTATGAAAAGCAAGAACAAGTTACACAAGAACAAATAAAGCTACCAAAAATGATCATCCATATTCATTGATCCACATTGACACAAATCAAGGGAACACATTTCACAAGTTCAATGTCATTCAATCTAACTGATTAGTATACTGATACATACGCAGAAAGAGGCCCTTGGAGTGATATTAATATGAGGAAAATGTTGGTAGGTGCAGTATAAAATTCTGATTTCAAAGTGAACTATTAAAAAAAAATCTAAATATCTTCAGTGCTGGGTAATAGGTTTTTTTGTTCTTGGAAAATCCTATACAGATTAGAGCTACACTCTGCCAAACCCTATCTACCTTTCTGAAAGTTGTTCGGCAAAAAAAAATGGTCTGCACTGCACATGTGGAAGGCTATGGAATTCCAGGATCTGAAATAGATAGTGAAATGGTTGATTTTTCTCCAGAAGCTACAAGCATGGTTCTGAGGCAGTAAAACTTGGCCAGCAATCATGTTGTTCTTACTCCATGTACTTGAACTAGCTGATGTCATTCCAGGCCATGGGCTTTTGAATCAATGTGTATTTTCCCCATTGAGATAAGTATATGCAATTCTATTAGCTCTTTTTTCTCCTCAGTGAAAGGGTACTTGAGTGACATTTTTGTGATATTGAGGAGGACTTCAAGCAATCTTAAGCAGAATTCCTATGTTTCTACATAGGATTTCCAGATAAATATGCAACTCTGGAAGTGTGTTAGATGAACTGCAAGGGCACGATTGGTGTACGCACACAGTCCAGGTGTTTCTCAGTTTCTTAGTATGCTGTTCAGTCTTGCAGTCTCTCTTGAGCAACAAGTTTTGTGGGAAACCTCATGCAGTTATTCAAAGTCTTCAGTTTATGGTTTTAGAAGACTTTCAGATTGAAGGAGAAGAGGATGTATCTGAGGAGACCTAAATATAGGGAAGATCTGTTTTGTTTTGTTTGTTTTTTAATGTGAAACTGGAAGCTGAACTTAAATGCTTGGAGAACTTCAAGTACCCAGTTTTTTAATTTTTGTTTCAAATACCTTTTAGATTTCAGTTCGGATTCGAACTTATAACACTATTCCAAAATTTAAATTTATTTACTCAACAAGACTCTATTATGTAAAATAAAGGTTTATTGATCTGTAAAAGTATGTTTTTTATGACTTCTGCAGAAAAATAGTGATTTGTTTGTTTTCTTTTTTCCTTCTCTGTAATGAAAGTTCTTCAGGAACACTTGTGTCTAACGTTTGTCGTTTCAAAGGAATTAAATAAATACTATTCATGACTTTCCGAGAATGAAAAGGTATGGAAATGTGTTCTGCCTCCTTGGGTAGAGGAGGACAAAGATAGAAGCCAGCTATAAGATGTACCATGCTTGACTTGCTTTGAATTATCTCTGTCTCCTCAAAATGTGTGCTGATCTGAAAGAAACAAAACATTTCAATGATTCAATGGTTAGGGGTTCTTTGAAAAAAAAAATTGATTCCTAGTGTTAGAGAACTAACCACTATTTGTAAACCAGAATAATAAAATGAGTCTTGATACAGTGTATAGTTCTTCCAGACTGAGCAAATGAAAGCAGTTATTTCTTACCAAAGCAGGACAAGTTTTGACACTGCATGGTTGAAATCGTCTTCAATTTATGCAGTTAAACAAAAAATACTGGCCTTAGGCCATGTGTATAAGACAGTGGCTTGCACCTGTTTTCCTCCTTAAACGTCAGGGAGACACATGGAGTTCTGATATAGTTATCTCTTCATGGCTGGGGATGGATCACCGTGATATAACACGGAAGAGAACTGTTAAAGGAAAATAGATTGTGCCAAAGCTTCTTGTCATAGTCTGCTTTTATCTTGATTTAAGAAGGTTGTCATACCTTTGTCACAGGGCTCTGATTGGAGAAAGATGTGTTACAAATCTGAACTCTGCAGATAGCAGTGGCATGTAATACAAATCTGCGGTTCAGTTAAGCATCCAGAAACAGTGATATATGGGCTGCAATCCTGAGTTTCCCAGCCCTTTTTCCTGAAACTCTGTAGACCTGAGCCCAGTAAATAACCTTTGATTTTAAATGAAAGATACCTTCATTTTTTTTATACCAGTATGCTTTAGATATTTGCAATGTTCTCTTTGCACTGCTTAGCATCTTGCTTTAGCCATTTTGAGTCCTTAAAGACTTCACAGAGGGTAGCTGAGAAATAATTCTTACAGTATTTTTTGGTTTATTTTGTTTTCCATCAAAATCAGCTAAGCATTTGGTAACTTGCAAAGAGGTTTCGTTTTTTGGTTTGTTTGGTTTGGTTTGGTTTTTTTTTTTTTGATAAATCAACAGATTTGGATTCTATTCTGTAGTGTATTTTGACTGAATAACTTGGTCAGTGCTTGTCTGTAAGAGCTGGTTTGTCTATGATGGGTTAGTTAGCAGCAACAATATTCAGAAGGATCCATCTAGCTACAACTTCTCTGATACTGGCTAATAACAAGTACTTGGAGAGTGAAGATAAGGAAAGGATGAACACATGTCAGTGTACTCACTAATTTATTTTCTGTTTACTTCCTAAATCTTAAAGTCACTGACCTTGATACTAGATCTTTCTACTTTTTTTTTTTATGATCCTTTTTTGCAAGCTTATCTAACCAATGTTTAAACTCATCTAGGTTTTCTAGTGTTTTGTGACCACAGTTACATGCTCTGATTTTTGAATTGCGATTGTTTCCTTTTTTTACTTACTTTTATGCCTTGTAGTTGCTGTGAGACATTGTGAAGAAAAGCTGAATAGTTACTCAGAATTCCTCATCTTTATGCCATTCTTGAAGTTAGGAAATAGAGCGTACTCCTGCCTTGCCTTCATTCTTCCCAATGTTTAGCTCTCCTTTTCTGGGTTGAAACATGGTGGTTTTGTTATTGCAAAATTTCCCTATACAATCCTTGATCATTCTTGTTATGTTCTGTATTGCTTCTAGCTTTACTTTATCTTGTATGAGATTGAAGTATTATCTATTTTGGCTTCTAAACTTGAACTTTTTGAGAGGATTTACATTGTTTCATTGTTGTTTATGATAATTCCTTCTCTAGAGAAGACTCAGCAGTATAGCTAATGTCCAAGCATCTCTGCATCAGAAAAAGATATTATACTAGACTATTAGTTAAGACAAGAGGATTTTTTATCTAGATGAGACTGGTCTTAATACAGTGGCACTTCAGCATTAAAAACTGTAGAAATAGATTTTCATGGAAAATGTTTTCTACTTGTAGTGTTTACATTTGTTTACCAGGTGTCTTATTATGGTGTTCTTCAGGATATTTTTTTAAAATACACGTATTCTCAATACAAATAAGGAACAACCAGCTGGAACCCCTAGTGATACTGAAATTGATTCTCTTCCTGCTCTGACAGTACTTTGTTGTTGTCATCTTGTTTATTACATCTTCACAACATTTGATCTTAAGTCCTCAGTATAGACAGTCATCAAAGTATTTGTATTTTTTTGAATCAACTGATGAGTGTATTTAAAGGTCATGTATTGAGGCTGGACTGGGATTTATACCCTCTTTACAGCCTAATGACCAACTGGACAGACTGCATAATATACCAGTCAGTGGTTAGGGACTTAATGTCTTTTTTTCTTCAGTAAGTGATAAAATTATCAGTAAATCTTTTGGTAAGTCACTTTTGCTTTTAATAGAGGAATAGTAATATACCAAAAGCTTACAGTTTTGAGAACACCATATTGTTTAATGGAATTATAAAACCTTTATTCAATAAAATGAATGCATCAGAGGGGTCATTTTGGTAATGTAAACCACTTGAAATCACTGTGCAAAGCTGCTGAAGCTTGAGTTTAGTGACAAAATCTGCAACTTTTAAGTAAGATTATTTTCTTTAGGAGATGTTGACCCTTGTTTTTTGGTCAGCTTTCATTGTATGATTTCTGAATGTTGTATGAGAAATGTAGCTATCATAAGTCTGTAAGTATACCATTTTCTTTCTTAATGCTTTTTAAATTAGTAACTCAATAGCTGTAGGTTATGTTTTTAATTTTGTGATTTAAGTACTTGGTTCATCTGGGTATCACATGGCAAATATAATTTCAATGGATGTAGTGCAGTAACTTTTTTTTTGGTATAAGGTTAAGATCTGTATCATTATTTGAGTTACTAGGAAATCTTTCCTAATCTTTAATAAAAATGTGTAGTGTTACTAATAGGTGAAGGAAGTAATAACTATTTACTTTTCTATTATTGGAAAGGCTATTTTTACACTGTTGTAAGAACCTAAAGAACTCGGAGAGAGAATAATTAACTTTATAGATTTGTACATTTGCAAGTGTCTCATGTACAGAGATTCTTAACAATGCAGAATGCAGTAAAATCTGTAAGTATTTTCTAAAATATGTTCTAAATTTACGTAGTATAAGCAGAAATACTTCAGGGAATATCTTGGTGCTTTTGATATAACTTCTGATCAGTGTTCAGAATTTACTTGCTGAATAGGAGCACATGTTGTGGTGATACTGATTTGCTTTACAAATACATCACTTGGAAGAGTCCTACTTTTTTGGTTTGTCTACAGTTACTAATAATTTAGTGAATGCAACTGCATTTTTTTTAATTAACTTTATATTGCACATTTTTAATTTTAAAAAGGCAAGCTATTGTCTCTGAGGAGAACCTGGCTATGCTACTACTATAAGAATTTAGTAAATTTGACTTCCAGCAAGCTCTGAAAGAATTTTATTTCATGTAGGGTAAAGGCTTAAGGAAACTGAAAAGGCTATGGAGTTATTACTGCCACTACTGTAGTTTTAGTTCAAGGCCTCTCTGTTCTTATCTTAAATAACAAATTTCAATGTAGTTTCATGCCCTCGAGAAACACATCAATATATTCAAACTAAGACATTTACAGTAAGGACAGCAGATATATTTTCTTATTTGCTGCATCATTTAACTGGTTTTATAAATGAATATTTATGGATGACTCTTAACAGGGTAATTACAGGATAGCCTTCATAGACTAGGCAACAGACAAGCCAACACAAGTAGTTTTTTTTTGGCTCTAAACTATGCAGTGGAAAGAAGCTATTAACAGCCAATTTACAAGCAATGAGGCTTAAAATAATAGAATATATTAATAGTATGTATTAGAGAAAATCAAGCAAATGCTCTACTATACATGTAATATCAGATTAGACATAGGGGTTTGCCTTTCAGAATGGAAATTATCTATTTTAGGGGTATGCAAAGCAGAGAAAAATAAACTGAAAAAAAAATGATAACCAAGAGAAAAAGGTTAAAAAGGCAAACACAACCACAAAAATGCATGTAATTTGCATAGTAATAAATTTCATACAAAAGAAAAAGTAGGACTTGGTTAGTTAGTTGAAAATTAGTTGATTAGTTGAAATTTCAATTGTTAGTCCAGTACTTTCAGATTTTTCTGTTTCTTGATACGAATTTAAATTGGAATTTGAATAAGTGGAGGAGTGGGTAATTTGAAAGAAATATTCTGGTTTTTTTTTTTTTCTTAATCCCTTCACTTTGAAGTACTTGCAAACCGTTTTGTAAAAATTAGTCAGCGCACTAAAAATTACTAACATAAATGTTAAAATAGAATTTGATCAGAAGAAAATACTGGCACCAAGTAAGAGGGCAGTTAAGCTGAATAATATAATTATTTCTGGGTAATAGGTATGTAATTTTAATGTGTTTTAGAGTCCATTCGGGCTTTCACTATAAGCTAGTGTAATCATTACTTAAATTGAAACTTGCAAATCAAATTCATTTGCTAATCTGCTCAGTGCTAGGCCCTTAGACACTACATTTGGCATCATATATCCAGTCTGTGTTAGGATCTGAACCTTGAATAATAGTAGAATATCAATGAGGGCAAAAATTAGGTATGATATAGACCTGCCATCAAAAGACAGGATATCTACAGCTCACTGTTTTGCATTACAACAGTCAAATGTTGTATTGATGTTTGTCATGAAATTTATAAATCCTCAAGTAAATCTAATATCACTCAGTTATCCCGTGGGAACATAGTCATGTGGAAGTGTAAGACAGCTTTTCATCCTTGCAGGCAGATAGGGTAATTTGCAATGGAGAGGTGGACAGCAAGGTGAGGAGCTGAGAGGACTGCAGGGCTCAAAGTTGTGATTCTGTGTCTCCTCGGTGACCAGCTCTGCATGGTGCAGAGGCTGATCTGGGAGCCAATCTTAGTTCATGTCCTTGTCTATAACCAGGACAATGGGATGTGCTGTGCCTCCCTCAGGATTTGCAAGTGATATCAAATTGGAAGGGAGGGAGATAGGACTTGTAATAAGCTGACTCTAGATGGGGGAATGGGATGACAGGAACTTTGTGACAATAAATACAAAATCCTGCAGCTGGGCTGGAGTAATCCAGTGCTTGAGCTGGGGACTGACCAGTTTAGTTGGGAGCAACCTCCTGGGAAAACGGGCTGGCCAGGGGTCAGTGGACTGCCCTTGCGGCAGTGAAGACAGACTGCATTAGGAAGTATGTGGCCTGCAGATCAGTAGGAGTCATTATTCTCTGCTGGGCATATGGAACTGCACATGGAAACCTGTTTTTAGACTCCTAGGTAAGGCACATACTGTTATGTTTCAGAGGCTAGCACAAGTCAACTAAAGTGCTTGGGAAACTGACATAAGACAGGAGAGGCTGAGGAAACTGGTTTTGTTTAGAAAAGATCAAAAGGGAGGACAAGGCCAGAGGGGAACTAATTGCAGCCATCCAACCTCTAAATGTTTCACGGTTGTAGAAAAGGTGGAAGTAGATTCTTCTTAGATGTGTACATTAGAAAACTAGCCAGCTTGGGGAAATCCTAATCAGTTAAAGGAAAATAAAAGAAAAAAGTAATACTACTATGGGAAACTGAAGATATGCACTTAGTTTTCTGGTTTTGCCATTAAGCAGCCTCACTGAATATTGCTGTTCACACTGCATTGACTGGGTATTTGACTAGAGGACCTTGAGAGCGGTGTTTCAATTATGTGCTCATACATTTCAGAATCGGGCAGCAGTGGAGAAACTCCAGAGTGTTTAGACAAAGTAATTGCAGTCCCTCATGAAATCGTAAGTGTTTTGAGAATCTGATTTTAGAGATATCTGTTAGTTCTTAATTAACTTTGCTTATTTAATGACAACTACATTACATAAGAACTGGGATGTTGTTAAATACAAGACATTTTGTGAAAGAGGGAAGCTTCTATCAAGATAAAAGCAAACTGATTTTTATCCTTGCTCCTGACTGAAGTATCACAGCTTGGTCAGAAGTTTGTTGATTATCTTTTCTAAAATTTAGCAGTGAACCATGGCAACACTGTAACAATATCATGCTGTGAAGGAAATTGCATTTGATTTTAACTTCCCAGGTTAATCTCCCTCATGAGGAAATTCACAGTAAAGTCTTATTTATTAAAGTTGATATTTGAATCTTACTTCATTTTTCAGTTATGGCTGTTAAGTATTCATTCTCATAACTGTTGGTTGGATGTGGTTTTATTTGACGTGTACACACCTTAGTGTAGAATAGGCAGACTTAATGAGTGTTTTCCTTTAGGTTAAATCTTGGGAACAGTTTTCTCATGACTTCTGTATCAAGTGTGCTGAGACTTCTCACTAGGTTACTGTAGACACAAGAAGTAGTCTGAATTTGAGACTCCTGTTTTAAAGAAGTTAGAATAATGACTTTCATCTGGTCTTGTTTGATTTTCCTAATACCTGTCTGGAAGAAACCAAATGCATGTTTCCAGAGAGTTTGTTGTAAATATATAGTATGGCATAAGTTATCCATACTGCTACCACCAATGACATGCAAAGGACTGAAAAAATAGGTCACGAGAAAATAAAATGTCAAGATAAGAAAGCTACACTGTAAGATTTCAGTTTGCAGGTTGTGCATCACTGTACAGATGGTTGAGTTTGGAGAACACGACTTCAAATATATATATATGCTTTTAGAAAATCTGCTGGAATTTGTTGTGTTTTTTCACATCTTAAGACTCTTGGCAGGACTAAATTTGCCTGATTGTATCATGGTCTGCACCTAGTTTTTTACCACATGGAAGCTAATACTCAGAAGAATTAAGTTCAGGGAGATGTAATTAGAAGATAATCTGTTTTAAAATAAGTCACTCTAATTGCATCGTGGGATGAATACATAGGGACAACAGTAGGAAGAAATCTTCAAGGTGTCACAGTGGTGTGTCTATCAGATCTTTTTATCTTCAGTCACTGATTTTGGGTAAAGAGACACTGGAGAGTTTTTGCAGCATTTCTCCATACCCAGCTTTTTCTTAACTATTTTTCCTCCTCCAGTTTAAAGCGATCCTATTTCTTGGTTTGGGGAATTATTTGTCCTCTGGATAATACCGTGGCTGAGTGCTTTTTTGCACTATTGTGGCTTTGTCTGTTTTCTCCCCTGATATGTGACTGTTTGTGGGAATAACTCATTTTTTAAATTTGATTGCAGTATTACTAATTTCTTCTGCATGACCACCCACCAGGACAGCAGGTAGCTCCATTCCGTTAAAGCTCTTGTACCAACAATCACAGAATGTCTGTAAGCTAAGGGGACATATCTGCTGACACAAATTAAAACTATTGAGTGTCCTAGTTTTCTAACTTTTGCTAGGTAGTGAAGTTATTTAAATGTTTAAGATTCTTGATTTCTGATCTATTCTTCCTTCATGTTTCATGCTTGTTCTTTATCTTTGTGTTATTCTCCCTTCACACTCTTTCAAACTGTTGTATTTATCTGCTTCAAAATATCTTTAGTTTTAACATCTGAAGGTAGAGGAAATCAGGATCTGAGGAACAGTTTTATTTTTTTTGCTTCCACCTAGTTTCAGTTTTGCTGTGAATGTAAATACATCACTCATACAGAATTTTAAAAAGAATGTAATTTTGTTTCACATTCAAAGACTAGTGTTAGTGTAGCATGTCTTGGAACACTACAAACGTTGCTTTAAATAAAATACTCTATCCTATATATGTGTTTCCTTTATCCTTTGTGTACCCTCCATTCACTTACAATAGTGCTTTTAGCAGACATGGATTTATTTCTGGTATGACTTTTGTGAAATGTTTTGGGTTGTGTTGTTCTGTTGTTTTGTTTTGCAAAGCAGATGCATAAGCTAGATACCAAAACCGTTCAATGTGTTCTGTACTGTTCTGAGGCAGAGTTTTTGTCTTTTTGCGGCTTTCCATGAACTGTGCCACAGCAGACCAAGTTTAGATTATACAGTATTCAAGTGCTTATCTACTGATCTGTTTCAAACCAGATATTCAAAACAGGTATGCATTCTCTGTTCATAGAGCTTAACTGAGAGGACCTGAGTCATTAGCTCAGTTGGCCTTGTGTAGAGATGATGAATAACCCTTCAAAAGACTGACTCAGTTTGTAAAACACAGATGTTCAAGTCTTCTTTTGCAGCTCTTGAGATGCACACTTCTAACTGTCTCCTGATTCCATCATTCAACCTCCTTAAGAAAAAATGTCTTTCATTTTAGTTTATGTACTGGAAGTCTTGTAAATAGTGGCGAATTCCTCCTCTGTGAAGCAGGAGGAGAACTTTTGTGGTTGCATCTTATTGGAAGAGGGAGAGAGTCAATATTTCTAATCTTTCAGAAAAAGAAATTACTTAAGTAAAATATACTAGACAGAATTTGATAGTTGAAAGATGTGAGTGCTGTAGCACCTGATGCCTCCTATTTATCTTAAACTGAATGGTGATCACTAATGTGTAATATAAAATCAGCTTTTTTGGAAGATCTGCCTTTGTTTTTTAAGCAGTTCTTTTGGTTTCTAATTACTTGAAACATCAGTGAGATTTTTTTGGGGAGTCCGTGTTTTGTTGGTTTTTTTTTAATCTCATTGGGGCTTTTGGACTTTTTGAGTATTAATATTTTGGTAGCGGGAAATTGGAATGTACATCTGCAGTAACTTCTATAGATAGCATTAACAGATGATGGACAAAATTAGTGCAGTCTGTACAGACATGTTAAATAACACTTCAGTCTTGACTTGGGACCCAAATTGAAACTTTAATATGTTTCCAAACTGAAATATCTTTTCTCTTTTGGCTTCACGTTTCAACTATGACTTCAGGTCTGGCTTCTTAATGTATTACTTAATGTATCAAAAATTATTCATGGTCTTGAGATCTGTTAGCTTTCTCCTGCTTTGTATGCGTTTTGGTGGAATCAGAGCTTAAAAAGCTTTAGTGAGTGTCTGTTAATCTGAAAAGTACTTTCATTATAAGGCAAGCTAAATGGGAGAAAATAGTCATGGGTTGTTGTTTGGTTACTTCTTTTTGTCTGGGTTTTTTGGTGGGGGTTTTTTTTGGGTTTTGTGTGTTTTGTTTTGGGGATGGGTGTGAGTTTTTTTGGACCAAGTATGAAGGAGAGCAATGTAGTGACAGTAGTATTTAAAATAACGAAAGTATAAGAAACTTCCTTTAATCTGTTTAGGTGGTCTTAGTACTTTTGCTTGTGGGCTATTTCCTGTGTTCTGTTTTTATTTGGAAACAGTTTTCTTCTCAGGCAGGTCAAACATAGACATATACCAACTGAACTGTTGGCAAACAACCTGTTGAGGATCAAACAGTGAATCCTGTTGGATGTAGAATGTGAAAATATTCCTGTGAAAGATGTTTATATGACATGGGTTTTAAGAAACCTGTTTGATAACATGTAAAGGAAATGATAATGTGTACTAAAGACGGTGCTTGTGACTATTGCAATTACTGGAAACAGGCTTTTTCAGTTGTAACTAGTAACACTTCTCTAAGGTGGCAATGATTTTCTATTGGGGGATTGATGTGGTATATTAACAGTTGCTTTTCATTGGCTTTATGAAATGGAATGAAAAGGATGTTGTACCTCATAGTAGCGCAGTACAATGTGTACAATATGGTAGGAAAATAAGGTCAGTTGCAATGGCCTCATGCTTTAAAGATCTATAAAGTGAAAAAAAAATAATATTGAGTTGCTCATTTTTTGTGCTTCAATATAATCTACTGAGGAAAATGCCTTTTGTAACTCTGATAGTATAAGGTTATTTTTCAGAGGACCTTTTTTTTACAAAGGAAAAGTTACTCTTAAGTACTAAAGTGTTACTGCAAATGGAAAATTAATGCTACTTTAGCATAATAAATCATTAAAAGATTTTCAAGATACAATTTTTTTTTAAAGTGTATAAGTTATTTCAGCTCTTTTTTTTTTGAGACTTTTCCATGTCTGTAGGGTGTCTGTTTTTCTCATTAGACACAAGTCATCAATTGCATCTTAAACCTCTTTCCAAGTTTTTCTTTAGTTTGAAGTTTCATTTGTTAAGTAATAGCCAGAGCACATTAAGGTTAAGGCTTCATAGCTTCACAACGGAGAGATTAATTCTGAAGCAAAATTCCATTTAATTGAGTTGTGACTAGAGAATATAGTCTTCCGTGTTGCTGGTGAGAAAATTTGTGGCTTATAAGGGCCACCTGGCATATATTGCTGTAAGAAGTATGCCAAGGAATTAGCAGTAATTAATCCTGCAACATAAGGAATTATACTTTTTAAGATTTACAAATCAATAGGTTTCCTTTAAATGGAGGAGAATGCCAACTAAAAGAAAAGCTAGTGAGAAAGCAAAGCTGGTGTCATGCACTTCAGATGTTTAGTCTTAGCTTTGTACACATACCCACATGCAAATGTAATGCAGAAATTAGTTCAGTTAGATACACTTAAATGTTGCATGATAAAGAATATGGTAAATTTTGTCTTTTTCATTGTGTTTTTTTCTGCCTGGAAATTACCTTTTTCAATAAGCCCTTTAGGAAACAGAAATATCAGATTGACAGAAGACCAGTTTGATCACCTGCTATTCATTATGCTACACCATATTAAATAGGTTTAAATCTACTAGGTTAAATCTACACCTAATTACATTAAGCCTAGTAGATCTAATGAACCTGCTGAAAGTCTTTGAAGTCAGTAAAATGCTTGATGAAGAGAACTACAAACAAGTTATCGGAGATTTCTTATAACACCTATGGACACATAACACATATGGCACAAATATGGAGAGCTCAAAAATACATATTGTGACTATCTTGCCGAGAGCTCACAGAAGAAAGCTGCAGAAAGCCTTGCAGCCAACACAGTAGCTTTTGGCTTTTCTGACTACACAGTGAATGCTTCCATATAATTTACTTCACTGAGCTGTCTTTTGTCTTTAATCTTAGATATTCAGCTTTGGTCAATTGGGCAGTCTGACAATGTATCTTTTCAAAATACTTAGCTGTTTAACTATTTGACCATAAATCATTTCCCATTGTGACTTTAGAAAGTTGGCCTTTTCTGTGAAGTTTTACGTAAACTTAAAGGTGTTCCTCACCTTACACTAATGCCGGTTATATAGTCTGTGTTTTGGGATAGCAAAGCTTTTAGGGAAGTTCTTCAGCTGTCTCCTAATTGTGTATTAAAGTGAGACCTTCCTGTATACAATTCTCTCCTACAATTCTCAACGTGTTCCCTGATGGACCTTTCTTTTGTGGAGTATCTTTTAAAATTACTGTTCAAGGAGGTATATGTCATTCCTTGGTTGCTATAGCCTCATTTAAAGAGAGTGATTAAGTTAGAGAAATATAAATTGTTGGAAGTTGTTTTCTAACTGTTTGCATGCTTTCCTTTCTCTTCTACTGTTAAACCTGTTGTCTCTACAACAATTTTTTACCAGTTTTTGGGCTGTTTTCTTCTTTAAAGGCTAAAGAAGTTCCATGGTTAGAAAAGGTAGACTTATCCATGGTAAAGACAGACAACTGACACTTTGGAAAGTTTTCCCAAACACATTTCCAGTCCTGGTATTGCATGATTATGCAATGGCACTTAAGAGGAGCTTTATTTTAATAAAACTATTTCTGTTAAAAGAAGCACATTTTGCAAGGATGCTCCGAGACTGTGCTTTGCAAGAGGACATTGACAGTACTAATGGCACCTCAATTGTATTTACTTTTTAGTGTCTGGTCCTTTACAGTGAAATCTTTTATGTTAATAAAAGGAGCTGTATACAGTATTTCATATGTCAAGCAACCTAAAATACTACATAGAGTAACTGAATGTTGTCTGCACATAGCACATTTAAATAAAATCTAGTCCACTGCAGGTTTGACATTTGTAATATGGGATAATAAAAAAAATTCTTGCACTTCTAACATGTTTTTACAGAGTCTAATGAGGAATATATCCCTACTGTGGATATATTTGATCTGTGAACATACCTAGGACCCAAGTATTAAGAAAAATGAATATCTGTATACAACATGGGTAAAATCTGTGAAGCTGAGAACATACATTTGTGTCTGTTTATATCTTGAGTATTTATGTTTCTTTAAACAGTTGAAGTATATTCCCAGATATCTTTCTGCATTGACTTTGTTTTTCTGAGGACACTGATCCAATTAATCAGCATTGACATTTGCTGTGTTCCATTTTTCTTTTTTTTTTTATTAAAGAAGCCTTTCAAATGGTCCTACTGAAATGCATTCAGTGGTAATGGTGATGTGCTGTAGTCTTGGAGTTCTAAAAATTATTTCTTAGAATGTGAAGTACATTTGAGCTTTAATTTCAATTATTTTATTAAAAAAACTCTTCAAATTAGTCTTGAATATTTATTTAATATAAATTATCTGTGTATTAACAAGTAGAGTTCCAGAGTTTGTTTGTGTTTTTTTTTTATTTACAACCTTTTAGTGGGACAATGGAAGATATGTATGTCATCTGATTGACTGACCTACTCTTATAGGTTATGATGATTTCTTTCCCAAAAAAATCTCACCACGCCAATTCATGTGCCATCAGTGAGATCAAGTATGGTGTTGATTATTTTGGAATGTGCAACAAGGGAGACTGGGAGAGGGGAATGGAGTTAGACATATTTTTTTCTATTTTGCTGTCTAAAAGAGAAAGGGAACCAAAATATAAATGTTTATTAAATAGTCTACCACATTTTTCTTATTATTTATTGTTCTGTATTTTTAGAGTTGTAAGCAGTTATAACAAACACTGAACTCTCATTATTCTGGTGCTGTCTGTGGCTATTTGCTCTCAGTTTGATGTGTCCACCTGTGAGTAAGTGTTGGTATAGTAAAAGTCGCAAAGAACACATATGCTTTAGTTTCTAGACACTTTAATTACCTTAGTCTTGTTCAAAAAGTGAAATGAGCTCTGTGGGTAGCTGCAATAAATCAATAGCTGAAAGCTGTTAAAAAAGCCATCATTTTACAAATTTAAAATGGAGCAGGAGGATGAAGTGTAGTTGAAAAGAATGGAAGGTAAATATACCACCTAAGTGTTGCATCCCAGTTCAGCAAGATACTTGTTTCTGCAAAATGATGTTTTGGGTTTTTTTAGCACTTTTTAAGTTAGCCTTCTTAGCGTCTCAATTTCACTTGGTTTTCAAATCACTCTTCACATGCTTAAAGATTTCAAAATTTTAAATATTACTCAAATTTTACCTTCCATCTTAATGGTCTCAAAGTGCTTTGCAAACAAAATTTGCATACAAATAAGTGGAGATGACTTCTGACCCTGAAATGCTGTTGTTGAACAGCATGTGGAGGTGGTAAAGAACATCTTGGCAGGAGACCATGCTTCGCCTCTTCAGATAAAACTGTGGGGAATATCTGTGAAGGTTAAAGACAGTCTCTGTTTATTTTATGGTTTATATCAAGAGTACTTGTTTGATGCTAATGGAGGCTTAAGCATTGAATTAAATGCGCAAGAGTGAGCATTAAAAACCTTTGGTTGCAGACGTACAGAGAACTGATTTCCAGAAACATGATGAGCACTGTATAAGAATGCTGTCTGCTGAACTATCCGTAGAATACTGCATAGAGTTCTGTCATACAGAGTGTTGTCATTTTACCTTCCCTGATAGTGTTTAATATGTAAACTTGTGAATACTTGTCTCTAAAGTTAATTTGTTGCATTCACAATTTTTTAGAGCAGCTAAAAAAGGCACGGGGGGGTGAGTAGAGTAAAGGTTGCATTTGAAAACTCTTCAGTTTTTTAAATATCTGTTGACAATTTTTTTTTTTTTAAATTCTGGGCTATAACAGATACATAGGATAGAGACGGGACCTGCTGATGTGTAAAATACCCTTTGTATTTGTGTAAGACACATAACATGGGCATTCTCCTAGGTTTAATAATAGTAGTACTGTTAGTCTGATTTTTATGAACTTAAGTTCAGAATATTCAGAATATACATCATTAGAGATTTTTTTTTTCTTTTTTTTTTATCTCAAACCAAGTGCTACCTGAAGTCTGTGTAGTGCTTGCTGTATTTCATTTCAATTGTCTGCAGAAAATAATTCAGACAACAGAAAAATCAGCATGTGAAAACATCCCTTCATGGTAGTTACTGCACTTCCAGTGATAAGATGCAAGAAAGTCTGGATCTGTGGCTGCTGCTGAGTAAATGTGCTGTTGATCATATACTGTGGGTAGGGTTCTTTGATCAGTTGAGCTGCTGTTTTTTGTTGATATGGAACAAATGGGATTTAAATCTGACTTCAATTAAAATAACGAGTGATGATAACATTGGATTGCAGCTCTTGGCCTCTTGTTTTTTCCTGCTTGGCTTCTACTTCAGTCACCCCCTGTACTTCCCCATAGATTTGTTTCTGGAGTTTTGGTTTGGTTTGTGTATGTGTTTTGCTTTTGAATTTCTTCATAATCAGACTTGGATATTACCATGTCACATGTGAATGTGAAGGTCTCTGTAGAATTCTATCCATCTGAAAGTTTGTGTCATGGGAATATAGAAGAATTTGCCCACTGTTGTTCTGACTTAGGCTATTGTATAGCAAAAGTTAGGGATTTTGTATCTGCTGTATGAAACTTATTTTCTTTAGTAGTAGTCTCATGTACTGTCTTTTAGGTCATTGATTATTCAATACCAAATCAAGAAAACAGCACAATTTTGTAAGTAATTTTAGAAGCTTCAGTAAACATTTTACCCTGTTACAATAGGTTCCTCTTCTTAGACTGCAGCATCCTAAAAGTCATTGGCCAATTTGTTCTGGAACCTGAAACCTGTCAAGTTATCTAAGCAAACTTATAAATCGAGAACTATTTTTGAATACTATACTTTTTGTATGAGTTAGTGAGTAACAAACTCAAATTTTCCAGAGCCTCTTCCTGCCCCTCAGGACACTTGCTGTGAAGTTCAAACATTGTTTTGAGGCTGGTGAGGTAATTCCTAGTGTACTCTCTGCATGCGGATGTACATCTGTTAACTTGTATGGGAATCAGGCCAAATTCCACTTACTAAGTTTAGAAGTACTTTCATGGTATTGACTTGAACTGGTTCTCCGTAGTTGCGGATGCTGAAGTGACCAGAATGCGATAAAAGGAATATCTCAAGCCATCCACACAGATACTCTCTGTGGTCTGTACCTTGAGCCTTGATTTCTAAACAAGATTGAAGTGGGATATTCTGAAGTGTGCGTAAGTACTTACAGGGCTATTTAAAGTATCCTGTTCAACAGTGTCTGTGTAGGATACTGCCTTCCTTTTAAGGAAAAGAATGCACAGAAGATTAAAGCAGTAGATGATCCAGACTAATAGAAAGGCCATGTGCTACAGTGGGCTGAACTTCTCAGTCAATAAATGTGCTCCAGTTAAGAGGTAAGGCTCTGCCATGCCAGGCCATGGTGAACTACTAATGTAAAATACTGTAGACCAGAATCAGAAGGAGTTCTGTGCTGGTTGAGAGATCCCTGATGAAGACTTTGATCCCTGAGTTTTGAGGAAGTCACTCCTCTTTCCTGAAACCTGGCTTGAAATACCTGTTATCTTCCTTTGCAGTTACAGTGTCTTGATATCTGTCAGGGCATCATCCAGGACTCTCAACTAGGTTTTCACTAAAAACATGTATGTAACTTAAATGCGGCTGAGTGTATGCAGGAAAAAGGAAGTGGGAAAAGTTTGAAAGTTGGCTGCTTTGGAACATAGAGCAGTAAAAGACAATTCCAACAAAACCTGGAAGTTCAGTCATCACTATGGAAGTGAATATGTGTTTTAATAAGATTTCCCTTTCCAAATATTTGCAGTTAAGCAGAAGCTTTGTCTCTGACTGTAAAATGATGTTGGCCATTCTTTCCACTGTTAACTGTGTCTATGAAACTGTGCCATAAGAATGAAAAATGAGTCTATTAAGAAGTGAAGCTGTAAGGAATGTAATGTGTAGGGTATGATGAGGTCTGAAGGTCTTAGAATAGACATAAAAACTATTTTTAAGTAAATATATTTACATGATTTGGGGAAAAGTAAATATAATAGAGAAGTAGGTGCAAAACTGAAAGGCAAGTCACTCTGGCTATAAGCAGCAGCTTGTTGTTAATACAGTAGTATGTTTGAAAAGTATATGATCTCTCACTTCAGGCTTATAGCATTTTATGCTGTCTTACACGTGGGAAAAAAATATTTTTTCACTGCAATCCAAAGCAACTTATTTATTTTCTTTATTTTTTAATTGAAAGGCAACAGAAAAACATTTTTTGTAGTCTTTCATCTTGGAAATATACCACATACCTTAATCTGAATTTCCAGAGCAACTGATTTTTTTTAGTATTTGATTTTGTATTTACTATTCAATAAATACATTAGATAAAGATAACTTGTATGAAGAAAGAAAAAAAACCCCACCACGTTACTTAAACTGTATTTTGAACAATATGTGAATAAAGCTTAATTAGGAAATATCTTAAACATTTTTCTTTGGAAAGCAATGAGTGAGGCTGGCAAGTTGTTACAGACGGTGGGTGATGCAGTAGATGCTGATTTAAGCAGATAGATGACGTAGATTATTATTTGAGCTATTGGAAAAGGCTGTGAGGAAAAACAGTATGTGGTTTAGACTTAACCTGTAGTTTGCCTCCGTTGTATCTGAAAACTTCTTTTCATCACAGAATCACAGAATATTTTCCAATTTTATATGAAAACAATGTGCTGTGCCTAAAGAAACAGAAGGATTTTTTTTTTTTTTAACTGCTCCGCATTCAGGACCACTGACATCTTCTTATCCTATTTGGCAAGTGGAGAAGATGGGAAATGTGCAGCTTCTTTCTGCTTTCCTTAGATACTAGATGGTGAGAATGCAGCATTGTCAAATTGTTAACGGATCCGCAGACTCAAAAAGGACTGCAGATAAGCAGGCACTTCTTTATTATGCAGCGCTGGGGCGGGGAGGGGGGGGTGGGCGGGGATAGCTTCGTTGTTAGTTACCATTTTCAGGGTTTTTATACAGCTCAAACAAAGGAATCACATTTGCCAACACAACATACATAAAATGTCCATCTGCCAATTTAGCCCTTCACCTTGATTGGTTCCCAACAAACACAAAATTTCCAAAATCACAGTGATGGGTCAAAAAAGATACCAGTCCCTTTTTTTTAGTAACAACCGAGGTAACAGCTAAGGTAACCTAACAAATACCTTTACCAGGGTCTCCTAGCTAAGGTAATCGGTCCCTATCAGGTGTGGTATGTAACGCTTGCAGTTTGATTCTTATGTGATTGAAATGAATACTTACTTAATCAATACGTGTTGAGTTATTTGCAAGTGCTTAGCTAATTGATTGAACTATTACTAGGTGATTAACAAGTGCTTAACAAGTGCTTGACTACTTATTGTGATGATATGTTGTTACCTAAAATAGTTGTGTATCTGCAACAAAATGAAGGAACCGGGAAATCTGGGCAAAAATTGGAAATGCAATTCTGAGAGGTCAATACTAAGAGATGCTTTGAGAGCGCAGTGCTAATTAAGAGCCCAGACTTACTTTACCAGCTCCAGGATGAATTTTAGGGGAAAAAAATATATAGATTTGCAAGAAAAATGTGTGTTTGCAGTAGTAAGAAGCTAGCCTCACTGAATAAACTAATAGTAATAAAAATAGCTTAAACTGGGGCAGGTGTAACCATGCTGGTCAAGGCTTGCTAGGTGTATTATAGATAGCTGAGATCTAAGATCCATGGCAGGTATGGAGGTTGCAGAGACATCATTGGACAACCACAGTGGGAAGTTCTACAATTAGTTTAGACTCCACACTAAATCTTTGTTTAATTGAAACTTCTCTCAAAAAACCATTAAATACTACAAGTTTTGTGTTTAAACTCCAGCTCAGAGTTGCTAGACAGCAAAGCTCATAACCATCACGTGAAGCAGCCTAGAAAATAGTTTTCCTGAAAACCACACAGTATACAAAGATAATTTCATCAATTTAGTCCTGATTCTTTAATACCTAAATAAGTCAGAATGTACCCATTTGCAGCATCTTACTTAATCCTCAAGTTCATTTTATTCTTGGAAAGTTGTTTTTGGAACTTCTGGTTGTTGCTTAGCAGTACCATACTTTGCTAATAGGACTATGTAGTCTGAAGATCAATTGCAGTGCAGCAATAACACAAGCTTCCACTATCATAAGACTTGAGGTATGTGTTATTTAGTGTCCTTTCCCCTGCCTCGTCCCTGTTTCCTCACTCTATGAAGAAAACAGGGAGAGTAAAATTTTGAAATGTGAATGATTTGTGACTGTTGTGACAGAAGGAAAAGCTCATCCTGTTATAGAAATAGAGAAATTTTTTTTACCTCTGCTTTGGAATGATGTTGGGGAGATTAACATAAGAGAATCAGTCCTTGGAGATACCTTATTGATGTCTTTGAGCCTTTGTACTTTGACATTTGCAAGAAAGAAATCATTGAATCATTGAGTCATTGAATGGTAGAGTTTGGAAGGGACCTTTAGAGATCATCTAGTCCAACCCCCCTGCAGGAGCAGGTCCATCTAGATCAGGTCACATAGGAAGATGTCCAGGCAAGTTTTGATCTGTCTTGGGTTTCCTCAGATTTCTGAGGTGTTTCCACAAGTTACTCGTATTTGTCCTGTGGATATAAAGACTTGAACTATGTTGCAGAATTGAGCAGCGATTGGAAAAAAAAAAGTCACTATTTTTTTTCTGTGGTCAGAAACTGCAGATTGTTGGCATAACTGGTAGTCATAGCTTAACTAGGATTGTACATGACTCTCAGAATTTTAGTCCATTCTACAAGTTTAAGAAATAGATGTTTCTTTGGTGGCTAGGAGTGAAGTCAATTGCAGAACGAGAATTAGATATAATTGCACAAACAGAAGAACTGCAAAGCGTAGAGGACTAATTTCTGTCACAGTCTGTTCATAACCTACTTATGAACATAACCCTAAGAACTGTTATGAAATAAAATGCATTTGTACCACAAATACTAATACATAATTTTATTTATTTCCTAATAAAACCTGTAATGGATGTTAAATAATGTTTTCAATTAAAATGTGCTGCAGCTTTTAAATTTGCTCTTTTTATTCTGACTGAATCAAAGCTGGTTTTAGACTTAGTCTTGCTGTGCAAATAAAAGTTTTGCTTTAGGACAACATTTCTGCAAGAAGGTAGGAATGATTAAATTCTGAAAATAGTGACCATGAAGTCACATTACACTGCCGTAGTATAGAGTTCAATTTTTTCTTCATCAGAAAGATCTTTTAAAAGTCTGTCTTGAGTGCATTCTAAAAATGATGGTTTTTCCATCATTAATTATTAAAAGCCGGTTTGATTTTTTTGTGAATTGAGAGATGAGTATCCACTGTACAGGATTTGACAAATGGTCTACCAGGTCTAACATTGATGAATAGTTTTGGATTGAACTGTACAGACAGACAATGCCTTCAGTAGACTTCTTCAGGTCTTCTCATGAGTGAATCTTGATCTGTCAGTTTCCCAAACAATTTCATAGATGAAAGTAATTTTTTGAGTGATCTTAATTAATTTGCAGTATTTAATTTCTTTTCCTTCAAGAGCTAATGACAAAAAAGCAGTAGAAGTTAAGGCTGTTTAACTTATTAATCTGTGCAGTGCTGAGATAAAATTTCATGTTATAATGTGAACAGTTACAGCAGTTTCTCCCTGCTTCAAGATTTGAACTTTTTAATTTTTCCTTTTAATAGTTATTTCAATCATTCAGCACTTTAGAAATGTAGTGCAATATGACAAAAATTTTTGTGAGACAATCAAGCCATTTGTTCTAAGATTCCTTGGGTTTGAGTTATTTCATAAACAGCTGCAAATTTAAAGAATATCCAAAACACAGATATCCAGGGTCAAGACTTTAAGGACAGATATTACTTTTAGGTCTCAGATATTACCCATTTAAAATCTGATAAAACTCTATAGTGTGATGATTTAGATCTTTCAGACTGTTTCTTAAGGCCAGGTATTTGCAGATAGGTGTTTAAGCAATTAACCATTTTACATTATCTTTTGCATTCAAGTAAAGATACTTCAGAAGACTGAAAAAAGAAATATAGATTCTGGACTGGAGATGAGACAAAGCTGGACTGTGACTTCAGTTTCCATTAGCTTTCTGTGTGAAGAGCTATATTGATTTGCTGCTTAAGATGCTAGACGTACATGGGGTACTGGATTCTAGCAGAGGTCTGGAATTCAAGTACATTTGTTTCCTTCTGTTCCAAATAAATAAGAACACTGATTTCTGTGGCAATGTGAAAAGCATTCTCTAAACCTAATTCTGATCTGACTATTTCTGCCTTGTATTCTCTGATCTGCTTTTGAAAGTGTTTCACTTAACTGTGTGCTTCTCAAGCTTTGACAACCTCTTTGAAATTTAATACTGTAACTTATTTTTGTTTACAATGCAAAAGGATTAATAACATGTTAAATCCTAGAAGAAATAGTGTTGTTTCTGACTCAGCAACTTTTGGTTGTATGTTAATCTAGTGTTTGTAAAAAAAACAAAGCAAGAAACAACCTCACAATGTCTTCCATCGTAAATTGCTGTAGCTGACTTTCTAACTTTACTAATAACTGTATATTCTGTTAAAAAATAAATGTCAAGTTTCTGAGGAGCTTATAAATTTGCATTTGTGATGTGGGAATACTGTATGGACCTAGTATGTATTGATGTGTTCCAAATAAATGTGCTTTGTCCACAGTACTGCAGCTTCATATTTTGATGGCACAGTGTTAAGTTCTGCTATACATATATTTTTTAAGTGCAAAGCAAGCAAAAAACCCCTAAAATTAAAGCATAGCTTTAATAAACCTAAAATTGAAGAATAGCTTAAAAATCATGCTTTATTTTATTAATAATGATTGTGAGAGATTTTAGTCACCTGAATGCCTTGTCAGGGAGGGAATGTGGTTAGAAGCATGTAATTGCTTCCAATTAAGATTTCTACATGTTTGCAAGGAAACAGTGGTTTGTGTGGAAGTGCTCTAATTTGGAAAGCAACATAGTGAGTAGCTAGTGAGGATGGTTTTCCCAGCTGCCAAAGGGTTTTGCAGAGTTATGATGATTGCCATAGTGCTGTTAAGCTGTTGTGGACTAAATGAAGGTTTTAAAGCACATGTGGTGGGTTTCTAGGTAGCTGGTTTTTTGAATGTTCTAAATATGCTACCTTTTTCCTAAAATACTATGACACAAAATATGAAATGTAACTAGATCTGTTTGGCTGTGCACAATGATTACAAGTGTGAGACCTAAAAGGAGAGCTGCTTATTTTCCAAGAGATCACATAAACTAACTTGAGACTGAATTTCTACCTGAGACAACCAAGATACTCAAGACACTTACAAGCACTTCTGTAGAAGAGCAGCCCACCTTGTCTCTCTGAGTTACTGTGCATTGAATGATACAGAAACAGTCATCTAATCAAGATATTTTTATATTTGATCAATAATGGGCATTATTAAGAGCAGATGAAGATTAGGCACTTAATGTGATCTTCGTTTGCTGAAGTACAGAGCACCACTGGCTTCAGATGAAGACAAAGCTGTTGTTCATTGGTTATTAAAATTGCTAGACAGAGAAGATAGGAGAATTGTATTTTTGATATTTCAAATCAGCCAAATAACTTATGCAAATATTGAGATTAGACACTTAGACTATCATATTTGTGAAATTTTGAATGATCCCTGTTTTCAAGAACAGTAGAATGTGCATCATGTAGAAGCCTTCAGAATGGCTCATTCAGCACTAGACTTTTCCTATTTTGGCATGGAAAGGGAACAATCAACAGACCCGGTAAAACTAGAGCCTATGTATATACTATGTAAGTGTAGATAGGATGCCTGTCACCTCTGCTTTCTTGATATTGTTAGACTTAGGTGCATAGGCCATTGGGCTATCACTTAATCTTTAATGCTTATCTCACTTCTCAGTAATAACTAGTCTTTACATTTCAGTAATTGTTCTGATATAACTTTGCTGCTATCTTTTTGATACTACATTGATTTTTTCTGTTCTGTACTATTTGATATGCAACTCTGAATTGCTTTCTACAGCAATTTGGTTTTCAGTGCTTCAACTGCTGATGGAAGAGACTTATGCTAATCTGTTTATTCCATTCTTATCAATAGTCTGGTCAATATATTGAGTCCAACTATGCTTTATATTTCAAATTGATTTCTTCAAAACAATTGTGTCACATGAAAGGTTAGTATCTGGGGTTTTTTTCACCTACTAAAATTTCATTGAAATTAATCTTTCTTGTTATTAAATTAATTTCTCAAAAGGTACTTGGACTTCCACATGCAGACACACACAGAGCTAAAAAGATGTAAATCGAAGATATCAAAGAGAACTTTTCATTTTAATCTGCATTTGCTAGTCTATTCCAAAGTACCTTTAACATGAAGATAGTGATCTATGCATTGACAAGTTTTTATCTCAAGAATCAATATTAACTTTTTAACTTTACATATAATGAGGTATTACACCAGTGGATTTTTTTAGTGTATAATTGTGACCCTGAGGGCAGCAGTGCATGCATCTTCAGAGTAGGAAGCCTATTAGTTTTCTTATTATTTGGGTAAAGAGGGGTGCACAAAAACAAGCAATCTTACTATTCAAGTCTTGATTATTTTGAAAACGTTCTTTTGCTGCCAGCATCATGAGGAACCTCATGAGGTTCAACCAGGACAAGTGCAGAGTCCTGCATCTGGGAAGGAACAACCCCATGCACCAGTACAGGCTAGGGGTCGAACTGCTGAAAAGCAGCTCTGCAGAGAGAGATCTGGGAGTCCTGATTGATAATAAGCTAAACATGAGCCAGCAATGTGCCTTTGTGGACAAGAAGGCTAATGGCATCCCGGGATGCATCAAGAAGAGTGTGGCCAGCAGGTCAAGGGAGGTTCTCCTCTCCCTCTACTCTGCCCTGGTGAGGCCTCATCTGGAGTACTGTGTCCAGTTCTGGACTACCCAGCTCAAGAGGGACAGAGAACTTCTGGAATGAGTCCAGCGCAGGGCCACCAAGATGATCAGGGGAATGAAACATCTTTCATACTAGGAAAGGCTGCAGGAACTGGGGCTGTTTAGTCTAGAAAAGAGGAGACTGAGGGGAGATCCTGTTAACATTTAAAAATATCTAAATGGTGGATGTCAGGAGGTTGGGACATCCCTTTCCCTAGTAGCTAGCAACAGGACAGGGGGTAATGGGATGAAGCTGGAACACCAAAAGTTCCACTTAAATATAAGAAAAAATTATTTCACCGTGAGGGTGATGGAGCATTGGAACAGGCTGCCCAGAGGGGTTGTGGAGTCTTCTTCCTTGGAAGACATGTTCCTGTGTGAGCTGATATAGGTGAACCTGCTTCTGCAGAGGGGTTGGACTAGATGATCTCTAAAGGTCCCTTCCAACCCCTACTATTCTATGATTCTATGATTTAAACGTGGAGAAAAGTGGCTTTTGTAATAATACTGGTTTTGAAGGACCATATAGATAAGACGATTTTTTTTTTAAATAAAGAGCGTAAGGGAGAAAAGGAGACTCCAACTTCAGTAGATTGTTCAGTATCACGATTCTACGAATTATTTCTTCCCAGAAAGGGGAAAGATGTTTGGAAATTACTTAACATACAGCAACAGACAAATAATGTGTAAATAAAATATAGACTATAACTGTAGAAAGTGCCTAAAATTGCTTATAGAATTTCTGTGGAGGTTAAAAGTTATACTGATGAAGAGAAAAATTTTTTGTTTAAAAAGTCTGATACAGGAAGCCAATTTCCCTGATGCTGAAAAGTTAGCTTCAGTATTTAAATGCTCTTTGAAAACCTGATGCTGTGTTGAGGGGACAATAATTGGAGTATTTACTATTGTTTCTTTGTGTGAGGTTGGTGTTTTTTTCAAAAGCAGAGCTGTATTTCCTGACTGACTTTGTGGTTTTCAACGTATAGTTTGTTGACATCAAGTAAGATTGTTCTTATTTATGGTCTTTGGTTTTAGTATCCACTATTTTGGGGGGCAGTTGAGTGACATTGAGTTCCTTGATTCTCTTAACTATTTTTCAGGCTTTTGATTGATTTGATGGATATATTTTCTTAGTGTATTGTACCTATTGACTGGAAATTGGGAATTGAATGTGATAGATGTTGGTGTTACACAAACATGACCTATGTGTGACTTGTTGTGAAAAGACAGGAGAAACTTTTTTAAATCAGTCACCAACATGGAAGTCTGTATAAAGTAACCATTTTTTTAAAAATAGGTACATACAGGGACTTATATGGAGATATCTTTTTTTGTCTGTTTTCTCTTGTCTAAAATAAGAAGAAATGAGTAAGAGGCTGGGTATGAGAAACCTCGGCAAATGAATCTGGGGAAGAGAACAGTAATGTGATTGTAAGAATGCAGGTGGGAAGACCTTTGGTTTAGTTCTGGGTTTTTTTAGGATGTTTGTAACTTAAGTGATAATGGCTAAAATATATTCAATTTTGAGTAGTGTAATGCTTGTTTGGCATTGTACATCATTATAGCAATAAGGAATGTGCTTTTCAATATGTTATCCAGGAAAACAAATGTGTTCTACCATCAGTATCAGTAACATGTATTTACTTTTTGCAACATTATGGAAAATACAGCAGGAAACAAGCTACTGATACAGTAAACTAAATGGCATGTTACTGAAACATAAAGCCCATTTCATTTTTGTCTTTTTAATGTTCAGTGACAAACAAGAAACCAGCTCAAGCATCTATTACGAAGGTGAAGCAATTTGAAGGGTCCGCATCATTTGTCAGGAGAACGCAATGGATGCTCGAGCAGCTTCGCCAGGTCAATGGTATAGATCCTAATCGGGTGAGTTTCAACACTTCTGGAAAATGAAAATATTAGTCTTTTATAATGGATTTGTGAATCAGGGATTCTTTCACTATTCAAAAGACATCTGGAAAGATAAGATGCAGGTTTAAGTGCAATTTCTTAGAAAGGAAATAATGAAATACATTTTTAGTGGGAAACATGGAATGAGGCCAAAGCTCATAGTCTTATGGGCTTTTTTTTCTTCCTGTCCGTTCCTGCTTTTCTTCCTATTCTCTTATTTGTAAAGAGACAAACAAGGTTATTATTTATCTTGTCTTTGGCTATAAGCCTCTTGGGGTTCATTTTGGCATGCAACTCATTGTAAGCTAGAGCAGTAAGTAGAAGCAAGGACAGAAAAGGTTGCTGAGGTTCAAGTTTGTGAAATACTGTGAACCTTGCAATTTTTCTAGGACAGTCCTCTCCTTAGATCCTTCAGCATTTCTTAACTTTTTCTGCAAAAGGTAGTGGTGTGGTTTAGTTGCCAATAGCATGGGAATATTGATTAAAAAAAAAAAAACAAACTAAAAATAAAATGAAAGAAACAAACATCACCATCACCCCTAATAGTTCTGGAGTTACTCCTGTAATGTGGAATATACAGTCTGACTTGGGCTTATTCAAGACAAAGTTGTACTGGTATGTAATGAACTTAACAATACAAGCCTTCAGTAATAAACCAGCAGAATGAGATGTTAGGAATGTGGCTCATACTGTGTGAACACAAAGTGACTTACTCTGTTCCTAGTACTGCAAAATACGTTTGTGACTCCCTTGGTTTGTTCAAAGTTGTGCTCTGATTGGCCATTTAAGCATCTTAACATTAGTGCACCAAATTTTTTTATTACCCAGTAGAGCTATAAAAAAAGAAGCCCTTTGGGTTTGCCCCATGAAATACAGGAGATGGAATTATCATTTCTTTGGGTAAAGGGATGAATGACAATGAGTACAACGACAAATAGATAAGGGATATGAGCGTTGTGCTTTTTAGCAGCATCTGCTATGGAGCTGTGTAAATAGCAGATACTTAGGATGCTTTCAGATTGAGGGTCTTATCAAGTTCTTAAGCTTTCAAACTTGTCTTCCTCTGAATTCTTAGTGTCATTGATTCAAAAAAAGCAGTTACTAGATTGAATTGTGTTTAGCAAATATGACAAAATACATAGCAATAGTTCTTGCATAAAATCCATTTATTTTAGTGATTGATGTATGGTATTGAGGTGGGCTTTGATTTGTTCTCGGTGCGTTCTTTTATTCATGATATGCTGAGACCTAGGCAACATTTTATAATAATACATTAAATACAATAAATAAGACTTGCCAATTGCTTACCTGTTTTGGTTGAACACTGAGAGCAGAATCTTCTAGATTATACTGTAAAAGTAGATTTTATGTTAAGAGGCACAAACCCTTGTGTAACAACATAGAAGACCCAAATAACGATGTATCTGTAGGTAGCAAGATTTCAACTTCTAGGTTTTTGGTCTAAAGTACTTTTGTTTTCAGGTACTTTTGTTAAAGCTGAATATTCTGCATTAAAAATACCTGCAAGAAAAAAATTCCTCTCTGTTGTGTTTTTGCATCCAAAAATATGTGAAGGAGAAGTAATCCCAGGATGGTCTTGAGTTACATGACTTTTTTGCTTTGTCCAATGTAATATCTTTTAAAAAATAATAGCTCTTTTATCTTTCTCCAGATCATTTATAAAATTGGAATAATAGTAGCATGTGTTTTTTCTTCTAGGATTCCCCAGAATTTGATTTACTATTTGAAAATGCTTTTGACCAGTGGGTAGCAAGTACAGCTTCAGAAAAATACACATTCTTTCAGGTTCTACACAACACTTGTCAGCGCTACCTTACAGACAAGAAGCCAGAATTTATCAATTGCCAATCTAAAATTATGGGAGGTAAGTCATTCAAACCTGGAGTACTTTGTGCAGTTGAAATGAAATGATTTGCACATGAGTTAATTCTGTGTTTGAATGAGCTTGCATAGTATTTACAGCTTGAAGTCACTGAATACACCGTCTTCACAGTAGTAAATTTCTGGGCTTCAGCGTTTTTCCATGAAGCACCACTTCAAGCTGTTCCACTATCTTCACTAGTCTTCATTTCTAGAGGCAGCATTCCCTACTCGTCTTGAGAGGTCGTTCTCCTCTCTTTTTAGCAACATTGGTTGTGATTTGTCTCTACTTTTGTTCATCCAGAAACATTTCTGTGTGGCCTGAAATATTTCATGCTAAAAACCTGTTCTGCATTGCCGTTTTCTCCCAAATCTGAAAAAGTGACTGTTGCTAATATTCCCATGTTTCCTTTTTTTTAATTCAATCTTGACTCAAATCAGTTAGTTTAGAGTTTTGTTATGTTTTGTAATTCACATTGTAAGGTAGATTTTCAGAATTAGATTAGAAAATATCTGGTTAGGTAAAAAAAGGCTAATTAATATATGATCAATGGTATTTAACATCCACTTCCTGAGAAACAAAAATTATTTTTGGGTGAGGATTTTCATGTATTTCAACAAGTATTCTTTGGGAAAATAAACTATTTCCTAGACTGAAATTTCTGAAAATAGTCCTCTTTATGTCTGTTCAGAAAAGAGCACTTAAACTCTTTCACTTCCTATGTTCTGTTCTTCACAGACAGAATGAAAAGTTGTTTTTCATAATGAGTCTGCAAACTGAGGAAGGGAAGTGCAAGCTGACTTGATGTTTTTTGTTACTGTTTCTGCTTCCAATAGACATCAGTTGCAAATATGGAGAGCCTTACGTAGTTCTTTCTGGTAAATCTTCTCTCTCATAATAGTCTACAGAAATATATACTGTATTTGCTAGAACTATAGTTTGTGCCACCTTTATGTTCCTTTTTTTTTTTTAACTATGATTTTGTCTTCCATACCTTTTTTTCGAAAACACTGAAGGTAAACTTGAGGAAGGGAGATATCATCTCCAGTTCGGTGCTTACATTTTAACTACTGATACTGAGATTACCACTGAATTTGAGGTCATAAGTCAGAGCTGTTCTGTCATTCATCTGTCTCTTTCAGTGTCTTCACAAACTGAGAAAAAAGGCACAACATTTCTTGTAAACTTTCTTTTTTGCTTTTTCCTTTTTCACATTTTTCCTTTGTTTTCTTTAATGTGGTGGGGAGGAGAGAGGAGCAGTTTCTGCACTTATGAGAAAAGATACCTGCTATAATTTTTCCATTTCACATGGAAGCTATCTTATATTGAGCCTTTGTTTGTCATCTCTTCGCTAATGATACTCATTTCCATCCTTCCTGCTAAGTCAATATTAATAAGCCACCTCACATTTCGGCGTCTTAAATTATTCTCATAAGACTGACCTGTCCAAAATTGAGTTCCTGATTCAGCTGGCTCGAGTATTAACCTAAACAAGCCTCATCACAGTGAGAAAAACTTGAACTGAGGTTCATAAACTTCTACTTGACTTTTTAACACACACTAGGCACTACTCTGTCCCATGAAGCATACCCACATTTTCTCTATTACAACTTTTTAGCTAAAATGAGTTTTTTCAGCCATCCTCCAATACTAGGTGATGACTGTTTCTGTACTCATTGCTTGTCATGTGTGTACACACATTATAAAGGCTATGGATGTGGTACAGGACCAGGGTCTAATAAATCTCCTGATGGATACAGTGTTTCTGTTGTTCTTCACACTGTCAACTTTTTCCTTGTATTGGGTTACAGACTCCCTGTGGATAAGTTAAAATTTTATAGAAACTATAACTGTAAACCAAGTAATAGTTGGCCGTAAATTGAAGTGACTTTGTGTGTCAGCCTCACTGAGTAATGGGAAGCCTACCAAAAATTTCAAAGGGAACAAAACCTAATCCTCATTAGCAACCAGTATCAATAATTATAGAAGACAATACAGTCATATTATTGGACAGTCATATTATTGGAAATTTTGTAATTAATAACGTCTGTTTAAACATCTGCTATTCTTTTCAATATGCAGATTGATATTCTTAATACAATGCTACCTTTTCTACAGAAATACTCTATCTGTACTATTGTTACAAGCTTTAATTGGTATGTTCATACATACAGATAAGTTCTTACTCTGTTCAAAAACAATTGTTCTCGCTGTTCCAGATTTATTGTCCTAGCATTATACCATGCTGGTTTTTCTTAAAAACAGCGATAATACTTGAAAAGATTAAATTAGCATTTCAAACTTTTTTTTTTAGTTATTGGAATGTATTTTTTTTCTGCTCTTCTAGTATACGTGGGAAGGTGTTTCACTAATCTTTCTGTTATGTTCAAAACCTATAATGGAACCATACTTCCTCCACTGATTAAAAATAAGTAAATAACTGTCACAGCAGCTTTGAAATATCTCCCAATTAAAGTCAAGTCTCCCGAGTAATATGTAGTTCAGTTACTGATCTGTTACTGTGAGACAGTGGAGTAATTCAGTTTGCAGAAGCAGTACCATTCATTGACTTCATAAGCTGTTGTGCAAGTTGGTAGATTGCAGGATCTGACACTGGAGAAGGTACTTGTAGTTCTGCTAGTCCTCATTTGAAGCCCAGGGTGAGCCAACTGTGTATCAAAACCTATTGTCATGGTTTGACATGGAGCTGTTTCTGGTAATGGGAAAGGGGCTGTAAAGATGACTCCTGTAAGAAGTTGCTTGAAACTCCCCAGCTCTGAGCCAGACCTATTTCTAGGGCTGAGCCAATTAGGCACCTCCATGATCACTTTTTAAAAAGATTCTTTTTGTTCTGTCCTCTTTCTTTTCTGGCTGGTGGTGGTGCAAGGATTTGGGAAACAGAGAGAATGGACCATGTGGACTCCGAGGTCAATGAGGGAAGAGAGGAGGAGATGTGCTGGAGCAGAGACTCTACTGCATCCTGCAGAGAGGACTGGTGAAGCTGAGATTTGTTTGCACTTAGTTAAAGACCCTGTGCCAGGGGCAGTGACTATGGCCAGAGGAGGCTGTTTCCCATGGGAGGGACCCCAAGTTGAAGCAGGGGAAGAATGCAAGGAGTCATCCTCCTCTGAGAAGAGACAAGTGGCAGAGACCATCTGTGAGAGACTGACCACATCCCCCATTCCCTACCCCCCTGAGCTGTTAATAGGGGAGGAGATAGAGATATTGGGAACAGTAAGCTCAGCCCAGGAAGAAAGGAGGGATAGGGGAGGGAGATCTTAAAATGCTGGTTGTAATTTTCTCATTGGTTTCTTGTTCTGTTCTGTTTCTTGTAGGTAGTAGAATAAGCTTTCCTTACTTTCCTGTCTAAGTCGAGTACTGGAGTCTGTTTTGCCCGGAACCGTAATTGGTAGCAAGCCCTCTCTGCCCTTGTCTCAATCCACAACAACCTTGGTTATCTTTTTTCCGCTCATTGTGATGGGTCCTCTGCCACCCTAACAAGGGTAGGGGTGGATGGGGGGCACCAAGGGAGAGATTGTCATGGTGCTTCATTGCTGACTGGGCAAAACCACAACACCTATTTAGTTTGAAACCTGCCACATCAGTTTCTTTTGGAAAATACAGTGAAATCTGTTGTCAGTCTCAAAGTCTTCATGACTGAACAAGTAAGGTCTGACTGTAGCTGAGCAAACCAAAGAACATATTTCTGAGGATATAGCTTGAAATTAATGAAATTCTGTGCAGAATTTCCAACTTCAGGGGTTTTCTTGCCATTGTTTTGTTGGGGTACTTTGCTAATTATAATTCAAATAATTCTTAAACCTTAATGTGGTCAGGTTTTGGATGAGGCATGTCACTTTGTCCCCTCTACCAAGGTAAATGTTTTAAGTAATACTCTTCTGAACTTTCTGGGGGATGTGAAAAGTAACATTCTTTTTGAATGGTTGACTAACCATTTAACTTCTAATACCCTACAGTATTTTTTTAAGTAATTATTAGAATATATATGTATATGCCTACAAGCCCATTATGTATGCAATGACATAGCTATGCACATCATAGATGTAGCGTGTATCTTGTAGCTAATGCAAATTTTCAAACACAGAAGAAAAATTATAGCAAAGAATATTTCCTCCCAAGTGTAACTGAAGATAAAAGAACCTGAATGACTTGTTTACAGGCTTACTTATCTTATTAAGCCTTCCTTCCTTCCTAAAGGATAGGAATTAAGAAAGTGAAATTCATGCTACTACTGTTTCTGCAGGAAGTGTTCTGGAGCTTAGCCATAAGTAAATATGGGTGTTACCGTGGAACTGCAAATGCTTTTCATTGCCTTCCTCCTTTTACCTCCTCCCACACACACTTCCCTTTGTGAGATAGAGCCCTGTCTCTGGTTCTTCTTCTCCAGAGCCATTTTTTGCTTTATTTTCATTTGAGAATCATGTAAGGATATAATCTGTAGAGTTAAACTAGACTGTTTTCTGTAACTTGAATAATTACATTGATAGTGAGAAATGAATAAAGGTGTGGATATTAATTCTGAGAGCAAAGAACAGATTTAGAAAGATTATTGAAAGATTCCTCCCAATAGTCTATTGTACTAAATGTTTTGAGTTTGTTTAGAATATAGAAGAGACCTCTCCATAGCTTACATGCATTCTGGATGTTATTTTGGAGAGGAAAAGGAAGGCAGGCATTTGAGGTAGATAGAGGGTGTTTTGGCTGAGGTAAGAAATATTTTCCACTTCTATATCTTTCTAATATATGAATACTGATACTGGAATATGTCTAATTTGGAGTATCTTTGTGTTATGTTAATTATTATTTAGTGACTGAGTTAATCAGACTGTATTATTTTTACATTAGTAAGGTTAAAAAGTTGGAGATGAGTGATGTGTAGAAGTTTTGTTGTCTGCAGGTTGTGTTGGTTAGAACAACTTAATTCTTGACATAATGTTAGGCTAACACTGAGGATGAACTTAACTTGTTTCTGGATAGAACCTTGTGATACAGCATTTGAAGCTCTTCTGGGCCTATAAGAATAAGCAGTTGCTGCCATCTTTAGACGATACCAGAAATGCATTATCCTTGGAAAGGAGGAAGACCTCAGTTTGAATGAAAATTATGATCTTTTATTTTTATGATTGATCTTTGTCGTACCTATATCTTTGGTTTTAACTTTCATTCTGCTGAATTAATTAATTAATTAATTCCTCAAAGCCCAAAGTTTTTGCATCTATAACCTTTCCTCTAGGACAACGGACAGGAGTTGTTAATGGATCATTCTCTTTTTCCTCCAAGAATATATTACCAGTGTGAGAATTGTAATGCGTACTTTTTTCATAAGTTGTTGACTCAGCTTACTACATTTGAGACGTGGTAAGCATATAGTGGTGGTTACCATACTGTGCAAGATTAATGACTAACTAAAGGACATGAGTAAAAACTTGCACTTAGGAATTAGAATGGGAAGAAAGACGATTGCTCCTTTCACTCCTGTCAGATACCTGGTAGATGTTAGTTTCAGTTCTTCTGTGGTAGCCATTGAAAAAGGCTTGTAATTGAACATATTGTTCTTAAACTTTCGCTTGTAAATTAATTGTGACACAAATGAATTTGAGAAATAAAAGGAACAGACTATCTACTTCATAGGAAATTATTTGCCTTTGATTAAAGTATCTCTTGCAAATGTATACCAAATAGTTGTTTGCTTTAGAGCAAATGAAGGCCATGATCAGTCTAGAGATAGTAATAATATATATATTTTCCGCTGCCAAAGACCATTTCAGGTGGTTGCTTTTATGCCCTGCATATTCATGTGAAGATTAATTCTGCTTTGCCATTTTCTTATTTAACTGGATGGATTTTAGTTACCTTAAGTATAAAAGCACATGTTGAGAATTGATAAGAATAGCTGAGTATATTGCATGTAATCAGAGCTCCAAATTAACTTTCTAAAATGGGAATCTTGAGGCAGGGGAAAAAAAGGTACATTATGTCTCTGTAAAATCTATAGAGATATATGAAATGAGAAGGGACTTTTATCATTATAAAGGTGGATTCCTTTTTGATCTATATAACTCAGGCAAGATAATAATAGAAAGCATTAAACAATGCATTTTCTTGCCTTTTCTGAAGAATCAAGGTCTAGGTGAGGTGAGGCATTATCTTCAAGATGCACAATATTACTCTGTTATAGAAAGGGGATATTCTCCTTTTATGAATGTGTGTTAAAACGTATCATGCAAACTAAATAATGGTTTCTCTGAGACCAATCAGTTTCTTCAATAGACTGGTTCCCATGCTGATTGCTGATAACATCTCTCTATCTTTCAGGTACAGATGGGTTAAGGATCTACTTTTCTCTTATGCATCATAAAAGGCCTAAAGCAATGTCACCAGATTTCATGGGCTGCAAGATCCTTTGATACAATTTATGATCACAAGAAGCAAAAATTAAAAATTAGTCTGAGAGGAGCTGTGGTGCTTCCTGCAAAGTGTTGCTTCTTCAGTTTTTTATGTGCATAAGCAAGTAATGCTTCCAGGTCTAGAGCACTCAAGAGCCGCTGCCTTTCTGCTCTCTCTGCACCTTTAGGCCCCAATAACAACATTATACAGATCACTAATTGAATTTGATAAGGGAGGAGGGGAATTTAACTTCAGTAGTTTATAATTCACTACAGCAAATTCCAAATAAAAATGTATCATTTGCTTAGCAAATTGGATTACATATTGATTGATTTGAGAATCTGCACATTCCTTTCCTCTGGATAGACAACTTCAGATAATAAAGCAAAAAAATATTATAAAAGAAAAGACTGTATTAGAAATTACCTTGTTAAGCCACTTGTTCAAGTAATTGAAAATATATTAGCAGTATGTTTCTGTGTGTTTTTACATAGTGAAATTAAACTGAAGAAATTCACTGAATTAAGCTTGGTTTGTTTTGTTTCAAACTGAAATTAGCCTAAATGTACATATATGTTTTGCTGATACTAGAAATTAATAATAACTTAGTATTTCTTGTTAAACTCACTCCAAATGCATATTTTCCCTATTTTGTCTGGCAGTATTTGCTCCAATTACTTAGCAAGTCTGCAAATACTGTTGGATAATGAAAAGCTTTGAGATTGCCCTTAATAGAGACTTCAAAAAAGCTATTTAATAAAATAATAAAATGTGCAAACTTTTCTATTTTCTCTTCATGTTTATTTGAATGAGAAAAATCTGTAGGCTTAAGTGCTGGGATCTGTTCTGCAGAGCTATGGATATATATATCTATATAGCTACAGATATATCTATTTATATGCACTCCAAAAATGGGAGGATCCTTGTATACCTTAGAAAAGAAGCAACACAACAAGCATGTGATTCTTCTGCTCATGGTGAAAACTGTTGCCATGCAAAATTTGAAATTACTGGCCCTTAGAGTTGAATCTTGGGAATAATGCAAGTGCTTTCTTACTAAAAACAGCTCAGAACATCAGCTGACCCATACCTGTATTTGGTGGTGTTTATCTCACTTATTATAGACACTCTTTCTGGAGAAGATGCTTGTGAAAAGCTGTTGAAAATCTTCCATTGAGGAGCTGAGGAGCCTGTCTCTCTCGCTTAGTAGATGAGAAATCCTGAAATCCTGCACACTCTTCATAGAGGAACAAAACCCCCACCCAAAGCCCCAGACCGAAACAAGGTGGTTAACAGGAATAGTCACGTGTTTGGTAAAACTAAAAAAATATAGAAATGGTATTTCCAGACTCTAGGAAAGAGATGTTGTCACATTTCTATGCATTTTTCTTCATTGACTCAGTGCAGGTGGATGACATAAGTTTATAGCTAAGTGGGTACAGTTCAGAGAATTTTGTTTTTCAGTCATGGAACAAACTTCTGTGGAGATCTTGTAGTAGTTATCTCCAGAAGAATTTGAATTTTGCAGGTTGCAAGGTGATTTATTCATAGGAGTGATTTTTTTTTTCCAATACATCCAGTACAAGTGTTGCTATTCTTTCAGTGACACTAATAAAAGGTAAGGTATTGTCAGTCATACCAGAAACCACCTACACGTGCTCAAGAAATACACTGATGAAATTCAGTAGACTGCTGACACATGGGTTTCTGTGTTGCTCATAGATCAGAGTGGATTTTTAAAAATTATTTTACTGACATTCTATTGGAAAAGATTATCCAAAAGTAGTTCCCCAAGCAAGTCCCAAAAGAGCAGCTTCAGCAAGTTGCCGCTTTATAGAACAACGCAGCAGATCTTAACTGGAGAGAACCCAGTACCGGATTAGCTGGAAAGGGAAACAGTTACTCTCATTATTCTTTCTTCTCTGCTGAAACAATGTGAACGAATAGATACCAGTCTCTGGAAACAAATCCTAAAATTTTCAGGAGTATAGAAAATACAGAATATTTGCATTCTGCAGTTTCCTGTTGACATTGACAGAAAGTCATCAATCTCCTCAACACACCTTAAGACTTCAGAAGATGCTTAGATATACAAAGCTGTCCTCATACCCTGCTTCCCATTAGTTCAGCAGAAGGTTTGTAATCTTGTAAAGCAACGACAGAGTTAATTCAGTGTTGAAAGCTTTTAAAAGTCTTACCCTGGAAAGCTAGCACTGGGGTTAAAGTCTTTGAATCACACTACCAAAAAAGGGAAACTATTTCCAGTGTGACGTTGCAGGATACATGTGTTTCTTGAAAAAGTTACCTGAACTTAAGCCAACTTAATCTCCTTGTGAATAAAATAAAAATTGACTGAAAAATCTTGAAGTAAGAAAGTGTACATTTTAAGTTGTTAATCAGACCCCTTGGTGTCTGAAGGGAGACCACTTGAAAAGATAGTTTTATTTCTTGTCCCTGCAAATTCTAGCTCAGATTCTCATCTATTCATCTCTTCAATGTTAATGCCAGTCTTTGTTTTCCTTTTTAAATGCAGTCTCTTTGCTCTATGCAGCAATAGAAAAAAAAACAAACCAAAGCTGTTCCACATCCTGTGTATATTCATTGTTTTTAATTACTGATGTGAAAAATGTGACAACATTGCTATACAAGAGACCATGCTGCTCTTTGATTGGTATTTCTCATATTGACTCATCATATGTGAGTCACTGTGTGTAGGTTCTTGGGTCCTTCCCTACTTACAGAGTTTGATACTAGTTGTATTTTAGTTGAATAAAATGTTAGGGCAATTTTTTATCTCAGTACTTCCTGCATGTGCAGCTTCTGCTGTTGATCCTCAGGTTACTCAGGGCAACCTTCAATTTCAGCTTTCACCAACCTTTCAGTTGTTTGTTTGCTGTTTCTAAGGAAAGGAGTATTATCTGTAAAATTAGTCTGAATTAGTGTCCTATTCTTCATTTTCCTTATGAAACTAATTGCAAAATAAACCCTCAGATTAATGTTTGAGTTTTATTTTTTAACCTGGCAAGATTTTTGAAGTAGACCCACTTTTCAGATTAATGACAAAAATTTCACTAGTCTTGTATGTATGTAAGAACAGGAGACTTCGTTATAACAGCAGGTTGGCAGTAGTGCACAGTTCAGCTTCACATGTTGAGCTAGATTCATACTTTTACCAGCATAATTAATTTAAAAGTGTTATATATCTGTTGTTAATTCTGGGAAATGTTGTTAATTCTGACAATATTTGGAGCAGTTTAGAAAACTGGCAGCACCAGCATGCCTCTGTCTGCATCACCTTTCTGGCTCTCACAATGCCTTTGTATATATCTAGAAAACAAATTGCTAGGTAACAAGTTCCCTGTAAGGTAGATAAAGTTTCAAAGCCTGTGGAAGCTACCAAGGAAATACTGTATTGCTAAAAACTGATATTTTGCTAGTCCTTTTGCAGAAAAGTTTAACGGATAGGACAGAATTTCTCTTTATTTGGACATACACATATTTTAATGTGTACCAGTTCATACTGATAACATCATACTGATTGTTATAGATTGCTGTGACAAAGTTCAAGCCAATTTAGATGAGTCATTAAAGCAATTTATTAAGCAAGCAGCAAATAAGCAAAACAGCACTGGGCGGATGGGAGACTCTGCTCCACCAGTGGCGCGCAACATTCCTCTATACCAGAGTCCTTTTATACAGTCCTTTTTTGGCCAGATGCATCACTTCCTGGAGTACTCTGCACATGTGCTGGTTCTGTTGCTAGGGAGTCCTTCTCTGCCTCCTGGTGGTTTCAGTGGTCATGGGGATGAAGTGAGCACTCTTCCTCTAGTGGCCTGTTCGTGACCCTTCTTCTTGGAGTCCGTTGGCTCATGCGCAATCAGATGCATCTTATGTCTTAAGCAAGCTGCACTTGTTTTAAGGTTCTGCAAGACTTATCTTTCACAATGGTCTTTATGGTCCCTTGCTCAACCTGTCTTTTATGATTTTATTAACGAACATGACCTCTCCCATTACAATCCCTCCTTTTTCTTTTTCTCATTTTGTTCTTCAGATCTTCTTATAACATCTTTAGCCATTTCTAAAATAGATGTTTCACTTATTTCATCTTCTCCGTTGGCTAACTGCTCGTATTGCTTCCTAACCAGCATTAAGTAGGCTGCTTCTAGCCTGTTTTTTACAGTCTCAATTACCTTATTGAATACACAAGGCCCAATCATCAGCGCTAATACGAGTAGAATGACGGGCCCAGCTATAGCTGACAATAACGTCGTGAGCCAAGGGGAATAGTTGAACCATGACTCATGCCAAACTTGTTGCTGTTCCCTTTCTCGTTTTCGTTTCTCCAAGCCCTCCCGTAATTTTGTCATCGTGTCTCTCACTATACCGGTATGATCTGCATAAAAACAGCATTCTTCCCCTAGGGCTGCACACAGTTCCCTTTGTTGTAAAAACAGCAGATCCAACCCCCAGCGATTTTGTAAAGCTGTCTCTGAGAGTGATCTCAAAGACTTCTCTAAGGCTGAAATGGATTGTTCTATTTTCATCAAGTCCTCATCTACAGCTGCCTGTAAAGCTTGGAATTTCTGGCTCTGCTGCACTAGAGATGTAATCCCGGTCCCTGCTCCCGCTGCCCCAATTGCCATCAAGGTAGCTATAGGTAGAGCTGTGAAAGGCTCCTGCTTATGCCAGAGCGCCCCAGTATTCCAATGATTACAGACAAACTCTTCAGGGTGATATAAAATCCGTGGAACAATGGTTACCTGAATACAATATTCACTGCTGGGTTGTGAGTCTCTTCATCTGCATGTACTAGGATAGTTAACCTGCCCATCAGCCAGATAACAACATACCATCCCCAGATAATGGGTGGGGCCTTTATCGAATAAAATGGTACTTTCCTTCTTAGTTTTTCACCCCACATTCTTTTAGATGCAACGCTTTTGCCCTTCTTAGAGGTAGCCTTGGGAATCTTAGGATTTCCAATATGAGACTTTGAGAGACTCTATACCCTACTCCTATTACACCTCTGCCTCCTTCACCTACTCTGTTGCTTAGAGCAGTGAGGTTTATGATCTTCTTGGCAGCAGTCATAATCTTCAGGGGTATTCTCTGTCTCCTTGTAGGCCTCTTTCTTTTTGTCTTTTCCTCCAACACCCACAGGGTGCATGAAACACTGGCTTTCACATCCGGGTCTCGATTCTACGGGCCTTCTGCGTATAAAGCACCCTTTTATAAACTTAAATTACAACCCCCACTCGACTCAGATTGTTTTATACTTCTGAGGTATTTCTATTCCACTATCTGTTACTTTAAAATAGGTATTACAGCCCCACCAATTATCTTACACCTTTCTGACGATCACAATTTAAAAATTAAACTCTAATATGTTACAAAAAGGAAATTACTCTGCTCCTCAGTCAGCATGTTTCTTTTTACGCAGCTTAAGCTTCAGTTCTCCTGGGACCTCCACAGCTTTAAAGTGTGTACTACTGCAAAGGCATATTTCAAGTTGGTATTAATTGTCCTTTTTTTTCCCTTTTAATAATTTCAAAGCTCGGAGGAGTGCATACAACTCACATGCTTGAGCCGACCGAGTTTTGTCTAAGGGGCCAGACTCAATAACTTTAAGAGTTTTTCCATTTATGATAGCATATCCTGATCTTCGTTTTCCATCTACCACTTGAGAAGACCCATCAACAAACTTCTCTCCCTCCAACAACTCTTCCTCATCTAGATCCACTCATATTTTGGTTTGATGTTCTATACATTTAATACAATCATGAGTCAGGGTATCATTTGGCTCCCCATATAAGAACTGAGACAGATTCTGCAGACTGGTGGTTTCTATTTCTAATTTCGGAGAGTGGATTAATATACCTTCATATTTTAAGAGCCTAGCATCAGTTATCCATTTTTCAGCCTTTTGTTGTAATACCCCCCAAATGTTATGGGGAGAAAACACCTTTAACTCCCCTCCGAAGGTAACAAATAAAAAGGTTTTCTAACATCAGGCAGGCTAAGCACAGGAGCATTAATCAAATCCATTTTTAAATTCTCAAAGTCTCTTTCATCTTCTTCGATCCATTTAACTAATCCATCTCGAGTTAGTTTCTGGTATGAAAATTTTACCTTCTTACTAATCCCAACAGGCCTAAAAGCTGTTTAACTTGTCTCTTACTCCTTGGAGCTTGTAGGGACAGTATCCCATTTACTCGATCTGGATCAAGTTTCTTACTTCCCTTTGTCCCAAATATTTTCCCATTCAAAAGCAAAAAAATCCCTGCACTCCTCTTTCAGGGGACATGACCAAAAGGCATCCTTAAGGTCTGTCACACTATACCACTGGTACTCTGGGCTCAATTGACTCAATAAGGTGTGGGGGTTAGCTACCACAGAGAACCTAGTAATAGTTCTCTTGTTTATCTCCCGGAGGTCATGTACTAATCTATAAGGCCCATCAGATTTCATTACTAGTAATATGGGAGTATTGTAAGGGGACATACCCTTAATAATATCTAAGGGCTCAAGTAGTCCTTTAGATAGTCATATTCACTCTCCTCTGGGGTGACAGTCTTCTTGTCATTCACCCACAAATTGAGGTCTGCACATAACCAGTCCTCAAAGTACCCAAAAATGGGCCAAATAATATGGGGGTTACCTAATGATTTCCCCCTCCAGACTTCCATGCAATAATGTACTGTTTTTTCCTTACTTTTTTTTCTTCTACGGGGAGAATCATTAGAAAATTTTATCATAGTCCCCAGGGAACTTTCTGGGGGAATGGCTGGTAGCCTATCCTTATGGCCACCCATGGAATCAGACGGCTCACTTTTCTTCTGTCCCATCTTCTAGAGTGCCCTTGACTCGCTGTAGCAGTCGTTCCCCTCGGTCGTGACCCACGTCCTCGTGGATAATGGGAACTGCACTACTAGAGTGTCCACACTTGCTTGGTCTTCTTGAGACCTCTCAGTCATTCACACACTAGGATACCCACACCGACCAAACGAATCAATGCAAATACTTACTCACTCCAGAGTCTTTGCTCGGATTTTTGTGCACAAAAATTATGGGGTTACTGCAGGTTTATTTGCTTAATTGCCGAATTTGGAGTGGGTTCTGAATCGCAGGTTTTGGTAAAGGAACTTCCCACACCAGGGCCATCCGCAGATGGGGCGCCCCCCCCAGATGGGGTGCTGCCCCAGTTCAGGGGGTCCTGTACCAAATTTACCTGGATCCAAGTCAGGGCACCAAATTTGTTATAGATTGCTGTGACAAAGTTCACAAGCCAATTTAGATGAGTCATTAAAGCAATTTATTAAGCAAGCAGCAAATAAGCAAAACAGCACTGGGCGGATGGGAGACTGCTCCACCAATGGCGCGCAACATCCCCCTATACCAGAGTCCTTTTATACAGTCCTTTTTTGGCCAGGTGCATCACTTCCTGGAGTACTCTGCACATGTGCTGGTTCTGTTGCTAGGTGGTACTTCTCTGCCTCCTGGTGGTTTCAGTGGTCATGGGGATGAAGTGAGCACTCTTCCTCTAGTGGCCTGTTCGTGACCCTTCTTCTTGGAGTCCGTTGGCTCATGCACAACCAGATGCATCTTATGTCTTAAGCAAGCTGCACTTGTTTTAAGGTTCTGCAAGACTTATCTTTCACAATGGTCTTTATGGTCCCTTGCTCAACCTGTCTTTTATGATTTGATTAACGAACATGACCTTTCCCATTACACTGATAACATGTGTCTTTCTCTGAGGGGTTTTCAGTTTGTAATGTAAGTCATATTATAAACAGTTATCCACAGATCATTCCAGAATGGATAATCCCTTCTGTTGAGAAGCATTATAGAAAGGATTACTGAAAAGAGTGAGCATTTAAAAGGCATAAACATAGAGGAGAAATTAATTTCTCTTGATGACTTGAAGAAACTACTACATTGTGTGCCAAAGAAGAAACAGAGAAACTGATAAATCAGTTTGGATAGTGAAGCTAAAGGCTTAGAAGATATTCAACCTTGCTGGGACTTCAAATACTGAGGTTTAAACAGAGGATACTGTCACATGAAACATGGCCAATGCTCCATGTGGAGAAGACTTAAAGATAGTTAGGTCAGAGCAACACTAAAAAACTTTAGTAGTTTTAGGTGCACTTGTAAATGAAATACTATAGTAATTATACTGTGGGAAAACATGGTGAATTAGTATCTGTATCTTGCAGCATCAATCATTTCTTCTCTGGGAAAATAGTGTACTTTACAAAACAACTTAATCTATATTAATGTGAGAGTGAAGAAGCTGTGTGCTGTTGTAAACAGTTTCATTGATTTAGTAGGGTAGCTTCCTGAAATTATGTATGAGCATAAGGCTTGGGAAAGAATACATAGCTGAGTTACATCCACTTCCTTATATTCACCAAGTATTATGTTGCAATATGGTACTTGTTTATAATTTACTAATAATATGAGTGAGAAAACAATAACTTATGCCATTATCCAAAATGCAACTGGATGATAAGCTAGCAGGTAACACATGAGCTCTAGAACATCATAAATTAAAAGAATTGTGGTTTTTATATCTATGTATATATTTGAGTGTTCTAATAGTTTCTTTTGACATTGCAGGAAACAGCATACTCCATTCAGCAGCAGACAGTGTGACAAGTGCAGTACAGAAGGCAAGTCAAGCTTTGAATGAGCGGGGTGAAAGGCTCAGCCGAGCAGAAGAAAAGACAGAGGAGCTGAAAAACAGTGCTCAGCAGTTTGCAGAAACTGCACACAAGGTAATATTTTGGTGGGGCAGGATTCTGAGTCGATCAGATTCATACATTCCTTTATTGAGAGGGCAGGAAGCTGTAGAAAAATTTACAGTAAGTCACTGTTTACAGACAGCTTGCTGTTTTTGTTGACACTGTTCCTCACTTGGCAGTTTCCCGGGTTATAACTTCTGCACATAGATCTGAGGTTTACTGTGTTGCCATGTGAATTGAAGCTTACCTATCATCACCTTCCTGAAGCATATTCCAAATCTCTCTCTCCACTACTGTTTGGGACAATTCCTCATACTTTGTGCAGCAGTATAGGGAAATTGTTGTTAATTCCCTTTGATAAGCAGTCACGGGTCTGTGACTGCTTGCTTCTGGAAAGGTATCTTTCTATGTCTGGAAAGGTTATTTATTAATATTTTGAAAAATTGTTCAGCCTCAGGAATGTATGGACGTTCTCTGTTCTTGGTAGAAGATGTTGATAGTACTATGCCTCTTGCTTCTGTATGTGCATAATGGTGCTGAGCTTCCACCTCTGTGACAGAAATTCTAGGTGCCCACAGCATTTTCTTGGACTGTGTAACACATCCACAGCACATGAGCAACCGTTTTAAGCATGTAACTTTGATAGGTTTGCTGCTTGGGATGTGTATTAGGCTTTGACATGCTTATATCCAACAATGCCTGGCTACTGCATTAGCACTAGAAATCCTTGATTAATATCTTGCAGTTCTGTACAAGCCTCTGTATTTCATAGTCTTGAAAATATCCCAAACCAATTTATTTTAAAATCTCCCAAGATAATGCTCTACTTTGTGGTCCATTTAGATGAGCATGGTTCAGCTTAGTGGCACAAACATGTTACGAGCCTGCTCTTGGATACTTCTTCTACCCAACAGCACCTTCTGCCCCCTGTTCTGCCCATGATGATAATAAATATATGCCAGCTCAGAAAACCAACCTTGTTAGGGGAACTACCATTGCTTCTAGGATAGGAGGCAACAGGTTTGCTGCTTTAGAGTAAAGCATAGAGTGCTGCTTGCTTAGAAGTTCAAAAAGAAAAAAGCCTCTGATAGTTAGGCTGCTGTGTCTCTTAATTAAGATTTGAATAGGTTTCATTAATGTGTGTTGCCCTTTCATCTTCCACATGTGCAGAACAGCAGTTCCACAGATGAAAATATGTTGTGAACAGAAACAAATCCTTTCAAGCAGATTCTATTAGGAAAATCTTATTTTTAAAACAATCTCAGGTGCCGCGAAGTTTTCAGCTCTTGGCCTGAAAAAACCAGACTTGAAGTCTGAAAACCAGGCTCGAAGCCTGAAACCAGGCTCGAAGCCTGAAAAATGAACCAGACTCGAAGTCTGCAAACCAGGCTCGAAGCCTGAAACCAGGCTTAAAGCCTGAAAAATGAACCAGACTCTAAGTCTGAAAAACCCAGGCTCGAAGCCTGAAACCAGGCTTGAAGCCTGAAAAACCCAGGCTCGAAACCTGAAAAACCAGCTCCAAGCCTACTTCATGCGGTGATCAACCCAGGGTCCGATTCTCAGCTGGGTGGGAAGAAATCAGTCCTACTCAATGTGAGTGATAGCAGAAATCTTCTTTATTGAGAGCAGGCTCTAACTTATATACCCAGCAGCTTCAAAGCTAGCTCAGCAACAGCAGCTAATAGATTACATTCTTATGTTCATCCTACTTGTGGTTTCTGCGATAAGCAAGTTCCCTCACATTTTCCCATCTTGTTTTTCTCCAAAGTTGTTTTCTACCTTGAGCTGTTAGCTCGTTAACTGAAAACAGCCCGACCTTGAAGGAGCAGAAAGCGGCCTGCTGTCTGCGCTGACTACGTGACAGCAACTGCTTTAACCATGTCTCTGACTCTGGTCTAGATTGTGCATTAAATTCATATAACTAGAACTCAGACTGCCTTGCCCCATCAGGCCTAACATTATACCCCGGGATCCATGTCCATTCTCCCTCATTTTTTCTCCACACTCAGGATCAAAGCATGCAGTATTGTAATAAAATTTTACAAAATCCTGTTGTAATCATTCAAAATAAAAATTGGGAGGAAACATAGCAGGAATGGTGAAGAAGCTAAAAACATCTACTATACAAAAATTCTTTCACTCAAATAAAAAATATAGGGAATTTTTCAGTCAGGATTGTGTACATACACATGTCTCTGGCAGAAAGTGAGAACAGTTTCTGCAAGAAATGTCTGAGTGATGCAGAATATGATACTCTGCATTTGGACTGTGTGTTGAGATGAGAACTGAAATGCTTCTGCCGGTCCAGTTCTACAGATTGCCATTCTTACTTAAATGATCGTGAGGGGCCATGTGCTATTGAAGCTATCACAATTACCAGTTGCCTAAAATAGGAGTGTTACAGTCTTTTAGTCTTCTTAGTAACAAGAAAAGAGCATCTTTGTGTTTGAAAAAAAAATATAGTTTAGTTCTTAGAGGACCATAAATGAATACTTATCATCTTAGTGATCATATGGACAAAGTGGGGTTTCAATGTTTTTTTCTTGCAAATTTTTCAGTATTGGTGCCCCAAGTCTAAGATTGTATCTTAGCAGTGCAGTAGGCCTGCAATTCCTTTGTGTGTTATCTCACAGAAATGCAGCCACCCAGGAATGTATTAGGTATGGGAGACTTACTTTGTGGTGATGTGCTTTGGCTTGCAAAAGGGTTTTGGTGGTGAATTTAGAAATAAGTACAATCTTGTTTATTGTTAATATTCCTTTGGCAGGAAGAAGGGCACTGCTGCTATTCAGACTTTAGATGTTGTTCTTACAGGAAAAGCATCCCATATTATTCTAGTGAAACCAGAAATGCAAGGTCCAGCTGAGTGTTACTTTAAATGGCAAAACTGTAACTTTCTGGCAAAACAGTGACAATAGACAGAAAGGAGCAAACCCATGCACCAGTACAGGCTGGGGACTGACCTGCTGGAGAGCAGCTCTACAGAGTGAGACCTGGGAGTCCTGGTTGATAATAAAATAAACATGAGCCAGCAATGTGCCCTCGTGGCCAATAAGGGCAATGGCATCCTGGGATGCATCAAGAAGAGTGTGGCCAGCAGGTCGAAGGAGGTTCTGCTCCCCCTCTCCTCTGGCCTAGTGAAGCCTCATCTAGAGTATTGTGTCCAGTTGTGGACTACCCAGCTCAAGAGGGAGAGGGAACTGCTGGAGAGAGGCCAGTGCAGGGCCACCAAGATGATCAGGGGACTAGAGCATCTTTCTTATGAGGAAAGGTTGCAGGAACTGGGGCTGTTTAGTCTAGAAAAGAGGAGATTGAGGGGGAATGTTATTAATATTTACAAGTATCTAAATAGTGGATGTCAGGAGGTTGGGACATCCCTTTTTTCTGTTATATCTGGTGACAGTACAAGGGGTAATGGGAAGCAGCTGGAACATAAAAAGTTCCATTTAAACATAAGAAAAAACTATTTTACTGTGAGGATGAGAGAGCCCTGGCACAGGCTGCCCAGGGAGGGTGTGGAGTCTCCTTCTCTGAAGGTCTTCAAAACCCGCCTGGATGCATTCCGGTGTGACCTGATCTCGGTGGACCTGCTTTGATGGGGAGTTGGACTAGATGATATCTAAAGTCCTTTCTAACCCCTACGATTCTGTGATTCTATGAATTTTCACTGTCTCTCTTGAGCTGGGGAGCCCAGAACTGGATGCAGTACTCCAATCACTTAATTTTAAATTAGTAGTGTTTGTGAACACTTTGTGCAGCAAAGCAGAGTTCCCATTTTGGTTGGAATATAGTTGTCTTCAGTAAAACAGTAGAAGTACTTTGAATTATTGTCAGTCCATACTGAAGTTCACCACTGAAGTGTCATGACTAGACAGATTTCTTTTAGAACTTAATTTGTGTGTCTGGACATGACTCCAGCTTTGTTAGGTTATTTTAAGATATAAAACACGTAATGGAGACAGTGGAAGATGCATGATATAGGAATACTCTTTCTAGTATCTTTAAAAAACACCTTAGTCACCTGTAAAAAAAACCCAAAAGAGAGTGTTTCTGTTTTGGCTGTCAGAGTTTGAATAAAAACATATATCTATATTTAGTTTTGTAAAGACTAGAACTTAGGGTATCTATCTTCCTTATGATACCTTCAGTTTCTTTGTTTGCCTCTGAAAATTCCTTCCACTTGCTCATGACAGCACAAGAGCTCATAGTTATGGATTCTGTATAATAAAAACTTACTGTCAGAGTTGCCTGCTAAAGACACATATTTATGTAAAAAAAAAGTCATCATTTGAGGGAAGTAATAAAATTGTTGAAGTCTTTTCATGGTACAAAGCGTTTCTAGTATATACTGGATATATACTGCAGATATACATCTGCAAGTAAGAGACTTTTTTTAAATGGCATATTTATGACCAGGTCTTTGAGTATCAAACACTTATGTCAATTAAACTTGAGTCATTTATTGGTCAGCATTTCACTAGTAGCAAATGAGGACTGCCCCTATGCATTCTGGTTTCTAAGTAACTTCCTAATGGGTTCACTCATCTCAGCTTTGTACAGCCTGCAGTTATCTACAGATACTTTTTTTTATACATAGCATAAAACTTAAGTTCTCTGCTTAGTTTTTCAAAGCCAGTTTGTCTACACCTTTTACACAGGATTTAACTCATTTTAACTCTGTTATTCCCCCTCTTGTTCTCGGTTTTAATTCAATTTTTTAATTATTTGAAATGAAAATAGTAATCACAGAGGTAGAAAGGTTATCTGCCCTTAATTTTTCATTGTTGTGAAGTGGCAGAGCTGCTTGTCTAGGATTTCTGATTATATTTAACAATACAAATCATTAGGTCTAAATGATCTAATGTGTTTGTTTATAGCATCTTGCTCTAGCCCTCCTCACAGATAGTGAAATAATAGAACATCGGGAAACAAAGTTATGAAAGCAGGTAAGTCCTGTCTTGTCAGAATAGGAAAGGGAGACTTTGCGTATCAGTCACAGCAAAGGGAAGGATTCTGCATGTCTGTGTGCAAAGAAGTTACAGGTTTCAAGCATCTTCTGGAGGATTCAGTTTACAAACTCTTCTGATCTAGACAAGCTATGTTAGCTTGACATAGCAATTGCTGCCTGTGAGATCTCTTGAATTCTTTTTTTGTTTGTTTTTCAGCTTGCCATGAAGCACAAATGCTGAGATACTGCCCAAAGCTGAAGTCTTCCCAAGAGAAACTGGAAAGGTTACGTTCAGCAGTTCTTACAGGAGATGCAGAATTCTGTGTGCTTTTTTCTTCCAGTTCAGCAGAGATGCATTCTTTCAGTTTTTTGCAGGGAAAGTGTTGCATTTCTACTGTTTTTGAACTTACTTTTATTTATCTTTTGTAATATTGCTACACAATCCTGCAGTACTTTGTACCTGTATTTTAGTTGTTACAGGAGTGAAAGCAAACTGGATAACTGGACCAAATAACAAACTGATCAGGATTAAAATAGTAATACTCTTCCCATTTGTACAGAAAATTATTTAACTGGTCGTGGATGTATATGTGGAAATAAAACTCAAAGAAAGGTATCTTTTTCTTCATTTTATGTAGCATCAGCAGAATGTGAATGTTGGAATTGAACACCTGGGATTATTAAATGTTGTGGAGATTAGACTGTTTAGTCCTGGGAAACAGAAAAGCTCGTTTCTTCTACTCTGTGTAGGAAGTTTTACATTTGCCATCACCAGCATTCAGAAATGCATATCAGAATTTCACTGGGGAACCAGTGATGCATTTGAATATTTCTATTTTCCCTTCTGGATTGATTGTATGAATACTATAATGAAATCTACAGAATGTGTGCTTGAGGCTTCAAAATTAAGGAAAAAAAAGTAATTTTACATCTATACACACATAGCTGTGCCTCAAACACAGTCTAGAATTTAGCAATCTGGTATAAAATAACATTTCATTTTTTTTATTATGATTCTGTGGCTGAAGGTCTATGTAAATGAGGATGCAAAGGCCTGGGAAAGTGAGAATGAACCATTTTCCAAGTCATCTGTTCTTCATAAATTGTATAGTAAGAATTTTTTGGGTACACTTTTACATTAGCTAGTTGTCTTGTTTTTAAAACATGAAAAGCATGTCTTGGTTCATTAGAATCATAACTTCTAGTTTGGATCTCAGTTTTCAATATACATCCTCACTGGAAGGGTGACTCTGCTTCATTCTGTATTCACTATATGTAATATGTGCACTGTATTCTCTTAGAAAAGTAAGTAGGTTACTCCTTTGCTTCACAACTGTATATTAACATTTTTTTAAGATGTTCCAATATGCTTCTAGAATGAAGAAAAAAAGAAAAAAAAGATACTGCACTGTTTTTTTTTCTAAACCTGTAAGCTAGAAACAGGAATATTGTAGCAGAAGTTTCTTCTGAAGATACCTGCTCTTAATTTCTATCCTCATCTTACTGGAGAGCCAGAAAGCTGGCATTATATGAATATACTGCAGCTTTTACTTTCAATGGAGAATATGATTTTTCCATTATTAATGACACTTTAAACACTCTAAAATACTCAGAGCAGCACTTCTAAGAGAGATAAAAGCTTCTGTAGTAACTGAGAATATTTTAGTTACTGGTTGAAGTAACTGAAAATCTCTTGGAAATGTCTACTTTGTAGAAAGATACTTGGCTTTAGGAGAACTTTCTCATTTGAGCTAAGAACACTATCTAGTTAACTGATTGCATTAAAACTTTCTATCTGTGGGGGTTTTCCTGTAATTTAAACTGTTTTGTACAAAGCTTTTTATTTAATTTCACACTGGGAATTGAGAGGAGGTAAATTTATCATCTGTATAGTACTATACAATCATTTAGATCTGTTTAGCATCAGCACTGTCAATTGAAAAGGAATTTGTCCACATCTGTTATAAGTCAAAAGAGGCTTATTAACGACATGTTCGGAACAACCATTTGAGCTACGTACAATTAATGCTTGCTCAGTAAACATCAGGAGCTATCCAAGCACTATTGTAATGACTATGGGTAGTTCTGCAAATTAACCAGGATAACAGTCCTTCATTTGAAGTTAAATGTCTCCTAAAGACAAAACATTAGGCTATTCTTTTAAAAATAGCTGCATTATAAATTAGTTGAGGTACATATTTACTACATAGATATCTTCCGTTGATATCTTCTGTTTCCACTCTATTTAAACTATATTCTGCTGTTAACCTCACAAGTCTTTCTCCTGAGAGAAAGAAGGAATTGGTTTTGAACTACTGCCATCTAGCTGGTCTTTTGAGCTTGTCAATAATTTAGAAGAAACATCTAAACCACAGATGAGATCAACCTGAAAAGAATTAGTTGTCTGAACTCAGATAAGAAGGCATTGGTTTTCAGATGTTTACATGAATATCATCTGAACAAGACAAGATCACTGCTAAGTTCCAGACCTGTTGTGAGTTGAACTGTTAGTCCCACTGACAGTTTTTCAGCCTTTTTTATTTTTTTATATCCTCCAATAAGTATATCATGTTATGTATCATAACTTGGGACTTTTATCCATCACAAGCCATTTACAATGGGAATTCTGAGAAACCTAGTGTTATTGAATGAAGGAGAAGCTGTTTGTCCGTGTGTTTACTTTGTTCTCACTGTTCATTAAACTACAAGATTTGGTAGTTCTTGAAAAAAAATAAATCAGAGGCGTATAAATATCTATCCAAAGGTAAATCCTACAGAATTGCTATTTCTTTCTGGAACTTAGCTTGTGGTGTATACAACCTGAAAGTGTTAGGTAGCCATATACATAAAACATACATTCAGATTAATGTTTCATATGAAAGAATGTATTTGTAAATTGTAACATCATTAATAGTTACTTTATCTTTTTACAGTTCTGCAAAGAATAAAAATAATGTATTGTTAGACTTGACTACTGTACTGCAATCTGTCTTAAAAGACTACTTTTGTGTCTAGTAAAAGTTGTACATTACGTGAAATATTAACACAAAGTGATCTTAAAAGTAGGTGGGTTTTACTATGATATGCCAGAATTGTAAAACTTGCTGGTATCTATTGTAACCAATTTCTTGAAAGTTCTCAAAGATGTAGAAATTATTTTTTGCCATTCTGGGGGAAAAAAAAAAAAAGGGACCTGCTCTCTTGAGTCATTACTGGCAACCCTGATCTTGTCATTAAATAATTAACTGTGATCAAAGCAAAACTGTCCTTGTATTATGTATTATTGAAGTTATCTATTCAGGATATGAATTATTTTTAAGTAACATTTTTATCTTTCACTCTATAAAACTGAATAAAAAATAGCTTCTGCAGTAAGTATGAAATCTTTCAAGAGAAAAAGTACTGTAATTAAAAAATAAGTAATGGGAACTGTGTTCTTGCAGGTTCCAGACAGTGGTTAACACAAGTTTAAGTTTACATCTTTACTTAAAGGCTGTACAGGTTAAAAAAGAACGTCTGTGTTAATTTATTCTCAATCTGCTGTAAAGTGCTTATTTTCAAATTGTTTTATTTTGGATATCTAATTTTATTGATACATTTTTGTCGAAGTGAAAGCAATTTTATTGCCATATGGGAGTATAAGCATAAAGGTAGAATTCTTGTTCACACAAAGTAGCATTCCCATATGTTCAAATGAGGGCTACCTGCAGAAGATGAGTGTGTTGCAGAATATGGTTGCTGTCATGCTCCTCAAGGCACAATATTTGACTGACAAAAATCAAATAAATATCTTTGCAGTGTTGCTAATTAATATTTTATTAGCTCTGCAGAAATTCCTTGTCCTGTAGTGATATTGAGTGACAGCTTCTAGTATCTGCTGCCTTTAAATCTGGAATTTTTCAGTTTTGAGACTTGTAAAAATATTAGTACTGAAATGACACAAAGCCTCTATCTCAGTTTTCTTAATTTACTGCATAGTTTCTATCTGAAAAGCATCACAGTGGGATTAGTGGCTGACAGCTCATTCTATAAATTGCAATGACTACTCAAACCACTTTAGTGTAACAAATTTCCAGTCAAATTCCTTTATTGGCAAATGCTAATTCCCGTCTTACTGGAAGTTTTGTTAAAATCTGTCATAATTTTGACATCCAAGGATTGTAAAGCAACAGAGTAGCATTTGGCCAGGCACTGAGTGATTCCCCAAGTCAGGCTGCAAGTGCAGCTACTTTTGTCAGGGGAATCTAGAAATATCACCCAAAAAAATAGTTTCAGGATTTTTCTTGCTAGTAAAGTCAGTGTCTAACAATGATGGAAAAGCTGTGGGAATGGTAGCAGTAAGGTATTTTATGTTTGTAAATTGAAAAGAATGAAGAGCTGTATAGAATTGCTAGAGAGTACAGAGCATAGGGTTTCTAGGAGGTGATGATGTTGTTTTGCATAAGCCAAAATATAGGCTTGTTTGTATAATCATAGACTGCCTAGATATTTTTTATGAGATTTTTATGAGTTCCAGCACAGTGTATTGAATGGGATGTACAGAAACCAGCATACTGTCCAGGAAATCTTAAAAAAAAAAAAAAAAGAGAGAGAGAAAAGAAAAAAAATATGCATGTACACTGAAGATTTTATGATGGCTAGAACATATGTAAGGTATTAGAAACACTTACTGGAGCAAGTTAGCAAAATCACATTTGTATGTGAAAATACTTTATTTGCCAGACTTACCCTGGGGATAACTACTTTAACATAAAAATATAACGATATGTTCAAATGAAAGAGAAGAACATCTTCCAGTAAGAAGATACAAGTCCAGTAGCTTTCAACCCTTATCAACTATAGCTGAACGCTAGAAAAATGTTATAGGCACATCACTACAAGCAATTCAGATACCAGGGTTTAAAGAGTTCCTCAGTTCCATTCTGACAACTAACTGCTTTATTGGCAAAGCCAGGAGACAAACTAACTTGAAGTACTTTTGTGGATACCTAGCCTTTGTGTTTCAAGCAAGTGTGATTTATTTCACAAATAGGAATTCTAATAGAATCTACACGGCTTGACCTGCAAGTTAAGCTTGCTTGACATAGTATGGCAGAAGTCACATAGCCATAACTTAATGGTTGTCATTTTAGTTTTTGCAATTACACTGGTTTGCATTATCATTCTTTTTCTCCCTTTTCTGAACTTCCGCCCAATAAAGCATTTCCATTCTCTGTAAGTGCAGATAAGAGATTTAGTTAGTTGTCATATATATTTTTTCTAGACGTTAGTACCACAAATGTAATCAAGGTAAATGCTTAGCTGGTTTTGCTGCAGTAAACGGAGTTCTTCATGGAAGCTCCGTTTTTCTATGGATTTTTGAAGAGTCTCTCAGAAAGGCTTTGAAGAATGACATAAATGTTCTGTGCAGGAAGTTTGCTGAGCTGAAAAAAAAAAACCTAAAAAATGTATAATCAACAATTCTTGTTAATTCTATTACATTAATTACTATAAACAAAAATGATGATGTGTGTTCTTTCTTATCTGTTGTGTATGGAATGGTATCTTAGAGGAGATTCAGAAAAATTTCAATCTCTCAGTTTGAAAAGGTAGAGCATATTCCCATAGTGACTTTTAATGTCTTCCATAAACTCTTGTGTACAGGAAAAAAATTAATTCTTCAGTTATTGGTATTGAAAATATGTGCAACTGTAACTTGTGAGAGTGTGGAAGGGGTGTTTTAGAAGTTTCTAATCTATCAGAGTTTAAAATTAATTTTAGCCGTTAGAATACACTTCTTTCATGTGAGCTGATAGTTAAAATTGACTTACAATCAGCGATAAGCTTGGCCCCTTCTGGATCTGACGCTTTAGTTTCTAAAGTGGAACATTAGCTTGGATGTGTGCTTTTTGTTAGCTATGGACTTTTTCTTCTCCTCCTTTGCTTACCTTTGCTTTCTTCCCAAAGAATGAAATGTGGACTATGTAGAATGGTAGTGAGTCACACACTTTGAAGCTCTTTTGAGATAACTAGGGAAAAGAGAAGGTGGGATGTGTAGCTCAGTGCATTTTCCTTTAGTCTTGACAGCCCAAATAGATTAAGACTCCCCCACCTGACACAATAAATCAAATCATTTAAAACTCCTTTGAAAAGACTGGAAAGTTAATATTCTTTGTCTCAATGTATGAATTTCATGACGTAATTACTTCTGTGAGCACCATAAAATGATTTAGCAACTGTAGGAAAAAAATGCTAGAAGGAATAAAAGTATAGTTCTTTCTAGTCTAGCATTAGGCGAGGGATTACCACAGAGTATTTGCTGTAAGAGGAAAAAGAGACTTCCCAAGCTTTCTGGAGCATCTAAGGAAGAGACATGAAAAAATGTACTGTCTTACTTGTAATGGTAGTTAAAGCTAGAATTCCAATGTCAACATCAGGAGAATTAAAAATTAATTTTGTTGATTCTGTAACTTTAAAGTTAAGTAGACAAGACAGTGCATGCACTGGATTAATGTCATGATCATTAATCCTTGCAGTCACCAGAGTCAGTTTCATTTTACGATAAATTACATCTTTATTGATTTGCAAACAAAACAATGTTTTGATGACACAGGCAGGAGGGAGCCTCTGTTTTGAGGTTTAGTTTAGTTTTGGTTTAGAGAGGTTTTTATCTGTGTTTCCCTGGTTGTGTATTTGCAGTTTTCTATGAAAGTAACAGCTGATTTTTATGCCAACACTTGTCTCCCAAGCACCGTCCCTGGGGTCCAGAATCAACTGGATTTGTGCAAGTCTCATTCACACCCAGATAATACTTGTTTGTGTCTTTGTATGGAAAGTAAACCAATTCACAGAAGCACAAAGTGAATATGTAGAAATTCTATTACACATGCAACACTCATGTACAAATCCTCCATTTTCTAAGGAGTTCTGTATCCCATATCGCAGATTATTTGTATCTCAGTAAGATAAAAGATGAAGTCACCTGCAGAAAGCAACTGTCAAAAAAGAAAATATCTTCTTGGAAAATTATTTCTGAAGCAATAGGATAGTTGTCTACTAGATAATAAATCCTTTCATGAGCTTAACTATTAGTTCAGAATCCACTGTTTTCTGAAGAAATACATAAAGAATGAGCTGGTATTAGAAAACTTATTTTCTCCCTAGTTGGAACTCAGTGGTGAGGTCAGGCTGAATGGTTGGATTTTTTTCCCTTCTACAGTTTTCCAACCATATCACTCTAGTTTTTTTTAAAAAAAAAAAAAAATCTGGAAATCACTTTTAGTTCTAAATATCACTAATTAAGTTGTTGACAGTAAGTCAAAGAAATGATGACTTGAAGAAGAGAGAATAATTCACTGCCAAATAATTCTTGTTCCTGCACAATACCAATTACATCCGGAGCTGCAGAGTAGAGGTCATGATCTATAGTCTTTGAAATTTGTTAACAATATCATAATTAGACTGAACTTCTTCACAGTGCTTTTCTGTCCCAAATTAAAGCACAACTATTGACTCTGAAGGAGAGGCATCCTAACCAATCATCCAAGTGAAAAAGCAAAATAATAGTGCTGTAGTTTCCTTTTTCAAAAATCAGTGTATATGTGAATTTATACATATAGTTCCTATAGCATTAGTCACTTGAAGCAATTAAAATTGATAAACAGCTACACTGTGCCAGCAGTATGCTCTTGTGGCCAAGAAGGCCAATGGCATCCTGGGGTGTTTTAGAAGGGCTGAGGGCAGTAGGTCAAGAGAGATTCTCCTCCCCCTCTACTCTGCCTTCATGAGACAGCATCTGGAATATTGTGTCTAGTTCTGGGCCCCTCAGTTCAAGAAGGACAGGGAGCTGCTGGAGAGAGTTCAGCGCAGGGCCACCAAGATGATGAAAGGAGTGGAACATCTGCCTTATGATGAAAGGCTGAGGGAGCTGGGGCTCTTTAGCTTGGAGAAGAGGAGACTGAATGGTGTTCTTATTAATGTTTATAAATATGTAAAGGATGGGTGTCAGGAGGATGGAGCCAGGCTCTTCTAAATGATGGCCAATGATAGGACAAAGGCCAGTAAGTACAAGATGGAACATAAGATGTTCAGAAGAAACATAAGGAAGAATTTCTTCACTGTTTAGGTGAAGAAATTGTACTGAGTACTGGAACAGGCTGCCCAGATGGGTTGTGGAGTCTGCTTCTCTGAAGACATTGAAAACCCACCTGGATGAGTTCCTATGTAACCTACTCTAAATTGCCCTGCTGTGGCAGGGCGGTTGGACTAGATGACCTTTTGAAGTCCCTTCTGACCCCTAAGAATCTGGCATTCTGTGACCTTCAACTAAGAAGCCAATCCAAACTGCTGTGTGATGTGTGTTCTTTAATTACCCAAGTCATCATGTTGATATTTACTCTACCTTTAGAAATACAGATATATGGCATTTATGTAAGTTTCTATGGATACCTGCTATGCAAATTTACCCAGAAAGGTATTAATAATGCCTGGTCAACTTCCCATGAGAGAAAAAAAAAAGAAGAAAACCCCTCAAAACCTGAATTTTGGAATTTTTTATTTTAGTTTCTTTTGAAAAATGCAGCTCTAGAAATTTTATAGGAATACAATGCAAAGGATCAAAAAAATTATAATGAACTTGATTTTCACTTCTGGCAAACAGGGCACCTGGCTTACAGAAAGTGGTAAAGAGAAGAATAGATTGAGTGTTTTTTCTTGGAGAAATGTTCAAATCTAAAAATAATCTAAGGTTCAAAACCACAAATATTAAGATTGTATTTGGGAGTGAAACAAGTTTAAAAAATGCCAATAAAGTATATTGACCTGTTCCAGGAAACAAAAATACTGGGCAGAACTTGAATAATATAATAGAACAAACACTTAAGGCACTGTAGTATTTATTGAGTTCAATGATATCTGAATATCTCATAAAAGAAAATAAGCAGAGTTGTCAGCCAGCTCTCATATGCAAAGAAAATGCAGTCATTAAGAAAGAGCAATAACAGTCTAATGTTGTTTAGTTACCTGCACCCTGTAAATACGTTGAAAATGTCTTTGATTTATATGTTGGATTGAGGGAGTTGCTGGACATCTTGCCATTAAAGTTTGTTTTGAATAAAACAAAACTGATCTTTGTGTTTTAAAAAACTGCCTCAGGTATTTGACCAGCAAAAAAAGATATGGCTAGGAATCACAGTAGCTAAAGCCTCACTATGACAACAAATTGAAAATAAAAAACATTTAGCATATTTCTTAACATTCAAACACAAATGGGCTTTTTTTTTTTTTTTTTTACACAAAACAACACATTTTTTCAAATAGTTACCATTTCATCAAATTAATTCTATTTGGCCAATTTTGGACATGATTTGCTTGTTCCTTTTTTTTTTTTTTTTAATATCTTAGTTGACTAACTTCCTCTGGCAGTAATTCAATTTTTCTGAGACAGATTCTTACACTCAAATGCATGCAACATTCAAACTATAAATGCTGGAGTATGCATCTACCTTATCCTTGTTCCATCTTATTATGTTAATTCAGTTTTGTTATCCTTCTCTTTGTACTCTCCTCTTCATCATTTCTCTTTCACTGCAAAAGAAACTGTAGAGTTTCTGTGATTTTTTTTTCCTTTTTTTGCCCTTCCAGGCCAAAAATAGCATTCACACAGTCCCAAACCCTTTTTACTACTTTTGTTATAGAAAAGTATCAGTTTTCAATATTGCTTGCATTCCCCTTGGCTCTTGCACACTGAGAGATCTGACATGAGTGAAGAGCACTAAAAGGCAACAAAATTGATCTGCAAAGTCTGAACACATTTAAGTCCTTTAGTGTAGTAAGGAAAGACAGAGAATACATAATGATGACTTTCAAGTCTATAAAATGATAATATAAAGAATAAAGGATTAAAGTGTTTCATAACAGTTTAAGAGGCAATGGTATTACAATCGCAGGAAAGCAGATAGAAATTACGCAATAGAACATATTTCTTAATCATATAAATATTATTATCTCTGAGATTTCTGGAGACTAGAAATGATGAGGATATGATTTATCTTCTCCTGGGGCAGATAGCCTCAATATCCTTTTCATCTATATCATTAATATCTCTGTGGCTTCCGATCTTTTTTCTATTAGCTGTTAAATAGATTCAATCAAACTGAATTTCACATCATCATTATCATTGTACTTCTCCCAAAATGTACTCATTACATCATGAATTAAATTCGAGTGTAAGTGACATTTCCTTGAGCACTGCTTTTAAGTGTCAGTTCAGTACATGGCACATTGGAAAAATCTGTTGGGGTTACTCTGAGATACATGTCTTTGCACAGAAATTCTAAAGGTTCTAGGAAATTAAGAGAAATTAAAAGTATAAAAATCAAATATGAGGGGGGGAAAAAAGTGAAATTGACTGGCTTGTCACACTCCTGAATAACCTTGTCACTGAATATTGTAAGCAGGGTCTGAAGTTCACAGTTGCCTTTAATCAAAACTGACCTGTTAAGATCTTTGTGAATACAACTGAACAGCTACATTGCAAAAGTACAGGACCAACAGCATCACATAGCCACCCAGAAACCAAAACCTCCATGGATGACACTTCATGCCTAACAGTATTGGTATGTTATTTTTCTCTGTTTTCTTTTCTTATTTTGTTCACACTTGCTATTAAGTATGAATGTAAAAACTTCAGATGTAAAAATTCCCAGAAATTAATTGTTAGACTGCTTTTTTCGACACTACCTGTAGAAGGGTTTGATAAATTAATATTTTGGATTATATCTCAAAACATCAAGAGCAAAAGACGAAGATCAGAGTGAAACTCATACATTTATATTAAATAGCTGTAATCATGTAAAGAGGAATATATTCCATGGCTCTAGGACTCTGATTTGAATTAGGTGTTTCACACGTCATTTGTGTGAATCCATGTCTGATGTTATCTAGTGGCCTGAAAGTAGTGAGCAAGCTATTTTGGTCCGTAAGTTTTTCTGATGTAAATTTTTGCAGAAGTCAGTGATAGTAAGGAATATCTCAGCACCTGATCTAGATGTTGTCCCACACAGACATATGGTATCAATATAAGGTGACATTGCCTCAAGTAACTTAGGTAAGGTGAAGGACTTGATAACATTGACATACCTTCAGGAATTGAGGCACAGGACACATTAGAAAATCTTCTATTGGTATTGCTTATTATGTATCTACTCCTTAGTCAAAGATACTTTCTTTTTTATGAATATCTCATACCCTACGATCAATCCTAGTCAATTTTTAAAGTGAAAATACAAAAGAAGCTGCCAGTTTTACAGGCATTTGAGGTTTTTATATGATAGTTTCTGTGAAGGCTATTAAACAAAATTGCTGTTTATACTCTAATCAATACTAGAATTTTTTTTTTAGATGTGGTTCAGATCTCTTAAATGACATATATAATTTTTAATGAATAATTGTTGAAAGTTTCAATTCAGTCCTACAGTCTTGTACATTTCTTTCCGACAGCTTTAGATCAAGTTGATCATTGAATCTATACCTCCAGTTATACTTCTGTTTAAAACAGATTAACCCTGCAATGAAATATGCAGTTCTTAACCAGTGATCAAATACACCATATCTTTAACCCCTGTGAATGGAAGTAAGGGCAGTTGTTAGTAAATGTTAAAAGATTAAATTCAAAGCATTTATTCAATTACTATTAGCTTTATTTCAAAAAAACAAAAGTGTTCAGAAATTAGTGATTTGATGACTGTGATTTTTTTTTCACTTTCTGAGTGAAACACAATTGCCTGATAAAATATGGCATTAAACAGGTATACTTCTGTTTAAATATTTGAACTCTGCTTTTATTTTCTGCATTTTCCTTAGCTATATTTTAACGTAAGAATTACTCTATTATATTTTACAGTTTAAAATAGAAGGTCATGCTTGGTAAAGTTCTACTGTCCATTAAAATAACTCCTACAGTTTTGAAAATGATTGGAACAATAGGTATATTGCTGAAATCTCTTTTGCTTTTTTCTGTCAAAAAGTATCAAAGAGAAACAGGAAGAAAAAATAAAAAGTGTCCTTTTTACCAGTGAGGTTCAAATACAACAGGGTAATACTTTAAAGCTATTTTTGGAAATATGCTTAAGGGGTTATATTTCTGTTTCTACAGCTCTGTAGCTGATAGAGGGTGATTATTGTCAAATAATACTTATAAAGCTCAAGGATTCTGGATTTTTACTTGCCAGTGATATAACCCACTGTTTTCAGAAAGCAGATCCTATTTTTTAGGAGAAGTGTTAATTCAAATCTGAAGGTTTAAATTATCTCCATGTTTATAGGAGTAAGCCCACCATTTTTCATTAACTATGTTCATCATTAAAACCACATCCATATCATCTCAGTGAATTTGAATGTGCAGAAGAAAACTCTACAGTTGTGTACTATACAAAATTGCAATTTGTATGTTATAGAACATGGAACAAATTCTGATGGAAATGAAAAAATAATGAAAAAATAGATCTCATCAATATATGTTTCAGATGTTAAGCATAAACAATAAAACAATTTCTCTTGCTTGCTTTTTGTTTTTTTGCCAATTACTTAGCTCCATTGTAGTCATAGATGTTAATGGTGAGATATGTAGCATTTAGGGAGGAGGTTGAAGCTAGATTCTTTTGTTCATTTAGGATCCTAGTGGGTGTTTTTTAAAAGCATAATTATCATCTTCAACTGGCTTCATCATAATCCACAGTCATATTCTTTATGATAAAATATCTTTGCAATTTTAACTGCATGTGATCACCTACCTTAAACTGTTTAACAGTTAAGAAAAGCATGTTTCCTAAGGAAAGCTGAAAGCCTTTCATAACCACAGTTGTTACATAGTCTTGAAACTAGTAACACTATTACAAAAACTAATGACACTTTTATTTTTTTTCCCAAAAATAATAGACTTCTGCGACATGTTGTAAGGGGAATTTGTGTTGTCAGACCTGGACAGCACAGCTGGATTCTGAAAAGCACTTGTATACATGTGCAGCTCCTGTGACAATAAGTATTAACATTGTTATGTATTTGGCTCATTTTGGTTTTATAAGTAATTCCAGAATTTCTCACAATGGCCAAAGTTAAAGAAAATCATATTCAAAATAATTATTTTTTAAAATGTATTTTGACATATGAGTACATTGTTTTGACTTGATATTCTGAAATCATTGAATTGCTTGGTTTTTAGTCTGTTTTAAACAGACCACATTATAAAACAAAAGGTAGAGTTTGACTTGCACTGAAGATGGTGGGAAATCTATTTGAGATTTTTGTGTTCTGCTTTAGGGCTATAGTTCAGAAACTTTTAGATATTGCTCTATATTTTAATAATCCAAAGACAATGAGAAAGCAAAAGGCTAGCTGAATAGAGCTATTAATCTTTTTCTGTATAAAGAAATAGTCAACTTCTAACTGTACTTTTTATTACAAAATACAGTCGTAAGTACTGAACATTCTGGAATAAAGTCTGCTTTGATATCCTTCTAATAGCTGTTGAAATTGAAAATTTTCTTATGCCAGCACCCCACAGCCCAGCTGGTGCAAACAACAGATGCTTCCTATTTTCTTAAATTTTTTCCAGCCTCTGGATTATTTGCTATGCAGACGCTGCTGTCCTAGAAGGGTTCATGGATTTCTTGTAAAGACTGGATATGCTTACATTAATTTTCTCCATGCCATTTTTGGTGAATTAAGCCCGACACAACTGTGAGTGTTCCCTTTTGATCAAGCACTCCAGACAAGGACTACAGTTCATTTAGTACCTCTCAAGTAACCATGTCAATGTGCATTATAGAGCATGATGTCTGAGCAGCTGTTGCTTCTGTCTGCACTAAGCAGGCACATTTGCAAATTCATGAGTTCTTTTTGAAATTCATGAGCCATTTTCTGCTCAGTTTTTCATTTTGTTTTCTACAGTAGAATATTCAGAAGATGTAATTGTCTTTTTTTTTTCTTCTGAAAGCATATTGCATCTTTTAAAATGTAAAGAAAAAAAAGGCAAGAATGAAAATAAAATATGTATATAAATACAAGGTAAATAAAAGCATATGTGAATTGCTCCTTAGCTTCCTCCTTAGCTATTATTCTTTCTTCATTCAATACATTTCCAGATGAAGTCATGAGGCATATGTAATTTCCATTCATTTTATCAGCTTGTAATTACCTGATTTTGTTTGTTTGTTCGTTTTGTAATAGCAAATTATCCTGTTTGGTGATGTGTTCCAGTGACAAAATATTTTTCTGTGCTCATATAATGGACACAGAAGTTACACCTGACTGGTATATGATGATGAATAAAGGCATGCCTTTTTCTTCAGTCCCACTCCAGTGAATGAACATCTATGATATGAAGGTATCAGCACTGATGAAAAGTCAGAACAATGAAAATCTATCATGATTTCAGATTCTGATTCTCTAATCTCAGATATCTGAATAAAAAAATAAGAATCTAGGATTCTTCTTTGAAATATAATCCTAAGTCCAAATAAATGGAAAAGTGAAAGCATACGTCTCTTTCTCTGAACCTCATTTGGTAAATAAGTTCTTTGATTTCTGCTGCAATGTATGTTGACTGATTGTCTGTAACAATGTATTAGAAATGATGTCTTAATGTCTTATTAGAAATGATATCTTATGTCTTATTAGAAATGATGTGTCTTATGGGTTTCTGGGTCATGGTACTTCCCTCGCTTCTCTTAATATCTCTCACCTTTGGAAATTAGAGCAATGATTTAGGGTGGGAAGGCACCAGCTTTTTTTTTTTTTTTTTTAAAAAGTAGTCTTTTCAGATGTTCCCAAACTGAGTTGATTTGTAGATCTATCTTCAGACATTGAGTTGTTTGCAGACTTCTAAAATCATGCAGTTATACAGTTGTATTTTCTGTGTCAGTCTTTCCTTTATGTGAAGACAGTAAAGCTTACCTTTAAGAAGAGAGGTGAGACTGAGAAAATCTATCTATCCATCTATATCTATATCTAAACAGAAGCTGGATTAGTTTTTCCTACAAAACAGTGTTCTGATTTAGGACTGGTAGGATTGCCTTTTTGTATTATGCAGAACAAGATGCACAAAAGCAAAAATGTATTTGTACAGTAGGTGAGGCTACAAGGAAGTTTTGCTTCAAGAAAACAAATGTGTTATTCGTCACTATTTTATCACTTTGCTGCTGCTTAAAATGAGATTATCACTTATCTTAAACAATTAGCAAGACCCCAAAAGCCTTCAAACCAATGAAAAGTCTACAAGTTGAATTTTAAAAAAAACCTGTAGAACTCAATTAGAACGGTAAAAGGAAACCTGTATAAAAAGAAGCCTTCCAGTTTTGGAAGGGCAGACAAAGATATTATGAAGATATTATGATATTGATTATGAAGATATTATGAAATAGTACTGTGGACAGATGAGGCCTTTCTTCCTGATTAATAGATCTTTCTAAACTTGATCTCTTATGAAAATTATTTTCTTATCACTAAAAAGCAATGCATTGTCTCCACAGAAAAAACAATACAAATAAAATTAATTTTATTCAAAAAATTAGCCACATAGCAGTGAGTCAATCCCTGGATGCCAGCTACCCACCAAAGCCATTCTACCCCTCACTCTCCTCAGCTGGACAGAGAAAATATAACAAAAGGTTCATGGGTCAAGATAAGGACAGGGAGATCACTCAGAAATTACTGTCACAAGCAAAAAAGACTCAATTTTGGGAAAAGTAATTTCATTTATTACTGATCAGAACAAAGAAGTGCAATGAGAAATAAAAACTAAATTTAAAACTAAATACAAGGTAAATAAAAGCATATGTGAATTGCTCCTTAGCTTCCTCCTTAGCTATTATTCTTTCTTCATTCAATGCATTTCCAGGTGAAGTCATGAGGCACATGTAATTTCCATTCATTTTATCAGCTTTCAATTACTTGATTTTGTTTGTTTGTTTGTTTTTTAATAGCAAATTATCCTGTTTGCTGATGTGTTCCAGTGACAAAGTATTTTCTGTGCTCATACAATAGACACAGAAATTGCACCTGACTGGTATATGATGATGAATAAAGGCATGCCTTTTTGTTCAGTCCCCCTCCAGTGACTGAACACCTCTTCTGATGAATCTCCTCTGTTTTTCATGCTTCCTTGAGTCACGAGAAGGTAAATAGACAGCAACAATCAAGAAGATAGTTAGTTGTACCCTTCTAGCTACAGGACTGAATTTTATGTGGACCTTTTGTGAACACCACCAAAATACATTTTATCCTACGCGTATCCACTGTTACACACATCGTTAGGAAACCAAGTCAGAAAAGCAATTTTGCCTCTTACTTATGCCAAGCAATGTAGATGACACAATACTCTAAGGGCTGGACAGAATTCTTAACTTTTTAATTTTTGACTCAGTGCAAAACCCTCCTCGGTAATTTGATGATTTTCTAAAAAAGACAGAATCACATATTTGTGAAAATGAGTACTAATGTTAATAAACTGCACTAATCTTTTATACAATGCTGCAATAGGCATTTGTATCAGGGTACCAATACCTGTTCCTATTCTTCTGTATGTCAATCCCTCCATAGCTACCCACCCTCATAACAGTCTGAAAAACAAATTTTGCAACTCTACCCAAGAAAAACACCCTGCCTAGAAGACGGAACAATAGAGCCACAATGGCTGGAACATCCCAAGTGTATTCCAAATTGTCAAAAGCTATTGCAGTTAACCCGAATGAGTAAGGGAGGATGGAAAAAACCACGTCCCTCCGTTTTTGCAATGAACTGAGTGTCATTATTGTCACTAAATTCTGAGAGGGAATGTCCAAGTTGCAGAAATGACAACCAAGTCATGTCCAAGTACTGGCCTAGCTCCATACCCAGTGATACAACCATACCATAAGCCAATAGCAACCAGTATATCAGAATGAGTGCTTTTGTCCCTTTTCCAAAGGCCATAAACACTATCACAGAGAATACATTGAGAAATTATTGGCCAACACCATTTAAGCATATAAATCAACATTGTGGCCAGCAGCTTTTTAATATCAGAAATGTACACAAGAAAAATTGTTTCAGCCCACTCTGTCTTATTTCAACCCTGCGGGCCCCACGTTGGGCACCAAATAATGTTGTGGTATTGTCCAGCGGAGGACAAAGAGCCACGAGAGTGCTCGCTCACTCCTCCCCCTCCCAGTGGAGCAAGGAGGGAAACCAGAGATAAAGGGGAAAAACCCGCATAGGTTGAAATAAGAATGGTTGTTCTATTAAGAACAACAATAAGAAGAAACAAGTTCAGGGAAAAAAAAAAAAACTGTTTTAACAGTAAATGAGGGGATATACAAAAGGAATGGTGCGTGCCACAGTTGCTCAGCACCCGGGACCCAACACAACTGCTCCCGACTGGCAGCTGAGCTCGCGGTTCCGCAGCGCTGCCCCCAACTCGCTCCCTGCCTATATGTACTGGGCATGATGTCAATATGGTATGGAATACCTGTTGGCCAGCCTGGGTCAGCTGCCCATGCTGTGCCCCTTCCTACTTCCTCATCAAAGTTAACCCTATCCTAGCCCAAACCAGGACAACTCCTTTTGCTACAACGTAACATCTACATAGCAAAGTACACCGATGTTCCTTCTCATGTCTCCATAGAAGCTGAGGCCAGTGACTGCGATACTATAGGACAATATAGAAGTGTATTAAAACAGCTGTGAGAGAAAGCCTATATAGTGTCTTTCCAAACTGTCTGGCTCACACTAATATTATTATTGTGTACACTAAATTTACATCTGACTTAAAAATAGAGGAATAGGTATGCAAAATGAACAGGCAACCAGTGCTTTATTTTAGAAAATCTTTAAAAGAGAAAACATTACAGAACTGTAGAGCATTGACATGCAAAGAAAAAAAGAGGACAAAAAGTATCCTATGAAATATCACTAATTTACTTTCAAAGTACCTTCTTCCCCAGGCTTTTCCCTTCAGAGCACATGGAATCCTAAGAAAAATAGTGTTCTTACTGTTGTGCAAGACAGTCATTGTTTTGTAGTCTTCAGTTCATTTTTTCCCTTAGTGAGAGAATATTGTCCCTAGATTTTCAGCAGAGAGAAGGGCAAGGAGGACGGAAAAGGAAAAACAAAGTGTGAACATGTTCTGCTATGTCTCAGCCGTTTGAATATATAATCCTTCTTTCAAAAACAGACCAGAGACAGTACAGCCACAAGACATCCTCAGCAAGTGTAGAGGTTTTGCCTGGGCCAGGTTTTTGGTGGCGGGGGGGCTACAGTGGTGGCTTCTTTAAACAAAGAAGATCTGCCAGAAGTTTCCACTGTAGCTGATAGGGCTAAGACGGGTCCCTCAGCTGACCAAGACCTGGCCAATTAGTGACTGAGGTAACGCTTCTGTGAGTAACAAATACAAGACGGGGAAGAAGTTGCTGCACAGTTGCTAAACTGCAGCAGCAACAGGGAGTTAGAATGCGAAAACCCTGGGAAAAAGCCCTGGAAGAAAGACTCCGCTGTGATCTGTGGCGAGGACCAAGGTGAGACAGCTGTGCCCCTGCTGTCCATGGAGGTCACCAGGAAGCAGAGATCCACTCACAGCCCATGGAGGACCCCATGCTGGAGCAGGAGGATGCCTGAAGGAGGCTGGGACACCGTGGGAAACCCACGTTGGAGCAAGTTACTGGCAGGACCTGGGAGACCTTGGGGAGAGAAGAGCCCACATGCTGGAGCAGTTTGTGAGGAACTGTATCCCATGGGAAGGACCCACACTGGAAAAGTTCATGATGGACTGTCTCCCACGGGGAGGGACCTCACAGTGTAGCAGTGGGAAGTGTAAGAAGGCCTCCCCCTGAGAAGAAGCAGCGGCAAAGTCCATCTGTAATGAACTGTCCACAACCCCCATCCCCTGTGCTGCTGGTGGGGAAGGAAGGAGAGTCCCAGGAAGAGGAAGGGGTGGGGAGATGTGTTTTAAGATTTAGTTTTATTTCTCATCTCCCTGTTCTTATTGTTCCTTTAATAAATCAAAGCTTTTTCTTCCCAAGTTGAGTCTGTTTTGCCTGTGACACCAATTGCTGAGTGATCTCACTGTCTTTATCTCAACACAAAAACTATTCATTATATTTGTCTCTCCCACATCAAGTTTAGGAGGGGGAGTGATATTACAGCTTGGTGGGCACCTGGCACCCAGCCAGGGCTAAACCACCACAGTAAGGATATCCTGTGCAATGCTAGTTTGAAAATACATCTCAAATCATATTTGAAAATATGTTCTACCGCAAGACCAATCATTAGCATTACAATCTTCTTTCCATGTATACTTTCCCGGGAAAACATCCTCCATGCTGTTATTTTGCTAGAGACAGTCACCTAAATTAATATTGTTTATTTGATATCTTAGCATCTTGCAAAATAGAAAGAGCAAACCATACAGCAAAAAGATATGCTTAAAATGAGAATTAGCTCACATCATGAAGCTGAAAAGCTATTCTTTCATTCCCAGGGGCGAGGAAATTTCTAGCCTGAGCTGAAAAAACATTTAAACTACATGAATGAGATCAGTTTCTGAATGCTTAGAAATACAACTCAAATCAGCTGAAACACAAGTCAAGTATTGCTGAGACATTTTAAATTAAACTTAGCATTTTCATTTCTATGTGCTTCAAATTAATTACTTGCATGCTCTTGATTTACAAACATTTTCAAACTTGAGTCTGTGAATTTTTTTTTTTTTCTGGGATATTTGTTTGCCCAAGAGGTAATTATAATTTGTGTTCTAATCACATTATCTGCCATACAATATATAAACTGTCAACTTCTTCATATCATACTTCCACTGTAGAATCCTCTGGGAAGTCTGTGCTTGGGGTACTCTAAGTAATTTAAATCACAGTTTTTCTGTGCTTCATTTCTTTGTCATCAGAGAAATAGCTTTGAATTCTGTCTTAGGTTAATTTCTGGTGTATGAGACCAGAATGTTTCTGACAAAGCTGAAAATAGGATCACTTCTAAGTTTCCAAGATTCTCAAGCTGAGAGAAGGTTTAGCAGCATTTATATTAGATCCACCTGTCACAATTTCTAATTGAGACAAAACTATATTATCCTGTCACGTGGTCATTGTTCAAAAATATATAGTACAAACTTTAAATTTTGTACATGTTAGTGACAAATGCTATAATGATATAACTGTAATGGTAAATTTCAGTCAGCCAGAAGGCATGACAATGTTATAACGCTATGATTGAATAAAAGCTTGAGCACATATTACTAAAATATTGATTCCTAAAATTGCCAGGGGAATTTTCTTCTTTTTACACACATGCCTTATAAAGCACCTTCTGTTAAGATAAATGAACTATCTTAATTTTTGTGAACTTTTAAAATCTTTTCAAAAACATTTGAAATATCTGTTAATTGTTTAAGTAATATTGGAAAATACATGTTTTCAATATCATACATTCTTGCAAGACTAAAAATCTTACCTTTAATATTTCAGAAATGCTGACATCCTCCTACTGCCTAGCTCCTAGGTTCCACTTACAGTCCTCCTCCTCTGTATCGATAGCCCTAAGGCATTAAGACCAGATAGTCACAAAATCTTGAACAGTGTGGAGGTGGCAGGATCTTTGAGGTGGTGTTTATCCCAGCAGTCCACCTTTGAGATGTTTCGCTTGGTGTCAGGTTAAGGAAACACAGCTCTGTAGAACAGTTCTGTTTTGTGGAAGTTCCTGATGGACTTGCAATGAAACTTTCCGTTACCATTATTTCTTTTGGATGAGGAAACAGTTTCCAAGCTAGCTGTAGCTCAAACAGGGCACTCCTACCAATTGTAGTAGATCGTCTCCTTGGGTAACCAAAGCAGCTCTTGAACCTTAGATTTGACTTTAGAGTCGTGATTTCTCATTGCCTGACCTAGTTCTTGGAAGAAAACTGTGAAAAAAAAGAAAAGGAAGAAAAGTCTTATTTCTTTGCAGTCAGTCATGTCACTGCAGTTGCTATGATCTGAATTTTCTGTGTCACCCCTTGATTTTGTCTTGGTCTCAGTCCAAAGATTAAATAGAGCACCCTGAAAGGATTTTAATACATGCATGAATATACACACAAAAATCTTAGTAGTATTTCCTTTTCAAAAATCTCATCTGTTTATACACAATTTTATGTCTTGAGTCAACTTCTCCAATATTCTGGACATTTTCAGATGCATTTCAGTGCATCTGTAGGGATTGCCTTGCCTTGCCCTGTGAACAAAGGAAAAAACAACAGCTAAAGAGATGCAGAATATTCCGTTTCACTCCCTAAACTGTACGGGTCCTGGTGAACTTCACTAGAGCTGAAGTTGGGGCAGGACTAGTAGGAAAGTTCTATAAAGTTGATTTACATTCAAGTGCCATCCATTTGCAAAGCAAGACAAGGTTGTTGGATGTTTGCATTACATAATTGCTGGGGTTTGTGTATTCAGAATTGACAAACAGAAAGTGCCTCAAACACATGGCACTGGGCAGTTCACTAACGCGGAGTTTAACAAAAAGCTCCTTTAGCCTGCCTAACTACCTTGACAAGTGTTTCCTCTATAGCCAGCAATTCATGAAAACTGCGAGGACTGACTGAATATTATTTTTTCAGTCATATTTACAGAGTAATGGAAATCTCTCGGCTCTGGACATAATTCTTCAAAGCTGCTTTAACATGAGATAGTGTAAGAGACTAATTTTTTTGTTCCTCAAAAAGTGAGGTTTAACATAGGCACACGTGTAGCAAATTATGGAAACTGACTGGGCAAGAGATTAACTTCTATTACCAACACAAGTCAAGGCCATGGTCACTTCTGATTCTCCTTCTTACCTTAATGTTTGAAGGTTTTTCACTTTAATTTTTGGTTTAGTCTGTACCTCATCCACAGGACTAGCTCTTTACCACATACATACTATACTAGATTTTTATACCATATTATATTTACTGTCAAATGCATTGAAATAGAAAAGTTGTTAATCAAAAAGCCCATAAAAGAAAATTAAAACTTCAATTACTTTTTGCAGTGAAAGAGTAAGAAGCGTGAAAAAAAGTTTTAAAATAACTTTATACTAGTTGTTTTTCTTTACATCAAAATATTTTGCAAAAGAAAAAAATCATGCGTTTTTCAAACTTTTCCTTTTTTTTTTTTTTTTTTTAAATAGGACAGTTGTTATAAAGTCCCCCAAATATCATTCAGACACAAGGTGTTCCAGATTTTGCAACTTCTTCTGATACAGTATTGTCTCATTGATAAAAAATTTGCCATCTTAGATGACATCTTGCACCTTTGGAACTGTGAGTTGGTAAGGATATCTCTTTTGGGTGTTACCTTTTTGGAGGTTTTCTGTCATTGAGGTACATGTGAAATTTTCTCATGTTTCTCTGTCAATGATATTTCAAAACCATGCCCCTTTTCTTTTTTTTTAATATTTTGCAGCTATACTTACTTGCTGCTGCAGAGAACTGGGCAATTCCTGTATTTTTTTTCTACAACTTTGATGTTTCTTATATTTATTAAATTCACATCTCGCTTTAAATGAAACTGAAAAATTTAGTGTAAGACTAAAGACAATCAAGTATGGTGATGCAAAACAAAAAATCAGGACATGTAGTGAAACTCATCATGTTACTTTTTATCCTATAACCCTTTAAACCATTCTGGCTTTTGTTCTCATTGTACCCTGATACAAATGCCTATTGCAGCATTGTATATAAGGTTAGTGCAGTTTATTAACATTAGTACTCATTTTCACAAATATGTGATTCTGTCTTTTTTAGAAAATCATCAAATTACCGAGGAGGGTTTTGCACTGAGTCAAAAATTAAAAAGTTAAGAATTCTGTCCAGCCCTTAGAGTATTGTGTCATCTACATTGCTTGGCATAAGTAAGAGGCAAAATTGCTTTTCTGACTTGGTTTCCTAACGATGTGTGTAACAGTGGATACGCGTAGGATAAAATGTATTTTGGTGGTGTTCACAAAAGGTCCACATAAAATTCAGTCCTGTAGCTAGAAGGGTACAACTAACTATCTTCTTGATTGTTGCTGTCTATTTACCTTCTCGTGACTCAAGGAAGCATGAAAAACAGAGGAGATTCATCAGAAGAGGTGTTCAGTCACTGGAGGGGGACTGAACAAAAAGGCATGCCTTTATTCATCATCATATACCAGTCAGGTGCAATTTCTGTGTCTATTGTATGAGCACAGAAAATACTTTGTCACTGGAACACATCAGCAAACAGGATAATTTGCTATTAAAAAACAAACAAACAAACAAAATCAAGTAATTGAAAGCTGATAAAATGAATGGAAATTACATGTGCCTCATGACTTCACCTGGAAATGCATTGAATGAAGAAAGAATAATAGCTAAGGAGGAAGCTAAGGAGCAATTCACATATGCTTTTATTTACCTTGTATTTAGTTTTAAATTTAGTTTTTATTTCTCATTGCACTTCTTTGTTCTGATCAGTAATAAATGAAATTACTTTTCCCAAAATTGAGTCTTTTTTGCTTGTGACAGTAATTTCTGAGTGATCTCCCTGTCCTTATCTTGACCCATGAACCTTTTGTTATATTTTCTCTGTCCAGCTGAGGAGAGTGAGGGGTAGAATGGCTTTGGTGGGTAGCTGGCATCCAGGGATTGACTCACTGCTATGTGGCTAATTTTTTGAATAAAATTAATTTTATTTGTATTGTTTTTTCTGTGGAGACAATGCATTGCTTTTTAGTGATAAGAAAATAATTTTCATAAGAGATCAAGTTTAGAAAGATCTATTAATCAGGAAGAAAGGCCTCATCTGTCCACAGTACTATTTCATAATATCTTCATAATCAATATCATAATATCTTCATAATATCTTTGTCTGCCCTTCCAAAACTGGAAGGCTTCTTTTTATACAGGTTTCCTTTTACCGTTCTAATTGAGTTCTACAGGTTTTTTTTAAAATTCAACTTGTAGACTTTTCATTGGTTTGAAGGCTTTTGGGGTCTTGCTAATTGTTTAAGATAAGTGATAATCTCATTTTAAGCAGCAGCAAAGTGATAAAATAGTGACGAATAACACATTTGTTTTCTTGAAGCAAAACTTCCTTGTAGCCTCACCTACTGTACAAATACATTTTTGCTTTTGTGCATCTTGTTCTGCATAATACAAAAAGGCAATCCTACCAGTCCTAAATCAGAACACTGTTTTGTAGGAAAAACTAATCCAGCTTCTGTTTAGATATAGATATAGATGGATAGATAGATTTTCTCAGTCTCACCTCTCTTCTTAAAGGTAAGCTTTACTGTCTTCACATAAAGGAAAGACTGACACAGAAAATACAACTGTATAACTGCATGATTTTAGAAGTCTGCAAACAACTCAATGTCTGAAGATAGATCTACAAATCAACTCAGTTTGGGAACATCTGAAAAGACTACTTTTTAAAAAAAAAAAAAAAAAGCTGGTGCCTTCCCACCCTAAATCATTGCTCTAATTTCCAAAGGTGAGAGATATTAAGAGAAGCGAGGGAAGTACCATGACCCAGAAACCCATAAGACACATCATTTCTAATAAGACATAAGATATCATTTCTAATAAGACATTAAGACATCATTTCTAATACATTGTTACAGACAATCAGTCAACATACATTGCAGCAGAAATCAAAGAACTTATTTACCAAATGAGGTTCAGAGAAAGAGACGTATGCTTTCACTTTTCCATTTATTTGGACTTAGGATTATATTTCAAAGAAGAATCCTAGATTCTTATTTTTTTATTCAGATATCTGAGATTAGAGAATCAGAATCTGAAATCATGATAGATTTTCATTGTTCTGACTTTTCATCAGTGCTGATACCTACATATCTGTTTTGATTTAAAACATCAAGGTTTAGTTAATCAGGAATTCTATGCCTAAATAACTCATCAAACACTCCTAAAAACAATGTAATTATATATAGTCAAAGATTGTTGCCGCTACCGGTAACATCACCAGGCCACTCGAACGGATCGCTCAGCCCACCCCCGCTGAGGGGACAAGATCACTTAACGGGTGCGGGAAGTGGCTGCAGATGGAAGGGGCAGGGGGGCTCACTCCGTGCCGGGCATGGTGAAGGCGGTGGCGTCGGCTGCTGCTGGTCTCGGCAGGGGTCGGGCTCGCTCTGTGTCAGCTCTCGGCTGCGCCGGGTCCTTTTCGACTCCTTGACTTTGTAAAAACAATTGTATAGAGGAAAACTTTTTTTGTTTGTTTGTTTTTTTGGTGTTTTTTTTTGTTTTTTAACTAAAAGCAGTTTAATAAAGAAGCAGCAAAGCTGCGTGCGTGAGAAGCAAAGCAAAAGCAAACAAAGCTGTCACTCTCCACCTCCAATCAGCAGCGCTGTCCGGCCACCTCCCCAAACTCTGTCCCGTCCGCCTCCAGGTGTCATCTTTGGTGGCCAGTAAGGCAGCTGATACTCCTCATTTCTCCCGCCCCATTTCCTTCAAGCGCCATCTTTGGCGAGTTGTGGTGCAGCTGTTTTTTCCCATTTTTCCCTCCCCCACTATATACAGGCGCCATCTTTGGTAAGTCGTGGCGCAGCTGATTTTTCTCCTTTTTCGGCGCTGCCCACCCCGGCGCCTGCGGCGCAGTCGGTATTACTCTCTGCTGCATTTTCTTTTTGGCTCCCCTCGTGTGCCCGATGGTGCCCAGTCTAACACGGGGTCGCGCCCCCACACTCTCTCCTGATCATCCTGCCCCGTACCCCTGTCCAACTCCGCCCGCTCACCATTCCCCGTCCCCATCCTCAGGAACTCATCCCAGGGGTAACTCACCGGGCGGGGCTCAACTGGGAAGCAGCTGTCCCGCGGGGGGCTCTGCTCCGGGGCCGTATCCCTCACTCTCCTCGCTGTTAAATTTATCACATTCCGCATTCGTACACAGCAACGGACCTGTCTGTGCCTCCAGATTCTCCATTTCCATGCTCATGGGAGCCTCCTGATCACTACAAACTCTCTCCTCTGTCTGCGCTTTCTGCCCCTCCCCCCGGATAGCTGCCTGCGCCGGCAACCAAAACTGTTTCTCCTCTGATGCCGTAGACAGAATCCTCTTAATCTCCCCCCATGCTTTAAGATACTGACCCATCCCCTTGGTCCCTGCTAAGGCAGCCTGTAACATCTCCTCCTTCACTGCCGTCCAATTCTGGACGTTTAATAACTTTGTGGGTGCCTGTACCACATGCCGCCTCCGCATCCACAGGATGCACGTGGTTGTGCGATTAATCCACTCATACATCTCAAGCACCACCGCCTTGAGTACCTTAATCACCTGTTCCAACTGTACTATGGCCGCGGATGTCCTGCATTCCGCCAATCACGTCGGAGTCACCATATGTTGCCGCTGCAGGCAGCATCACCAGGCCGCCCCCGCTGAGGGGACAACATCACTACATACACAGTATCGATAATGCTTTATTCCCACTCCCACTAATTGTTTACACCATGTGCTTTTATCTGCTAACACAAGCACCTCCTTTCACTCCACCCCATGCCTGCCTCTTCTGTACCCTCCACCTCTCGCGTTACAACCTGAGATCTTCCAGACACCTACAACAAAGGATGCTCTCAAAATCTGACTAATTTTTTATGAGACCACTAGATGGTGCCACATGTATTGGTATATGCCTCAGAAAAGAAAGTTCTGGGGAAAAGTCAGCCAACAAATTAAACAATCGAGACGTAATACTGCTCATGAAATAGCAAGAATGGCTTTAGATATTATTTTCTTTCTCTATCCTGCCATTTCTCTCTACTATTTCAACTTATATTCTTCTTTCTTCTGTGTGTTGGGTAGTAGTATGAACTTCAGAGGGATCATCACAGCAATGTCAGTTCAGTTTAGCATATGAGTTTAGCTATCTGTTTCTGACTGTAAATTTTTCAGAGCTAATTTCTCTAATACCTTCAGATATTTTGAGAAAGGAACAAGAGTGTAGATTTACTTAATGCATATCATTACTGCATAGTTAGCATAGCTTATCTACAATCATTTTCCTGGTCAAGTCAGCCAGCATTGGCTCCTGCACAGCACTCAAGTGTGTAAGACAGCAAGTCACTTGGAGGTCGTATTTCCTTGGGTTTTGCACCAGAGTAAGATGAACTATAAGTTGTGTGGTCAGTGCTTATATGAAAATAAGTCTGATGTGTTTGTTTCCTGGCCTCATAGATAATTGAGGGGAACGTACAGAAGAGCTATGGCATTTGAATGACACAATATGTGCCCATATTATGCAGCAATCATTCTAAAAGGTAGTGAGTTGTATTAAGTTGTCATATATGTTCCTTTTGGATCCATCAGTTTGAACTCATTACTGAAGTGATCATAATTACATTTAAAGATAGGGGTTAGATTTGGGTATGACAAGACGATGCACAGCTCATTTTCGCCATCTAAGACGGAGATGGGATTTGCACATGGTGACAATACTTAAGGTATATTTAGAGTAAATTCTGCAATGAAGATAAATTTCTAGCTCTTTTGTTCACTTTTGAAGTTAACATTTCATTGCTTACTGTTAGGTCTGTGAGACCTTCTGGAATGTGACATGCAATATTGGCTTGAGACTACTTCAGAAGTTATATGTTTTTATTTCTGATTTACTTTTCATTTTGTAAGTTCTGCTTATATTTTCCTATGCAAACTCTATTTCTGTAGGCTTACTTTGGATAAAGAATGACCTGGGAAGTGGGTGACACTATAAAGAGAGGAAAGCAAAAGTGATCAATCAGGTAAATTACCGAATATTGAAAAGGCCAAAGTAATAACGTGTATCACTATAATTCATAGAGGCATTAAAGTCATGCAGGTTCAGTTTTTGATCAAGATTTACTGGAGACAAAGCTCAACCAGAACTTGATTATTTTTTCATGAGAGATGTGGTAGAGAAGATAATAAAGTAGTATAAATTTACTGTATTCTACAAGACTTAATGAAATCAGGCTGTTCACTTACTGTGCTCCATCAGACCTGGTCAAGGCTGATAGTTAATGGAAGACTTTCTCTGTGCTGTAGGGAAGTGGTGAAATGTTTCATCTAGTACCATAATTTCTAGCACCATCCCAGTACATACTTGCAAGATGTTGTTGTAATCAGTGCTTTTTGTTGGATTATTTTTTAGGATTAAATCCAGATACATTTTCTGCCAAGATCTCAGCAATCCCCAACTTTAGCAGTTACATGTAATTTGTATATGAATTCACTTAGGCAAATCAAAGTCATGAAACAGAATTCCGTTTCACTTAGTGATGTTCAAATAGGTGGCACAAGGCAGGCCTTGGTTGGAAGGCCTTAGTGTTTAATTTAAGATGGCCAACTCTTTCCTTCTGGTAGGAACAGTAGAGCTTTCCTGTGGAAAATGGGCCACACCATCAGACCAGATATACCTAGATGCAAATTTAGATTATTGTGCCTCAGAGGTGAAGCAGCGTAGTAAAAAATGAAGTGACAGGATGTGTGTAGGAGATAATGCACTCATAGTCCTCATCTAGATGAAATGCAAGGAAGCTGCACCTTTGCCAGTGAATTGTAGTGTTGTAGACGTAGAAGTCACACCAGGAATCCTGTTTCTGTTTTCTGCTATATCTATGTGATTGGATATTTTCATTAACTATAACCAACAAGAAGTTGGAGCTTAAAAGTATACACAAACAAGATGTATTTGCTGAAGCAGAGAAAAATTTGTCAGCTTAAAGCTGTGAAGAATTGTATCAATAATAATTCAGAGACTGAAGTAATCAAAGGCAAAACTGAAAAGATTCTACATACAGAAACTAGAGAACCAGAGCATTAAAAACCTGTCATCAGGAAGATTTATTCCTCCTCTTTAACTCCTGCTGTGTCATTTATGCCAGTGAAGCATTCGTCACACTCCCCAAACCTTGGGGTAACTACTGGTGCAAATACATTTGCCCAAACATTTTGAAACTTCTTCTTTCCAAAACAATCTTTTATTTTATTTAATATCTGATCAGGAATGTGAGCTAAATGGACAAATGTCAGTCAGTTAGAAAGGACCTTCACCATTTGGTGCCTAACTGCCGTTGACTCATTAGCAGTGCTACTTAGTAAGTCTTAAGAGTACAAAGAGGGCATTCTTCTGCTACATATATGAAAAATATTTGTATATGTTTATACTTCCAAAATTTGGGGAAACACAGAAAAGAAGTACCAGTTCTTTTACTAATAACACAAAAACCAGATTTGGGTTTGGTAGCAGACTCTCTACAACCCTTCTTAGACAGGAAGACTGTAGCTGCTCCCCTCAGCCTTTTCCTTGGACCTCAAGAAATCCAGATCCTTCAGTTCTTTGTCAAAGAGCATGCCTTGCAGCTTCTCTTATAATCTTGGTGGCCTTCCAGAAGTCTTCCTCCATCTTACTTGTATGTCTCTATTCTGAGGGCTCAGCCTGGAGTGGGCACACCAGAAGTAGCCTTCTGGGTACCAAGCAAGCAAGGAGCAGCCATATCCTTGGGCTTGTTGGCTGCGGTCCACCTCTGTGTGTCACGCAGTTAGCCAGGTTGCCACAAGAGTGCACTGCTGACTTGCATTCAACAAAAGCCAGCAAAATGACCCATTGAGGTAGCTTTGGTTTGATCAGCGGTGCACTTTAAAAGAAGTAGAAAAGTTTCCAGGGAAATGCTTGTATTTTGGCCAGAATTTTCCTCACTACATCTTCTGATGCAGCTGTGCGTCAAAAGAGGTATTGGCTATCCCTTTGCATGTCCGTGACTATTTAGACTCTATGCACAAAACTGGAGCTGTAAATCAAGCTTGATAAGTAGTCTGCAGGAGAGAGCTCCTGGAGCATAAACAATTTAGTTTTGGCAAGCCAAAAATATTTTTAGGAGTCGAGGTTTTTAAAGTGGTTTTAGGGTGGTCTGGAGATTTCCTGGTTTTTTGCATTTTCTTTTTTTTTTTTTGCATGTAGGGAGAGAAAGTTGATTTTTTTCACTGGCCTTAGAACATACTGTAGCTTAATATACACTGGTATCTTAATATTAGGCCAAAGTCCAAGAGGAGCATCCTGTAGCCTAGGCCTGAGGTGGCTCTGTTGGCTAGAAAACAGAAAGTTCCCTGTTTTCTTGAGGCCTTATATTTGTGGTCTCACAAAGTGAGGTTTTTTTGCAAGTCACCACCTTTTTAGAAAGTCAGCCCTAAAGAGAGACAGAAAACTAATCTGAACTGATTTTCACTTGACCAGAGGTTATAAGGATGATAAAAATAGCTATTAAATTCAAAAGCTATGAATCCAGAAAGCAAAAATCTACTTTAAACTCCCAGTCTACTGAAGTGTTCCAAATACTTCAATTTGCTACAAGCTATTCTCATTACAAACTGGCTGGTAGTTGCAGGATACTGTCTCGTGGGAGGTGACCTCTGAGAGGGGGTTAAAATTGTAAGCCTGGATAGGGCATCAAGATTCAGCCATGTGTGACATACTGAAAAAGGTCTGCACAAACAAAACCTCTTACCCAAACAAAACATGCAACTCATTTTCCTACATTTACTGCCAGTCATGACTCTGACTTTTTCCTCCTTTTTTTTTTTTTTCCCCTGAGAGTTCAAGCACGTTTCACAAATTTTCATCCTACTGGCAATAATGTGCCAGCTTTTTTTAGGATAAACACATTATTTTGATTAGACTGTTACCATTCTAAAAATGTAACTTTCTCCTGAGGCATGATGCAGTCTTGTTTATTTCAAGTGTTAAAAATGCCTGAACAGCCTTTGGCTTCTTCAAAGTCCTTGCTTTGTGGCATCTTACTGAGCTTCACAAGAAAATTTGAAGTCAAGGAAATGCATCTCATGCTGCCATGTTCACACTTGTTACTTCTCTCCTGAGCTGTCTGTTCTACATCCAGTCTTAGGTGTTTTCCATGAGCTAACAAGAAAATATACTTTTTTTTAACCTGTCATATAAAGCTATTCAACTCCTAGATTCTTCTAGGTGCTTTGTCAAATAACTACTTGTTTGTGCATTTTATTCCTGATCCTTATTATACAATCACCAAGCTCATTTTGAACACCCCTTATTTACCTTTTCCAATGAAGAACACCTTCCTAGTCATGTCTTTCCAACATCACTCATGTATGATCTCTTATATACAACATAGCCTTTTTTAATCTGGAATTTTTCCTTCTCTTGTAGCTTTATTATCCAAACAAAACAGTTCTGTGTCAGAGATTTCTCCTCAATTATTGTCAATGAGAAGCATATCCAAACATTTGCAATAGGTGCTCAAAGAAAACTTTAAAACATAGAAGCCTAAAGGGACAAGATGCTGAGGATGACAAGAAAGACAAAGATCCAAGAAGCAAAGTCTGACACCATCAATGAGTAGCTCAGCAGTCAAGCAGTGTAAGTCTGTTCAAGAACAGATATTCTTCCTCTTGTTGGTATTTTGGGGGTGTCTAGAATTTATGGGATCTTTCATTGAGTGTATCTCTACTGCTGATATTATAAAGGCATAAGTAGCAGTTTTAGAATTTTGAAGAAAAACAAACAGTAGCAGAAATATTCAGGATATGCATTCAGCAAAAGTTTATTAGGAATGGGAGAAAGATTGTGGGGGTAAGCAGGTTTGGGATTACTGTGGTTAAGCAGGATAAAGACAGCGGAGTAAATTAAATGAATATCTGAGATGATGACAGACTGCACAAAACACAGAGTAAGAGTAGCAGTGTCACAAAAGTCAAGAATATATATAATTTGAATGGGCTTTGGAAGGCCGTTGCTGGGTGCCACATCACTTTAGTCATGTGCACACAGTGTCATACAACCATCATAATGCAGCACCAACTTTCTGAGACTTATTTTGATAGCAGATGTCAGTGCATCAACTTGCATGAGTGAAGATCTTCATTCATAATCAAACTGCAATCATATTGCACCACACTATTGAATTTAAATTGATGTAAATCAAATAAACACTTCTGGATACTATATTACTATATTGCATATTCTTCACACACTTTGATTCCTTAATGTTGAGAGATCTGCTGCTTTTTTTATCTGTAATTTTATTATCATACAGCATATCACAACTACATGATAGTACTGCAGAGGGCACTAGGAGTGCATATGAAGAGCTGTTGAGCAAAACCACAATTTCAGCTGCATGAAATTAGGATAGCAGATGTTCGCAAGTGTGTATTAATTCATTCATTCATTAGTGTCAGACCTATCTGGTCTATTGATGCTGATGGCCTGGTGATGCAATCACGCCTGAACAAATAACCTTAGACATAAGGGAAATATAAATAAGATTCAACAAATCAAGTAGTTCAAGGTTCTCTAGTATATTTTAAACTTATTAAAGAGAATATGTTGGGGGAAGATGAGCAGGGAAACCATTTAAAGGATGGTTAAACAGTTCATTTTATATCTTTGTGCTTTTTCTCTGAGGCATGTTAGGTTTTAGATGCCATCATTTGTGTGAACTCATACCAAATCATTATTTTAGTTTTCACATGATGGATGAACTTTTAAAAACTTCACTTGTGATTTAAATGGATATACTAAACCATAGAATATACTTAATGCATTCATTCAAAATATTCAAAAAGATTTGTTTCTATTTCCAGATCTCTTTCTGAATAGTATTTTGACTTCATGCAAGTGACTACTTAGTTCCTGTATGGATGTAAATTGTGTGTGATTGCCAGTAAAATGATTTATAACTATTGGATCGAATGCCTTTTATTAGTGTTAACAATTTTAGGAGAATATTATGGCATTTATTGAAATTTTTGCTATTAGGCTGATTTCTGTTCTGTGCTGCTGTCTTCATTGAAAGTACTCAGATACTAGAAACAGTAGGTGACATTTAAACAAAATATCTATGTGATTTGATATGTTAAAATCCTGCAGGTCTGTTCTAAACTACTAAACTTAAACATACATATAAGATTGTTTACTCACTGACTGTCCCATGTTGCTTTTAACAGATTATTCTAAAACTATTTAAAAATTTGTTAGCTTGAATGAAAATTAACCAACACTAAACAAGACCATATTAATTTTTTTACAATTCTACCATTCAGATATTTGAAATGATCTTTTCACAAACATTAAATCTGTATAAATCGGCATAGTCAAATAGGAGAGTGGGCACAGCTGTTCATTCCTTTTTCTGTGCCTCTCCATCCCATCTTATCTCCCTTCTCCACCCTTATGTCTATGTCATATTTCTAAGACCATAAATTTAAAATTGACTGTGGGGGAACTGACCTAATTCTGCATAAAACATAGATAATTGAATGGTCATTGCAGTAAAAGTAATATAAATAAGTATGAAAAGCAGTCAGTGACATTTCTGGGCAACTGCTTAGGCTCAAAGCATTTGTGAAACTCCTTGTTTTGCACTGCCTTAGGCATTGCTACCCAGGGTGGCTGTAGCTTAAGGTTTAGGAATAACACAGATGATGTATTAGATACCTTCTTACCAAGGTATCACATCAATCAGCATTTTATATGTGCAGACTGTAAGACTATTATAACACTCTTGATTTTCTAAAAAACTTTGTCAGGAAATATTTCCTTTTGATATAGAAAAAGGACATGTGCAACAGAATTTTTTTAATGAAACATACACAAATCACTTTGAAGATATAATTTTACATTAATTTTTTAACAGTAGGTGAACAAATCAAGTTAGAATTATACATGATTGAAATAATTTCATTATTTACTTCACTGGCAGTAGTGTGAGCATCAACATCTTGGAAAAAGAAATGCAAAGTTAAATTGAATTCAGTACAAAATATTACTTGCTTAAGGCCCAATAGACTGTAAAGTAGAAGAAAATTATGCAAAGAGACATCCTGAATCACTGTGTTTTTTGTTAGAACTCCTTATAAGTTTCTTGTACTTTTACTTTGGCAACCCTTGTGCTGTTTATTTTTTTTTAAATAGATTAAGTATGAGTCATATTGTTCTAACACAACATCAATCAATATCTCTTTCTGGGCTAAGATGTTGATCTTGCAGAACATAAATGGAATCTAGCTGGAAAGAAACAGTGAGTAACTTAATCTAATAAATATCGTTTCTAAGTACTGATGCACTGGTTCTGCACTGTTATTGATCTGTATATTGACACTGATTCATGGTAATTATTGACATGTTTTTTTTGTTGCTGTAAGGCCGCAAAGGCTGCATACTGAATTCTTAAAAACAGGCTGTGTACCTATTCAGTCTAATTGAGATTTTGGTGAAGGCTACAGTGCTGAATAGGTCTCCAGATCTGTATGCTTAGAATCAATATGAATATTTTTTTTTGTCTTTTTTAAAAAAGAGACAGAAATAAATGCCAATATGTTGAAAAGAAAAACCTTACTTGTAACTGAAATAAATCAATTTATCCTTTTGGGACACCTAAAGGCAGTAGTTCATACTATGGACTAATGGGCTGCAAAATTTCAGTGTAATGACATAATTTTGTTTCTGGTACATTGACAGAATTTTTCTATTTTGGGGAAGGCTGTAGGGGTAGCCATAGCATAAAAGTAAGGTCAACTCCAGTCAGATAATTTTTAGTAACTGGAAGCTTGTGATGGTTGCCTGGTAACTGTGGCAAATATAAACTAGCATTTCCAGGTGACCTGGGAGACTTACAGCTTTTTCAGTATATTGAGAAAATTGCTTTTAAAGGAGTCTAGCAGTCAGAAAAGTAAATTAATCATGGTTAACTTGGCCGATGGTAAAGGCAGAGACTAGCTGTTCAGGGTTCTCCATGTTTCCAATGAGTATTTTTATTATCTAAGTCTTGAAATCAAGAGACAGGCTTGACTCCGCTGCATTTGGATAAACTAACAATATATGTGGGCTCAAAACATATCTCTAGCATCATTCCCTAAGCATTTCCCTCAGCCTGCAGAGAATAATCAACAGGTTCTGTGTGGGACCCACTCTCTCATTTACACAATTTGTTATGCAACAGTGGGAAATTATTACAAAAAGCAAAGCCTTTTCTTCAGATGAAAGGTAATTATAAGAAAGTTATTTAAATTTTAAAATTGCTCTGCTTTGCTGGATCATTCCCATTCTCTGGGACATTTCTCAACACTTTCCATTGTTTCATTAAAGAAGTAATTCAGGTATTGATAAACCTTGTTTATTGTACTAAGGCACAGCTAATGCTACTTTCTCTTCTGGGATCCTTTTATTCATCTGAAGAACCACTCCTTCCTATTATGATATACTGATGGATGTTCTTGTTGCTGTCTATTGGGATTTGACCCAGCTAGCACAGCAGTACCAGGACAGTCTCTTGCTCAGTGCCCCCATCCACCCCCCACCCTCGTTAGGATGATGGAGATCCCAGTGTAATGGGAGTAAAAAGATAAGCAAGGTTGTTGTGGATTAAGGGGAGAGAGGGCTCGCTGCCAATTACAGTTCCAGGCAAAATAGACTCCAGTACTCAGAGAGGAAAGTAAGAAAGTTTATTCTACAAGAAACAGAATGGAATAAAAGCAACAAAGGGAGTAGGATGATGAGAAAATAACAACCAGCACTTTAAGATCTCCCTCCCCTATCTCTTCTTTCTTCCCAGGACCAGCTCACTGCTCCTGATATCTCTGCTTCCTCCCACCTCAACAGCTTGGAGGGGTAGGGAATGGGGAATGTGGTCATTCTCTCACAGATGGCCTCTGCCGCTTCTCAGATGTGGATGACTCCTAGCATTCTTCCCCTGATGGAATATGGGGTCCCTCCACAGGACACAGTCCTTTATGAACTTCTCTGGTGTGGGTTGTTCCCAGTAGCTGCAGCTTCTGCCTGTACAGAATCCCTTACATGGGATGTAGTCCTTGGTGAATATCTCTGACATGGATTCTTTGCCACGGTTGCAGTTTCTGCAGTTATAGGGTCCCTCCCTCAGGACATGGCTTCTTCTGGGCATAAGTTTAATGAGCTGCTTTGTTGTGGGTTCCTTCCCACAGTTACAACTGTGAATATTGGGTCCCTTCCTTGGGACACAGCCTGCTCCAGCCATAGTGATAAAGGGTCACTCCCTTGGGACATGGCCTCTTCTGGCCATAGTTTTAATGAAAAAAATCACTCCCCCGGCTTGGGGTCTGTAGTTCATCACTGACCTTGGAGTCTACATGGTTGTTTCTCTCTCTTCCTACTCCTTGCACCACAAACAGGTAGAAGAAGAAGAAAGGACAGAAGAAGGAAGAAACAGGAAGAAGAGGAAGAAACCTCCTCTTACAGCTTCTTCGTAAAAAGTGATCATGGAGACGTCTAATTGGCTCAGTCTCAGAAGTGGGTCTGGCTCAGAGCTAGGGAGAGTTGTGAGCAACTTCTTACAGGAGCCATCTTTAGAGCTCCTTCCCCCTTACCAAAAAAGGCTGTCATGTCAAACCATGACATTGTCTCAGTTTTTCTAATATGTTCAGAATGGCCATAAATTAGTAATTGATATGAATTTAATCATTTCATTACTGATTCCCATAAATATTGTCATTCTTCTGTGAAGGATAAGTAATCCAGGTAGAAAGTAACCGCATCCATCTTCAACAGGATATAGTGGGCTATTGCTAGCTTGCTTTATGGTCGGTGAAAAAATTATCTCTGCTACATTTTACTTACTTTAGATACTTATGTTACAAGGAGTGTCCCATTTGATTGGTTTGGATGACCTATTTTCAGAAAACTACAGCTATGCATAATCTGTTCTATGCTTGATGTTGCAAGTCACAGTGTCATGTCAGCCTTATCAACACTATAACCTTTTGGCTAAGATGAATTGCTTATTTCCACAGAGCACCTGGTAACAGTTTCACAGATAATACAGAAATAGGTCCATGGAACAGGTTCCGTTTAATATCTGCTTTGTTTCTTTTCTCTTCCACCTGTTGTTCAGTATCTCAACCCTGGATTTCTTACATATACATTCCTTTCTTTCCTGGATATGATATTCTGGAAAATATTCCTCCTAGTCTTGTTTTCTGATAATAAGATGTAGCATTGAGAAAGGTGGTGTTTTGCCATTCCATAGTTCTAGCAGATATTTTAGAGTTCTTCTGAACCATTCCTCTTAGGTAACTCTGCTAGACAATTTCTCAGGTATAATATATTTTTTTAATAGGACTCCAAACTCTTAGATTCTTAAATGCTTATAAATGCATGGTTTAAATACCATATACTCATTCTTAAAGTCAGTCTGGCTTTGTTGCATCTATTTCTTTAGGAAATTAGTAAAAAACTCTTGTGTTTTTTTTTCTCCTATTTTGACAATTCCTGACAGGTCTTTTGTTATTCTGTTTGACTATTGCAGTTTGTTCCCTGTAACATGCTCCACAGTTTGGTTGCAGTATTGCAAGTTTTATAGTAACATTTTGCATAACATTTTCTAGAAACACTTGATCAAATATTGATTACTCAATACAAATGGGATTTTCATTATACATCCCTTGCTGCAGTCTCAATGCTGAATATTTAACATAAAATCAGTTTCCACAAAATAGTTTACCTTCAGCATAAGTGAGTTCATAGATTTTGTTGTGGTTATTCTTTCTGTTTAATCAATGTGTGCAGAACAAGTGACATTTCAAAACCAATAAACAAGCAAGTAGTCACTACACTAGATTGTTATTTCTTATAGATGGTTTTCCTTCAGAAATTACATACTATGTCTTTTATCATTTCTTACCCTTTTTACTTTACCAGTTACATCATAAAAGTTGACAATCTTTTTACAGTTCATTGGTGGAGTGTTAGGTAAAGTAGTATCTACTCAAAGACCTGGATGCTCTTTCACTTGTCAGTGTATGTACTTTTCTACAGGAGAAACATTTAGGATTTCCACAAGGATTTTCATTCATTCATCCCTCATTTTGTGCTGGAAATTGTCCATGTACATACATCTTGTTCTGAATATAGCTTGTGTTAAATGTGTTGCACTAAGCCATCATCTATTTTGAAGATAAGATATTTGGACAGCTGCTAACAGTCACAGTACTTTGTATTATGGAATGTTAATTCTTTTTAGTGCCAGTAGTTGCTATTGTTGAATAACTAATGCATAAAAAGAAAAGTCAAGATTAGAGTTGTACATAGCACATTCAACGCTTGGCAAGCATTTTTTGCCAGTCATGTCTGTGTTGAACAAATAGACAATAGTGTATTCTTAGTCACCAGACTGTTGACAGAATTAGAGTTGTATATGCTTACACAAACATGCTTCCCTAAAAATATGTTTGCTGTAAGCCTTTACACAACAATGCTGAGAAGCATGGATGAATTTGGGGATCCATCTGGAGGTGAAACAGGTAGTAAACAGATAACATAAAGAGCAAGGTATGAATAGCTCTCATTCAAAACTGTAGTTTACAATGTAAGTAGCAATAGATTCACATATAGCCTTCATCACATTACTGAAAATGAAGAACAAACTCAGATTATTTAGGAAAAAGAATCTTTATTATACATACTGCTGACAAAACACATTATTTAAGATACACTTCTGTGCGCTTTATCTAAGCTACATTTAGACTCCAATGTAGAACTAAACTTTCATTCCTAACCTGTAGTCTAAAATTTGGCAAATTTTGCAGTTAATTCAGTGCTTTATGATCCTTTATTCTCCTTTACACAGGAGTGCTTTACCCTCCTGCAGTCCCTGTGTTAGAGAAAAGTGAGACAAGTTAGATCATGTGCACAAACTCCCCTTCTCTTGGGCTATGTATCTTCTTCTCTGCCTTCTATATTGGACATCAGGGAGTCAGCATGAAGCAGAGGTGCCATATTGGGAAAAAATTGGTTCTCAGTACCGATCTTACAGGGTAATGTAAGAGGGTGAATGTAAGGGTGAGATCAGAACATCTTAGATTTTTGGTTAATCTACACAGCGTCAATGAAACAACTGGAAGTTGTTAAGTCAGTGATCTTAAAGATCTTTTCCAACCAGAATAATTCCATGATATATACGAGAATAAATTGTAGCATATGATGTTTAGCACTTAAATGGGAAGTTCATGGGGAGACATCTCAAACACAATTGCATCCAATGTCCATTTTATTTCTCTAATTCTTTAGCGTTAAGTATTAAGCATTAAGCTTTCTCTTAGCTCAATAATGTCTCATAATTAATTACTTTTCTTACAACAGTCTGCTTAAAGAACCAAGAAATATTTTTTTCTTCCCATTAACTTCTAGCTATACGTAGGCCATGTTTTTTTTTTAAATATCAGATACTAACATATTTACTCATATATTGTGCTGTAGGAAAATATTAAGTAGAAGATGCATTTAGGATTCTAAATATGTCAGAAATTATCTGTATATGATTTACACTGCAGCATTTGAGGGAAAAATCTCCCAAAAATAGAAGAAAATTATGCAGAAGAAATTTTAGGTCCTGTAATGTACTTTAGTACAGAAAAAGTACAGAAATGTTTCAGTAGAGAAAAGTTAAAAATAGACTATTTTAAGAAAAAGAAATGGAGAATGTAAAAAAAAAATCCTTCTTCTTTCACTGAGTTATTCATGTAAAGAATATACAAATGGTGAAGGTATTAAACATTACAAGAGTAAGGGGGGAAAAAGATGTTGTGGTTTAGGCCCATCAGGGAACAAAAAGCTTCAAGTACCAAAGACCAGAGGATTGCCAAAGGGCAGGGAGGGCTTAATTGCCACTGTGGGACCAGACAAGAGTGTAAATATGGGAACACCACAGATACCAGACAAAGGAACAGTGAAAAATGGGCCACAGGGCCCTGGATTCAGCCCCATTACATCAAGGACTCGGAGTTAAGTGGGTCCAATAATTCAAGCCCCGCTGAGACAGGAGATGAGCCCAATGGGGCCCGCAAAAATAAAGGTTCCTTTTACCATTAATGACTTAGATTCCTGGAAGGAAACAGTAAGAGATTACCGGGAGGACCCTATAGGCATTGCTAAAAGGTTTGATATGATTCTTAAAACTTTAGATCCAGACTGGGGAGACATAGATGCTATGTTGGATGCACTGACCGAAACAGAAAGGCTGTTGGTATTGAAAACACAAGTACAGGCCCAAATTACGGAAGGGACATTAGTGGAACGGACAGTTGATCAGCGTATACCTTTGACAGACACAGGGTGGGATCCAAATGATCATGACGATTATCAGCAGTTGCAACAATATCAACAGTGGATAAAATATGGGTTGGAAAATTGGTCAATGTTATATGCCATAAGACAAGGCCCTTCTGAAACCCCTTCAGAATTTCTAGATAGAATAAGACTTGCTATGCGTAAATATACTCCTGGACCCGTCGGCCGAAGTAGGCCAGCAACAGCTAATATCCTTGTTCATAGGCCAGTCATGTGATGATATCCAAAGAAAACTGCAAAATTTAAGAGGGGCAGATGCGCGGGATATAGAAAGGTTAATCGAAGAAGCATGGAAGGTCTTTGGGAGTAGGGAAGGTGACAAGGACAGGAGAACGGAACAAAGAATAATAGCAACTGTGGCAGCTCTGGAACAGAGACCACAAAGAAGAGAGCCACTGAGACTGGATAGGGATCAGTGTGCGTACTGTAAAAAAAGGGACACTGGAAAAAAGAATGCCCTAAGGGGTTCAAGGGGAGCTACGACGGACGAAGTGGGAGACCTGCGATAGCCCACTTAAAGGAGGACGATTGACGGGGACCTGGGGAGTCTACCCTAGCAAATCCGCTGGTTACACTAAAGCTGGGGAAAAATGAAAAACAAGTAGAATTTCTAATAGATACAGGGGCGACATTTTCGGTCTTAAATGTTTCGGCCTTAAACTGTTACCGCAAAGTAATGATTATGTTATGGTGATGGGAGCCACTGGTCAATGTGAAAAGTCATACTTTTGAGTCCTTAAAGTACAAATTGGGGAAAGCAAGTAAAAATCACAGGTTTTTTTGTATATGCCCAATGCCCCAAAAGCTCTTTTGAGATTTGCTGGAGCAGTTGCAAGCCACGATTAGATTTGAAAATGGTCACATTAGCTTGGAGGTGAATGGTCAAAATTATATACAAATTATGAGCCTGTTACTAACTAATATCGATACAGAAGGAAACATTAACGAAGACATCGTGAACCAAGTACATCCAGGAGTATGGGCCACAGATGTACCCAGAAGGGCAAAGAATGCCCTACCAGTGGAGGTAAAACTTAAAGGACAACAGCCGGTAAGGACTAAACAGTATCCCTTGAGGAGGGAGGACAGGGAGGGGATTAAACCAATAATAGAAAAATTCTTAGAGTTAGGACTTTTAAGAGAGTGTGAGTCCAGCTTTAACACTCCCATATTACCAGTCCGCAAGCTGCATGGGTCTTATCAGATAGTTCAAGGTTTGCGGACAGTCAATAGAATAACTGAGGACCTCTACCCCGTGGTAGCAAATTTTTACACACTGTTAACTGTGCTAGCACCTGACTTAACTTGGTTTACTGTTTTAGATTTAAAGGATGCCTTCTTTTGCCTCTCTCTCCATGAAGCCAGACAGAAAGTATTTTCATTTGAATGGGAAAGTCCTAAAAGTGCAAGTAAAACTCAGCTTACTTGGACAGTGCTGCCTCAAGGATTCAAAATAGCCCCACCATATTTGGCAACCAGCTAGCCAAAGATCTCGAATCATGTGAAGCCCCACCTGAAGAAGGAAAACTCCTGCAGTATGTGGATGATATATTGATCTCGACCAAAACAAAGGATGCCTGTCTAACCTGGACGCCCTTTATGTGATGATGAATCTACAATGGAATAAAGAAGCTGCATGGACCTTTGATCAGATAAAGAAGGCTCTGATGTCTGCCCCAGCCTTAGGACTTCCAGATAAACTCAGGAGAACCAGTGCAGCATGATTGCTTAGAGACCACCGAAGCAGTATATTCAAGTCACCTGGACCTGAAGGAGACCCCTCTGGACAATACGGAAAGCTGGTTTACAGATGGACTTGATGCCATACAACTCCCTGAGAAAGTGGCTATTATGCATGAGGGCGCACCAAAAAGTAAGCTCGGAGTTGGAAAGAGGAAATGAGCTGGCGGACAGAGAGGCAAAACAGGCTGCAAAAGGAGAGGTAAGGTTTGAGGGAGCCTTGATTCCAGATGGACAAATCTCCCTGGACGGTAAGCCTAATTATACTAAAAAGGATAAGAAATTGATCACAGATCTAGAGGGCACATATAATGAGGAAGGATTGTGGGCTGTTACCCCACAAGGAAAATTAGTATGGTCTTTAGTGAGCGAAGAACAAAAAGGAACCCTGGGGGGGCAGAGGCTCTGCACAGGCATCTAATCAGGCAAATTATAGCCAGGAATTTATATAGTACTGTAAAACAAGTAACTTGCCAATGCGATCTTTGCCTCCAAAGATGCTCCAGTCGTCACCGCCCCCCCCCCCCCCCCCCGATCATCTTGGTTGCCCTTGGACTCTCTCCAGCAGTTCCCTGTCCCTCTTGAGCTGGGGAGCCCAGAACTAGACACAGTACTCCAGATGAGGCCTCACCAGAGTATAGGGGGAGCAGAACCTCTTCTTGATGCATTCCAGGATGCCATTGGCCTTTTGGCCACGAGGGCATATTGCTGTCTCATGGTTAGTTTATTATCAACCATGACTCCCAGGTCTCTCTCCACAGAGCTGCTCTCCAGCAGGTCATTCCCCAGCCTGTACTGGTGCATGGAGTTGATCCTCCCCAGCTGCAGGACTCTGCATTTGTCCTTGTTGAACCTCATGAGGTTCCTCTCTGCCCAACTCTCAAGCCAGTCGAGATCCCACTGAATGGCAGCACAGCCTTCTGGGGAATCAGCCAGTCCTTCCAGTTTGGTATCATCAGCAAACTTGCTGAGGGTATACTCTGTCCCTGCATCCAGGTCATTGATGAAGATGTTGAACAAAACTGGCCCCAGAACTGATCCCTGTGGAACTCCACTGGCCACAGGCCTCCAACTCTGTTGTGTGCCATTGATCACTTCCCTCAGGGTTCTGTCATTCAGTCAGCTCTTGATCCACCTCACTGTCCACTCATCCACACTACACTGCCTGAGCTTTCCGATGAGATTGTTATGGGAGACAGTGTCAAAAGCCTTGCTGAAGTCAAGGTAGATGACATTCACTGCTCTCCCCTCATCTAGCCAGCCAGTTATGCCCTCATAGAAGGCTATCAGATTGGTCAAACAGGGTTTTTCTTGGTGAATCCGTGTTGACTCCCCCTGATAGCCATCTTTGCCTTCATATGTTTATTAGCAACATTCAGGATGAGTTGTTCCATCACCTTTCTAGGGATGGAGGTGAGACGGACTGTCCTATAGTTTCCTGGATTGTCCTTCCTGCCCTTTTTGAAGCCTGGAGTGACATTGACCTTTCTCCAGTTCTCAGGCATCTTGCCTGTCCCTCATGAATGTTCAAAAACTACAGAGACTGGTTTAACAACATCAGACAGTTCCCTCAGCACTCTTGGATGCATCCTGTAAGGTCCAATTGACTTATGAGTGTTGAGCTAGGCCAACAAGTCTTTAACCTCTTCCTTATCCACCAAGGTCTCTGTTGTCCAGACCATCCTACTATCCTTGATGGACTGGGCTTCCCGAGGGCCAGTCTTGGCTGTAAAAAAACAGTTACACTTAATATTTCTACATATTCATCATATTCATTCAAAAGAAGCCCAAGCACAAACCACACAGAACTGGTGTTTTGGTACTTGTACCTGGAATTCAGCTACACTGCTCATGAGAAAATACCTCTTGTTCTTTCTCATGGAGAAACTGTCATTCAAAATTCTCTTTCACAGATAATCTCTCAGTCTGTCACACAGTTGATATCTGCCTCTAAGAAGACAGATCTTTTCTAGTAGCTTGATAATAAAAAAAAATTACATTTTCTTGCTAGGCCTCATAAAGTGATGTAATTTTCCAGCGGAGGACCTGTATTTTACTCAATCTAATGTTCACTGGTACAGTTTGATCAAGAAATTATTGACTTTTAGCTCTTTGTCTGTAAGCCTCTGTACACAGACTATGGCTTCTCCAAAGTAATTGTTCAAATAATTTGCCAAATATTTTGTGGTTTTATATATTTTCTCTCAGTGGATAAATAAAATGGTATTGTTTCCAGTATCAGTTTCCTTCACCGTCTGAAAAATAGCTCTTGTAAGACAAGATAAATAGGTTAAAACAATCATGTCAAATAGTAACTTTGAATGACCTCTCACAAACATTTCTTTTTGAGTTAAGGGACAAATTGAGCAACAGAATGAGGCATTAACCTCAGTTTTGCTATGAAAAATACCTATTTTAAAAGCAGCATACTCTATAAATAGTGTGCTTACTTAAACCAGCTGACCTAACCTTATTTAACATAATCTTAGATATAAACTCAGTCACTTTTTGTTAACTTCAGACCTCTGGCTATTCTCTCAGATTGTCTCATGACTCTGAGAGCCTCAAGCCAGAGCCATGTAACTGACAAACATTGCAAGCACTGAATGTTAAAGGATGCCTTTCATCTACATACAGAGGTGAGCACCAAGGATGATGCAGATTAAGGCTGAAAATATATATCTTGAGTAGTAATTTGTAATACAGGCAAACTCTGTTGCACTGAGGATACAGGTATTCCTGTGCCAAGGTTTTATGAAGGCTTTGAAGGAGAAAGTTAATTTTCTGAATGCTTTTGAAAGCAAGTGTTATCAGGATGCACCAATAGACTTTTGTCTTTCTAGTTTAGGAAACATACTGTGCTTTTCACCCAAGATCACCTTGCAGTTCTCACACTCATCCCTTTGTGACATGCAGCTGAAACCAGCCCTGGAGCTATTATGCAATGCTAATACCTTTTTTGTTTATAGTGGAAATCAGCTATTTTCTGTGCAGCCTGAATGTCACCATTCTGAACAAAATTGCATAGATGTTTTCTCCTGTTTGTTCTAATACCCTTACAAATCTGGTTTCACAGAAACTCAAAAAGAAGGAGTTATCCTAATTAGTGCTGTTGATTTTTAAGAAACTGATTAATAATTTGTTCTGTTATGTTTGAGGTCATAGCTTCTGTACCTGGAAATAATGTAAGAAACAAAACAAATTTTCTCACAAAAGACTCAGGTCAGACTCTGCAGTGAAGCAGTTACCAGCCACTGTAGAGAAAACAGGAGGTACTTTGATGTCTTTGCTCTGCAGAGCAGAGAATAACAGTGAGAGAGGCTCACAGCTCTCATATCCCCATGCAGTCTTTTCTTTGTATAGGGCAGTCATACATCTCGTTCCCTGTGGTTCATCCTAATGGAAAGGGAATCACTTGTGCAGTAGGTCTTCTGGAGGCACATGCATAGCAATTACTATGATTCAGGCTTTATACTGTATATTTAAACCCATTCAAAACAGGCATTTGCATCTCCATATCCTGCTTCAGTCTCAAATGTTTGCGTTTACTTACTTCAGTTACAGTTACAATCTTTGGGTCATTTGGTGGGTCCCATGGTTTTATTTTAGGTAATTTAGTAGGAGTTTCTATCCTTTGGCTCAGTCCGCTCTTTGATTTCCACACTACAATCCTGAATCTGCCAATGGGATCTGTTCCGCTTATATCTGCTCCAAGTCCACAGGTTCTATTAACTAGCCAATCAGCTTCCTTGTCAGTGAACATTATGGGATTACATTCTAAATTGTTACAGTTAGGCTTTACTGTCCCTTTAATCATAGTAATTCTGTTTTTCAGAGGTTTTCCTTTTAAACGAATACTACTTAGTCCCACTCCAGTGGTCATGAAAAATCCTCTGGGTTTCCAACAAACAATAGCTCATAATTACAACGATCCCCCTCATTTTCAACAATTAATGACATTTCTGCTACTACCACCTCATCAGTTAGTAATACTAATGAGTGTCCTTGTTTCCGTTAGATTCTTACTGCTTCTTTAGTTTAAGACACAAGGGTTTTGTAGTCTGACATACATGCCACTGTCCGTCTTCGAGTGGAGAGTTCATTAGTTCTCTGAGTCTGATGTAACGAGTCCAGTCCTTTTTTAGCCGTTCTTACTACTGTCTCAGCGGTCAGTAACACCTGGAACAGGCCTTCCCATTCATGTTGCAGTTAGTTTCTTTTCCTCAGGACCCTTTTTTTTTTTTTTTCCTTACAAATCACACATCATTCACAAATCTGTTTGGTCACTGTATACATTCCTACACATACATATTTTCTTAAAACTAAATCACATATTGCTTGCATTCCCCAGTGACTTCCTTTATGTAAAATAGCCATTATTTCCCTCATAGCTTGTTCATTTAACATTTCTTTTCTGTCTGGGTGAATCCACCTCCCTTCTGTCTCAATGTCTTCCAACTCTCTTAATGTTTCTTTCTTTTTCTGTAAACACAGGAGTTGCCTTTGGTGTAGGTACCTGAGGGTGAGATTATACATACTCACAATCTCATGGCTTAATGTTGCCTTTTTTGCTGCTTCATCAGCCAATCTGTTTCCCCTAGCCCTAAAATAATTCCGTTTTTGATGCCCATTCACATGGACCACCACAATCTAATTTGGAAGTGATAAATTCTTTAATACCTGTTTAATTACTTCTCCATGTACTAATACTCTTCCCTTGCTATTGAGTAAACCTCTTCTCATTCCTTTCAAAAAATTTATACCACTTCAAAGGCATACCTTGAATCAACATAAAATGTTCATCTTTTCCTTCTCACAGTTGTAAGGTTCTGTTTAAAGCATATAATTTGCATGTCTGGGCTGACCAGGTATTTGGTAATCACCCCGCTTCTTTTGTTTCTTGACTCATTCCTTCAATAATTGCATAGACACTATGCCTTTTGCCTTGAATTACTCTCAAGACCTGTATATAAAGGTATTTCTTTCAATTCAAGCCACACTGATACTCTATTATATCTTAACAAAGTTTTCACATTTCATGACTCCCTTCCATAGAGGAGTGGATGGATTAAGGCATGAGCTGGTAGTCAAGATTAAAGTTGATGTTTTTCTAAAAGTTGGGTTTTTTTAACATTGTCTTTTATATCAATATTCTAGAATGGGTTAGCTACCTTTCAGCTTTTTGAGTTAAAATAGTTTTCACTTATTGGGAGGTATTTACTACTAATATCATTCTGAACTTTAGTTTTCTGCTTTCCTCTACTAAGATGGCAGTGGCAGCTTTTGCCTGTACACATTCTGGCCATCCCCTCAATATGGGATCCAGAACTTCGGATATATATATATATATATATAAAAAAATATGCTATTGATTGGCATTCACATCCATTCATCAATAATTCATCAATGTACTGGAGTAAAATAACATCAGAAGAAGGACTATCAGATGTAATTTGTTCTTATATTCTTTCTTAATCTTAATAACATCATTTTAAATATAAGGAAAGAAAATCTCTCTCCTAAGAGTGTTATTTGTTGATTTGTTAACTTTGCCCCACAGGGTATAATGTTTAATGAGGTTCTGGCAGCTACGGTGCCAACCTAGAGGACCACCTCTTCTTTCTGGGATCCCACTTTTAGATTTATCAAGGGCTTCCAATGGGACTTCTAATTACAAAACTCCAGATCTCCTCATTCTGTATCTTCAAAAGCTAGTAATGACACCATCTTTTCTTTTTCCTTTGACTTGGGGCATTCTCTCTCAAAGTGCCCTGTTTCCCCACACTTAAAACATTCCGCTGGGGAGGAAACAATCTATATTGCCTGCCCAGGCTGTCCCTTACCTTCCCACAACACTTCTTCCCGTGATTCCTTTGGTGCCTCTTTCTTTGTTCCATTCAATACACTCTTATCTTCCTTCGCATTCCAATCACACACATCAAATTTCCAACCATTATCCGACAAACTATCCATTCGCTCAACTTCCATAATCCCAGTCTAAAGTCATTCTGAGGCTAAATTAAAATTTCATCCCACATTCCTGTGAATTATCTTTTCTTTCTCTTCAAATAAAATGTTTCACATACATTTTAACATCAACTATACATTATATCCTGAACATCAAAAAAAAACCCCCAATAACACACATTGACTTCCTCACACATATATACCATATTAAGGGGTTAAAACCTTCCACAAAAACTCACTAATTGATTGCAAAACATTTTACACAAACATACTCTTCGTACATACAGTGCAGAGACTGGCTCTGCAGGCACCTTTAGTTAAGAGCACACAGAATTGCTGCAGCTTAAATTTTTTCTTTTTCCTCTAATGTTTATAGTAAACAACCTGAACTGCAGCCTTTTTGGCTACAGTCTGATAAGTGTTTACCTTATCAGCAAATGATTTGTTTTGATATTGCGATATTACAATTTGACTTTACAAATCACATTGTCATTCTATACGAGTGTTTTAATAACACCTTCTCCTTTTGTTGGAGCTGGTTTCACTATGCTGTTAACAAAATCAATTCTTGTCTTCCCCAGCCCACAAGTTCCTTTTCTTTTTCAATAGACATTTTTTAATTTTTTTTTTCCGCATTCAGGAATGTTAAGTTGAACTAATATGTTTAGTTTATAAAACAATCCTCTCTGTGACACTGCATTTATTTTGTCAAATGACATGGACAATGAGAAAGACACAGACACCAACAAAAAGACCAGTCCCACTTTACTGTCTACGTCAAAATGTCACAGAAAACAAGACAATGCATTCAGCCACCACAAAAAGCCCACTACACTCTGGATAACAACAACAACAACAACAAAACCAAAACAAAATGACACACATAGTCATTTAAATATTATGCCAATTTTCAGGTGAGCTCACTCGATGTCAATAATTGCATGCTTGGAGGTAACAAAATCTAAGGTCTACAAACACACATGCTGCCAAAATTTATTTCCTCATCTCTTTAGACCACATAAAACAACAGTACTGTATCCTGAGTACCCGACATGTCTTCTCAGCTTCCAACATCCTCCCAACGGATTATCTGGAAGAATGTTCCTGGGACCCTTTTCCTCGTCCCTTTTATTTTCCTCAGGCCTGGCACTTCTATTTCCCATTCTGACTTCCTGAGACTTTTACTGTCACTCTGTGCTTTCACTTTGTCCTTCTCCTGCTGTTTTCCTCACGGAACAACAGAACCATGGATTCGGACTCTGCACTCACTTCATACCTGTTGTACATCTCAAGCACACACAAGCGCACAGAAAGTCTCTCAGGTAATAAGTCAATTAATAGTCAATTTTCTTACCTTGGATACCCAACCACCAAAGTAACACTTAATAGTCAATTTTCTTAACTTGGACCATGCACAGAGTTTCCTGGTCGATATGATCGTGCCTACTATTCTTATCCTTCCCCGCTGTGGTTCACTGAATCTGTCTTCAAAACTTGGTCTCAGGATCCAGTCAGTCTCCTATGGAACCCCTGCCGATGATCCACAAGACCATTGAAATCAACATGCCGTGTCTTCCTGTCCTTCAGCAACAGAGGTCCCCCAAGAAGACGACTTAGGATCCTGGACGAACCCCCATCTGTAAGAAACAAAACAAGTTTTCTCTTGAAAGACTCAGGTCAGACTCTGCAGTGAAGCACTTTTATTAAGGGTTCTTGCAAGAGCTGGTGTCCTAGCTAGTAGACACACCTGATAGATACAATATTCGTCTTTCTATTCCCTATCCCGGCTGCAAGGTCCCTCCCTTGTTTCCCCATTGATTCGGTACTCCAAGATGTAAAATTTCCCTAGGTGCCTACAGTCCCCTCAGGGGATGTCTGGTTCTTGTATCTTATCACCCATTCCCCCACAGTCTTAAGATTTAAGACTGTAGTTAACACTACAAAGAAACAGATAATGGTAAAAATTCTTTGTCTTAATTTTTTTTTCTCTATTCCTGCAAAAACAACATCAGTATTTCTTACGATAACAATAAGAATGATATCTAGTCCATTTTATGTGAGTATTTGTTGAATGACTGGCAACAAAGTAGTTCTTCTAGAAACCTTTAAAATTTTAAGATGATGCCAGAAAGACTGAAGCCTATGGTTAAGAAAAAGCTAAAACTAGAATTTACAGATTTTTGCTCCTACTGAAAACTGAGGGGACTTTTACCCTCCACTGCAGCAGAAAGGAAGGTAGACCAGCAACAAAAAGCTTTTGAAAATCTGGATCATACATTTCAGGGAAACCTACAAGGAAGGTCAAAAGAACAACACTCTGCATGAATAAGCAGATGAATTATTTGCCTTAAAACAGAAAAAAGCTATTCCAAAAACATTAATCATCAATGTTGCCTTTCTAAGAGCTGCTGCAGTGGTACTACTGAACATTTTTCAGTGGCAACTGTCTGCACTGCAACAGGCCAGGGAGAAAGAATTATTGCAATGGGCTTTTAGTTTCAATAAGGAGTAAGATTGCTAAGAACATGCTGGGAAGAAGAAACATGCCTGATGTTGTGTTGTTTCATGCTAAAATACTTCTTCTGTGGTGTTTTTCCCCAAGCAGAAATTGTTACTGGGCTCCATCTGCTGTGTAAGTGGCATGTGTGAATAACACATTAACAATTTACTTTGCCTTCAGAGGTCTTGGGCACTCTAGCAATAGAATGAAAGATTTTATTTTCTGTATTGTCATTCATTAGTCCTGGTTTCTGACTGACAAAAACACAGAATCTAGATACTTTTTGGTCACTTAAACTTACTTTAATTCTTCAGACTTTCAAGAAGTGAGAGATAATGTCAAAGAATAAAGAAAAAAAAAAAGCTGAGCCGTGCCGAGCCCACAAGATGTTAAAACATGGGCTTCCATCTGCTTTTAATCATCTAGAGTTAAACTAAAGAGCAGGAGTGGTATGGGATTTGTTAATTCTGGAATATTGTACAGATTAATTTTTATTGCTAGTGAATTCTTTACTGTGTTATTTATAGAAGCTCTTTGGTCAACATTAACCTGTTCAACAGCTTAGCAATTGCTGAAGGCTGTTTATAAAAAATGCTAAATTTCCTGTTAAGTTGGAACAACATAACAACAATTAATTATTACAGTAACAGGTTTATTGTTTTGTTGCTAGTAGATAAATAACCTGTAATGTATTAGTTGCTGCCCTAGATATATGCCTATAGTTCTCTGTTAAATCAGAACATGCAAGGAAAGGAATAAGAGAACAGGGATATTGAGCAGTATTTATGGTTATATGAATACTGTGCAATCCTTAAGTAGGTAGTAAAATGTTATTCAGGTTAACGTGTTTTTACAAATTGATCTCACTTGCACATACTTAAAAAATATTAAATTATTTAAGAAAATTGAGTCAGTGATAATTTTTCTGTAAACCTTCTTTTAGATTTGATCATTCATTAAAATTAATTGAAGGTCTTCTATCACATCAAAATGAAATTGGATCATTAGATGTGAACAAAGAACTTACTCTTCAGTCAAAAGACTTTAATGAAGTGGGTTTAATGTAGGATATCTCCACCTTCATGTATTTTATGCCTCACATTTCCTTCAACAATGAAATCTCTAAAGAGCCTTACACATTGGGAAAGGTAGAGTGAATCCTGTTCATGCAAGCCTAATAGAGATCAGAGATAACAACAGGAAGCTGAATCTAGAAACTGCAAGTAAGAGACTGTTGGGTTGATTTCTTTAAATAAACAATAAGGAAGACAACTGGTGTAACTGAGTTTAGAGAGAGATTACTGAGGAGAAAGTGTTTTACACAAAATGGTCACAAATATTACCTTCTGAGGAAGAAAATAAATCAAAGTTTTTTATCTCAGGTGCTTTATAATCATTGCAATCAAGGTCCCAGAATTCTGAATATCTAACATATTTATATTATTTCTAAAAGGAAGAGAAATATTGTCAGTTATTGTTTCTCTAGGTTTCTAAAATCTGCTTTTATACCTAGCCAGAAAATACCAGCAGTTCATGGCAGGGGCTGGGGGGGTAAGGGTGCATGTCAGGGAAAAGTCGGTGGCCCATTCCCACTAGCGGAGAGGAAAGAAAAGCCAGTTGTAATGTTCAGATGTTTTTTGAGATTTGTGAGTCATTTATAAATGAAATAATTATACTATTATCTGTAGGGAAATGAAATGGGGAAAAAAAGCTTTCCACTTTACAGTGGCATGTTGGTTATATGACAAGATGTGGAGTCAGCTCATGTCCTGGTGGTACAACAGAAAGAACATAGGAAAATTGGTAAGGACTGCCATTAAATTTCTATCACTCATGAATCCTATTAGAAAACTAATTTAGCATTATGAAATGCAAGAAGTGTAATTTTTTGCTCTGGAGGAAAAGAAAAATCTTGACTATTTTTTAATAAAGGTTGTCTCTTTTATTTTTATAATCATTTCATAATATGCCATCTTTCACTGTAAAACTTGTAGTCAGAAACTGTTTATAAATGGGTAGGTTGATGCTTTTTTGTTACAGTTCTTACACAGATTAGAGTAGTGGAAACCTAAAGGGATTGTGACGGAGAGATACAGACCAATCTTTTTACTGAGGAGAGATGGCAGCTTTGTCTTGTCTTTTCTTGCATGGGCCATATGGAGGTGTTGCTAGGCTCTCTGTAGGAGGCACACATCCTCGTCCATCCATGTCTCCACCAACATGGACCGAGCCATAGCAGCTCTTCTGATGAGAAAGATAGCTGGCCAAGTAGAATCATCCTCTGGGCTACATCCAGCTCACAGGATACTGGACACCATCCTGGCCAGAGGTGCTTATGGCTGCATTAGTTTGAGCTCTAAGGATACCAGGAACCTTGGCTGAGCCCATGAACTTGCATTTTACTGAATAATGTTCTGGTGCTGCTACTGGATATATTACTATCTATTTAGTAGTATTAGATTTTTTAGAGATTGTAGCTGTACTTCTGGAAATATTTCGATTAGAATTAATTTGTATAATTACTAGACAACTCCAATTTACTGATGAATGTTCTTTCAGGACTAAAATTTAATAAACAAGTTCTCAAAAGGAAAATAGTTTAGTCAAAGAAAAAGAAAGATGCTTTTGGGTAGTATTTTCTGTTGTCTTTGCTTGCTTTGCAGAATAATACTGAAGGTATTTAGCAAATAAGTGTGGAGTTCAAGTCAATCCTTGTGTGCAGGCAGTATATAGGAGAAAGCACAAAAAAGAAGGTACTATATTTTATATAGGTACCAGGTTACTATTAGTTTACTACATGCCTTTAAAGGACAGGATGGAGACAGCAGACATGCAGGAACTAAACTAATGGTAACAAGATCTCCCATTTGTGATCTATTTCAGGCTATATAGACAACACCTACTTAAGGTATCTAAGTTTAAATACCTTAGTTCTGAGCACCTCATTAGTTATGGAGGAGATTCAGAGCAGTTAATTCCTTGTATTTCTGTACAGTAAATGTAATGGTTGCATACGATTACCTCAGCATAGTCACAAGCTAGAAAGGAACATGAGCAATTAATGAAATCTCAATGTCTCACTTGTATTAGCATATGCTTTCTTTAGGTCCAAGACTTTGGAAATAGCTATCCTCCCCCAATAGAAGATTAGCTCCCTGCCTTTCCCACATAGCTTCACAACAGAATTTAGATAGCACTTTAGCTCTCTAAATTTAGACTGCCACTTCAGTTCCTTAAATCCAGCTGTGAGACCCTCAGAAAGCCCTGCTTAGCTGCTACTTAACCTGAAAGACACTGAAATTATCTCAGCACTGAAATACTCCATGAATTAATTCTTCTAGGTGCCCATATCTCTGATGTTGGACAGTGACATCCTGTGTATATCCTGAAGATGTCAAGCAGCTGCAAATGTGAGCTTCTAGACATCCTTACAGGCCAACAATCAAATCAGATTTCAAACTCCTATCGCTAGCAGAAGAGATGTTATTTCTGGATAATTCACTTCAAGATCATTTTTTTGGGGGAGGTGGGAGATCTGCTTTCAAATTCCTCTTCCAAATCAGACACACAAGGTAGGTAAGAACCTGGATCTTTTCACTGGGATGTAGTATAAAGAAGAAACATAATTTCTGCCTGTTTTCTTAGAGAAAGGCCATTAAAAGCTAAGATGATAAATCTAAACCCAAATTTCTCCATATTGGAGAAATTAACTTCCTTATGATTATCTTAGCAATATTGGTTTTCATCAGCCTTTCCTTTTCTTCTTCTTCATTGGTCTTTCTTACACTCAGGTTTGAGTGAGTTTTTATTCCCCTGGTGCCTGTGATGGGTTCTATTCCTAGGACTCTGATGCTTTCCATGTGGAAGAAATTCCTAAATCTAAACTAAACAGTTCACTAGAGAACAAGTACCTACCAAGGAGCATTAATAAAACTGATCCCACTCGGAAGTTTAAGTTCTTGCTGCTTAACATCCCGTGTGTCTGAACCCTCAATTCATTACTGCCTGCTTTCAGTTTAATATTACTGTCTCACTGCAATAAATCCGGTCCCTGTAACAGATAAGGTTTTTTCCTCTCCAATTTTAATTCAATACCAAGTTTGTGCTGCTTTAACTGATACAGAATCAGATGTGGTTCAGGATCACAGTTCTTTGAGACTTGTCTTAAAGAGAAGCTGAGCCAGTGCAGAATTGGCCTCAGCTATAAGCTATGTCAGAAACCTTTCAACATCCCACTCACACCTGCAGCACTTAAGAAGTTACAGTCATAAGAGGATGGAGACAACTACTAGAGGATGAAAGGAATTTGTTAGAAGTGATCATAAACAGTGAATTTAAAAACATTCCACTGGGCTTAACATGCCATACAGAAAATGGATTTAGCCTGGAAAATCAGTTTTTGTCAGGATTGTCTGGGCAATTGGCATCCAGAGTAGAGTCTGCTATATAACCCCTGTAAAAATATCAAATCAAGGATTAGCCTTGTTTGAAATTTCAACTTGTTAATGATCTAAAAACATTACTTCAGAAAACTTTAAAGCATCTGAAAATAGAAAAGAAAGAAATTAATAGAACTTTATTTATTAACCTTAGAGGTGTTATGAGAATCTGCAGATTTTCTATTTTTAAAAGAATTTCAGAGAAAAAGTTACGTTTTTTATTTCTGTAGTTGCAAGGGTAAAATCACAGCCAAGAAAAAAAATCATTCTTATTGCAGACTTTCCAGTTGTGCCCTTACAGTGGATGAATATGAAGTCGAGCATGAAAAACTGAAAGCCAAATAAGAAATTTGCATAACATTGTCTGTAACAGCAAATGATGAAGGTATTTTCAAGTGTAATTATTGCAAGCCAATTTGGTTAAATAATAGTTTGAGGGAATAAAAAGGAAAATATTATTTTAGAATGACTTTTGGATTTAGCATTTTGCAATATTCAAAGCATGCTGGAATCCTATTTAAACTCTAATATGTCCTCATAATAAAAATAATAGCTAGACTTCTCTCACTGTACCTCTAATGTTTTAATGTTTATAATATCTTAAATATATTATTTTTAGGAATTTGTATGCCTAGTTGCAGACCAGGAATTAGATCGTATTCTGATATTTTCTTTTTTTTAAATATATCTACCGACTGCTTGGTATACATAAACTGAACTATTGCTCTTGCTGCAGAATTTGAGTTTTGTTTTCATCTAGGGCTTGACAGATCCTTTTTTGTTGATTTCTTCCTGAAGAAGCCAAAACTATCTACATATTTCCATATTGTGTCATGAGAGAGACTTGCAGCTGAAGACCAGATTGATAAACAACGTAGCAAACTTTAGTGCAATGCAGTAACTGAGTTAATCAAGATAGTGTACAGGTCTGACCTATTATCCTGGATGCACAACCAAAGTACCACAGTTGCATTGTTTGCAAATGTTAACTAATTAATAATTTGCAAATGTTAACTAATGATAGCTCTCCATTACTTATAGTTGTGCATTCTACTGAAGGACCATATCAACAAGCCTGAAGCCAGCTCAGAGATCTTTGGCCTGAAACCATGTATTGCTCCAGTTTGCCCTAGTCAGAACATGATAGGTTTTGTGAGCACCTAGGAGTTAATCTTGTGAAGCGCTTTAATTTTCTTGGAGAAATTAGAGCTATAGGAAAAATCTGTAGTGTATATTACTACTGCTAACTAAACTGATGCTTTAATTTTCTGTATTTTCCTTATATAATTTCAACGACATGCTACAAGACCTTTGCTTACAACATAAACTGGTCTGCTGAACAATAGGATAATTTTAAGCAGAAGGTGACTTCACTTGATCTGGAAAAAATATAATGTTCACAGAAATAATATGAATGCGTTAATATTTCATCTGGGGTTTATTCCTGTTCTATTTCAGTTTCATAACAAGACATTACTAGGTTCAAAAGGATAAGAAAAAGACTAGTATAAGCAGTGACGGTCTATTAAAAACCTTGAAGGCAAGCAAAAGATTCCTATAGGGAATTTACAAGTCCTCATTACAAAATTATACTAGCCTTGTGGGGAGTGTCCTATGCATTATTCTGTATTTTATGCTTAGGAAAGAAAAGTCCTCCAGTAAGTGGTTTCTATTATATAAGTGAAACTTCAATGACACGTGCTGACCATAATTCCAATATCTTGAGTTGTGAACACATACTATGAAGCTGTCATTTGAAGAAGTTAATTTTTCACTATAAATATCACCAAACACAGCTGTGAATCTAGAGAAGAAGAAAAAGCAATTGAAAAAAAATGCCAGAGAAATGTTCCAAAGATGGAATTACTTTGTCCAGTTTATATTACCTAGACTTGAGATAGGTTTGAGGTCTCTCAATAATAAGTGGCTGTTATTCAGTCCTCAGCAGAATCTAGTTTAATATCTGGTACACTATGACACTACAGAACATTACATGTTCTGTATGCTGCTGGAAATGAGAGGGAATCCAAATCTTGACCCTGGGGTGTTCCCAGGGAACTGCATCACTGTGCCTGAGTTCTGTTGGCATCAGTCAGCATGCTGCAGGAGGAACTGTCTACAACCTTGACATCCCATGTCAAAGGACAACAGATAACAGCAGCCACTTCCAGAGTAAAATAGGACTGCTCTGCAAAAAAAAAAAAAAAAAAAGAATCAGAGTGGGAGTAGGGCAAATGTATTTGAAAATCTGTATTTCACAAACCACATGTAGTGACTTCTTTTTCCTTAAAATTTAGCTGCTCTCAGTTCCACCTCTTCTATTTTTCTTCTAATTTTTCTCAGGTTTTGACCCTCTGGAAAACATCAGTAAATTTGCAGTTGACATTTTGTTGACAATATCATTAGCCTAGAATGTGTTATTTAGAATAATTGCATATGGTAAGTATGGAGAGGCCTCTCTGTCTTTTCTAGTGTCTCTATTATAGCGTTGCCCCGTGTTTAATACAGTTGTTAGATCCTAGAGAAAAGTTATTATGAATTCATTCATTGTTTAATGTATCAGTATATTTCTAAGAAAACATCTGTGTCCTCTTATGTAAGTATAAGACTATCAGAGCAATAATTTGTCCAAAGTCCAATTGTCTGCTGTTTTTATTCTTAGCTTTTTTTCCTATCACGCACTTTTCGACTTATAAGAAGCAAAATAAGTGGGCATATAAAATTATATGTCTTCTCTTCTATTGTGAATAACAAAATATATTTGAATCTTGGAGCAAATACAGTACTAAGAGCAGTGTATTTACATATTAAAGCAAAGCTTAATTAAAAATGTACAGAGAAAGATGGGAAGACTTATTTTTTTAAATTGTGCTCTAACATGGAGGAATATGGGTAACAATAAAACAGAAAACAAATGCCCTTGTGAAAAGAAAATATCTTTAATGTTGAAAGAAGAAGAGAAAACTATATTTTTACTATAACCAAAACTACCCATATTTTCTTGGAATCTAAAAACGGGGATAGTGCTGGTTGATACTGGAATGATAGTATATCATGTTGGTATTAAGAACATTCTGGCTAAGATAATATAGACAGAATTTTGTGAGTACAACTGAGATTTGGCTGGTTTTGTCTAAGATTTACAAGCCCTACTGAAGAAATGGTTCTCCATAGCCACAGTCTATGGCTAAAACCATTTTATCAGGCTCGCTGTTTGCTATATATCATTTAAGCCAGTGATAAATGACAGTCTATATAAGATACTTCACAGGAAATGCAGAAGGACCACATATTGTTGCATCACTTGCTTTCCTGGAGAACAGCAATTACTAAACTAGAAATACTGTTGCCGCTACCTGCACGGATCACTCAGCCCACCCCCGCTGAGGGGACAAGATCAATGCACACTCAGTATGGATGATGTTTTATTCCCACTAATTGTTTACACCACGCACTTTTATCTGTTAACACAAGCATGTACTTTCACTCCACCCCATGCCCATCTCTTCTCTACCCTCCACCTCTCGCGTTACAACCCGAGATCTTCCGGGTGCCTACAACATCTCCCCCTCCCTAAGCTCGATGACTCCAGCATCCTGTGGCATGGGCTGATACATAACGTGTCTGCCCAGCACACGTGCTAGCTGAGCCAATTGCGGGAAGATATAAACAGGTGCTGATTGTGTTCCACTTCACTGCCCAATCTCACCAATAGTTGAGTGACTCCAGCTGGATCTGTGTCATGACGAGCACCCTGAAGAACACGTCAACTTACAAAAGAGACTCGGTAGACCGTTAGACTCGTATTTCTGGTCATATTCTTTTTGCCGGGACCCACTGCTGGGTTCCCTCCTTTTCTACACAAGCATACCCTTGGCCCAGGCATCTAAGCTTCCACCCTGATTCCCACTCCCCAGTGTTGATTTGCCGCAATTTGACTGCTGGTAACTTATCTACTGCTACCAGTTCTTGCTCCCTAAAGTGTTGTCGTGGTTTAGGCCCATCAGGGAACAAAGACCACGATTAGCCTCGAGTACCGAAGTGGCTGAGAATTGCTCAAGGGCAAGGAGGGCTTAATTGCCGCTTAAGGTTCAGGACAAAACAGACCAGGCCACTTGGTTTGGGGAAGAAAATAGAAAAATAATTTAATGCAACATCAACTAAAACATACCCCCCAAAACCCAAAACATAACCAAAATGAAACCACACAGAGTAATACATCAATGAAGAGTCCAACCAGCCTTTTTAAGAACACCTTGCCACACCTCCCCTCTTCCCGGGCTCAGAGCCCTGATCCCAGTGTTTTTACCCTGTCCCCCCTTGAACGGTTCGGGGGGGCAGGGAGTGGGGGTTTCAGTTAGTCTGTTCCCAATAGCTTCTGCCGTTTGTCCCTCCTCAGGACGGGTGAACTCCACACCAGTCCTCCCTGCAAGTCCGTGGGGTAACTCACACGCACGGCAGACCTGCATGGGCTGCTCCGACATGCACTTATTCCAAAGGCTGCAGCTCCTCTTTGCCTCTCGTGTGGGGCTGCTCTGCGGCGTGCAGGCTCTCCAGCACGGCCTGGGCCATGGCCGTCTCCCCACACTGTCCCTCCCCCGTCCGGGCTCACTCAGATGGAGCTGCTGGTAACTCTCGGTCCTGCCATGGATCTCCATAGGTTGCAGGGGCACAGCTTGCATTCTCACCACGGCTTGCAGAGGAGTATCTGGTCTATTGCTTCTCCTTCCTTCCTCCTTCTCTGGGTGAAGGGTCCGCGTGGTCGCCTCCATCTTGTATCACTCTTACACCTCCTGCCTCACATTTCAAATTCCCGTCCCTAAATAGTGATCACAGAGGCGCCAGATTGGCCCAGCTGGGCCAGAGGTGGGTGTGAACCCAGGAGCCGGGGGAGAGTCCGCAAACTCTTTACCGGGTCTTCACTGCAACCTGCTCCCCCTGTTACTAAACCAAAAGCTGCTCCTTGCTAAACCAGAACAAGTGTGCTTGTTTGGGTCCGCAAACAAAATGGTTAAGGATGTACAGACAGTGCATTCAAATATCGTGTTGTCTACCGGGGGGAGTTCTATATCCCATGCTCTCCCCCTCCCTAAAATGGCTGAGCTGTACTTTAAGAGTAGCGTGAGTGCATTCAATGATTGCCTGTCCGTGGCTATTGTGAGGGATACCATGCACCAATTTAATCTGCCAGGTTTGACAGAATTCCTGTGTCACATGGGAGGTGTAACAAAGCCCATTGTCAGTTTTGATTTGTTCAGGACATCCTAGGATGGCTATACATTGTAGCCAGTGCCTAATTCCATGGTGCGCTGTGGCTCGCTCGGTGCATGGGGGTAGCTAATATGTAGCCACTGCAGGTGTCAATTGTGACATGGAGGTGATAGTTGGGGCAAAAGGGCTCATAAATTGTGACATCTGTTTGCCAGATCTGATTTGGGAGCCACACTCCAGAATGCAAAAAAGGCATGTAGCTGTCTGGCCACTGGGAAATCCTCTTGGGCAGAGATAGGTCATACATACGTCTCTGCTTCGTCTGCCTTTTGGTTACCTTTGGTGAGAGCCCCCAGAATATTGGTGTGACTCGATGTGTATAATAGAGCAGGGGGCAGCATGAGTTTGTAATGCATTCAATATGAGGTCTGCTATACTGGTGGAGGCAAAAATGGCTCGTGCATGTTGTCGAACTAGTTCAGCGATGAATCTCGAGTCAGTGACGAAATTGAGCGGTGTTGAATGCCATGTCTCCAGGGCAAGGGTGACAGCCTTGGCCTCTAGATATTGCACCGATTTTGTGTTGTCAGTATGCAAGATTTTCTCCCGTCTCCCAGTTTCCACACCACTGCCGCTGTGTTGGTCTTTGATGAAGCATCTTTACAGTGTCTTTACAGTCCCATGCAGCTCCTTCAAAACCTCTGTTTCTAGGGGAGCCCATTCATATCTGCCCTCATCAGTCATTGAATCATAGAATCATAGAATCATGGAATCATAGAATGTTAGAATGCTAGGAGTTGGAAGGGACCCCAGAGATCACCCAGTTCAACCCACCCCCCCCACCCCCGCAGCAGCAGGTTCACCCAGTCCAGGTCACATAGGAACATGTCCAAGCAGATCCCGATGATCTCCAAGGGAGGAGGCTCCACAACCCCCCTCCAGGCAGCCTGCTCCACTTCTCCATCACCCTCACAGTAAAATAGTTTGCTTTTTTGTGTTTGGTTGGTGTTTGTTTGTTTGTTTGTTTTAAGTGGAACCCTCTGTGTTCCACCTTCATCCCACCACCCCTGTCCTGTTGCTAGCTACAATAGAAAAAAGATGTCCCAACCTCCTGACACCCACCATTTAGATATTTGTAAATGTTAATCAGATCTCCTCTCAGTCTGCTCTTCTCTAGACTAAACAGCTCCAGGTCCCGCAGCCTTTCCTTGTATCTAAGAGGCAATTTTTTTTTTTTTTTTGAGATAAAGGCAATTTAATAAAGAAGCAGCAAAGCATGAGAAGCGAAGCAAAAGCAAATAAAGCTGACCACCTCCCCATACTCTCTCCCCTCCTCCTCCAGGTGTCATCTTTGGTGACCAGTGGCGCAGCCTGTACTCCTCATTTCTCCCACCCCACTTCCGTCAGGCGCCATCTTTGGTGACTCATGATGCAGATGATATGCCTCTCAGCACCACCTGCCGCAGTGCTGTCGGTATTACTCTCTCCTGCGTTTTCTTTGTCTACCCTGTGTGCCCAATGGTACCCAGTCTAACACGGGGTCACGCCCCCCCCCACTCTCCCCTGATCATCCTGCGCCATACTCCTGCCCAACTCCACCCGCATTCCCTGTCCCCATCCTTGGCAACTCATCCCAGGTGTCAGCTTGACAGCGAGGAAGAGAGTGAGGGGTGCAGCCCCAGAGCAGAGCCCCCCTGAGGGAGAGCTGCTTCCCAGTTAAGCCCTGCCCACCAGGCTACACCTAGCAACAGAGCCCTCTGCACCCCCAGACTCTCCACTTCGACACTCATTTGAGCCTCTTGATGGCTACAAGCTCTCTCCTCTGTCTGTGCTTTCCGCCCCTCCCCCCAGATAGCTTCCTGCACCAACAACCAAAACCCTTTCTCCTCTCCTGCCTTAGACAGAGTTCTCTTAATCTCCCCCCACACTTTAAAATGCTGATCCATCCCCTTGGTCCCCTCTAAGGCAGCCTGTAACATCTCTTCTTCTACCACCGTCCATATCTGGACACTTAATAACTCTGTGGGTGCCCGTACCACACCCTGCCTCTGCAACCATAGGATGCACGCTGCCGTGGGTGCACATTGAACCCGCTCGCCCACCTCAAGCACCACTGCCTTGAGTACCTTAATCAGCTGTTCCAACTGTGCCGTGGCCGCACATGTCCTGTGTTCTGTCGATCACGTTGGGGTCACCATATGTTGCCGCTACCGGCAACATCACCAGGCTGCCCACACGGATCACTCAGCCCACCCCCGCTGAGGGGACAAGATCACTGCATACTCAGTATGGATCATGCTTTTTAGATTGAAATGGAAATTAACTTATCAGATTGAGAGGAATGTGTTAGATTATAAATTTGAGTCACATGTAACAATTCAAGCTTTCTTAGTTGTAATCCTCCATCCGGAGCTGCACTGATTATTTACCTTTGATGTTCGAATTAGAATAAAAGTTCAAATTATAGGAAAAGACTAATTTATACTGTTGCAAATTGCCCCCTTAACCTCTTATCCCTAAGATCTATCAGCCTACTCCATACTGATTTGTTGTAAGGAGAGTAGTGCAATTTGAATCATTGCCCAAATAAAAGGTGAAACAGTGAATCTTCTAATCTCACCAGTACCATTCCTGAGGAACTGCAGTGTGAAATTTATCACAAACTCATTGTCTGCCAACACTAAGAATGTTGGAAACTTTTGTGGTAATCCAAAATTTCAGGTGAATTAAGGGCAGCCCTTGGATGTGATCTAGTATACTGACCGAAGACTATAGCATCATTTTTATTTAAATTTTGAGAGTGATTAATACATACAAAGGAAGTTTACAAATGCTATGCGCATTTGTAGATTAAACAAAGGCTCATTAACTCATGAGACAGTTCACTTTTATTTTTAGTATGACTGGTGTGATACCTCTTCTTTCAGCATTTTCATTTTGCATTTCCTTAAGTCCTGACATGAAAGTTAACATTAATCTGCCAACTCATTCTGATTGGATTGCTTTGGAAGTCACTCCAAAGTCACAATGGCTAAATGGGATGAAGCTGTAAGACAGAAATGCATTGCAGTTAATACCTCTGCAGTACTGAAGCTAAGCCAGGGCCAGCCCTAATTCCTGAAAGAAAACAAATCCACAATAATCCACCCTTTAATACTGAACAGAGTGGCACAGTGCCAAAAATATAAAACATGTATTTCTTACTAAAACACTATATCTTATTCCACTATGGTTTCTCTTGATCTCTTGATCTTTTATTCATGTAGTTTGAGGTCAGTGAGCAGCCTACATGCAAAGGTGTTATCAGTACTGACACTTACAGCATTCCAATGTTCTTCTGAAGAGAACTTGGGGAGAGAATGGTTGCTGAAAAGAATAATTTTGCTTTCTGTTGCAACAATTAGAAGACAAAAATTCAGATACTTCACAATCGTACAGACACTCCCACCCAGAAATCTGAGAATATTTTCAGTCATTTGTCCAGCTGGCTGAGACTACAACTTGTGGGGTTTTTTTTCACAATCCGTGTCAGATTTTGGTTCTGCAAAAATAAGGTTGATTCCATTCCTGTCTAATTAGTCTTAGTTTGGAGATTTTGATTAGAGGCATGCTGATTTCAGCCCAAATCTAGACTGTTATTTAGAATCTATTTTCCCTAAAGTGCTTTTGTGATGATAACTTACTTTGACAAAAAGAATCAGTTTAGACATTTCCGTCTTCTTCCAAAAATGTGTCCTCATGCAGAAATAAGCCTTAATGTCTTATTAACATGAAACATTCCTCCAAACCAGATAAGAACGTTGGGATGAGTTAAATTGCTAGCAAGTATTTCTAGAGGTCGAGCTTAATTTAGAACCTCTTTGGATTCCTTTGTGATAGCCTTTTTGTACTGCAAGTTTCATACATTATTAAAATATATTTTTAACTGTTGTGTAAATCAAACTATGAAAGAAATTTGGTTCATCACCTGGCCAGAAAACAGAGAACAAAGCAGCAAAGTGCCACTGGTTTCAGGATTGTCAGGCCTGACTGTGTATGAAAGTCTGATAACTACTCTGAGACCTTGAAGTTGCATATCTCTGCCAAAAGTGGAAATATTTCAAGCAAAAGGTGCTTAAAGAAATATTAAAAACAATTCCATTTTCAAGCATTATATATACATCCCATATTTGTGCATTCTTCATTATGAATGCAATTTGAATCTATTTTTTCCATTACTTTTGTTAAAATTGTCAGACTGTCATTTTTTCATCTTTGCAGCAAAAAAAATCTTCATGCCTTAAGGAAATTGTTGCTTTGTAAAGGAAGAAGAGTACTTACTGCAAACATTTCAAAAAACCAGAGGAGTAGAGGAGACAAAACATCTTGCTTCCACCCTTTGATATGACTTCTCAAATGCGAGAGCAGAATGCTCTATGGACAAAAATGAGCTTTCCCCTCTCGTCACACTTTAAATGCAACCACAAACCACACTCCATAGCCTGTCAGATCTGTGTTCAATGCTACATGATGAAATGCTGTAACTTTGACAAGCAGTACAACTTCATGCACAGCCCTGTGTTTGAAACAAGCCTAATCAGCTGCAGCTCTGTCGTAGGCACTGACATATAATGAATGTACGTGAGAGAATATTCATGTCTATCATTAACATTAATTTTTAAAAGTTGAAAAACCTACTTACCTCCAGCAAATGCTGCAAACAATTGACTCACAAGTGAAGTATAAAAAAATGTTTGCAGGACATAGCCCATGCAACATACTGCTCCAGTGTTACTGAATATTCATAGCCCGCCGCCTCTGGTAGCTGTATATGTCAGGTTCATGACAGGCTCATGCTTCAGTAGCCCAGAGCCTAGATCTGGCATGTGTTTTGGAATTGGAGTATTTGCAGATTAGTGAATACCAGCCAGATATGATGTGGCAACTTGAAAATACAAAGTGTCTGCACTGACATTCTGAGTATTACCACAAAATAAGAAAAAATATAAAGGTTGGGAGGAGATGAGCCCAATGAATGAAATGTACTGCCAAGTGTAAAGCAATTTAGGCAACTACAGGGTCAGCCTCTATCCTCTGTTAAGCTTCTGTTGTAGTCAGATTTTTGAAGGAAAGACTACAGACAAGGAGAATGGGATGAAACTGGGTTTAGCAAGGATAGAGCTTAGCAGGCTAAGCTGCTAAATGGTTGACCATTATCAAAGCAAATGTGGTAGAAGGTGGGAGCATCCTGTTTCCACCACGCTGATTTGTCTTGGTTCATCAATTATGAACATCAATTCATAAATCAAGCTACAGATTAAATATTTATGTTTTGAGCATTTGTTCTGAGAGATTAAATAAATGAAACAGATATCCTGCTTCTCATCATTCTGTTCTTGAAATATTTGCCCAGACAAAGCTATCTTGATCACTCAGATATTGCTATCTAAATCCAGGGTTACAGTAACTTTTACCTGTCGTGATAACTGATGGCTTTGCTTTATGGGAAATGGTAATTGCATATAGAAACTCTGTAATCTTACATTACAATTGTTCAAAAAAATCCAGCTATTGGAGTCATTAGCAAATATTACAAATGGTGTTACTTTCTTATTGTACTGTGAAAACACCTCCATTTATACTTGTAGGAAAATACTGAAGTTGAAGAAACAGAAATGTCATTAAATGCATGAAGGGTTGACTTCCATTATTTTGATCTGAATCCCAAACAATAACAAAGTGCAGTATTTTGCAGCTCTGACATAGCACCAGCAATTGAAATTCAAGTTCTGAAAACCCAACACAATTCTGGAGAGTTTTCTATCTCTGTAGTAAGGTCAAGAGGTTTAAATGAAGATAGAATCCTAGCTTGACCCTTCACCCTTTCCCTTAGCAGATTCTACTCATTCTATTTCAATCTACCATTGAAGGATTCTTCCATCAGATTTCAGATATCTGAAGATGGCACATAAATCTGTGTGAGTTCAAATAAAATTCAACTCCAACATGTAATGTACCAATTGCTTACAGACAAAAATAATATCTGAGCTGTTATTAAAGTTAGTGAAAAGCATTAAAGACTATCCCCTGAGATTTGTCAGTTGTGGGGTTATTGTGGGGTTAACAGGAGAAGATTTAAAATCTCTGCTGATTCTGCCTAGCAAAGGATTACAATATGGTCTTTTCCCAGAAATACTGCAAATTGTTCATGTTCTTTTGGCTTTTCTAGGTCACATTTGAGGATTCCTAAACCTGCTGTTTCTTACAGGATATTAAATTTTGTTAAATTATGGCTTCATCAAGGGCTTTGGAGATATTCTTAGCAAGAGAAATAAAAAGAGGTTATTAAAAGGGCAACTAGCATATGGTTTGGCAGCATTACATGTAAAGCATAAATATTGTCTTCTTTCACCATCACTTCTCACTGTTCATGTTCCTCTAACCTAAATATGTCTGATATTTGGTACTGATTGATTTAATGGAAAAGAAAGGGGAAAAGAGCAGTACTTTAAAAAAAAAAATCTCTTCAAAATAAAGAGATGTTATTGCCCCAAAAAAATGTAGACCTCTTGAGCAGATTTTCTTTATAAAAACAAATGTATTGCAATTATTCACTAAATTACTTCTACATATAGCTGGAATGGTCTTTAAATTGCTCCTATATTTTATATAGTATATCTAAACCAGTATGATAATAATATAGCTTCAATTAAAAGAAAAAGAAAATTAAAAGAAAAGATCTAGAAAACATTAGAAGAAACATGCTTCTGAATCAAACAATGCTAGGTGGTGCTAGTTATAGGGAAATTGAGAAAAAATGTTAACATTCACCAAGTATGGTCAGGTAGTTTGGGAAATAACCTGAAGCATACCACTTTATTTTCCTTTCACTCTTTTCTGATGAACAAGAAACGGAGAAAAAAAGCTACAAGGTGGGTATTGCATGGTAACTGCCTAGAGGTTTTGGGGTATTATTATAGATTGCCTGATTTTCACTTAAAATCACATTTCTATTGCTAAACAGACCTGAAATTGTTCTACAAGCATCTGAAATGTTTCCAATAATTCAAATTCCTCTTGGTGCTTTGAACAAAAGAACACCATCAGTCTGAGTCCCTGTTGCCTTCAGTGACATTAACTGTGTATAAGATACATCCAAATTACAATAGACTTTTCCAGTTGTTCAGAAAACTGTATAAGAGCACGGCAAGAGACAATCTCTGTGATGGTAATTTCCCTAGCACCTCCTGTGGTCATTATTCAGATGTAGGTAAGTAACTGAAGAGAAATTGCTACATAAGATGGTTCAAAACTGCATAGCCCCAAGAGAAGGACTTTAATAAGATTGATAATAACTGGGAAATTAGTAGAAAGAGAAGGATTCCAGTACTATCTGGCAGATTTTTTTTCATGGTGAAATTTCAGACTCTATTGTTTCAGAAGATGTAGGATTAGCTATGGTAAAAATAAAATAAAAACCCTATGTCAAAATTTTATCTGCCACTTTAATGGTATACATTAATTTTAATTCTTTTTTCATGTAAACTGATGGATGCATACAATTAAATAAGATGATAATCAGATAAGTCAGAACTGGCTTGCAGTACAAAATAGGAATTTGATGCAAATGACTAGAAAATGCATCTGACCAATTGTTTGCTAGCAAAGACTAGTCTGCCTAAGTTTTGGATGACCACTTTTGCAAAGATACTGGGTGTTATTTTGTGACAACAAGGGTATATTCGAGTTCCTCTTGCTAAACTCAAATTTAATTTTATTTTCTGTCACTAATATTCACTATAAATTTTCATAAAGAACAATGAGCCTAAACAAAGACTTTTAATATCATTTATCATAAAGAGAGAAAACAGTCATTACACTCTTGTGCCTTCAAATCTGAAAATAATGCATGTTTTCTGTGCTACAGAAGTTTATGTTATAAATTCATGTCTTTTCAATGACAGAAAAAAATAGAGGAAACAGGAGGACCAATAGCAAAACAAAAGGAAAAGACAAAGCTGAGAAAATTAACTGCTTCAAATGTTGGTTTTGTTGTTAAGAGTTGTTCTAAAAGGCCTATTAGATATTTGTTAATAAGTGATCCCTTAATGTTCACAATATTCTCTGTGCAAAAAAGTTACATCATTCAACTTTCTATAAGAAAGGGGAACAAAATACTCCACATTCCTAAATTTCCTAATGACAAAATCCTTTGGAGGAAAAAAGACAAAAACCCAAGTTTCCTCATATACTCTAATGATATTTTAAAAAGGAATCTCCCATAACTCCTGGCACTTTTTGTCTTCAGATTTTTTTTTTTTTTATGAACAAGAAACACAATAAGCATTACATGATGATAAACCTAGATTCCTCATGCCTTAAATTCCCAGATAAATTTTGCTGCAGCATCAGAATATGCCAACTAGCTTTATTGGAAACGGCATCCTGGTATCTTGTGCAGCTGTCTAACCTCAGAGAAGGCCAAGATTTTCAGGAGTGACTAATGATTATGTTGTCCAAATGAAACCTCTATGTGTGTCTGACAGTTCTTAGAGGCATGTCTTAAGAATCAACATCTAAATGAGTGAGCTATTAGGCAAGGATAAAGCAAGTAAGTATTGCCTATATGTTTTTATAGCCTTTGTCCTACTTATTCTGTGAGGAGCATTTGTCAAGTTCTTCAGTCAGATATTACTCTTCTTGTGACACAAAACTATTTGAAAATGCAATGTGGAGTTTCATATCTTCAAAAAGACTCCACACAGGCAGTTTTATGAATTCAGCTTATGGGAAGAAGCAAGATTACTTACTTCAAGTGAAAAGGTTTAAAAATGTATCTCCTTTCTTTCTCTGACAGTATGATACCGTAGGAAAATATTGAACAGATGAAGTAAGTGATTGGATGAAAAAATCAGCTCAGAACTGCTAGTTATATGTCTAATTTCCACTCTAAAAATAACCCTGAAAAATAAAATTTTCTAAGATTCTCTGGGAACCTGAAATTTCTTTTAAAAAATAGTATTACATTGTGCTATGCATTCCACAGACTATTTGCACAGAGTCTTTTGTAAAATGTGGCAACTTCAGCACAAGCATGGAGTCACTTGTCACTCACTCTTTCCAAGCCAATCTAACAAACAACACATATCAAATGATCATTTTGTGTAATGAGAAAAAAAAAATGTGTAGTCCTAAGCATTGTAACTCAGATATTTAGAAAAAGGCTTTTTGAGAAAAAAAATAACCACAAAACCCCAATAACTGTATGAGTTATAACGTGAAATTTTTCTGTGCAAAGTCAGTATACCAGGTACAGAAGAAAAAACTTGTAGGAAAGGCACAGGCTTTCATACAGCCTCACACAGAGGCTACCGTTTCAACTCACAGAAGACCATTTAATTTCAGAATATAAAATTTGATGTATTAAAGAATTAGGAATGGATTCAGGAATGAGGTAGCGCCACACTTTTCCTACAGAACTAGACTAGGAAATTTTAAGACAAAATAGCATATTAGGTACTTTTCACACCCAGTTGTTCAGCAATTGTGGGAAAATTCCTAATATTTAACAGCCTTTAGCCTGTTTGTAAGAAGACCATAGCACTTACAAACTAAGTATTTTAACTTAATAGTAACTCCAGGGTAGCAAGCCAGCAATCACAAATGTTTCTGCTCAGCAAGAATGTGTATATAATATTTAGATATGCCTAACCTTTTGAGCAAGTACATACTTCTGTAGGATGTAATATACTAAAATACTGATGTATTTTCCAAAGTAGATCTGGTAAAGAACTTTCAGATTATTAATCAGCATAGATCCTGGAAGTAAATGCATGGAGCTATTGCACTATTAAGGCATATGATCTTCACCAGCTTATTTGGAAAAATGAGCACAATCTCAGTTTTAAAAAAAGAGTTTTAGAAAGCTGAAAATAATACAAGAAAGTTAAACATGGAAAGAAAGCCACTTGTGTTAGTATTTGTAACAGTAGTCACCATTCTGCACCTCAATTGGTGAGGTTGAAGGAAAGAAATACAGCTAGAGATCACTTGGCGTCAAAGTGGGTGAGGTGTTCAAAAGTAACCTGTCTTTATAGGAAAGAAAGAAGAAAGTACCTGTCACAGCATTGTGGAGGAAGAGTCTAAAACTCATTGATGGTCCTTTGCCACTCCGAGTAGTAAGCAGCAGCCCCCAAAGTGTGTGGGAGGCCTTAGGAAATATTTAGTGAATACTTAAGGAATTTACTGACCTTCAGATTGAAGAGAATCCTATGGAAGGGCAAGATGAAGATGTCAGCATCGTTGCAACTCTTTATTGTGCTATAACAGCTGTTCCTATCAAAATGAAACCATTTCCATTCCTCTTATTCCCACTTTGAGACTGAGCCTAATCCTGTGAGCTGGCCAAAATAAATAGTGCATTGATCAGGAAGATTTTAACATAGCACTTTTAGTAGAGGGTAGTTGGGTGCATTACATTGCTTGAAATGTCCACAAAAGTAATTTCTCTCTCTTAATTTACTGTAATGATCTAATTATCTCACTAAGAATTTTTTGTGAAGAAAATTTTGCCTTACACTATAAAATCACCATAAAAAATGACATCATCTTGGAGCATTACACTATATATTTTGCAAAAAATTCTCTACCAGTATAAATAAAGGCTTTAAACACGTCACTCCTTATTACTATCACAGCATTAGAAACCAGAGACAAAAGGGAGGAGGGCAAAATTGTTGTAGCTTTATTTAGAAACAAAGTATGCAGAGAAAAAATATCTCACTAGTTACAAGGCACATGACGATGTCACATTGCACAAAGATTTTGGTGCAAGGAGTGTAGTACTCTGTATCTGTTAATTTTTATACACTTAACACTAACTGGAGCAGAAGGAAAATACTATATGTTCCTTTACTGCCACTGTTTATATCTAAATATAGGCATCCTATGGAGCCTGTAGGTAAATTCTTGGTTTTTAAGGGATCGTTCATTACTCAGTCAAGTCAGCCCAGGAAGATAAGGCCATCATACACTGTTGAGATGCCTGATAGTTGCTCAGGAGTGTTTAGAAAAATCTGATATGTGTTCATTCACAAGATAAGTTTTCTTCTTCAATATGTTCCCAGACAAATCACTGCCTGCATCAGAGCTATATGACAAACAACTACCTAACAGAATGGTACCTGTATGCACACCATGTCCTCACACATCCTTCTTTCCTTTAAAATGAAATTTGAATGTTCAGAGAGAAAAAGAGAAGCAGTTCAACTTTTTCTACAGTCTGGATGGCTGAGGACCAGACTTGCACAAGTAGCCAGTAAGTTCTGCCATGTAAGTGCAGCTAAACAGTGGCATAGGAGTCTAAATGTACTTAATTACTTTGTACATAATAGTGTGCAATATTATGTGGCACAATTATTTAGTGGAGAGGATACATTACTGATTTCAATTATAAACACTTTCTGGCATATCATGATGCTGACAAGATGGGCAATTCTGTATCCAGATTGTATATATAGACCCTTTTTACTCAAAAGGCTAACAGTTTTCTCATAAGAATGTTACCAATTTCAGAAGTTTTGTGTTTTATTTTTTTCACCTTGCCAGATTCATATCAGTATTATTTTTAATAGAAATTTTGAAATAACTTAATAAAACTTAATTTGACACTGACATATTTAGCAAGCATTAGAACAAAAGAATTAACACTTTCAGATACTGATATTTAAATTATCAGTGCTTAAAAAAAATATTTATTCTGACAACTCTTAAAAAAGTCTGAAGGTAGCTGCTGCTACCAGGTACCAGAAAGCAGGATGGTATCCAATATATGCATATACCAAAAACATGCAAGCCCAGGTCTTCTGTCTGTTTCAACTGTTTTGAAACAAGGGTATGAAGAGATAAACAGACTGAGTATAATCTACTTCACCACTTGCCATTCATGACTAATAAATATTCCTTAAAAATCATGAAGGATGGTGGACAAAAAACATAACACACAGTTTTTACTCTGCTTTCTCTGATTTGTCAAGATTCTCCAATTAGCCAAGATTCAGTCTTGCATTTGAAAGCATACAATACAGCTTCTGCACCTAGCATCTTTAAAACCATCAGAACTCCATTTGGGTGCAGTTATTAGCTCCTGGATAATATTGCTTGCAGGTTCTTCAAACCTTCAAAAAAAAATTGATGCAATGTTCTGTTCTTGAGTAGTATCTAAAAGCATCTGAAAGTACCTGCTGAACTTTGAGGTTAGATGCTGTAAAAAGGCGTATAGTATCAACATTTTGGAGACTAGATCATTCAAAAATTGTATCGTCCTGAAAGAAAGATGTGTCAAGGAGGAGAGATCTCTTAGTTTTTGTGACATATTTATTATATGGGTCTCAGAAGACCATGGTGAATGTAGCTGCACGATGAAACCTAGTTGTGTGTCAGGGAGATCAAGACACTGTAAAGTGAAACGCAAGGTAGAACGCTATAAAGTTCAGAAGCGAGCATTTCTATAGCTGTCATGTTATTTCAAAGAATTTGTGGGTTTTATGCATTCAATAGATTGTACACAAAGAAACCACGTCTTACCTTGGGACCAACTGCAAAAACACCTCTATAAATATTTAATATTACATGAATGCTATTGACATTTTTAAGAATTTGACAAATATATATGTTTGCTTTCCCATTTCTACATCAGAAACTGGACACAAAAGTTGACTAGCAAACCTTCTGACAACAGTTCATAGACTGCACATCCCAGGATAGAAATGTCCTCAGTAACAAAAGTTTCCTAGTTCTCAAAAGAACTATATAAGTTACAAATTTCTCATTCAATGGTGCCTGCAAGGACTGAAATGTTCAGACTCAGTTTTTCCTAGATGCATACACTCCTGTGTGAGTCATGATGAGCTCAGCCATTTATGCAATGCAGAGGGGGAGTGCTTATGTTATACGCCACAAATGCATTACATCCTCATGACTTGTGAAAGGACAGAATGTGGCATCTGAAACTTCTCATAGCTAAAAGTTGACCACCGTGCAAACTACTTTTGCACTCAGTTATACACTCAGTTTCTTCATATGTGCTGAAGAGATACCCTAGTACTGAGGATGTGGATTGCCATTATAGTAATTTTGGAGATATTTTTAATGCTAGTTGTTTTGGGGAAGCTGCTGGGGAAAAAGTTGCCCAACTCCTTTTAGTATTTGAAGTGCTGCGTTAGATCAATCTTTGCTGATGATTGGAGAGGCCCATATGCAACTTTAGTGAGTTCTACAAGTTCAGTAAAGGCATTGCTGTTTTAGGGCTGATTAGTGTCTCTTAATCTACTGATTTGGAGAGATGAAAGAATGATAATATGGTAAAAGGTCAGCTATAAGAGTGAGAAGAATTGGCTTATTTTTATTTCTTCATATTAGTTTAAATTTCACTTTTCCAGTTATACAAAGAAAGAAGTGGTTTTAATTTACATACTCCCAAGAGTTACAGCAATTTTTTTCTTAAAAGATTGTGTTTTGGTCTTTGAATAAACAGAGCTTTAACAATAATTTAACAAGTTATTCTCATTATAAATTAGTACTATTCAGACAATCCCTATTCATTCTCAGATTTTGCAAAGTTTTTTTCTCTGCTTTTTAAGGTGGCAGTGTAACAATAATCTGAACTTGATCTATTCTTTAATCTCTCCTAGCGGAGAAAATTCAAGCAAAAACCATGGCACTTGGGATTCTTGTAAAGTGGGGTTTATAACTGTATCCTGCTAAATACTTTTTGCATGTGTAAGTTACACAAGGGCTGAGAATATTGGGTTGTATAAAAATATTGAGACATGTAAACTTCATATGTCCAGGCTAAAACAACTATCTGCAGTTCATGGAGAGAGAAAGTATCCTCCAATGAGCCATTTGTTAAACTTTGAAAAGTTTGTATTAAAAGATTTACAGAATTGATTGTCTTCCCATTTCTCTTCATCAAAGGGAAAATTAGTTTAGAAAGTACATTGAATTTTTGCAGATGAAATTGTTTGCTATAGGAAAAGGTCAAATCCATATTTGGGTTTTCTGCAATCTTGTAAGATCAAACTTTCTGAGGTTTCTATCATCTTTAAATCTTTCATTATTATTCTCCCTGTAATACTATTTTGGTCAGCTTGTCCAAGGTTTCTTCAAGTTGGCTGTGAGTTCTTGGCTGTAAATGTATACAGCTAGAAAGTAGGTCCCATATGGATCTGGACACTACCCAATACTGAAATCAGAAGAGTTACTTCTAACCTGGGAACTCAAATCCACCCCATACTCAGAAAACTGAAAGAACTCAAAAGTTCTTTTTTGGCTGAGCTCTACTAACCATCAAAGGTCTAACTGTAACATACATGACAAGACGAAAATGTGAATAGTCAGAATTCCACTTTGTAAGGCCAGGAATAGTTTTGTGTTGTTAGCAGATCTGGCACTAAACACAGTGCACAATGCTGTAAATATCACAGCATGGTACTATCTGCATCTTAAAAAAGACTACACTGGGACAATAATGAGGTGGTCTGTACTATATACAGCTTAAGTATCAAAAGCAAGAGGATTGCTATCATGTTCATAAATTATGTGTTGTGAAAAGAATGCAAGATATTTTTATCGCTGTCTGGTTCCCCTGTTTTTCTTTAGGCATCTTTCCTTAGGCAGCCTTCCAAATGCAAGGCAAACATACAAGCAAAATAAAAAAATAAAATAATCAGATTAGCATTTCACATACAAAATCTAGGAATTTTAAAGGATCAGGTTAGAAATAGGAGGTTTGCATGGCTTGCAGTTTGAAAGGTCAGAGAGCAGATAAGACCTGACAGCTAATCTCCAGTGGGCACTGAGAATGTTCCAAATCTGCTTTCTAATGCTTTACTTTTTAAAGGCATATAAAGTATTCAATAATTATGGTAAATTTTGAGAACTTGAAACTTTTTATTTATTTTCTTTTTTTTTTTTCTTTCATGACCCTTCATTCAGAATCAAGCTGTTCTAATACATACATTTTGCAGGCACATGGATTGAAACAGTTCCACAAAGTTCTCCAAAACAAAATAAGTATTGGTGAAACTGCAGACACTATTGACCATGATGGAAGCCCATTGATATTGGCCAGATTATTGTCAACAGAATTAGATCTAGGCAAAACTTTTAAATGCAGAATCCATAATTTCTTCAAGCACACATTTACTGGGAAGTATGCTTTGGTGTTCCTGACCTGTTTTAGGTTCTGCTCATGAGTCCTTCTAGACCACTGCAACTCCTAGAACTCCAGTGAAAAATCTTTCTGATTCACTTTATGCCTGAAGTGATAGGACTGAGAGGAACCATTGTGATGCGTTGATATGGGAACACCACAAGTATTGCCAGTACTAAAACTAGAATAGATGGGAATTACTAAAGCCAACTGATTCAGTGTAAGAATTCATCTTGATTGCATCTATGGACACTAGCACGTGTTCTTTTTGCATGGTTTTCAAGATTCGTGTGAGCGACAGTATCGCAACCTCATTTATCCTTAGGCTGTACTGCTGTGACTAAAGACAGGATTTTCACTAATAATATTCAGCAACATTGAGATTATTTTTTTTTTCCCTGGAGCAATAGTTTTGGAAAGAAGCTGGAATACAAAAAGTTCAATTTAAACATACAGAAAAGCAATGTTACTGTGAGGGTGAGGGAGCCCTAGCACAGACTGCCCAGGGAAGTTGTGGAGTCTCCTCTGGAGGTTTTCAAAACCCACCTGGACAAGTTCCTGTGTGACCTGATCTAGGTGGGACTTGCTTTGGCAGGGGGTTGGACTACATGATCTCTCCCTTCCAATCCCTACCATTCTATGATTCTGTGATTCTATGAATAGAAAGAGCCACATGTATAAAAGAGAATCTTTGTAAAGACAATGGGAATATAGACAGAAATAGGTGAGTAGTAGACAAAATTAAGCCAGTGGAGTAAGTTAGCATGGGAAGTAGAATGGTAATAATACTGAATTAGTGGATGATTTGGGTGTATATAACAAAAAGTGTTATTGGGAAGGTAAATTCAGAAAGTTAAATATTTCTAGAAAGATTTTATTGTGCAAGGTGCCTACAGTGCAGATGCTGATACTATAGTTTATCTTACTTTACCACTTTCAGTGCTTTTCATCTCTCGTCATGTAGACACTTTCTGATAATACTTCAACCTGGTACTGGGAAACAACAAATACACATTATTCTACAGTTCCCAAGCCACTCAGTTGTACTGAAAATTGGCAGTTTTTTATATTAATGCACTATCTTTGTGCACTGCTATACAGCAACTTCATGTTAGTAATATCACAAGTAGTATCACTTATGTGAGGTATTATTCAGTTGATTAAAGAGACTTGTTTTTCTCCCTCCTTCCATAGATGTCTGCATCATGTGTATCCTGAAATCTGAGGATTTATATGCTTCCACATACATATATCTAACAAGGCCTGCTTGATTGTGGCAAGAAAGGAAGGCAATGAGTATTTGACAAGAATGACCAACTTTCTTGAAGGGCAGAAGGTCACAAATATACAGAATATGGATGTCGAAGGATACAAGACAAGGGTCAGAAATTTAAGACACAGACATGCATCAGAGGAATTACACAAGTAGTATTGTTTCATCAGGAGAGGAAGAAACATAGGTAGATCCAAGACTTTCTACAGGACTGTTCATCAAGCTGGCAATACAATATGAGAGAACAGATGGTCTTGCAGAGTACAAGGTGAGAGAACACAAAACTGAGAGACAACAGGAGAAATGTGTGTTGGTAGATTAAAGAATAGAGAACTTATTAATTAAGGACTTCTTGTATTGCACAATGGCATTACTGCAGGCAAAATACCAAGGAGAGAGAAATTCTTGAAAGTTGTGATCAGTAAATTAGGATTTTCTCAGGTTTTTAACTTAGAAAGTGCTACATTATTCTTGTGACAGTGAAGACAGTACAGACCACATTTTCAGCACATTTGCACCATTCTCAGTAAAATGGTGAAAGATATTGTGCCTAAGTGCTGTGGATTAACCCCCACAGACAGCTTAGCTCCACACAGCAGCTTCCTCAATAACCCCAGTGGGATGGCAGAGAGGACTTGAAAGGTAGAAGTGAGAGAACTTGTGTGTTGAGACAAAGACAATTGATAGAGAAAGCAAAAGCTGTGCATGCAAGCAAAACAAAGCAAAGTAAGGATTTCACCCACCACTACTACCACCACTACCACTAGCAGGCAGAACAAGAAAGCAGGGCTTCATAACAGTTACTGGGGAAGGCAAACACTGTAACTCTGATGTCCCTCTCTTCCTCCTTCTTTCTTCATCTTCTTATTACTGAGACAACTTCATACAGCAGGGAATTCTCTTTTGGTCAGGTTGCGTCAGCTGTCCTGGTTGTGTTCCCTTTCAATTTCTTGCGCATCCCCAGCCTATTTGTTGGCAGGGTGAGCCTGAGAAGCAGAGATCATCTTGATACTGTTTAAGTACTGTTCAGCATTAACTAAAACATGGTTGTGTCATAAACATTGTTTTGGTCAAAAATCCAAAACATAGCACTATACCAGCTGCTGTGGAGACAATTAACTCTATCCCAGACAAAATCAGTACACTAAGAAAGTACAGTACCTCTACCTCCTGGAATGAATGAATATAGATGAAATGTAATGATTTCATGTATTCATTTAACATGAAAAGCTCTTTTCTTTACATTACTGTAGCTTTGTGGAGGGGGAGAAAAAAAAAGAGTCTCTGCATGTTGTCTTTTTTTCCCACAAGACATGGGAACTTAGGGCTGACAACAGTCTGTCCTTATTTTTTTAGTGTGGCTCTTTGGCGATCTGTGGGAAGCACTCTTATCACACAAATGGAATTTCCTTTTCTGTGTAGCTCTGAAACTACCACCGTCAATACTGCCAGCTTACAGGACAGTGATTGTCAGGCGAGACTGGGAGAAACAGCTGAAGGAAAATCGAGCCCATAGCAATTCTCCACTCTATATGTGCCTTCAGGGCTGCCTTGGATGAGTGCTGAAAGATTATATAACCCAGCAGCAGCTCGTTAGGCTGGTTTGTGAGCCTACAATATCTGCTATGGCTTGCTCTGAATAAAATGTATGTGCTTGTTCAGAGTTATTTAAATACTGCTAAGGTGAATGTAGCCTCTCTCAGAAGTCAGGTATCACCAAAAGTTCACATTTTTTTTCTAATTGAAATAGTTTGCAATAATTAAATGTTAAGTGGATGTTTTTCTGCTTCAAAAAGGCTAAATATTGGCAAGCTTCCTAAAGTAGGATTAGACTGCAGACCAGCTCAGACAATGTTTCCAGCCATTGGGGATGTACCGCAGAATCAGTTTAATAAAGTCTGATTAGATTACTTTCTTTGGTACATTTGGAGCACACTGGGTATGGGTTAAATCATTCTTTTATTTCACTGCACTGCTTTTTTTTTTCCTGAATCATATTTTTAAAATATGAAACATTTTTAAAATATCTACTTATTTCAAGAAGCATAACCTCATGAATTCTCAGTTATCTTGCTGCAGTCTGATATTATGCCCCAGTCTAAAGGACTGGGCTCATTACTTGAGAATTCTGCACTCAGTGGTTTCCCGTCTCCCTTTCCCATTATCTCCCTTTTTCCTCTACATAAACAGCACTGTTAGTATTACAGGGAAACAGCCTTGCATTTCTTGCCTTAATCTGTCAAGATATGTACTTATGTACTGAAAATAGTGGTAAAGTTAAACATTTCTGACAATTTAGTAGCTTAAGAAGGGTGTTGAATTATAGTAATTTGTGTTAATATCTACATGGATGTGAATATCTTTACATTTTATTTATTGCATACTATATAGAACAAATAAAGAATTATTAAGAATGTCGGAGTCTATAAATCCTTTGTTTATATTTTCAATGCCTAGATTAAGAGAGCTTGCATAGTGCTAGTTTCCTCCCTAATGCCATGACTAGTAGAAAAGATATTTAATTATTTATGTCAACACACAATATGCCTTCCTCTGGTCTCTTTTTATGATTCTGAGCGATGCCAACAGGCCTTAGCAGTCAGCTCAGCTCCTTGGAAATTCACTACTCCAATCTGGTTTGCCTTTCACCAGTCTGCGACTAATCACTTCTTCAGCCTCATCTGGTCTGAAGTTTCTCTGCTGATAAATAAATTTTGTTGCATTGTGTACATTTCCATTCCATTTTCTGTTGGGATAAACATTTCACCTTCTTCCAAGGTTATTACTTCTATATAGTATCATAGAATCACAGAATCACAGAATGACAGAATCTTGATAAAACAGACCTTGAAATATCATCTAGTCCAACCTCCCTGGCAGAGCAGGACCTCCTACACTAGGTCACACAGGAACTCATCTAGGTGAGTTTTCAATGCCTCCAGAGAAGGAGATTCAACAACCCATCTGGGCAGCCTGTTCCAGTGCTCCATCACCTTCACAGTGAAGAAGTTTTTCCTTATGTTTCTTTGGTACCAGCTTATACCCACTGCCCCTTGTCCTATCATTGGCCATCACTGAGAACAGCCTGGTTCCATCGTCCTGACACTCACCCTTTATGTATTTGTAAACACTAATGAGATCACCATTCAGTCTCCTCTTCTCCAAGCTGAAGAGCCCTAGCCCCCTCAGCCTTTCAGTATAAGACAGATGTTCCATTCCCTTCATCATCTTGGTGGCCCTGTGCTGAACTCTCTCCAGCAGCTCATTGTCCTTCTTGAACTGAGGGGTCCAGAACTGGACACAATATTCCAGATGTGGTCTCACGAGGGCAAAGTAGAGAGGAGGAGAACCTCTCTTGGCCTACTAACTACAGCCCTTTTAACAGACCCCAGTATGCCATTGGCCTTCTTGGCCACAAGGGCACATTGATGGCTCATAGTCATCCTGCTGTCCACCAAGACAGGTCTCTTTCCCCTACACTACTCTCGAAGAGTTCATTGTCCAACCTGTACACAGGGTTATTCTCTCCCAGATACAGCACTCTGCACTTGCCCTTTTTGAATTTCATTAGATTTTTCCCTGCCCAACTCTCCAGTCTGTCCAGGTCTTGTTGAATAGCAGCAGAGTGTTATGGTGTGTCAGCCACCCTCCTCAGTTCATTATTCTCAGCAAACTTGCTGTTCCCTCATCAAGATCATTAATGAATATATTGAACAGTACCAGTCCCAGCACAAACCTCTGAGGGACTCCACTATATCCAGGCCTCCAACTAGACCCCGCCCCATAGATCACCATTCTCTGCCTTCTTCCCTTCAACTAGTTAACAATCCTTCTCACTGTCTGATCATCCACCCCACATTTCTCAGTTTTATTGCGAGGATGCTGTGGGAGATGGTGTCAGATACTTTACTGAAATCAAGATAAACCACATCCACTGCACTACCACCATCTATCCATCTGTTTACATCTCATAGGAGGCTCTCAGGTTGATCAAACATGACTTCCCCTTGGTAAAGCCATGTTGACTGCTCCTAGTGACCCTCTTGTCCTTTAAATGCCTGGAGTACCCAGAATAAGTCGTTCCATCACCTTTCCAGGGATGGAGGTGAGGCTGACCAGTCTGTAGTTACCCAGCTCCTCTTCTTACCCTTTTTGAAGACTGGAATGACATTCGCTTTCCTCCAGTTCTCAGGCACCTCTCCTTTTCTCCACAACTTACTAAAGATGATGGAACTTACTAAAGATGATGACTAGCAATGACTTCTGCCAGCTCCCTCCCCTGTGGGTGCATCACATTGGGGCCCATGGTTTTATGTACATCCAGACTGCTCAACTGATCCTTAACCCAGTCTTCATCAGCCAAACAAAACTCCTCCTTTAACCTGACTTCCTCTGGAATCTGGGGTTTCTGAGGACAGTCTCCAGCAGTATAGACAGAGGCAAAGAAGACATTCAGTAACTGCCTTCTTGGTATCCTCTGTCACCAGGGCACCCACCTCATTCAACAGTGGGCCTACACTGCCTCCAGTGTTAGTTTTATCTGCAATATATTTGAAGAAGCCCTTCTTGTTGTCCTTGACCTCTCTTGCAAGATACAACTAAAGCGAGGCTTTAGCTTTCCTACTTGCAACCCTACATCCTATGACAACAGTCTTATATTCATCCCAAGCAGCCATCCCATCCTTCCATAATCTATAGAGTCTCCTCCACTTGAGTTTGCCCAACAGTTTCCTGTTAAACCATACAGGTCTCCTGGGTCCCTTCCTTGATTTCCTACCCGCTGGGATGCTCTGATCCTGAGCACGGAAAAAGTGATCTTTGAACAGATACCAACTATCTTGGGCCACTTTATCCTGTAATACTCTGTCCCATGAGATGTCCCAAAGTAATTGGTTGGAAAGGTCAAAATTGGCCCTGCTAAAGTCTGGGGTTATGATATCAAGAAACAAAAGGGTGCAGAAGTCCCCTGTGGACTCTGGAATGACATTCAGTAACACTATTTGTAGTACCTGGAGATCAAGAGAATTCAGAATGTCTAACCCAGAGGCAATCTTCCATGTTAAGGACCAATCCTATCAAATGCTGTTCAAGTTTCTGTTTCCTTATTCTAAGTTCTGAGCAAGGGTTTCCAGTGGTTTCCAGGCTCATTACAGAGAAACAGCCTAGCATGAGTTTCAAGGAAAAGGGCCTTTTGCATTATAATTGATTACTGTCATGAGAATGATGTCTTGTGAATAATATAGGGGAAAAATAGAATAAAGTATTTTCTGAGTTCCAATGAAAATGCATGGCAATAGTATTTTCATTCCTATTTGAATTTTATTCAATTAAGATGGCAATTTAAAACAGATTATGTCCATATGGTCTATCTGTTCATATATTCTTCTAGTTTCTTTTCTTCTAATCTAATTAACATATAGAGACATTTCCCTCAAATTAGATTTATGCACTGTTTTTAACTAGCTGGACAGTATACGGATAGATAAAAGAGAGAGAGAGAGAAAGAGAAGAAAACCATCCTTGTCATATTTTCTAGGGATGCTTCAAGGACTAGACATGGGGCCCTGATACATCCTGCCAGATTGCTATTAAAAAATAAAAGAAAAACACAGACTGAAGTACTCATGTGGTGAGTTTTTTTAATAAATTTTCTGCAAAGTTCCCACTTGGCACTATTTACCATTGCTAGCTTCTGCACAGGAAAAACAAGATATATCTCTAGCATCTACAGGGAGCTATAAAGGGCTAGGCATATGTATAGCTTGAAAGCCTGAGACATCTACTCTGGAAAACTGTGTTTCCTTAGTTTCCTCTGGCAAATCTGGTCTCTTGTGAAATCTTACAAAAATTTAACTGATGCACTTCAAAACCTAGATTCACTAGATGCTGTTAAAACTTGGTTAAACTTTACAACCCAACTCACTCAACAAAACATGTTAAATTAAACTGGGTAGGAGCCAGGAGAGATGAGATAGGATTATTTGAATCTAATATGTGTTAGAATACAGCATATGTCCTCTGACCCTAATCACTTTTCACTGGAAGTACGTCAAATTAGGATCCTGGGACAGTTTATGTAGGAGTTTGAGTAAATGTACTAGCTTTGCCCTAAGGAAGAATTCATGCCCTTTAATAATAAGGAAAAAAACATGGATAGGCTCATACTAGCTCCAGAAGCTATCTATATGCATGAGAAAGCCTAGCATACAAATTGCAGTACTGGTACTAGCTAAGTGCAAATGCAGTGAATGATGAGATGCATTGCACCTTTAACAGTCTCAATTGCTACTCTTTCTTACATTATCTCATGAAGTTACTTTTGTATAACAATAATTACTGTACAGTTAGTAAGTTTTCACTTGCTTTAGGTGTTCCGTTAGATTTCATTTTGCCTTTCTGTTTGCCTTTCAAATCAACCTTTCTTAGCAAATGTCCTGAAAAAAGCTGAGGTAGACTTGGATAACATGATCCCATCTGCATGACATCCCGTGACATGGCAGAGCTCAGAGCTGCTTTGGACATTTCCGATTGCCTATGTTACTGGGATGCCTCGAAGTAACTAGAGAAGACCATCAGTGATGACACCTGGAGTTATTTATTTGGCATGGATTTATTTGTTCCTGTTTTTCTCAGTATGATGGGGATTATTAGGTAGATTACAAGTAAGGTAGAATATGTGTGATTTTTTTTTTTTCACTTTATTTTGCTTGATTTTCCAGCTTTTCATGATTCAATTATTTGTTTCTTGGGATGTTCAGAATAAACCAGTTCTAAAATCAAGACCATGTGCACTTTGCCATCAAATTACTTGCAAAGTACCACTTTTATGTTCATTTCTGCCTTCATCTGTATCCTTATCTCCAAAGTCAGTTCTTTCTATAATGGGCTCAGAACAGCAGCACCAAATGCTTATGGAAATTTCATGCAGAAGTAGCAATTAGTACCATATATGAACAAAGAAACAGTCTTCAACTTTTTACCATGTTTAAGAGAGACAGTCTTGGAAAACTGGTCAGTTAAGTAAGCAATTGCATATATAGAGATAGACCCTTAGGCATCTCCTAGTTGCATTTTGCCTATTCTGTATCCCAGGAGTTAATGTAGCTTCCACATAGTTAGGAATAGTTATGAAGCACACTAAAGAAAGCAAAATAGTTGGATGAATCATTACTTGTACCTAATATTCCTATGTAAGATTTACAAGTGTATAGTTAAAAAAAAACATAGTAACATAGGAAGATATATCATCTACTATGATACTGATAGAATTCAAAGTTATTTTCAGTGCAGTAAAGTCAGCAAGACGTACGTGCTTAGAAGATTAGTAAGTACATGGCACTTTATGGTGATGATTTTAAACTAGTAGTAGCCAAATATTTCTGTAATCTTTGACTTTTTCTGAATTATATCTAGTTCTTCATCATTGACATGTTTTTGAAAAACAACTGCAACTGTGATGGTCTGTGTTCTGTGATAACATTTTCTATTTTGTCTGAGTGAAGTCTCTTTCAGGGTAACAGAATTCTATAAGCATTTCTGCACTCAAAGCAAAAAGACAAGAAACTCCTGGCTTTTCAGCAGAGCTGGAGCATTCTAGAAAGTTTTTCACCTAAGATACTGTGGTGCCACGATTTACTTTTGTGAATGAAAGCTACTATTTCTACCTAGGAAGCAATCCCCTTCCACCTAGTTGTTAAGAATTTTTAAAATATGCTCCCCATTCACTGTCCTCACAAAATATCTCCAATTTTCAAAAATTAAAGTAACACATTTCTCAGTGATCTAAATAATACACTAGTGATGAATAAATCATTTAACCACAAGGCCACATTCAAATTTATATTTATAGTCTCACAAGAGAGAAAAATGTTTACCCTAATTTGTACCTCCTCTTGTTCAACTGTTCTCACTGAGCATCGCTGCAGCTGTGATTTTAAACCAGCTCTAGGTCCAAATTCATATTTATTTTGGGACTTAGACTGGGATCTCTACTGGAATCAACCATGGTATTAGGAGAATAAATCTAGCTAACATCAATCATGTTTTTCAGAATTCTGTCTAACTACAACAACTCCTTGAAAGCAAGAAACCCTTCACAGATAATGCAATAGACACTCACATACTGATTTTAATACTTGTTGTGGCTCAGGTTTAAACAATAATAACCCCACAATGTCTTTCTGCTTGCTTTGATTCAGTGCCAAGGATAAAAACTTGTACTTAAGTGTAGGAAACAAAAGAATTTACTGAAAACTGCCTAGAGTATGATACTTTAGAACTACCAACAATGTACTCCAGCAGTGAGTGAGACTTAGCCCCAACTTAAGGGTTCATTTGTATTCTTCTGTCCTCTCAGATGCTTCTATCACACCATTATTAACACCTCTCAGATTTCTTTCACACACTTCAGCCTTTGTGTGTCAGGCTTAGACCCATTTGCAACTTGCCCTTCTCTCCAAACTCTACCAGAAGTGGTAGGGATGTGAGGGGTACACTCAAAGATTTTCATCGGTATCTTTTTAATTTTTAAAAACAAAGGTCATTATTTCCTGATTTTTCTCTACTTCTCTTACCATTTCCTGTAGAAAAAGTATGGATTTTTCAAGACATGGAACTTGAGGAACATAGCAAGTACCATAAAAAGTGTTGATTTTTTCAATTTTTTTTTTTTTTATAATAAAAAAGTAAAGTGTGTAAGAAACCTTCTGGAGAGACTGTAACTGACATGCTGGTTAAATCCAAATGTTGAAAAGGGCAATAGTGGACAATGAGGTTAAGCAGAGATCTAAAGATTAGTGGAAGCAATACACAGAAGGCTTTTAAAAATTAAAAAAAAAAATATTGAGAGTCTGGGAAGGAGAAATATTTAAGAACTGTAAAGTAACAAAAAGCTGTGTTGCAACTTGAGCTACAGATAATGCTTCAGAACATGCTTATAAGTCACCAGAACACCCATTTCAAAATAAATAACATCAAAGGCTCAAGGACTAGTAGCTGACTAGAAGAAGAAACAATAAACACAATTTCATAAAATGATGCATTTCCTGAAGTCATTTTTATATTTAAAAGAGCAAATATAATCAGTAATATAAAGTCAGAGATCAATTTGAAGACAACACAGAAAGGTAACACAGAATATTAATACCGAATTGATAATAGAATAATGCTATTTTTAAATAATTCGTTGAAGTTTAAGTAAAGTTCACAAATTCTGATATATCACAGAAGATTTAAGTGGGAGACAATGAAGTTTAAAACATAACTTTACAGCTTTAGTTTCTGTTTTCTTTCGAGGTTTTGCCTTTTAGATTATCATGTCTTTTAGCAATTTTTAATTTGGCAATTTAAGCTTCCAAAAAATCAAAGATATATAAAAGATGATGCTTTTGCTTCAGAGTGGATTTCTTTAGGATCAAAGAACCAAATTCACAGTTACATGAATTTTTAGTCTCTTATATTATTGTAATACACTGCCCCTTTCACATCAGTATGCAAACATGTTTTGCTCACAGAGAGAAGTATAAGGAAGTGAGAACACAGAAGAAAGAAGGAAATAAATTTTTTGTTCTCAAATTGTGCTAAGTTAACACTGATGCTGAATTAGTGAGCTGATTAAGTGGATTCATTGTACTCTCTTAAGAAAGCAAAGGAACCTTTCTGTAATAAATAGAAATTGCAATGCTGCTTTTTACATCAGTCCTGTTTTGGAAAATCAGCACAAGAGACTTTCACTAGTGTGAGGAGAAAGCATGCTTCTAAATGACAGAAAATAAAGGTTCAGAAAAGCAGTCTGGCTGAGCATCATGCACTACTGCCAAGGCTCTTCCAGGTTTATGACCTCAAGAGATCAGCTTATGGCACGCTTTTCAACATGTCCTTTCGTAATACAAATGAGTTCCTAGGCTATTAAAGCTTGACGATCTGTCCTTTTCTGTGCATGTGTATGTGCATGCAAACACACACACAGAGTAGATGAAATTCTACTGTTCTGTAGAGACACGTGTTTAACTGCTCTAAGTGTTCTTCAAACTTTTAACAGAAAATGTGGCCAAAATTGTTTTCTTCTATAGACACTAAAGTAATAGGCTCCTAATTTTTTTGAGATAAAAGAAAATGCTTGATTTAAATTGTAGCAAATAAATTGAAGCATATTTTTTTAAATTAACTTCTGTATTATCTATCTTTTTATAATTTCAGAAGTCAAAGTACAGGAATCTTTCTGGTACGAAAATTGTCATTCAGCCTTATGATATATACAAACCCAAAACTGTTCATAGAGGCACTTTCTCTGACTGATGACTGACTCAGTTTTTCCCTTTCACTTTCTATGCAGCTTATGAAGGGACCTCCTTTGCTTTGATTCAAGTTGAGAATGAACTTCAAGTGAAAGTCCCATGCAGTTCCATATTTGCTGTACAAAGGTAGAATTACACATATTCAAACAGAAGCAAGTTGTTTGAGTACCTGCCTGAGTAAAGACGGTACGAAAGACACTTTGCTTTTTACTATTTTACGTTTTGTACAGTTGAACAAGAATGTTCAGAAGAACACAGGGCTTACAGTCCTGGTGTAGCATCTAGAGACTCTTCTCTTTTAACCACTTGTCCTACTTACACTTTAATATCTTTTCATACCAGCTCTCAGAGAGTCATGCAAAAATTGCAAAATTGTCTAGTTTTGTACTGGCTCTGAGAGCATAGTATCAATATTTAATTTCCTCAAATCAATTAATTTCTCAGTTTTGGACAGTGGATAATACTGTTTCATTCATGTTTAAAAGGTAGTTCCTGTATCATTTTTTTGCTTCAAAGAAGGTTATATAAGAGGGTAAAAAGTGGCATATCACTTGTTTTCTTTTTACCCTATTTGTTCACCAATGAAAACTTGTTTGTCCTCCTTTGAAAGACAAAACTTAATGTGAGAGAGAATAAATATATTTCTACATTTCTCTCTGTTAATGAATATCTGCTATCCATTAATGTAATAGGACAAACTCAAATTCAGTACACACTTCAAAACATAACAGCTATATATTCTTTCACTTGTTTAGTTTTTCAATATAGTGAGAAGAGAAAAAAAATTGACCGATTTTGAAGAGTAATGGGAAAAAACCACATCTTACCAACTAATGGAGACCTTAACCAAATTTACTTTACTGGGGGAGTCAAACCTCTCCTGTCCAATAGGAAAAGGCCTAAGCCATAATTGTATGAAAAAATGAATTTCTGAATAAATTTAAGAAATCTTTTAGTAGATCAACCTCAAACACTCTATTGTACTATGCAGCATCCTAGTCAGCCTCATCTCTGTCCCTGGAAAGATGATGTAACAACTCATCCTCAATGTTGTTAATAAACATATGAAGGAAAAGATGGCTATCAGGGGGAGTCAACAAGAGGAAATCCTGTTTAACCAGCCTGATAGACTTCTATGAGGGCATAAGTGGTTGGCTAGATGAGGAGAGAGCAATAGATATTGTCTATCTTGATTTCGGCAAGGCTTTTGACACTGTCTCCCATAACATCCTCATCAGAAAGCTCTGACAGTGTGGCTTGGATGAATGGATGGTAAGGTAAATCAAGAGCTGACTGAATGACAGAACACAGAGGGTGGTGATCAATGGCACAGAATTGAGTTGGAGGCCTGGTACCAGTGGAGTTCCACAGGGATCAGTCCGGGGCCAGTCTTGTTCAACATCTTCATCAGCGACCTGGATTAGGGGACTGAAGGTACCCTCAGCAAGTTTGCTGATGACATCAAACTGGAAGGACTGGCTGATTCCCCAGAAGGCTGTGCTGCCATTCAGTGGGATCTCGACCGGCTTGAGAGCTGGGCAGAGAGGAACCTCATGAGGTTCAACAAGGACAAGTGCCAATGGCATTCTGGGACGCATCAAGAAGGTGTGTCCAGGAGGTCGAGGGAGATTCTCCTCCATGTCTCCTCTGCCCTGGTGAGGCCTTATCTGGAGTCTGTGTCCATTTTTGGGCTCCCCAGCTCAAGAGGGAGAGGGAACTTATGGAGAGAGTCCAGCGCAGGGCCACTAAGATGACCAGAGGACTGGAGTATCTTTCTTATGAGGAAAGGCTACGGGAACTGGGGCTGTTTAGTCTAGAGAAGAGGAGACTGTGGGGGATCTCATTAATATTTATAATTATCTAAATGGTGCATGTCAGGAGGCTAGGGCTTCACTTTTTTCTGTTTTATCCAGTAACAGGTCAAGGGGTAATGGAAGGAAGCTGTAACACAAAAAAATCCACTTAAATATAAGGAAAAAGTACTTTACTTTGAGAGTGACAGAACACTGGAACAAGCTGCCCAGGGAGGTTGTGCAGTCTCCTTCTCTGGAGGTCTTCAAAACCTCCCTGGACTCATTCCTGTGTGACCTGATCTGAGTGGACCTGCTCCGGCAGTGGGGTTGTACTAGATGATCTCTAAATGTCCGTTCCAGCCCCTACCACTCTATAATTCTATGATTCTAGCACAAAGATTTCATACATCGGTTTGTTCAACTCTCTGGAATTATTCTTTCTGAAATGATGTTACTTATTTTTATATTAATTTCTTAAAAAATAAAATCTTTTGGCTTCTGCTAAACAGTAAAGATCTTATGAGGTGCAGGCAAAAAATTATGCAAGAGAAGTGTTTTTTCAAAGTTTTATTTGGGAAGTGAATTGAAGACAAATAATACTTCTGAGAGTCCACAGTAACTAGATTTCTGTGTGTGGGTTCCTGTGCATATAAATATGAACATACATACACATATATACAAGTTATAAACATATCCGTGTATATCCTCTTCAACAGTTACTAGATTTTTTTCCAGTCTAAGTAAGCTTTTTAAGTACGTTTGACCCTCTGAGTTCACCAACATAGAATCATAGAATAGAATCACAGAATATTTACGGTTGGAAAAGAGCTTTAAGATCATCGAGTCCAACCACTAACCTCACACTGTCAAGCCCACCACTAAACCATATCCCTCAGTACTTCATACAAAATACAAAAGATTTGAATTATGCACAACTGAAAACAAATGACTTCTTGTTAGCTTGAATATAATAATTAATTTATAGAAATATTTAATGTCGTGTTTACTGAAAAAGTACAGATGTCTGTTATCTATGTTGCACTGTAAAGCCTTTCCAAAGTCTTTTCTAGATCATACAGTGTAGTTAAAGGTAGCTATCATAATCACAACTTGAAAAACAGTTTAGAAGCAGCTAAGAAACAACAACCACTTCAGAAAGAAAATTTTAGATGTAGCTTTGCTAGGCTCATACAGAGGGCAAATTCAAAGTGTGATATAAATCAGTTCAAAATAACTTCAAAATTACATTTAGCTGAGGTACAATTCTCAGTGGATTTCTTGTAAGAGATACCAGAGTAAAAGTTTGGTCTCCTGAGAAGTGGGCTGTTCTTAAGGATTACTTCCTAGACTAAAGCTATAGTCAAGGTCTTTGGTGAACATTATATAATCTCTTTCTTGGCAAGTTCAAAATCTATTAATCCTTTAAAGAAATATAACAGCTGGTGTTTTGAAGATGCCAGCAAAACCTAACATTCAAAGAGTCAACCTGCAATTGAGCTAGACACATTTTATTTACCGCAGCTGCAGTGAAATGGAGGTGAACCCAACTGAATTGAGGAGGCTGAAAAATACAATAAACACAATATTTTTGCTTGATGCAAGACAGAGCTTGTTTCAGATTTGTTCATGATTGGTTTTGATACATCTCTGCTTTCATGAACTTTTAGAGTACAAATAAAAAAAGATAGCTTTTAATTTCCAATACTGAGATGGTTCTCTGTTCTGCTTTTGTTAGTATTTTTTTTAATATTTATTTTCCATAAAAAAGGGAGAGAGAGGAAAATAGAGCATTGCTTTTAGTCAAGCAGAAGCTGTGTGTCTCCAAAGTAACAAAGATCTGATTTTCATCCTGTATTTTCCTATCTAGGGCACTGACTATGTTTCCAGGTTCACCTCTTTTTCTGATGATACTTAATTCTTACAGCTTGTGACAGAAATTCAAGATCTGACACAAGTTTCAAGAACTGGAAATGCCAATGTATGTTTTTCAAGTCATTGTTCAAATAGACCCTATAGTAAGTTCTGATAGAGACAATGAATTTGCCATATTTCACTAGATTTTTTTTTTTACTCAAATATTATGATACATAGCACATCCTCAGGTCGCAGTAGCTTCTTCCACACCAAAAGTTAATCAGAAAACGTATGTTACCTGTGCTGTTGTAAGCAACAGAATGACTATAAGGGCCTTTCTACTTTTGCTGTCAGGCTTAGACGAGATAGATTTGAAGTTGCTTAAACTTCCTACAGGCATTTTGTCCCAACAGCTAGCATCTGTTTCCAGTGAACCATTTTATCAAGGTATTATTTGCTGGAGTGTGAAATGGCAAAAGTTATCCTCAAACAAGCCATTCAGTTGTAAATGTTAGGTATGCTTAGGCTTTTGCTGTTATTTTATTTTATTTTATGCACACTTACAGGTTAAAATCCATAGCATTTACATCACAGACTGTTGACAATTTATTCCTTACAAAGTTATGAAAAATCTTGTCTTAATGGAAGAAGCTTGACCTGATGGAATGATCCAGACTTGCAATTCTGTGATATCCTTCAAAACGTGCCTACATGAAAACTACCTACAAAAGAAGGCACTGCATTTTCAGGAAAGATTTGGTTTATTGGATGATTAGTGCAGAACAGATTTCAGTTTTCCCTTTTTCTTTTTTTTTTTTTTTTAAGAAGAAATACCAGAAGTTTTACTATAATTTGCTAGACAAAAAGAAGTTCTGAGCAGGAGGTAATTTCTTAATTTGAAATGTTACTCTTTGAACATAAAGAAATACAGATGTGAAAGGATCAGAAGAAAGCCACACAATCATGCATATTATCTTTCTAGTCTATACCAAAAAATCCAATGCTCAACTTTACTTGCACAGTGTTTCCTTTTCAGTAACAGTGCAGTCAAGAAAAAACAGCCATAACTATATTCACACATGCAATAATGTGTCTCTTTTCATCAAGAGGAAAAAATACACACTTTTCGTCTGACAAAGCTATCTTCCGAAATTTCTGAGACTGAAAAAAGCATTGTTATGAATGGACAGAAAAGTACCCTATGACACTTTTTTAAAAGTTTCTTAAATTTCTCAGAAGAAGAAAATTACAATTTCTGTTTCTCTCAGCTGCCAGGTAGTCTCATGTTTAATATTCAGCTGCTATTTTACCTTTAAACATGAACTGTATTGGACACAACAAATGTGGGGTTTTTCTTGTGCTTATCCTGTTAAAGGAAGTACATTCACAGTGGAGTCTGGCACACAGGTGGCATTTCAGTGAGTGGATGTTCACTCTATATGAGCTGATGATGCAGACTGTTAAAACTCTCAATCAAGTCATTATAGGGAAATAGTACTGTTTATTGATAACACATCATGAATGCCTCTTGGAAAAAGAGAAAAAAGCTAAGACCTTAAGTGTCATGGGAAGGCAGTTAATGTCCCTAAACTCTCTGGAAAAATATAGTAGGCTCTTAGAGTATGTTTTTCACTTAGTTCATGTTGAAATAGGAGTCCAAAATAAGTAGCCTCCTGGTTTAGACAGTGATACTCTTTGTCAACATAAATGGCTATAAGCTTTAATGAACTAGATTTGTTTTGCAGATAAAAATAAAAGCTAAGCAAAGTCATCCAATTTATTTTGGTAAATTCAGCTACTTTAACGTTAGTCAAAAGTTTAGAAACCTTACCTGTCTCCCTGAGGAATTACTACTTTGATGGAATCTTTTTCAAGCTATCATTAGCTTTTTAAGTGGAACAGCTAGTGAAACTTTGAAAGTGGAACACAGTGGAGCTGAGATGAATAATAAAATAAAATTTGCTTCTAGCCAAAAGAGGTTTTAGTTCTGTTTTATTCTTCTTTCGTCTAAGCTTCCATGTCTCTAGTTCCTTGCAGTTCCCAAAGGACTGGAGATATCGGCTTTTAACACAGACACTGCAGAATGGGTAAGACATCTGTAACGTAAAATTCATCTCAACTTCCCCAGTCTGTAGTGTAAGAAAGGGCACTTTTAGCACCTTTTACAAAGAGCTAGTGTCATTTATTGGCTGCAGCTCCTTTTTTACCCTATGTATGCTAATCTACATGGGAGAGAATATTGAAGGGAGAAAAAAATAGGTGGGACTTCCCAGGGGATGAGGATTATTTACGAAGTTACTCCAGTTCAGAAAACTGTAATTTATGTCAAAGTGTGTGGCGTAAGACTAGTGAATTACAAACTTCAGGAGAGTATGTGAAATCTGAAGATCTGAAGGTTGTGACAAACCACTGGATAAAACACATTTTCTAATAAACCTTTTCCACCATGTGTCTAATGAAATTACAACTCCAAAACTCTGTGCAGCTTTAAAACCACAGATACAGTTCACTTTTTCCAACCATTGCACTGTCATACAACCATCTGTACATTCACAGAGAAGATCATTGTTTCTCATTAACAAAATATTTTCCATGTCTTAAAATGTTTATAATTAAACTTTCTGGGAAACTGCTACAGAAAGCACATTCCACAGAGGGTGTTTACAGATCATCTGGCCTGTACAACATTTTAATGAGCATGTCACCCTAAAACTGTGATGGGAAAAGAAATTAAACAAGCAGAGGATAGATTCACAACAGAGTACTTTGCATAAAATGAGTTTGAGTTTCCTTGTGGATTTATTTACCTGGATTAAGAAGGCATATAGGTAAATTAACAAAAGAAAGAGGAGACAATAAGCACTTTCACACAATCACGGAATCTTAAGGGTTGGAAGGGATCTTGAAAGATCATCTAGTCCAAATCCTCTGCCAGAGCACCTAGTTGATTCTTCTCATTTCCTTCAAATCCTGTGTTAGAAAGTTGCAGTGATACTCTATACATAATCTTTGAGCATCTCCCAGTCAGATAACAAATCAAGCAGAGTTTTCAAGGGCAATCATTCAATATTCTGGAGACTGTAAATGCTGACTGAATAAAATATTCATAGTGGCAGCTACATGCCAGATAATACAATCTTTGTTCATTAGTAACAGTATTACATTTGTCTAAATAGAGGCTTGCCTGATTAGTTTTAATGACAAAAGGGATCCTTCTAAACTGCATCATCTGAGTTGGCTGCAGGGAGGGATCCAAATTAGGCTCAAGGTACAGTGCAGAATATTTTACTGTAACTCATCTTCTTCTTTTGTAGTTCAGGTTCCTCTTAAGCCTATTAAGGAAGAAGGAATCCTAATGATAATTTAATCCTCTTGTGTTTGTAGTATTTTCCTTCTGCAAGTAGGGTAGAATTGCCACTGTGCTATCTAATGAGTCACTAAACTCATTTAAAAATAGTAAGGAAAAAGAGGTCACATAGGCATAATTTAGGATTTTGCTTCAACAGTTTAACTGGATTTCTTCACTGCTTAGATATGGTCAAATAGTCTTTGAGGATCTCGATATCTGAAAGATCAAGTGATTTTGCTTCCCATTGTTCAGGTTTAACAGCCCAGTCTTACAGAACACACTACAGCAAATACAAAACTTTTAGTCATGGCTGACACAAGATGATGTACCAGTAACTGCTGACCTCATAAATATTCACTGATCAACCATGCTTAAATACTTACTTTGTTTTGAGCATAAAATATTACATTCATATTTAATAAAGGATGTAAATGTGCTCAAATACCACCTATGTCGACGCAAAACATTTGCTATGAGTTAAGGAGATATATATATATATATATATTAAGCTGTGGTCAGGATGCATGATCAGCAAAATGGAGATGTATGGCTAGATAGATTTCTTTTCTTTTATTTTCCATCTTTTTCCTCATCAATGTTTATGTCATCTCTAGAAAACCAAAATAACATTCAGTCTGTGGTTTTATATTTCTTCTTTATTCTTCATGTATATATAATAAACATTATTAAGAACTACAAATATTTTATGGGTTTTTAAAGAATCCACAATTTTCTATCAATTTTTTTAAATGCTGAAGTGGGAAATACATATCCATGGTTTTGTAAGCCACATTTTCTCAAAATTACTTCATTATATTTGTTTGGTTTTTAATAGAAAAGGAAGAAAAATTAACATGTTTCAGAGCTCTGCATTTATACAATATGTATGTCCTATCAAAACATTAAAATTAAAAAGAGATAGCCAAGGCTGTTAATGAAAAAAATTTTTCATGCTAAAATTACTATTTTATAAACAAGATGGTGGTGGTTTATTTTGTTTTGGATTACCATTTCCTTTCAAATAGTTTTGAGACCTGCCCATTTATATATCACATCTAGTGAATATAGCAACTGACACCTAATTAAACCCCTAAAGGCATCTTGAATCAAAATCTGCAATCACATAATCATTTTTAAAAGAAGACAGTAACTTGTGAGCATTCTCAGTTCACTAGTTACTAGATAACTTCTCTATGTGTCGGGAACTAAGATGATTTAGGCCAAGCTTCTAAGTGGTTAATTTCCTAGAAATATACCCTTCAACAGTCATTAACACATTCAGTCTCTTCACCATAAAAGTCCCACATGGACACTGACCCATTTGATGCATCTGCTTTTTTTAACCTATATATTCAGACTCCTCAGTGGCACAGATCTCCAATTTCTGCAGCATTCTTACTTAACCAGAAAGCCAGACTGTCTTAACAGTGTTATCAAGTGTTTGCCACTAATTAACATGGTTTTGGGAGAAGAGTCAAGTAATGGTGGCTGAACATTAGAAGTGAAATCAGTTTTGATGGCCACCTTGGATTTCCGGTGGCCAAAAGGAAGGTGTTTCTCTAGCAAGTTAAGGAAATTAAATATTACAAGTTCAGATGATGATTGACCTAATTAGCTTTGACCTAATTCTAAAAAGTTAATTGAATAAAAGCCAACTTTCATCATAACCTTGCAGACATACATTGTACAAGTTAAAGCTCTGCAAAGGTGGTCTAAAAGAGTGTCATGGTTTGCCCAGCCAGCAATGAAGCATCATGACAGTCTCTTGCTCAATGCCCCCCATCAACCCCTACCTTCGTTAGGATGGCAGAGACCTCAGCAAAATGAGAGGAAAAAAGATAAGATTGAGACAAGGGCAGGGAGGGCTTGCTGTCAATTACGGTTCCAGGCAAAATAGAATCCAGTACTCCACACTCTCCCTGGGCAGCCTGTTCCAGTGCTCCCTCTTACTCAAAGTGAAACAGTTTTTTCTTATGTTTAAATGGAACTTTTTTTGTTCCAGCTGTTTCCCATTACCCCTTGTCCTGTCACCAGATACAACAGAAAAAAAGTGATGCCCCAACCTCCTGACATCCACCATTTAGATATTTGGGAATATTAATGAGATCCTCCCACAATCTCCTCTTCTCCTGGCTGAACAGCCCCATTTCTTGCAGCCTTTCCTCATAAGGAAGATGCTCATCATCTTAGTATCTCTGTGCTGGATTCTCTCCAGAAGTTCCCTATCCCTCTTGAGCTGGGGAGCCCAGAACTGGACACAGTACTCCAGATAAGGACTCACCAGGGCAGAGTAGAGGAGGAGTAGAACCTCCCTCGACCTGCTGGCCACACTCTTCTTGATGCATCCCAGGATGACATTGGCCATCTTGCCCATGAGGGCACATTGCTGGCTCATGGTTAGTTTATCAACCAGGACTCCCACGTCTCCCTCCACAGAGCTGCTCTCCAGCAGGTCAACCTCCAGCCTGTACTGGTGAATGGATTCTTCCTCTCCAGGTACAGGACTCTGCACTTCCTCCCGTTGAACCTCATGAGATTCCTCTCCACCCAACTCTCAAGCTGGTGAGATCTCACTGAATGGCAGCACAGCCTTCTGGTGAATGAGCCAGTTCTCCCAGTTTGGTATCCAACTTCTACACTAAAAATCCTCAGTCCTTACAAGGACAGGAAGATTAGCACTTATCTCAATTCCAAATTCCCTAAAGGTCCAGAATTTATGCTTTTTCTTCAGTGGGATACTTGATTCTAAAAACATCCCTTCACATATCTAAGACACAACTGGTGTTAGTCTCCTTATAAAACACATTTTCTTTTTTTTAAAAAACCTCCTTCTCTTCTCCCAGAGCTTACACTCAGGCTGTGAAAGAGATTAATTAAATTCTAACCAAGATTTTTCAGACCAACACAAGTTCCCAGACAAAGCCCAAACTAGCAAACTCTTCTTGAACTCAGGGCACTTTGTACACTTTCACTGAAGCTAAGCCATCATTCAGTATTTATAAGAAAATTAAAAAATGGTCCATGATCTGCAGAGTACATAACCAAACTCTCCACCTCATGAAGAAGCCTTCAACTGCTAAATATTTGCATGAAAGTCATCAGCAATGGATTAGCCACTGCTATCAGTAGATAGTCCTTGTCTCATGCTCCTATAGATGGCTCCTATAAGAAGTTGTTCACAACACTTCCCAGCTGTGAGCCAGACCCACTTCTGGGGCTGAGCCAATTAGATGCCTCCACGATCACTTTTTAAGAAGAAGCCAGAAGAGGAGGTTTCTTCTTCCATCTTTTTCCTTCTTCTGCCCCTTCTTTTTTTTTTCTGTCTGGTGGTGGTGAAAGGAGTAGGAACAGTAAGAGAAACAACCATGCAGACTCCAAGGTCAGTGATGAAAGAGAGGAGGAGGTATGCTGGAACAGAGACTCCCCTGCATTCTATGGAGAGAACTGGTGAAGCTGAGATTTATTTTAATTTCTTTAAAGACCCCACATCAGTGGTAGAGATTCATTTTGATAATGACCCCATATCAGGGGCAGAGACTCATTTTTCTAAAGCTGGCCCCAGGCCAGGGGCAGCAATTCACTTCATTAAAGGCCCTGAGCCAGGGACAGTGACTGTAGCCGGAGGAGGCCGTGTCCCGTGGCAGGGACCCAACCACTTCACTGCAGACCCTGAGCCAAGGGCAGTGATCTTCTTTTTTAAAACTATGGCCGGAAGAGGCCATTTCCCAAAGGAGAGGTCCTTTATCACTATGGCCGGAGCAGGCTGTATCCCGAGGAAGGGACCCAACATCCACAGCTATAACTGTGGGGATGACAAAGCAGCTCATTAAACTTATGCCCAGAAGAGGCCTTGTCCCGAGAGAGGAACCCTGTAACTGCAGAAACTGCAACTATGGCAGAGAATCCATGCCAGAGATATTCACCAAGGTCTGCGTCCTGTGTGAGACACCCTGTATCAGCAGAAGCTGCAGCTGTTGGGAGCAACTCACACCAGAGAAGTTCATTAAGGACTGTGGGAGGAACCCCATGTTGGAGAAGGGGAAGAATGCCAGGAGTTGTCCTCATCTGAGAAGACAGAAGCACTAGAGCCCATCTGTGAGAGACTGACCACATCCCCCATTCCCTGCCCCTCTGAGCCATTGAGGGGGGAAGAGGTAGAGATATCAGGAGCAGTGAGCTGGGCCCAGGAAGAAAGGAGGGATGAGGGAGGGAGATCTTAAAGTGCTGGTTGTTGTTTTCTCATCATCCTACTCCCTTTTTTGCTTTTATTCTGTTCCGTTTCTTGTAGAATAAACTTTCCAACTTTCTTCTCAAAGTCAAGTACTGGAGTCTGTTTTGCCCAGAACCATAATTGGCAGCAAGCCCTCCCTGCTCTTGTCTTAATCCACAACAATCTTGCTTATCTTTTTACTCCCATTTAGCTGGGGCCTCTGCCATCCTAACGAGGGTGGGGGTGAATGGGGACGTGGAGTGAGAGACTGTCGTGGTGCTGCTGTGCTAGATGGGCCGAACTACAACACCTTGATGAACCTTTTAAATCTTTTTAGCTCTGTTTTGGAGAACAGACTGCCCATCCTGAATTTATAACCTGCACTGCTAGTGAAGCAGCTTTCTTGGCCAGCACTATCTTCCAGTTTCCGATCACCTGCTATTAAAAAAATCTAAGTCATCACCTGGATATTCGATGACTTAAAGGTAACTTAAAGGTAATGAATTTCATAAGAATGTAATTCACTCAATTTCTCATAGGATATGTTGAAGTTAATATGTATTTTTCAAATTCCTACAGTAATTGCAAAATGAGATGACAGAAAACACCATTTTTTTGTCATGTAAATGTATCAGTGCAGTCAGCAATGTCTGAAACTGTTACAGGAGCATTCACTGACATTTCCTAGAACAAGTAAAGTTTGGTTCCTTTATGATGTTTGTTTGTTTAATTTCACTGTTGTTTTTTCCATGCCAGCTAACCACATCCCTCTAATCCTGCACTCTCTCCTTTGAGTCAGACCCATTTTTTTCTGTCACTATAGAGTTAGGATTTTTGGACAACTGCCCAGACCCTTAGCAGAGCCGCTTCTCTCCATTATGCACTAAGTGCTCATAAGTCACGTTAACAAGAATTAAGGCAAAGCAACAAATTGAACAAATAACTATAATGACCAACAGGGAGAGTAGAGACCTTATAATTGCTTGGTTTGCTGAGTAGATGTATGTTAACGTGCCTCACTCCAGGGAAATTATGTTGTAGCTTCTGACAGGTGTGATACAGCACTGTTATTTTGGCAGATATCTTTAGCACAACTGCTCTAGCTGACCTTGAAAAATCTGATGTCAGCATTCACTACTGAGGCCCTGATACCAATCCTTCTCTTCTTTGAGAAACTAAATTTTAATCTTTTGTTCAATATTCAAAGAAAAATCTTTGATTTATCTCAATTTTATTGATATTTTTGTTTGTATCTTCCTCAGAATAATTGTTGATACCATCCTTGTGGACTATCTCACTTTTTAATCCCTCGTCCAATATCTGGAAGGAACCTCAAGTTTGATTGAATAGGGATCAATATGCTACAGTTACTCATTCACATAAAGTATCTCCCAATTCCTTATCCACATGGAAAAGGGAATAAAATTTGCGCATTATTTTCATGATTCATACCATACCAAAATTCTGAGCTGCTTCCATATGAGCCTGTTCAGTCTGAAACTCATGCAGGATTCACACCCCATCTTTCAGGAGGACTTGCTTCTGCAGTCTAATCTAGTAAGCAGGATCACATGCCTTCAGGGTCAAAGCTCACTTTTGTCTGGCTTGAACATTTTTCTGGCATAGTGAGCTTGGATCTATGTATGAAAGAGATACATTGACCAGATAATTCAGATTTACAGATGGATTTGGATTCTGGTTATCTTTGTGTATTTTTGTCAAATATTCTAGGTCAGTCCACACCCATTTTGTACTAAAACACAAAATGCAATTGAATGGTAAATAAGAAAGTACAATATTGACATTAGAGTGCAATTTTTTAAAAAAAACTTCTCAGTCCTTCTAGTTATCTGTATTTATTGCAAGCAATAGTGGATTTTTTGTTTTGGTTCACAAATATTAACAAAGTAATTTTCTCAACAATTATCTTTATTCATAGTAACTTTGGGGTGACATTTTTATTTCTGTTGAGTAGTGTATAGTTGTTCTAACTTCTCAACATTTCCCATGAAGTTCCTGAAATATCTGGGAGGGCTGGTTACACATGGTTACTGCACAATGCCATTTCTGTTCTCTGAGAAAGTGTCAAGCTTTGATAGATTAAACACTAATCAACAACATTTTGACAATTTGAACATGAGAATAATGATTTGGACACCAGGCTAGAGCATGTTAAAATGAGCTGCTTTGACAAAGCTGTATTTAGCACATCTTAAATATTAAGCACTTAAAATGTATCTCTATTTGTCAATAAGTCTAAAGGACAAAGAAGTGTAAACTTTCTAAAGCTTATAACTTGGTTTCCACAAACATTCATTTCAGTAAAATTTAGTTGATTGAATGTCAATGAAAAGCTCCTTCAAATGGGAACATAAACTCAGCTGAAATAAACTAATTTTTCTTACAGGGAAATGTCTGAAGAATAATATTTTTCTTTTGCCAAGTTTTGACACTTATTGACCTTCAGGTGAGTGTAAAGTAGACTGCAGTTATCACTGTTATCACTGCAGTCTTGTGATAAAGTTTAGACCCCCCAGAAATTAAAGAAGCAAGTGATCCAGAACGACCAAATACGTTTTGTGATCTAATTATAAACACCTACTAATTAGAATTCTTAGGCAAAATCAAAGACTGACTTCTTCCCTAGTATTGAAAATGTGCTGGGATTAAGAACATTCTAATACATAATTAAAAATACATACTAAAATATACATTGGAAAAATTAGCAAAGACAATGAAATTATTCTTCACACTGCTAGCAGATGCACAAGAAATTTCTACTGCTCAGAAAATATTGTAAGTGACTTAAGTGAAATACTTGCCTTACACAGCAGTCTTTCATAGCCTTCTGTAACTAGTAATCTACCCAGGATCAGAGCCAAAGAGGGATTAACCCATCACAGAAAGACATTCTATTTTAGGCAGCAAGCACAAATGCCTAGTAACTGAACACACTGAGCTTTGTGCAATATGGAACTGCAGTTTGCTGCTTGATGAAAAAGAATAATTTATCTCAAGCTCATAATACTGTGCTGATGAATCACACCTGTCAAATTGATGTCAGCATAGTAAACGAGTAAATCAGATGCATCTTCTAAAACCCTTTTTGGTGACTCTCACAGTTAAAAAAACACAGCTATAGTTTAACAGCATCATTCTTTCAGCATAGGAAAAAGCAGATTCTTCCTATCATCTCAGAAGGTCCTCACATTTAGAACAGAATCTAGGTTTGCTAACAGATCAAGTATTTTATTCCTTTGTTAAACTGACTATTGAACTGTTGCTACAAGTCGCTTTACTCCCAAGAGAACTATGCTTTAATCCTTGCAATTAAATTCACGAATCTGGTACAGAGACTGGAAAATATTTTGCTGCAAGGGATATGTGTGCACACTTCTGAGCTATTATCTGTAGCAATGACTAGATGTTTCTGTCTAGTCTTCTATAACTGCCTTTGGAAACACTGTAGACCTTAATCTTGCTGGTCACAAGATCTTCTGTTTGCAAACCAGAACTGTTTAAAAATTGAACAGGTTAAACTTTCTCATGAGTATCCCCACTCTTCCAATTTAAGAGTTTATTCATTAATAGTACAGCTGATTCAAAATCGTGTATTCCTGGGTCACAGCATGTGCCTATGTGCTGTAGGACTGCAGTCATTTTCTTGGAACGTTTCACACCTGCCTATACCAAGGGTTCTGACATTACACTGCAGAGGTTCAAAAAAGCTACTCAACTATCGAGGGAAATGCTCACAGTAAACGGGGAATTATATAACTCTCAAATTCTAGGTATGTTGCCTTAAAAACATTTCTGATGAGCATTCCCCAGATGACAGACCAAAGAATACAATTTATAGATCCAAAACTCACCTTGAGGATAAAGTGCTTCATGTTACTTTGCAATAGTGCACATTGAGCCCTTTTAATTTATTCTCTTGATACTTTGCTACAATTGATTTTAAAACACAGTGAACAGCCTTCACTGGTGTTCGAGTGATCAGTGAAGATCTTTGTCTGATATAAGTTACCTGAAATAAAAATTTCAGACAATTTAAATAAGCTGAAAACTCGAGACTTTATCTAACTTTGTACATCATTAAAATGTGTATGGAAATCATAAAAAATCATTTTTGTATACTTTAAAATATTATTTCATAAATTTGATGTACTTTCTACAGAAGCATTTCTCCTTTTGTGCAGCAGAGGAATGAACAGCTATTTCCTATTTTACTTTATCTTCATGAATGGATGTCTGTGTTATTTATGGCACCTTAATCAGTCTCTGTTCTTAACACACAATTATTTACCTCCATGTGTATTTCTTGTATTCATCCAGAATTTGTAGCTCTTCACAAACATTATTGAACTAGTCTTTATACCAATGTGGCGAATTGCTATTGTATTGCAAAACACGTAAAAATCAGAATTCTACATGAATCTGGATTCCTATTTTCAAGCACTTCTGCAAAGAATTTGTCATTCTGTGTTATCATATGTGCACAAAGCCCAAGGTTTTTCTTTTAACTGCAGCTTTAAATGCTCAGAATTTCCAACAAATTGCTCAGCAACTCAGCTTACATCTTTAAAAAAGAATAATTGCATCTGGAAAACCAGTTTAAATTTACACTACACAGAAACTATGTGAAAGACTCAAGGATGGAATCAAGTGACTATCCATTTTAATTTTTTTTTAAGCTTGCCCATTCTGCCCTATATATCTTACAAATCCTCCAAGAAATGGAACAGTTATCCCAGAGATAGCAAACTAATTCAGTCACAGTACAGATTTACCTGGTACACTGAAGTAGGCATGGCTGAGGGGAAAATGGTATGCGATCATGTTGGTTTTGATCAGGACTCCACAGGCTGCAAAACTAGAAGAGCCCATCTTGATCATCTAGTCTGACAACCTTTATAGAAACAGGCTGTAGGAATGGCTCAGAATGAATTCTCCTTTCATAATGCGTAAGTACAGAGAAAGAGAATTAAAAATGTGCACACAACTTTTAGACAGTACACAATTTTCAATGTCTCTTTTTGCAATGAAGACCTTTTTCAAGAGAGGAAGAAAGGTGCAATTATTTCATGTTCAATTCCTAGTTGTTGTTTTTCCAAAGCAATCAGACATTTCATCAGAATAATCCATAAATATTCTGCTGATTCAATTTCCTTCTCTCCAGGGTGTCTAAAGTACTGGCTTTGTAGTGTGCCAGTGAAGTGACCATGCTGTCTTACTACTGTAGATGCCAAGGGAGGGAGGGTATGGAAGCACTGCCATCATAGAAGAAGGCAGCATTTGTGAGGTAGTGAAGGAGTCTGGAAGGTTAAGTATATGGGATCATGATTACAGCTGGGAAAGAGGGAGCTGGGACAGAAGCAGAGAGGGAGATTTATCATATTTTATTCTCTATGTGCCATAGTTAAAGTGTTCTCAGTGGAACAATGCCCACCTCTATTACTCTTCTGCTGGTTTATTTACTTACAGATTAAGTACTGTTTCTAAGCCAATTACACATTTTAACACCAGCACCCACACCACTATATGTATTGTTTACAAGTACATGTCTCAGCTTCACCTAAGGAGGTATCTGATAGACAGATTGTTTCCCTGTTGATAGTTTGTAACTAACAAGTGGAAAAACTTGTCGATCTCTCCATATGTATTAAATACCAAAACTCTGTGTTAATGTCTGGTCAAAGTAGGCTGGTTTGAGCTCTCAGCAAACAGCAGAAGAGAAGAAAACCTTCTGCTCTGTGCATCAGCTGAAAAAGTAGATCTGCTGCAGTTCCTTCAGCTGAAGCAGGCACTTGGGGAGTGCAGGAAGCAGGAGAGCACCTGTCTCTGTGCCTTCCCACACCACCACTTCCCTCCCTGCCCCAGACGTCAGGCTGTACATCACACAGCCTCTGCACTGAGCCCCAGATTCGGTCACTCATGCAGGTCTCTCCCTGTGTCCCAAGTGCACTCATTGCTACAGGCAGTTGTTTTACCTCTAGGTATATTAACTTATAGAAAGTCATACATAGAAAGTATAGTAAAGATATTAAAAGTTTACAATTGCGGGCCACATCCTACTCTCAGGTGTACTTGAATACCACTGGAATTGAATAGTCAGACATTTTTCAGATCTAAGAATGTGCATAATCTATTTCTCTCATCCAAACATCTTAACCCAATCAGTCAAGAAGTTTAATAATGGCTACGTAGATTTGATTTGCAAAAGTAAACAGAAAGGCCAGCATAAACCCCATAGTACTTAAAATATCATCTTAAACACAGTCATCATGCAGTTAATGCTGTGAAAGTAACAGTGCTGTGTTTGGAGGTTGGGATAAAGCCCTGCCTGACTGTTTCTTACCTAGGAAGGGAAGAGATCTTTCTTATTGCTGCTATCAATCTGATAGCAGAGCTAGAGGGACTAATTCAAATTTAAGATCTAAATTTAATCTGAAATGATGAATACCCCGGAACTTGCCATGTCCTAAAAGATTAGGCCAAATAGCTGCATCATGTATTCTCAGTTCATGCTGCAAACCCCTGTGTAGTTACTAATACTATTAGGGACAGCATATTTCCTCCTCCTCACCCGTTTCCAGTGGATAAGCCCATGCTAATGAATTTGACACTCAGTGTTCATAGAATCAATGGTTAGCAACATACAGAAAAATCTTCTTTGGAACTAAGCAAAAAATGTATTTCACATCTCTGTCACGAGAGAAAACTTTTTTTTTTAAATCACAATGGGTAATCCCTTTGCCATCAGTAAGCGAATTTTTAAATCTTCCTGACTTACAAATCTTCTAATGGCACAGCATGCATGAAACTCTGTACTACAAGCTTAGGGCACCATCCATCCACTCACAGCTTCATTCAAGACCAGAATCTTAGCTATTTTACAATCATCACCCTAGTGTACATTCAAAAGTCACCATGTCACTGGTGCCGGCAGCTCACAATATGCAAAACATATGCATTGGATTCTGAGGAAAGTGACAATCCATTTGGATGATGATTTTTCTTTTGTTTACTGCATTACAGGGGGTTTTTTTTGTAACTCTGGCTTCTTCCTGTATGGTACCTGGTATGCAATGACTGAATTGTGTAAGGAGCAGCTGATTTTTTACGTATGAGTGGCCCAGTAAATCTAGGAACCAAGAGCAAGCTTGCTACTGTGATATTACATGACATTATTAAACTCTTGGCCCCATTAAATCAGATTTTTTGTAAAAGCGTTGACATTTTTTTCATCCTTTACCTCAGCCGGGCAATTTCCTTGTCTTAAGTCTTGCTTTAGGTACTCCTTTTCACCATAACTTTACACAGTTCAAAGAAAAAACTTTTTGTATCTCATGTATAAACAGAACTTAAATGTGTGTTAGTAAAGCTCAGAGGATGAAGGAATAGAGCTCCAATTTAGCTTTCAGACTAACATTTTAAAAATAGAATAGAAATATGGCAGCTTTCTATGCAGTTGTGGTTGTGTTTTAGTAAATTCAGAGAACATTTCGATTCTAAAGGGATAGGCTCTATGATACTGATACTGTGTACAGAGCCATCAGACCTTGACAGCATCACACATTACAAGTTATTACAGTTTGATGGCTTATTATTCCTTCTCTTGCTCAACTAGAAACAGTGGACCAGACACTGACCCTGGCAGAGCAACACTAGAACCAGTGGTATTTGAAGACAGGTTTTGATGAAAAGGGATAGCTTTAACTACATATTTTTCTGATTCACAGACATAGACATACACTTTAACCCTGTTGAAATCAGATTTACTTTGACTTCTGTGAGAGAAAAATATGTATGTGCTCTGAAGTGAGATAAAGGGATATTTACTCCACTGAATTCAATTGAGTTTTAGCATGTTCAGAATATTGGACAGTTTTAAAGGTGCCACAGTGTACATATATTCAGCTATTCAAAAATGTATTCATTAAATGACAATGTAAACATGTAAAATGCTTCGTAACTATTACTTTAAAGCTAGGTCCAAATTATCACAACATCTTAAAGTCAACCTATATTGGAAAAAGCATTTTTAGTATGAAAACAAAGTCAAATATGTGGACAGAAAGTTGAATCCAAGCTCTGTTTTTAACTTCACTCTCAACATCCAGCTGCTGGACCAACTGTGGTAGCAACTGGTTAGCTTAGAACCCTCCTTTACTTCTCTTTATTTTGATATGACTGACATGACACTTTGTCCAAAGTCATTGTATAGTTGGTTTGGAGGCTGTGCAGAAGTCTGTAAAGACATCCTGAAAAAGAGAGAGGGAAAAACCTAAGAACCACTTGTTGTCTGTAGTGTAGTGAGTTTCCTTCCCCTCCCCCTCCCCTCAAAAAAATTTTAGAATGTTCCTTGAAGCAGTTGCCTCATTACATGTTGGTTTAGTTATACAAAGGGTGTCCAGTTGTGAGTACTGTCACCCATCACAAATGGAAGCCATTTGAATATTTCATAGGCCAAGAAATCCACACTGTCTGTTCTGCTTTGTAGCTGGCATTATCATCAAACTACCTAGGGATAAATGTCCAGCAAGAGCTAAATTCTCCTGTTTAATTTGTAAACAGACAAGCCCTTCCACTTCAAGATGTTACTTTGGTATCCTTCTATCAGTCTGTGAACATGTAACATTCATTGATCAGAGCACTTGTTTACCAGCATCTTCTTGCTTTGTTCAAAGTCAGTACCAGAACTGTCTTAATATGCAATGTCATGGTGAAATTTACCCTAGTCTTGCTCAGTTGCTGATACCTCAGAAACCTCTCTGCTTGGCTTTTTACATTTGCAGAGCTGATGAGGGAAAAGAGATAAGTATATAACAAGTGAGCTCCTGCAGCATCGCACAATAATAATAATCTCCCAGCTTCTTAATCTGACTGCACCTGTATTTCTGTAAATATGTTTTTCTACATTACATAATGCACAACTCTTCAAAGATAATATGGTTTATCACACAAAGAAACAGAGTTTATTTGCACAGACAGAGTACCCACCTAATATTTGACTAGTTGACAAAGCTGCACTATGCCACATAAACATAACTTGATCAAATGATCAAATATCATTCTCTTGCCACCAATGGCAAAAAGCACCCTACCAAACCGAATAATGCCAGGATCTCGTCATAAATGTATTTCAGCCATTTAAGAGGGAGTCAACCATGCAAAGTTCTTTTTTTAAAGTCAAATCACTATGTCATGATGAATTTTCAGGATCAGCAAGATAACTCTAGCCCTTAAGACTATTAGAAATACCATAGAGAGATGCAAGCATAAGCATAAGGTTTTAAGGAAGCTTTAACTAGAACATGAATCAGTATTTTGCAGGCTGGTTTTCCCATTGAGCATTTAAACATTAAAAATTAAAAGGGGGTTAGTTCCCTAAATATAAATAGTCACTACTGAAAAACTAGGTTAATAACAATGTCTGGAAAAGTATCTGAAATCCAACTACTTTTTCTTGCAGGCTGTAGTGTGCCACTCAGTGCTCTTAGCCCCATACAAAACTGGAGGTCTGTTTCCATGAAGAATGCAAAGAGCCTGCTACAACATTCATCTGTGTCTGCCAGAAAATTCTGTCTGTGAGATTTAATGGCTGATGGTTCCGCATACGATTCTGTCAATGTGATCCTCTACTCCAACTGCGTCCTACAGAGAAATGCTTGAGCACACAAGAGCTACAGCTGAGCTGCACAATGACAAAGGCAAAGCTGACACAGTGATCTGGTTTTAGAACAGAGACAATATCTTAATTCATCATCTAGAACAGAAAATGTACTACTTGAATAGAATGACATCGTTCATAGCTGAATTGTCATCATATGTGTTTTTTACATAAGGCAGCAACTGAATTTGGGAGGACTTTCTTAATTATTATTTGTTAATTTATTCTAAGGATTCTTTCGCATGATTCACAATTTGAAATCTAATACAACTTGCTTTATTGTGTTGTTGTTGTATCTCATCCAAAATTCCTAAAATTTTTCTTATATAGAAGAGTCTCATCTCATTAATAGCTAAGCACACATTAAGGATTATCTACAATATTCTGTAAGGCTTTAAGAAAGATACACATCACATTCCTTGTGTTCACTCATACTTTTTAAAGGTGTGGGCTGACAACCTCTGACTTCAGCACAAGAGGCTTGATCGTTTAATAAATTTTTCAACAAAGCCAAGCTAGTCCATAAAATGTGTGTCAAAATCAGGCAAACTCAATAGCCTGGGCTGAGATTTTGTTTGTATTTCAAATCAAAACCTGGGTCATACACTCCTAAAAAATAAATCCAGCTGTCACATCATTCTAATCTCACTGCCTACTGATAATGAGAGGCATTTTTTTGGTGAGAGCAGGTGTTAGAAAAAAAGCAGCCAGTCTCAGCCCCAAGTCCTGTACATGACTGCATCCCACTAGGTTAAGTTACAAAGAAATCCAAGTGATTCAGTGTGTGGGTGAAAGGAGGGAGAGGCCCATGCCTTTCCTTCTCCTTAGGCTTCTCAGGAGTCTAACACTGCCCCTCCTCTTTGAGTACAGTTATCAGCAAATTTGAAGAGCAACTACGGGATATTCATGATGACAGCAGCTGCAAAGTTGTTAAAAATATACAAAATTTCATTGTGTGGGTGGAACAATTATCCTTGCTGAACAGAGACAGAAATCCTATGGCCCAATATTTTTGGCCACAGCTTGTTGTATTTTGACAGCTTACTATGTTTATTGACATCTTGCTATGTTTTTCCATGTTTGTTCAGGAACCCCAATCCATGTTGACTTTGTTGGTGTCCTTGTTGAAGGTCTTTTAAATGTAATCTTTTAAAATAAAAGCAAAAGGCCACTTGCTTTTGAACAAAGCTCTCTTTCAGAGATGAGAGAAGAGAATTTTTTTCCACCTGCTATAAATACACCCTTCCAAGCTGCCAGAGGTAGCTAAGAAAAAGCATTCCACAACTCCACATGGATTCCAGTGGATTGCTAACAGAGCCAAGATTTGTAGCTTTCAGCTGCTCCTGTGGGTTTGTGTGGCAAAGTGCATAGAAAATGCCATGCCAACCATTTCTTCAGAGCAGATGGGCAGATTATTTACTAATCATCATAGAAACTGTTGTGTGTTTAAATCTTTACAAAAACAATTTTTTTCAACCATTTATTGAAGAGCTACTGAACTGAACCTCAGCTCAGAAGCACATGACTGTACATTGACATTTTTACTTTCTATCCAAGATCCAATAGGGCAATGACTGCTAGTGACCACAACATGCTTCCTCTGTAACTGTGACTCCTAGCAGCCTTTCTGACAGCTAAAATTGTCCAGGACTTTATGGTTCTGTATTTCTGAAAATAAGGTTGCTAATTTCAACTGGTACAGAACATAGCATCTGAAAGTGGAATTTTCTTGGTTTAGCCTAACTTTTTTCTGTAGTGATGATTTACCTGCTGAAATGCATTTAAATAAAACTAAAAAATGTACCAGCTACAACTGTCATCATTCAAAGCTGTCCTTTGCTTTTTAGTCAGATATCCAAGTCTTTAAACTGATCTTGAAGAAGGTGTGAGTTCTTTGGCCTCTCTAAAAGCTTCCGAACTCACTTAAAACTATTTTTAAAATACGTATCTTAAGATTGAAATCACCCTTTCTATAGTTGAAGGTAGACATTACTTAAAAATAGTTGTGCATTCAACAGTAATTTTTTTCTAAAAATATTCCCTTGTTCTAAGCCAAAGGGAATGACTGTATGATTTCTTCTGCATGTAGTGAAGAAACAGTAAACAAGCAGCCTTGCATGCTCTAAAAATTGCTGTTTCCCCCCACAATTATCTAGCACTTGGGCATTTGCCTGCATGGATTCTGCATGAGCATTGTTTGCTCAGTCCTGGGTTTTGCTGGGTTTTTTTCCCTAGCAAGCCCACAGTACCCTGTTGTATTTTCACCTTCAACTGAAATCACAGAAAGGGTTTGAGGCAGAGACAGGCTTCATTTCTTATGATTCAACATGATGTAAAACCTTAGGTCCCGCTCCTGGCAAGGACTCCTTGCTGCTATGTTTCTGAAACTATCAATAATTACTAATAACAATGTTATTAGAACATTGAAGCTATCTTTTGTATATTCTGTAATATTTGTTCCATTAATCCTTTCAGTATTTCTCCTTTCTCTGCATTTATCTGTAGTTCGAGGAAATTTCCTACTGAATTAATCTAAAATCATTTGTTTTTTCTGCTCTTTTATAAACAGGATTGAACTCCTTCTTTATTGCAGCTATTCACATTTTCATTCATTTATAACATCATCTGCAGCACGTCCACTTTATACTGCAAAAGTTCTTGATGACTTTTAAAGATTTACTTTAAAGCAATAGATAAAAGTAACTTAAGACACCATTTTGTGTCCTCAAGAAACAGTGGCATTTGTTTACAGCTAAGAATCTTGACAGCAGCTGCATGCAGCCTGGGATCGCACTGATTATTATGCCATGGTATCATAAGAATGTTTTCTCTATTTGTAGCTTCAGATATTTAAGAGCTATCAGTCAGAATGAAAATGTCTGCATTAACACTCTGATGAGTGAAATAGATATTGGCACCTAAAAACTTGACACCTACAATTGAAAGAGAAACTGTGATAGAGGCAAGTCACAGAAATTATCCAGAACGTAAAGAGCAGAAAGACAATTTGCCCCAGGAGCAGCAGAACTGCAAAAGCATGGTTTCCAGTAGATTTATAACCTTTGTTCCAATCTCTACCCCTTATACTGACCTTGTTATAACAAATACAGTTCCTTCTGTTACGCTTTGAAACCTCTGCTAGGAGAGAAAATGCATGAGCTGTGATTGCCGCTACATTTGCACTGATTGGTCAAAGAGTTAAATAGATAGAATGGCAGCTGAGCTCCTCTTCAGTAAGAGTTCTTGGTCTTCTTTGTTCATTTTCTCAAAACTTCTAGCAGCTTAATTCTCTTTGACATTTATGTATCTTTCAAACTTTTGAAGTCACTCTTAGGGTTTAAAAATGGTTAGGTGAGGAATAGGTAGCTTAGTAGACAGACAACTTGACTGCAAAAACCTATTGTTTTTAGGTAACAAGACTAAAAAATGCTACTTTTCTCTCAGCTAGACAGCTATTGCACTGTTAAACTGGAATGGTTCATGAGTTAAACTTTCCAAGAACCATTTCCAGTAGGCATCTAGCATGTAGCTACTCCATTTTTAAAAGTACAAATACTGGTCTACGGAATTTATTTATCTAAGTAGAGCCAGAAAGTACTAGAACTTCCATGGAAATCTTTTCAAAGTATCAATCTTTTTTCTGAGAATGATAGTATAGGACAAAATAAAGTTGAATAATAAAGTAAATAGAAGTGGATGGTGCCCAATAGAACTGAAGGCTTACCTTACACCAAAGAAGCAAATGACCTAGATGCTTCTCATTTTTGAACAAGGGCAGAGGACATCCACAGTCTGGATGGACTGATGGTAGAGCTAAGCATAATCCGTACCACTTTTTAAGGAAATGACACATGTTGCTTGTCTGATACAACTTGACATTCATCACTCTTCTTGCAGTCAGCATGAACTCCACTTCTGTTGTTAAAGTTGAGTCATGCTCTAGAGAAAGAGTTGTGGTCCAGAAGAAGCAAAGGTTGTGCACTGAACCTAAGGTGTAGGTTACACTGTGTCAGGTTGTGGTGCATAGCTTGTACCAGCTCCATTTCACTTACTTTCTCTTTCCTCAAAAGACAGCAGAAATTTAGTTTAAAAATTGGTCAAAGATAGTAGGCAGTGATTTGGCAGATGCAAGTAACTGAAGAACTTAGGCAAGCTCAAAAGTAATTCTAGGAGCAAATCACCATATGGACTGAAGACAGTTGTGGAAACAAGTGTTGAAAGAGATGGAATCCAAACACCTACTGATGAAAGACAGACTGAAACCAGCAAAGTGTAAGACTTTGAAGAATGAGAAGACAGAGAAACTGAAGGAAGAAGTCAAAAGAGCAGGGAAGCATACAGAGTACTTTAAAAGATTTCAAATTACTGTGACATGAAAATGACTTTAGTGCCAAGGAGATGGAGATACTTAGAGAAGTTTCGATCTTGTTGTGTTTCACATGGTTTATAGCATATGATACTGAGTTTCAAGCAAAAATCATGACATGAATGGAGGGAGCATAGATTGTGGGTAATTATTGCTGACATTGCTTTGCATCCCAAAATATTTTATCATAACTAGGTTTTACATATATACATACACATATATATGAAGGATAATTCTTAATAGAATAAATGCAGTTGTACTGTGCCAAATAAAATTTTGTTGTTCTGAATACATGGTTTTCACGGGGCATGAATACAAAAGCCACACTCCCTCAGCGTCTCATCTCAGCTTCCAGCAGTCTGCAGTTTAAAGATGTCCTGAACCAGAGGTTAGACCAAGATTGTTGTATTTAAAGTTTCAAACAGTTTTGCTTCCACAGATCTCTAAAAATTAAGGTTCTTTTCGCTTCAAATATTAAAACGTTTCTTAGGCAAAAAGTCTACAGTTTCATGGAGAAATATACAAACAATTGCTTCATGAGATTAGTTTAAATTTATTATTTTTTCATTTAATGCTCTTTGATATGTTGTCAATATTAATAAAACATACATTCGAATTAAAGAAAAATATTTTAAAACAGTTTTCCTTTTATTATGTTCTGTTAGTGTTCCCTTTATTGTTGCTCTTATGATCTTTAAGTTCTTGTTGACTAAACTGGGGGAACTTTTACATTTCCAATACCTCTCATGACTTGCAAAATTTATTTTTAGAGAATATTTTTATTATTATTATTCAGAAGTACTTTATTTAAATATAAACTCTGATCTAAGAATCACATATTCCCCATATGGAAAAATGTCTACAAAAAAACCCAGAACATTTTCAAATATTTATAATAGTCCTTTGTACATCTAGAATCCAGCTGTCGTAACTTAGAAGTGAAAACAAAACATTAACATTGATCAATAACATTGATAACATAATATTGAGAGCATATTCTCCTGCATGTGTAGAGTTCTTACCTATCATGGAAAGAAAGAATACAGAAAAAACAAAACCAGTAGTTTCTTAAGGAATGCTTGAGACACAGTTTCAGGTATGAAACCAGATGGAGGGCAGAATGTCTTTGAAAAGGAAATTCAAGTGCTGTGAACAGAAGAGTTCAATCAAGGATATGGTGGCTGTAAAGCAGCAATCCAAATTCCAGAAAAAATGTGTAGGTACAGAACAATGAAGAATAAGCAGAAAACAATAATCTATACTTTATGACTGACCTCACTGAACTCAGTAACAGAGTTTCCTTTTACCTTGAGATAAGGCCCTAAGCTTTAAAAGAAATGACTTGTCTCTTTTCACAGATAAAGGCAATGATGGAATTGAGATGCATTCAATATTTTTTCTTCTGACAATCCCATAAGTCTACCCAAGAGCAAAAAAGTATATTAATGAAGAATTTTTATTTTTAATTTTCAAAAACATAGGCCAATATGAGAAGAAAGGCCTAAAACATCTCTTTTCTACACATATTTAATTATGTCTTCTTACACTGGTCATTTTTCTGGCAACATCAGGTTGACCATTACAACCTTACATCCTAGACTATTAAGAAAGATATCTATACATTGCAGTTCAGTATAATGGAGAACATAAAAGAACTGTGATTTAGATAGTATTTAGATAACTCACTACCCAGCAGATCTCAGTTACACCATTTTACATAAATGAGCATGAGCAGTACATAGAATCATAAAATGGTAGGGTTTGGAAGGGACCTTTAGAGACCATCTAGTCCAACCCCCCCTCTCAAAGCAGGTCCAACTAGATCAGGTCACACAGGAAAGCGTCCAGGCGGGTTTTGAAGACCTCCAAGGAAGCAGACTCCACACTCTCCCTGAGTAGCCTGTGCCAGGGCTCCCTCACTCTCACAGTAATGGAACTTTTTGTGCTTCTTCCCATTACCCCTTGTCCTGTTGCTAGGTACAATAGAAAAAAGGGATGCCTCCACCTCCTGACATCCACTATTTATGTACTTGTAAATATCAATGAGATCCCCTTGCAGTCTCCTCTTAGTCCCAGTTCCCACAGCCTTTCTTCTTGTCCCTGGGGCTGGAGAGACCAGAACTGGACACAGGAGTCCAGATGAGGCCTCATCAGGGCAGAGGAGAGGGGAAGGAGCACCTTCCTCGACCTACTGGACACACTCTTCTTGATGCATCCCAGAAAGCCATTGGCCTTCTTGGCCACGAAGGCAATGACAATGTTATGACAAATTATGACAATGAAACTCTTGCTTTACATACTGCCAATGAAAATCTATTGTTAGGCAAGAAAATGCATCATAAGGCAGCGAACATCCATCTGTGTTGTTCTATTTATGTGGTACAACTACAAAAGGAGAGTGGTACATCATCAAGTTTCATATCAACTGTGGGAGCAGCTGTACCACATTCAAACTAAAAGAAACCTGAAAGTGTCACTATCAGCATATCAGAAATACAGAAGCTTAGTACAGATGTTGTATATAACTGAAGCAGGCTCAATTTGTGATGAAATGGTGAGCAAATGTACTTTTTACACCTCCTGCAACACTGTTTTCTTTTCAAGAAAGGTGTTGGTAAATAATAATAAAAAAAAAGAGCATTTTTTGGCACTTCTCATTTAATTAACTTCACTCTTATGGTCAGTGAACAAGATTAAAGTTTTGCTGGCCAAAACATTTCTTATAAATGGTCATTTATAATACTTAATGACTCAGGCTCTATTTCATGTACACGTGACATAACTTTCTCTTTCTAGTAGAGATCACAGAAGGTTCAGGTTGCTAGTATACGTCTCCCCTCTCTGTGAAAAGTAAATAGATTGTCAGAACCGAAACAGAGCTGTCAGAAAGCTGTCAGAGGTGCAACAAGAGTAAATGTTTTTATCTTCCTAGTTAAATGTTCCAAATTATGATCTTTTTGTATCTACCACTTAAAGTCACATACATACAACCCAAGTTTCATGTTTGCTCCTACATTAAATTTCTTGTCCATATCCAGAGCAGAGACTATGGAGTATGGAGGAATGAAGGGATCTCCTTCAAATGACTTTTCTTTGTATAGGTCAAATTTATTACTCAAAATGGATAGCCTCTATACTTCTAGAAGTATACTTCTAGGATATGAATCTACACTTCACCAGACAAAGGAAGCAACAAGGGATAGAAACTTGGATCATGAAGGTATATTCTATTTTCATAATCCACTTTTCCATGGATAAGTATTGACTGCTTTTCTGTTTCTTGATGAACGATTGAGATCTCTTACTCAAAGAAATGAGAAAGAACTTGAAATACATTGGAAAATTTGAAGTCCTCTAGAAGTCCTAAATGCCCTGAAAGAGGGATAAATATAAAGAGAACAAGAAAAAAATAAAGTAATGGGTTTCCAGTAAGCCAAAAATTGAAGCGATGCCTCTCGTTACAAAATAAAGAGGAGTAAAAATATTTTGCACATTGTTTGCAGTGCTTTTGTAAAAGCAGTGCTTGTAAATATTGTTTTGCATACCCATGTGTCATGGTTTGACATGACAGCCTTTTCTGGTAAGGGGGAAGGGGCTGTAAAGATGGCTTCTGTAAGAAGTTGCTCAAAACTCTCCCCAGCTCTGAGCCAGACCCTCTTCTGCGGCTGAGACAATTAGATGCCTCCCACAATCACTTGAAAAGAAGGCTTCTTCCTGTTTCTTCCTTCTTCTGTCCCTTCCTCTTTTCTGGCTGGTGGTGGTGCAAGGAGTGAGAAGAGTGAGAGAAATAACCATGCAGACTCCAGGGTCGGTGAGCTGAGACTCATTTTGCTAAGAACTCTGCGCCGGGGCAGTAACTATGGCCGGAGGAGGCCATGTCCCATGGGAGGGACCCAATCACTTCACTAGACCCCGAGACAGGGGCAGTGATTTTCTCCATTAAAACTGTGGTCAGAGGAGGCCGTGTCCCATGGAAGGGATCCCATATTCACAGGAGCTGTAACTGTGGGGAAGAACCCGCAACAAAGCAGCTCATTACACTTATGCCCAGAAGAGGCCATGTCCTGTAGGAGGGACCCTGTATCAGCAGGAGCCATAGCTGCTGGGAAGAAAGCACACCAGTCAAGTTCAGTAAGGACTGTATTCCAGGGGAGGGACCACCTATTGGGGCAGGAGAAGAATGCAAGGAGTCCTCTTCTGAGAAGAGAGAAGTGGCAGGGCCCATCTGTGAGAGACTGACCACATCCCCCATTCCCTACCCCTCCCCATGCCGTTTAGGAGGGAGGAGGTAGAAATATCAGGAGCAGTAAGCTGGGCCTGGGAAGAAAGGAGGGATAGGGAGGGAGATCTTAAAGTGCTGGTTGTTATTTTCTCATCATCCTACTCCCTTTGTTGCTTTTATTCTGTTTTGTTTCTTGTAGAATAAACTTTCCAACTTTCCTCTCTAAGTTGAGTACCGGAGTCTGTTTTGTCCAGAATCATAATTGGCAGTGAGCCCTCTTTGCCCTTGTCTTAATCCACAACAACCTTGCTTATGTTTTCACTTCTATTTCACTGAGGTCTCCACCATCCTAACGAGGGTGGGGGTGAATGGGGGCACTGAGCAAGAGACTGTCATAGTGCTTCATTGCTAGCTGGGCCAAACCACAACACTATGCACAAAAAAAAGATAGTATTTTCAAAGTGTAGTAACACAACTTTTAATTATATTTATGTGATAAATCAGAGCACAACAGTATTGTTGTTTAGTAAATATATTTGAATACTTCATACAGAGTAAATTATTTCAAAATTATAAGTCACGTAAACGAGTAATCTCATGGATAGCATGTAACATGGGAATTATCAAGACCTTCTATGTCTCTTTATGAAGAAATTAAAAGACGTGAACTCATCAGATTATGAATTCTAGCATATTATATCCCACTTCTTTTCAAAATAAACACTCTAAGGTTGTTTTTAACTGCAGATATAGGGTTCAACTCCCTTTCATCCTTCAGTTCACACAATTTTGACTGCAGCCACACACAATATCTATACTCCCATACCAACAGGTCATGCTCCTCACATTTCCGACTGCTCTGTAATGGACAAGACATTTTTGTTTGAATGGTAGCCAAACTTTTTCATGAGTAGATGCAGCCCACCACAGTCTTATGAGACTTCATAGGTTTTACCCTATAAGTTAAAGAAATTGCACCCTCAATAGAGCTTTGCAAGCCAAAGTCAAGCAGCATATCTTTTTTCTTGATGATTCCCAATGAGTCTAATGTGTATGAGCAGCACTGAGGCCCCTACCCAATCTTAGCAAGCTTGCTTCACTTGTTAACAAGGTATTCAAATCCTATGATACCATTCACTAAAGGTTTGTCATTAATACCTCACTATGGACTGAGGGAAATTTCCACAGCAGTCAATCAAATGCTTTTACAAGTAAACATTCTTACACTATTACCTGCTCCAGAGTTTATGTTGACAAGCACAGAGGAAAAGAAATTCCTGTGTAATACCTTTGATGAATACTGAACACACACCACTTGACTGGTCTTTGGATTATGTCATATTCAGTGCTAGATGCAAATTATGTCTTTGCTATGAGTTCTCACCATTTAAAGACTGTAATTTATTGTTAATGAAATGAGCTTGCATTCCCTCACTGTCATTATTTTCTCAGCAAAATACAATGCTACTAGGATTCTTTGCATAACATTCTTGTTCAGACATCAGTTGTCTCTGGGTAGATTACCTAGAGCAATTATCACATTAAAAGATCAATGATGTGTACTGGAAACAATTTAAGGGCAAAGATTGTCAGAGACAATAGTTCTTAAACCACTAGTTTGCTCTGTAAAAAATGCAGCAAGACACATATCCTACTGTTCCGTTTTGGCTCTGACACTGCATAAGCAAGGTCACTTCAGGTGATCTATGTTTAGAGAAAGATCTTAGTCTCTTGAATACTATACTGAAAAAAAACCACCAAACCCTGTGTAATTGACTGCTACAGAGAGAGGATACAGCTCATTATTCGAATTACATATCCATCTGTTTCCATCAGAATGGTTTATAGAGAGGTTGCAAGAGTTAGTTGAAATTGCCAAATAACATATAAGACATATATAATTTTAAATTATAAAAGAGATTTAATATGCTCTTCTTTTTGTGAATCAGCATCTTTTTAAATGAGAAAAAAAATAATTATTGTGTAATCCAGGGATTTTAAGAAGCTTATACCATCCTCTTTTTGTCTCTCTACTATCCATTATGCTGAGCCTGGATTTTATGTATTCCTTGCCCTTTTGCTTTCTGATTAATTGACTGTATTCCGTTTAGTCTCTCATGTTATTTCTCAGTGTTAAATATAGAAACAGAAATATTACCTCATATTTAACACCACAAATATGTTAAATGTATATATCTTTTATCCTTTCTTTTCTCTAAAATATTATGGAAAGAAATAATGGAAATATCTCTCTCTACAGACTCTTGTTGCATTTCATTAACATTCAATTTCTTCATGTTTTGGCTACTAAGAGATTAAGTATATTCTGATTAAGTGATTTTAAGCAATCTGTCAATGTGGCTCAAGTAGAAACACCCATTTGCTGTCGTCTTCTCCTGCTCATTGTATTAGTGGCTCTAAGCTGAAGTCCTCTGTGTTAGCTGCTGAGGTGTAATCCATTGTCTGCAAGAGATCTTTGTTGAAATCTCAACTGAAACCTGGTTTTCATGATCTATAACTTCTTACAATCTCAATGAGAATCATTAGTAGCTATTTACTTTCTACTTTATTTTTTGTTATGTATGTATTGTCTTTCAAACTGCTAAGCCACCTGATTCCTTAAGCTCTGGATCCCTATAAAGAGCTTGGTTTCATGTTTTTTAGTCTGAATGCAGATATATTGCTTTGAAAAGTTGCATTTTCTAAATGGTCTGAGAAAGTACCTCAGCTTCTACTCAGAAATCTATAAATCCAAAATGCTTCAAGTTATTTGAATCTTCAACATTTCAGATATTTGACTGATGTTACATTGAGAAAAAGACTCCTTTCATAGAAAATTATTTCTTCCATGCTCAATGTACTGTGTTCCTGTGATCAGAGGAATGTCTTCAGTTGAAGGACTTCATAACTCCAGCTTTGGGTTGATGTGGGAAGAGAAATTCATGGAGAAATGGGAAATAGATTCAAGAAACTAATTCATTGATCCAAAGTCCCCTTGATTCCAGGTACAAGCATATGGAAAACAACAATAAAAAAAAAAACCCCAAACAAGTCAAAATATATTCTATGCTAAATAAGTCTACAAAAATCTGAGAGAATCAATACCCCCTTCAACAAAGGGACATAATAAAGTGTAGAGAGAATGAAAATGTATGCATTTGCTCACACTAGAGTTCAAATGAAGCTCTTCAAGCTTTAGTATATGGCTTCTCCCCTAGGAAGAATAACTAGAACAAAAAGGAAGTTGTGTAACTATTTTCAGTTGAGCTTTCAGGATTACAGGAGGAAATTTGACAAGCCTAGATAAGTCTGGATACTCTTCCTCTATATCCATTTCAAACAGAGTTATTCAATTAATAAGGTAATTCTTTATATGTGAAACTAATAACTGTCAAGTGTTCTTCCAGTTCTGCTTCCATTATAACCTTTTTTATTATTCTTTACCATTATTGTTTAGTTTGACTAAACAATCCAACTCATTAGAAAGGGTGTCTTAAAACAGATTGAGAAGGTATCTCTCTTTATCAGGACAAATAAATCTGCACCTCTGCACTGGATCTTTCTATTTTTATTATATAGCAGCAGAATTTCCCCAGACCTACGTTAGTGTACTCTTATTTGGAGATATTTTTGTGTCTTTTAGATAGTGGATGATGTGGGAATTTCCTAGTAAATATGCACCTCTGTCACCAATTATTAACAATTCACAGACATACCAGTTTATTTCTGTCCAGAAGAATGGATCAAGACAACAATTAAGAATTTTTCTTAACAACAGGAGATGTAGAAAACCTAACTTAAAAATTATGCCTGTATACCTTCATTCTTTGGCCTATTATAAACACATTAGCTCAAAAAATAAGTACAGTATTTACAGTGAAATGAACTGCAAGGATAGAGATTCTGTTGTCCTCAAAAACCAGGCCAGGAATTTTTTTTTTCCCCACTGCATTTCGCCTACATGAGGATGCCAGAAAAGGTAAGTTCTATGTAAAAAATTCAGTGTTTTATGAAATCACTCCCATAATATTTTTTTTCCTAATAACAATATAATACAGATATTAGGAAACCCAGTCTCACAATTGCAATGAACAAGTTCAACAGTTTAAGAACATTTCCTCTTCAAGGAGATGTTTTCCCGCTTGAATCATAGAATCTTAAGAGTTGGAAGGGACCTCAAAAGATTGAAAGCTGGATATTTTTCAGATGAGGCTGCTGTTATCATTTTGATTGCCCTCCTTAAATCACATGCAGTCATCAGACCAGGATTGTCACATATCTGCATGGTCACAAGTCTCCACAGTTCAGAGGAAGCAGGACAACTTGCAATGTTTGATGAGCTTAGTACCTCCCTCAGACTGGAGCAGAAACAGAAGTGCATTTGAGAGGTGCAAGACACTAGCACTCTGGCCAGGGTCAGAATGTTGCTTCTGACCATCCAGTTTAGGTTATCTTGAAAAAGCAGCTCAACTGGGTAGACAAGCAGCAATGTCTTCCTGAGATAGGAGGAAGATAGGAGGCTCCAAAGAGAAACAGAGAGTAATAGTCAGACTGCCTCTTTGTGTCCCACTGGGCTTTTACTGTCAAGAAAGCAAAATAACTCAGTCTACTGACCTGTCCATGCCCTCGTACACACATTTCTTTTTTTGTTAATTATTTACCTAATTTGCTTGAATAAGCAATGTTTTAAAACAGTGCCTTTAAAATGGCTCACAGAGAAGTAATGTACATGATTCAGCAAGCCAGCATTCTGGCTCCAAGTCCACCTGCCTCAAGAAACAGCAAGGTTAGATCAACCATAAACTTTTTCTCAGCAGAATGGAAAGTTTCCAGACTGACAGTGTGCTGCAGCTAACAATGTCTATTCTCCTGCTGTGGTGAAGGATATAAAATGCTCATGTCACTCCCTCTGCCTTTACATTAGACTGAAATGAGACTGTAATTTAAATAACTGCACTCAGCAGAACCAGACTTCAGACTAAGCAGCCTTGATTGTAACCATTAAAATGTCATAGCTGCTACAGACTATTTTGCCTACTGGATTTGAGAGAATGTGCCAAGACTGAAGGTGTTTGCACAGCGAATTTCTGTTATCTAATTTTACCTATTGATATAAAGGCAAAAGAAAGACTGCTGCTTCAGAGTCTGAATCAGGAAAGTGTTTCTAAGCGCAACATTTATTCCTGTATTCATAAGCTTCTGTACTGAACCAAACTATTGTGACTCATTGCAAATGGCATATCAGTTATTTATTGCACATGTTAGATGGTCATTCCTAGAAATACAGATATTGTTATAATATTTGGAACAGGTGCTGTCAACAGAACTGCTTGAGAAATGTCAGTCCCTGAGAACAAAAGGAAGATAGAAAAATCTTCTGCAACATATTTTTGCTTCTCCTCAAAGATAATTTCAGACACTGATGTCAGTGAAGAAAAAATTGACTAGTCTGAGTAATATTTTGGGTTCAGAGAAATGCATACCTAAAGCAGAGATTTTTTTCCAGGCTTTTGATTTTCATATTGAATATAGGAAAAACAATCTTGCAAAGCAGTTATTCCTGTACATATCATAATTTTGCTGGAAAAAAAATCCATTTTACAAAAATGAAAAATGAAATGCTATAGCCTTTAGGTTCCATTAAACTTAATGAAATTGTCTAAATAAACATCCAAAGTCTCAGGCAACATTTAACCGTACTCTTTTAGGAAACTATTCATGTTCATATTGTCACTTAAGTATTTGATCAACTTGAGGTATACATAGTCTAGTAACTTACTTTCAGAATTTTCCCTCATTATTTTCAATGCCTAAACACATGACATGACCTCAGACAATTCTCATTAGAATATCCAAGACACTTTTATAAGATAAAGGCAGTAGCTATCTTGGCCATATATCTCTGTCAGTTTCTGCTGTGATTATGTAAACTACAACCTGTTACCATGGCAAGTGCCATATGAATGGTGGTTAGGGTACATGTTAAACATCAGTTGCAGGAAGAGATTCTACCAGTTCTTCCGGGCTGTTCAGAGCAGCATCAGAACTACTACTGCCTTCTGTCCCTGAAGCCTTCAGAGTCCTTGTCTGTTCATTTGAAATGGGGATCTTAAGTCAATTCAGTGTGGATATCAGCCTGCTTACTCTTCTCACACTTCTGGCTACAAATTTTTTAACCAGACAATCCAATACATCAGCTCAGGCACAGTATAAAAAAAGGTTTGTGGGTTTTTTCCCGCACTCTTTATTCAGAAGAAATGCTTTACAGCATTTAAAAGAGAATGCATATTTCAGGTAGCTGCTAAATATCACCTCATATCACCTCATATGGGTACGTTTATAACCATGTTATCCTTTGTGCCATCTTAAAAACCCAGCAGTCACTACAGTATTCCCTACTAATGTATTGTGCACTATAAACATGACCTCCCCAGTAATTCAAATAGGACTTTATGTATACATATCATTCCATAAGATAATCCTATTAAGATACTGGTGCATGTAGACATATATGGGTTAGAAAAATAACGTTGTATATGTCAACCCTACTGAAAAAGAAAAGATAATGTAGGTTGCTGAAGTTCTTCTCTGACAACTCCCTTAGGAGATTGTAAAAAAGTATTTATTACTTATAAATAATCCAGCATGTCAACACATCTTTAGATAACTCTCAGTGCTCTGTCTAGCAATCGAAACTACAGAATAAATTATATATGACGTTTGAAGCTATTCTAAGAAGGTTAGTATTGCACAGCCAGTAATCTACAAATTAGATATAAAATGCTGCATGGAAGTGGTATTTTTCTATATGTTGTTGATGTTCCTAGCTATTTCCTTCCACTGTCTATATAAAATTCTGATTAAATCTACTCAACATAGCCATCTCCTATCTGATAATATCTGTCCACTTTGTGGACTTTCAGATGTCCTGAGGTGGCATGCCAGATGTTAGGAAGGTTGCATTTTATTTCAAAACCCACAGGTATAGAGCAAATATTTTGCTATGCGTACCATCTGGTACCTGTTTTTTCACCAGAGAACACGGGATGTTCAATCATTACACTCCATCCTGTAATATTTAAATTAATTCATACAGATATATGCATTTTTCTCTATGTGGATTTTTCCTATCAAAATAATTTGATTACTTTAAGTGACATCAGATGAAATCACTGGACCAAATGCACATACATAACCAGCAGGAAGTCAATAGGTTCATATAAGTGTAAATTTTCACAAAATAATCACTTATGAATGATAGCTACATTTAATATGAAAAGTATCATAGAATCATAGAATGGTAGGGGTTATATATATGGTAAAGCATTGTGTTCTATTCTTCTGTTTTTATCAACATATGATTTGATTGACAAATCAGAATTAACTTCATATTAATATTAAGGATATGCATCATATGTTTCAAATTTTTTCCTGCAATATAGGTCTAACAACTTTTCTTCTTCGACACTAGTCAAAATTCAGACAAATAAATTCAATAAATAAAGAGTTCCACAGAATAAAAATTATTTTGATATATATAAAAGTTCCACAGAACTAAGTATTGGTAGAAATGTTGCTTAATAGCTTGCTCTGTCCATTCTTCCATTCGCTGCTTTCTGCCTGCTTTTACAGCAATTAATGATAGAATAAAACAGGCATTTAAGCAGGTTAGAATTTTTGTCAAACATGTTACAAAGAACATTCATAGAAGTTTCTTGGTAAAGAGGATAATTATATCCATTCAAACTGAGAACTAAGATTTCCAAGGTACATTTTTCCTGGTCTGACCATAAAGGTTCATGTTATAGAGCTGCTAATTTTTGCAGCTTTCACCAAATTCTAGCTTCATATCATCCCATGGTTATTTTATAGGCAAGACCACCTTATTTGGAAGACCTGTAATGTTTTAATACCATCCATGTTTCTCTCACAAGCAGACACAATTAGTTGTCAGAAAAAAAATAGAATCTGATAGTTTAAAGAGCGTGACTGGAACAGCAGTATTAAATAGCATGAATTGGTTGAGAGACCACAATAGAGGTAAAAGTAACATTATAAACAGATAAGGGTGATTACACAGGAAGGATCTATATAAATTAGGGAGGAACAAGCATAGGGATAAGAGGAAACAAAGTGGCCAGTTCTCTGTGGTTTTCTGGTTGTTATGCTTGTCTGATCATATCATGAACCTTACTAGCTCAAACTGTCCTAGCTTCTCTTTAAATTTCTTTCTCACTCTTTCCTGGGTGAGAGACTCTACTGAGTGTACAGGCCTGGGGGTGCCAGCAGTTGGAGCCAGACCATGGGTTGGGAGAACCATATGCCTGAGTGGTAGTGACTGGAGAGACATGAGAGAAAGCCAGTGACAACTATAGTACTGGGACCAGGGCTCAGAGGCCCAGGTGTCAGCAAGTGGAGGGTATGTGAGTGACTGTCTGACTGAAGATCAAGGCAATCAGACTAGGCGGGGAGTGTGTAAAGTGGCTGAAGAGCTGCAGGGTATCACATAGATATATCTGAGATCACACCAGGAGCCTTCCAAAACGGTCAGGGAGTTCCAGCCTTCTGCTGGAGAGACTGTGAAGTCTGGGTGTCTCTAGAGGTGAAACAAGCCAGTGAGTGTGTCTCTAAGGATAGGACCATTGCAGGGTTGACAGCTGGGCACCAGGGGACTCCCAGACAGCTTTGAATGTGTATACATGTGCATGTGTGTATCTGTGTGACTGCTGGACCTCTACCAGCAACTGGAGTGGGACTGCAGCCTCAGGGGCCAGCTCATGTGTCCAGGTGACAGCAACTGGGGAGATTTGGAACCAGGGGTAGTTACTGGGCAGACCAAGTGTCTCCTAAAGGGATCTAGGTTGTATGTGTATGTGTATGTGTATGTGTATGTATATGTATATGTATATGTATGTATATGTATGTGTATGTGTACGTGTATGTGTATGTATATGTATATGTATTCCACTAGTGCACCATCCTCCCGCAGAGGAGGTTGTATGTGTATGTGTATGTGTATGTGTATGTGTATGTGTATGTGTATGTATATGTATATGTATATGTATGTGTATGTATATGTATGTGTATGTGTATGTATATGTATATGTATTCCACTAGTGCACCATCCTCCCACAGAGGAGGTCCATGTGTGTGCTCTGTGTGTCCGATCTGTGTGAGCAGCCATGTCTATATTTGATGTACATGTGTGTGCACCGTGTGCATGTGCCTACTGGGTATACATACTCAGCTGAACCTGGGGCATGGAGCCTTGCTCCTCTCAGGGCTGTCAGATCCAACACAATATATATTCACCTAACAGTGTGTTAAATAGTTTTTTAATGAATATCTTAACTCACTCTTCAAATTCTTTAAAACCTTTAATTTTTTTTTTTTTCTTGACACATTCTGTTTTATGAAAAAGCTCAACAATATGTTTCTTTTTTGGAAGATTTTTTTTTATCTTTTTTCACTGAAGGATATATATGTATTCAAGTATGTTCATCTTGAGTGTTGAGCTACGTTGGAGCTCTGAATATGCTGAGTGCTAGGAGAAGATTTTACAAAAAGTATTAAAAATGAGTGAGGGGACCATTGCATATTATGCTTATCAGAAATAAAGTAAATTTTTTTTATATGTAGTGTTTTATTTTAAAATACAGGGGAACTTTTTAGAAAATGTTGCCCTCAATTTTAATTTCTCTTCACTCTAATTTATATGTGACAATAAGTTCTTCTTCAGATAAGTGTAAGGATTTATAGTTGGCACTGACAGAAGTACTTTCATGTTTTCTTAGGTAGAATTCAGTTTGAAATATGTATTAATTTTATAATGAGCTAGGATTTCTGGATGAATGATACAACATAAAGAACTTTGTTGTGTATATCTCTCAGCAACTGAAAAATTGCAGCTTTAATTTCATTAAAAAGCTCTTATGTTTGTTAAACCCTTTTTTGGTACTATGGATTGAATACATGAATTATCAAGAGTTGCCTTGTGCATGATATTACAGGCAGCTGTCTTGCACAATAAAAATGCTTGACGTTGTGCTGAAGAGTAGTGAAACTATTCCTGGACAAAGAAGAGCTACTGCCTGAAGGGTTTTGTCAGTTGTTGGGCCCATTACAGTCCCTACAAAAGCACCAGAAGGCAGGACAGAACAGGTACAACTACAGAGCTGGGTGCAGCTGCTAGGTCCAGGGAATGGCTGCATATACGAGGTGACAGCCCTCACGGAGAAGTGACGACAGGGCTGAAGACAAGGACAAGCAGTAATCACAGCTTTCCTTCCCCACTTCTCCTTAGCAGCAGCAAACTGGCAAAGCCAACTCTTCCTGTTCTCTCTCTCTCCCCCTTGGTTTTGCTTATGTTGCTGACAGACTGGACCCAGTTTTGTGGCTTTATTTCCTGTGAGAATATGATCCACTGTCCTAGGATAAACTTTGAGAAAACACAGTTGTTTGAATGAGAGTTTTACCTCGTGGTAGGCAGTTGCATGGAATGATGCTGGCAAATAAAAAAGAAATAAAAATGAGGAGGTTTAGCTCTTTTTAACAGATATGCAAGCCATCTAGCATCTTCAACACGGGGACTTGACCAGTGGTCACTCAGGTGCTAATTAGACTTACAAATTTGCACACAGGAGTGCTGCAACCTTACAGTAGTTGTCACAGCCCTACAGTCTCAGTCTTGGTGTTACAGTAGAGTAGCAAGGGAAATTTCTGAGCAGAAGTCCTGTTTGACTAGGACTGACAGTCTAAAAACAGTTCCAATTTAATATTTTTGGTTTAGAAGCTCACACATTTGTTTAGAAGACAGCACGTTCAGGGACCTTAGTACAGCCAGACTTTCTGATTATGCTATTGGCATGGTACCTTTTTTCTCTTTTATTCAAAGCAGAAGGTCATTGGAACAAATGGAGAACGAACTCATAGACTTTTCAGTACTGAGAGGAATCAAATATCCAATGCTGCATAGCTCTTTGGCACAGTGTATCGCTATAAACCCCGTAATACTGCAAAGTGTAAACTGCTATTCAAATGACGTGACAGTTTCAATGCATTGAATCTGACACCTTTTCAATAAAATAGGCTATATTTAGATAACCATATGCTCATGCTGACAAGCTAGCTTCTTCCTGATATGTTTTCATGAAAGAGTACAGGAAGCCCTCAAAGTTAAATTAGTTTAAAGTGAATTCAAAATATTGCATTAATTTATAGTAGAAAGGTCAAGTTGTTGAGCAAACAGCAGGGCTGAATATTTTCTATTTAATAATCTAAGATTCAGCTGTACAATCTACAGAAATGTTAATGAGTCATGCTGCCAAATTCAAGAAACATACTAGAAATATTTTATCTGTCTTTGCTCTTATCATAGTATAACAAATATTGTACAACTGAAGTCCTTTCTTCCTTGAATGCCATCTAGACAAAGTTGAAGAGTACATGCAAAGCAGTCTTTCATCAACACAGATGTATTTATAATTTGTGCTTCAGTAAAGATGGGGTAATTTCACAGTTATGTTCTAATCTTTGGATCATGTTAAGGGATTTTTAAACAATCATTTTAGAAATTTTAAAATTAATGAATTTAAAACAAACAAAAAATCAGTCTAACTAACACTGCCTGTTTGTTAGACTGCAGGTTATATACAACATCTGTTCATTTACGGGTGATTAAACCATAAACACTGATTTCATTTAGTATATGTTATCTATAAAATCAATATAACTCTGAAATTCACATACTTTTTGGTACATCCTACTAAGCATTGTGATTCCCTTGTTTGCTTATATGCTATAGTCTTGCTGGTCTAAAAGTAAACCAAAATCTGAGATGCACAGCGCATAGCTGAAGGCAAAGAAAATCTCCAATCTCCACTTACATACAAATTACGTTAATAAAAGCAGCAGACATAATTTCTGAAAATGAAGTTATAAAGTGATAAATAAAAACCTTCTGGATTTTTTTCTTAACCAAAATGTACAATTCCAATGACATAGAATTATCTGCCTCATGCAAATTTAGCAAAAAAACCCCAAACATCTGTATTTTCTAATACTCTTCAAGAATTACAATATCATAAATATGTGCAGATTCTCAATTATAATCATTGAAAAAGACAGAAAAATTACATAACTCCAGAGACACAATCCAAAAAAATCCAGAATATTAAAGAATACATCAAGAAACTTGCAACAGAGAATAAAAAAAAAAAAAAGGAAAAAAAGCAACTAAAGAAGCTGTGAAATTAAATTTTAAATGTTAACTCTTCTTTAGAAATATCTTTCCACCCTTTTTACAAGTACAGAAATCTCATTACTTTCATGAGATAGAAACATAAGTGTTTCACTTGGGGAAATTTAGTACAAATATATAGTAGATACAACAAATTATTTTCTTGCTCTTACAAGTTATTTTTCTACTTGCATACAAGAAAATGGTGCTAAAGAGCTGAATACATTACGTGTATGTAAACTAAATATTACTCAAGGACACTTGCTTGTGGACATTTGATAATGTCAAGATGTTGACACTCTCCTCCTACAGAAGCTGTACGTATATAGATGGTACACATTCTTGCACAAAGAACCTTGCTAGAGCAGGTTCTCGTTTCTTTTTTCAAAGGAAAAAGAAAAGAAATTCCTACAGACATTATCTGTCTTCAAAACACCTGAAACTCTAGTACATCACCTGCGGCACAAATGTGAAAGCCCCTTGATATTTAACTTTTTCTGACCGTGCAGTAACTCCTTTAATAATGCATCACAAGTCACTCAATGTAAAGCTTTAGGTCTGACCGCTCCACCTAAGTCTGATAGATATCCATCAAGTACCATCTGTTTTCTGATGAACAAATTTTCTGATGGCAAAATGATACCTGTGGTATTTCCAAATACCTCCAGATATGTTAAATTCACTAGCTCTAGGGGTGAAGTTAGGGACATTGGTTTTCACCGTGGCTTTGGACAGTGTAATTCACCATTTAGATTCTCCAAAGAAAAGCTGGAAAATAGTTGCAAATAATTTATAGAATTGTTTTGCTTACATAATACATAATGAAAAGAACCTTGTATACTTGCTCACAGATGTGTTCAGACCATGGTTTTAACCCTAAACCGCATAATAAATAAAGTCCATAGCCCACCTGTTTTTCCTTAATACCAACAAATCCTTACTTTTTTCCCAGTTTTGCTCTTATATGTGCTTCCTTATCTCCTCAAAACCTGTCATTCTAATAGGTTATAAAATCCCTGCTCAATGTTAATTTAAAAAACCCAAAACTTATAGATTTTACAAAGAAGTGAAGCATTGAAAAGGAAGTCATCTCTTCCAGAGATGATACTGCTTTATGGGTGTAAATAATTATTTACTTTAGTGTTCCTCATTTTTTTTAAAGTTAACAGATTACATATTTATGTACTACAAAATATATTTTTAAATCAATCATATTCAGCAAATACTATTTTCAGTGAGAGAAACCAGAAGTCTGGAATTGGTTAATCACTTTAGGATATATTAATTATTTTCCAGGTACTGGTAACTCTTCCCTGTCTTGACACATCGCATACACAAAAAGAGGTAAATTGGTAGAAAATTGCCTTACTTTCACATTCTGTCCAATACAGGAGAGATTCTCACTTTAAGAAGACATCAGAAAGTCTTGTATATGTGGGTTTCCACAGGCTATATATCTGATTCATCCTGTATTTCAGTCACCACTAGGAAAACAGCAATAGATTTTAATGCAACCAAGGCAAGTCTCTAATTATAACTTAGATACACAGCTGCTCAGTTAGACTTCTTAAACTAATTCATATAGCCAGAATTTCACAGGAAAGGATGATGGTTGGGACTTTTCTGTATGTTAAATACCTGGTCAGGTCATTGCACACAGTTGTAAGGCCATGCATTAATACTGGATATTGGACTTCTGTATTCAAGCTGTAATACAATTATACAATTTAGGTCAAATTATTTTAATAATCTTGCATATACTTAGCTCTATATATACATATGTAACTATGATTTATTATTAATACAATACTATGGAGTTCTCTGTATCTGAGCTTACAGAATCATTTTGTTTGGAAAATTTCATGGGTTGCTGACTCACAATTGACTTCTTTAGTACATTTTAGTAGACATAATATGAAGCACTTCATAGTGCAGTTTCTTCACAGAGGTATTATCAGAGTTTCATTGAGAGGATGATGGGGTTTAGAACCTACTATTAGTAGCTGATTATAACCTATTATGTTTTCTGAAAGCTTGCGATAGAATAGAATTTCTGGGAGAAGTATCCAAAAATGTCCAGGGATGTGTGTGCAACACAGAAATAGAGTATTGTCTCTCCTGATAACATCAGGAAATAATGAGTTTTCTACCAGCTGTGATTTTCTTGATCCTAGAAAAAACAGTGTCATCATTGAACTGATAAGGAACAAGAACAGTCTGTAAATGAGGAAAACCTATGCTTGTTTTCTCCTCATTTGTCTTGATTATTTTATTCCCATTTTTATCCTTGTGAACCAAACAGAAGCTTCTGACCCATTTCACTGAAAGAATCAGATGGAACATTTATACTCAAATAGAATAAAGCCAGAAAGATGCAGTGACAGTCTCCTACAAGGAATGTATTCTTTTAGATGTGGATGAAAAGAATTCTTCCTCACATCTAACCTTAACATTTCGCATGTATCTTCTCCTATGGTTCTACACAGCAGCAATGTCTTACCCTATTAGATCTAACACAGCAGAAGCACTGAGTCTGCATTGGAGTGTCTGAGTATTCTGACTTCTTCAGAGTAAAACAAAATAAAATACTTCTCACCATTTCTGTGACTCATTCATTTCAGTTGATCTCTCTGCTCTTCAGATTTTCCTTAAGAAAGATGAAAACTCTTACATTTCTTTAAAGTCAATGGTCTCTAAAACTGGATTATGAATGGTGATCAGTCATTTTGGCTTCCCCATGTAAAAATACAGCTAGTTTTCTTTACTAAAAAAAAAATCCTATTTAAAAAAAAAAAAAACTTTTTCTATAATCTGACTGCAACTTATACACATCTAGCGAAATGGTTCAAAACCCCTACATAAACTATTTTTGAAACTCACACAGGTTTTATGTAAATTTTAAAATTTCACAGAACTGTGTATGAAATTTTATTGCAGTGTTCCATAGGAGTTTAGTGAATATAATTTTTATGTTTGCACATATGATAACATATAACATTGTTCACTAGAACAAAACAGGGTATACAATTAATAAAATAAACATGAACTCTGAGGTACAAACAAGACCTAAGTGGCCAGTAATGTGTCCTTCAGCTACTTGTTCACTCAGTTCTCTTCAGTTAACACACTTTTCCGTTGCTGTGACAATTTTAAAGCATTTATTCTGTAAATGAGTAGTCAGCTTTCATGCAAACAATTCATTAGCATTAATCATACGACTCTCACATGATACATTGACAAAAGAAGCATTTGCAATAATTTTCTTGTCCATGACAAATAAGTAATCAGTAGGAAATGATGAATAACAATTGAAAAAGAAGATTAGAACAACTGATCTCTTAACACCATTTCATTTCTCTTCTGAAATATGAAACATCATATTCTATTTAGTGTAAATGTGGAGGATGGTATTTCTGTTTGCTTACTTTATGATTGATCCTGTTGCATAAATTAACACTTATATTTCATGATATATTTCTCTTACAAAAATTCTGATGAATACCAGCTTACTGGAGGTACAAAACATGCAACTACACAAAAATAATGAAATGAACTGGCACTGACTATTATAAACTGATACTCCCTTGGTCTTACCTAAAGAATTTTAATGTATTAAAACCTTACAACTTTCAAGTCATGCACCTTCATTAGAGTTTGACTGAAAACTGCTATGTAGCTGCTGGAGATAACTTGCGTTAGGGCTTCTGTCTAAGAGGAAATTATGCTGAACCTGAACCAAAGCCCAGTGAATTCAGTAGGCGATTTTTTCCTTCAACTTTAATTGGCACTGGATCAAGCCCTTTGCACACCATCTCACATTTATTCAACATTAAAGCAATGACTGTCAGGCAACATTTTTCCTTTCTATATCTATTCAAAATGATATTTTGAAAACTATTCCAGGACTCTGTAAAATGAAAATCAGACTTGGATTTGTGTTTCAAATAATAATCTTCAGAAGCTTGTTAAATTGCAGATGGAGATTTTAGCTGCCATGTTGTCCTAAAAATAACATGCAGTTTTCTGGAGAGCATGCAGTCAACTAACAATATCAGTGGCATTTATATTGCAAAGAATCATTTGAGAAATCCATCTTTAGAGGTTTCTATAATCAAATTGAAAAAAAAGTTCTTTTTTACACATAAGGAAAAGCATTTGTAAAATCTTTACAAACATGACACATCTCAAAGTCTTTTTGTGTTTCACAGTACAAGGAAAAAAGACCACAGATATAAGTGATAATGAATAGACTTTCTAAGAATTAATTGACATTTTTTAAACTGACAATGCTGGCAAACCACAAGAATAGAATGTTAAGATTTTCACTGTAAGCCAAGAGGAAAAGATTGATATGCATTATCTCTGAGCCAAAATGCAATAAAACCAATTTTCAGGCTTGAAATAAAATACAATCAAAAGGCCGCTAGTGACTCTGAGCCCCTGTTGTTTTCTTATTTTATAAAGTATACTCAAATACCAGCACCATTTGACCCTTTTCTTTAAAGGGCAGATAGTACTTAATTAGGAATGTACTTATATGTTTTTTTCAGTCCTGATCCAACTCCTACTGTTGCCAGTGGGGATATTTTCTGTTGAATTCAGTGGAAATAAAACAAAAAAAGTCCGTACATAAAATTAGTATCCCTGTTAAAATGGGTGCTGTTGAGAAAGATTTGTTTGTGACTGCCCCAGTGGCTTACCATTAAGTTGATGGGACATGAACAGTATATTTCTTGAACCAGTTGTAAGGCAGAAAAGTTGAGATTACTATTTGGATTTCCTGCTGAAAAGCTGCAATTGTTACATTTATGTGTAAATGTATTCTGTCTATTGCCAGCATGACCTTGGCTGCCAATTGTGTTGCCCTTTGTGTCAGCAGAAAGAAGGCTGTTGGTGTCAGTGGGCTTTGGATCAGGCTTTAAAAACAGAAAGTTTGCTTAAGGAGGAAAACAGACATAATGAATAGTCCTGATTTCCAAGGTTTTTTCACTTAGAGATTAGAATATCAGCAAGACACTTTAAACCCTGAAGAATAGTTGTTGTAAGTAAATTATTTTGACCCTGTTTGTTTCTACAATTGTATAAAATAATAAAGAAGAAAAAATATCTCTGGCTTACAAAAAAAAAAAAGGCAAGTACTTTATTTATCAATAGAGATATTAGCTGCTTTTTACACCATTGCAATGACTAAACATATAGCATAAAATAAACAAGGGAGAGTAAAAATCACTTTATTCCAGCTGGTATCCCAAGACAACCATTTGACTAAGTACAGAGTTAGATGTTTCAAGTATGGCACTTATTTATATAAGAGCAGAGAGAAGGTGATATATTCACAGTTAAAAAGCAATGAACTCTGTTCCTTTGGTACATGTGTCATCATAGGTGATTGTAGGTAAGTACATAACTTGGCTGGCATGAATCAACTCCATCTTATTCATGCACATATTAGAGAATGAACTGAAATGTATTGATATATTTTGCACACAACTAATGTAAGATGGTTAAGGTCTCTGGGGTGTGTGTGTGGACAGGCAAGCAAAAAATGGCAAAATTATATTCAACATTTATTGGTTAGCATAACTAATTGATGCACAAACTATGATAGAAAATAGCTAGTAATACATACCAGGAATAAACTCTGTGATTTAGACAAGCAAAATAATGTAAGACATCTGGGAGACAGGTGAACGCAGATATCCTGACTGAGCTGTGGTCAGATTCCTAACAGTGCAACTACTCTCCATTTAAAACACACTTACTTCTGCACATTGCAACAGTTTCCCCTACCCCATACCACCCCATAGAGAAGAGCATCCTTGTAGATTTTTAATACTAACATTCTATATGTTTACAACAATAAGTCAGACTGTCCAAACTGTAAACTTATCCTAATGACAACCAAAAAGCCACTCCACAGACAGGTAATACCCAATCATTAGAAAGAAAAGTAGGAATAATAGTAGCTGTGATGTAAGGCTAGATCAAGCATGGTTTTATAGCTGGTTTTTTTCAGTCTTTTACATAGAATTGCATTTTGCAGCTAGTTCAGTTAAGTGCAGATCCAATACCTTAATGGCTTTCTTGGTGGTTTGATAAAATGCTTGCCTAAGCAATGTACCTTTCTCTAATGGTATCTGGATCTGTTCCACCTGGAATAGTGTTTCGGTTCTGTCACAGCCTCACACATAAGCTGAGTCACTTGACTGAGTCCTGCCAAAGTTAGGCATGCTCATTCTTGGCAGGTCCTTATTTCTGATTTCATATATGGATTTCCTTTTTGCCTGTACTCCTCTCACTGCCATTTTGATCTTTCTCCAGCCCAAGTGGTTCAGTTCTGCCAAATTGAGCACCACACAAATCCCACTGACAGCAAACATGAATACCAAGAATACAGTCTTCTCAGTGGGTCTAGAGACATAGCACTCTACTTCTTTAATGCAAGGGTATCTGTCACATTCGTACATGGAAGGGACATTGAATCCATACAGAAAATACTGTCCCACTAAGAATCCAATCTCTAGGGCATTTCGAAAGACCACTTGGATGATATAAAATCGAGAAATGCCTTCTTGCCTCCTCATCTTTGATTTTGTAGTTCTGATAGCAGGATTGGGGATTTCCTTCACTTCTAAGCAGTCTGGTTCTGCCTCTTTGGTGGAGTTCTCAGTGTTCTGCAGCACCCCATTGACAATCGTGTTCTTGATTTTCTTACAGTCCTCACGCTTCATTGAATCCTGGTCTCTCTCCAAGGTGAGGAAGACAGTGGAGTACCTCCGTTCCCTCTGCTTAGCAGACTGGTGAACCGAGTAAGTTATGAAGCAAAGGCTGGGTGTGCACACCATGATGATCTGGAACACCCAGTACCTTATATGAGAAATAGGAAAAGCCTGGTCGTAACAAGCCTGGTTGCAGCCTGGCTGCAGCGTGTTACAGACAAACATAGTTTGCTCGTCATCGTACACCGTCTCCCCTACAATGGCCACAATGAGTATCCTGAAGATCACCACCACCGTCAGCAGGATCCTGGAACAGAGAAGCCCGTCAGTGCGCGCCGCCGCCGCCGCGCGACCGGGAGCTGTCCAGTGCTGACCGGACTGCGGCCCTTCACGGGCTCCCGCCGCTGCCCGGCACCGGCGACCGGCGGCGGCACGGCACACAGGAGATGCTCAGTCGGCGCGGCATCGCCTCGGCGCGGCCATGTGCAGCCGTGCGAATCCGCTTCGATGTCAAAAATCCCGGGCTATCCTCGCCCGCCTCGACCTCCCTCTGGTGCAAAAGCAATCACATGCGCTTTTGGGGTCCTCGAAAGCACGGGAGGGAGCGGCACTGGGTTCTCCGGATGCGGGACCCCGGCGGCGGCGGGGTCTCCGCGATGACCACTCGCTGCCCCGCGGCTCCTGGGGGACAAGGCCGGCTGCGTTTGCGGTGCCGCACGCACACGCACTCCAAGCACACATTGCAAGAGACCCGTGCGAGGTGCCCCGCACAGCCAGGAGCCGTCCAGTGCCCCCGACCCATGGACCGGCCCGCTCGGACTGAGAGGGACCCCCCCATGCCCCCGGGGATCCCCCCCATGCCCCCCCTAGCCCCCTCGTAGCCCTTACCTCCCTATCATGGTAGAATGCTGCTGCACGGCAGCTTCCAGTAGCCTCTCTAGAATAGTCCATTCCCCCATCGCTGTTCATTCGGAGACAAAGACTTTGGCAAGCGGAGGGGATCTCTTCACTTAGTCCTTCCTTCTTTCTCTTCCCTTACTTTTTTTGTTTTGGTTTTGATTTTTTGGTTTTTTTTTTTTTTTGCGGTGGGAGGGAAAAAAACCTGACAAAGCAGCCCTTCTCCACTGCCCGCAGTCCGATAGCGGGAAGGCGGCTGGAGGCGGCAGCCCTTCCGAGTCCCGGCGGGGCTGTGCTAGGCCCAGCGGGGCTGTGCTGGGCTCGGTGGGGCTGTGTTGGGCCCGATGGGGCTGGACTGGGCTCGGAGCTCCGCGGCGGCCGCCACCGGCCTGGCCCGCTCGGCTCCTGGCGCGGCGCGGCGAACCCGCAGCGGTGAGGGAGGGAGGTTGGCTTTTAATGTCTTGCTGTCTTTAATCTGCCTTTAAGTAGTCTCTGCTTGCGTCACTGACAGGTTGGTGGAGAGCAGCCAAAAGCAGCGCTCGGGTTTTCTCATTTTTATTACTCCCGTGAATATAAAGAAATAAATGCAATAAAATAAACTAAATAAATAAATGGAGGAGGAGAGGGAGAGGGAGGAGGAGGAGGGGGAGGAAGAGGAGGGGGAGGGGGAGGGGGAGGGGGAGGGGGAGGGAAGGAGGGGGAGGGAAGGAGGGAGGAAGAGAGCGAAGGAGGGCGGGCGAAGGAAGAGCTGCGCGTTGTGGAACCAAGTGCCTCCTTGCTGCACCGGCGGCCCCCCACCGCCACACGGCCCGGCGCTCCGCCAGTGGGACCGGCCCGCCCCAGGCCACCCCGGCCCGGAATGTCGCCCCGCCAGAAAACGGGCGATAGCCCTCGGCAGCTGCTTTGAAAAACTGCTCCAGGGCGTGACTGTGACACGCTGCCCCCAACGGGCACAAACGGCTGCTGCCGGGGAGCTCCGAGGGGTTGATAGACTTTGCTTCTCTTTCAGAGATCGACTGTGGTTTCTGCCACTCACAAGCTGCGGTGTCATACTGCAATAACCTTGTTAGAACCGCTTACCCTTGGAAAATATTGCACTTGAAACCGCATCATTGTTCTCCTTATTCTGATTCACTTGTTCTTTTTATTTTGTTTACAGATAGAAGAATCATGAAGGAGAAATGAAATATATAGCCATTTCAGAAAATTATGAGTCTGAGATTGGATTTAGGCTAGGAAAGACACCAAACCTTCACACAAAGCCTCTCTAAACAGCACAGGAATCAATTACCTTGAACAAATCCCTGCATTATAATCAATCCACATATTTTATTCCCCTAAACTGCTATACTGTGTTTAAAATATGTTTCATTTTACAGATACTCTTACAGACCGCACCTGAGTCACGCACCACCAAACAATTCCACACAAAAATACTGGCACCAATTGGAATTGACTGTTCTTTGGTGGAGAAGTGTAAAATGCATTCTGTGTATTTCCGTAAAGATCAAGTATGGCTTCCTACCTGCTGTTCCTTTTGCTCAACTAATTGCATTAAAATGCAATGTAAGAAAAATTGCAGTCATTCTGATCATAATGCTTCTGCTGCCAAACAGTAAAAAGAGTTTCTTTCAAAGGCAGAACTGCTCAGGCCATTGTAAACACTATAGTCCTTTGTTTTCTTTGTGACTGTCTCGTAAACCAATTCTATGTTGTATTAATTATATTAAGTGTTATCTGAATAGACAGGACCGTGATTCATCTGTGCAGAGGACATCTGTGTGTTTTAGACACCCCAAGGTTTGTTGTCTTTCCATTTGGTATGTGCATATGGTCTCTGATTGACGTGATATTGGGTCAGTTGCCTGATTAGATCCCCAAATCTTTGAATTAGGAAACTATCAAATAACTGAAGAGCAGTGAATTGCTCTGTTGCACTGAAATTGGTAGGTTTTTCTTCTCTTCCAGTCAAGAGTTTGTGAAGAAGCATTCCATAATCTGGATTGCTTTCTTCCCACACTGTTTGGAATTACTGAGAAGACTCAACAATCACTATTTTCCCTTGAAATCTGACTGCATGCTTCTTGAAAGCTGGTTCTCACAATTCCTGCAGTTGCTTTTCTTGTGTGTAGTTTGTAAAACCTGCTGCTGCAGCAACACCATAACAAAAAGGAAGACACTGTTTATTTTAAAAGGACTCTGGTACCTATCCAGCTACCCTGACAACTAAGTGTATCATATTGTCATGGTTTAGCAAGGAGCAGCTTTTGCTTGGTAACGGGGAGCGGGTTGCAGTAAAGATCCGATAAAGAGTTTTTGGACTCTCCCCCGGCTCCTGGGTTCACACCCACCTCCGGCCCGGCCAGGCCAATCTGGCGCCTCTGCGATCACTATTTACGGATGGGAATTTGAAGTGCTGGTAGGAGGTGTAAGAGTGATACAAGGTGGAGGCGACGATACGGACCCCACAGTCAGAGAAGGAGGAAGGACGGAGGAGCACTAGACCAGAGACCCTCTGCAAGCCGTGGCGAGAATGCAGGCTATACCCCTGCAACCCATGCAGGGCCATGGCAGGACCTGAGAGGTACCAGCAGCTCCGTGTGAGTGCACCCAGACGGGCGAGGGACTGTGTGGGGAGACGGCCATGGCGCAGGCTGTGCTGGAGAGCCTGCACGCCACAAAGCAGATCCACACAAGAGACAGAAAGGAGCTACAGCCTTTGCACGTTGGAGCAGTCCGTGCAGGGCTGCCGTGTGTATGAGGTACCCCACGGACTTGCAGGGAGGACTGGTACGGAGCCCATCTGTCCTGAGGAGAGGCAAAAGGCAGAAGCTATCAGGAATAGACAGACTGAAACCCCCACTGCCTGCCCCCCCTGGGCCGTTCAGGGTGGGAGGAGGACGTAAAACCACCGGAATCAGGGCTCTAAGCCTGGGAAGAGGGGAGGTGTGGCAAGAAGGTGTTCTTAAAGGACTGGTCGGACCCTTCATTGTTGTACTATTCTGTGTTGTTTTATGTTTGTTATGTTTTGGGGGTGTATGGTTATGTTTTAGTTGGTGTTGCATTAAATTATTTTCTCTTTTCTTCCCCAAGCCGAGTACCTGGTCTGTTTTGTCCTGGACCTTAAGCGGCAATTAAGCTCTCCCTGCCCTTTGGCAATCCTCAGGTCTTCGGTACTCGAGGCTAATCGTGGTCTTTTGTTCCCTGATGGGCCTAAACCACAACACGTATGAATCACTAAAGTATCTGTTTGGGGATGGTTCTGAAAATTAAAGAAATCAAAGTAGTTAAGGAAGCAGTAATTCTTATGTAGAAGGAGAGAGGGCAGGGAATATGCTAAGAAGCTAATGATGATAATCCTATTTAGCAAACCAAATAGAGAGGAAAGCCCATGACTGACATTAGAGAAGAGAGGAGATTTTGGTTCATAAAAAAATGAAAGAATTTCTACAAAGGAAAGCTGTTCTCTAGCAGTGGAATAGAAAACTAACTCATCTAAGATTATAGGACCAGTAAATAAAAAGGAATTAAACTCTGATCATATCAAACACTGGCCTGTTAGTGAACAGTTATTCAGTGTTTGCTCTGCGTGCTCAGTTCCACTTACTACTAGTGACAGCCCAGTTGTGGAGACAGGGAAAGAAAATACCATAAATTAATGCTTCAAACATGTAAGAACTGTTATGAAATTGCTTTTGATTTGAATATAGTTTGACGTTAAATATTTTCAGGCCTGCTCTTACAGGAGTTGCATCTCATTCCTAAATATCTGACCTCTCCATTTTTAACAGTAACCTCATGCTCCTTGCCAACTGTATTCACATGCAGAATACTTCGCCTTAGATTTGAGAACTGTTTACTGTGCTTCAGACCTTTGTAAGCTTGGGGAAAAAAAAAAAGTCAGTGTGAAAGTCTCTTCCATAGAAAACTTTTCTAGAAAACTCAGCAGTTTGACTGATCTCAAACTTACATGTACAATTTCTGGAACTATGAACTGCTGTCCTTAATTTCAGTCCTCATTTATTGTCAAAATAGAAATAATAATAGTAAGTGACATTATGTTCTATAAGTGTTTAATCCAACAGTGAAAGTTGTATGAAGAATGTAACTATTTGCATTTCCATTATCCGTTACATCTGTAACAGCAACCTGTGGACTTATCTGACAAAGTGTCTAAATCATAAAGTGCTCAGATTATGTGTATTCATGTTTATGAGAGTCCTAGACATACAAAGATTTCTCAGCTTCTGCAGGTTCATCGTAGGTTTTACACCATTCCCCTGAATGTTTCAGCCTATGATAAAGCCAGAATTTGCAGAGCAGCAGGCTGCCAAGAGTTCCGGGGTGTATGTGTATCAAACACCGAGTATGGTATCCACATTAGAAAACTATGCCTATGTTTCATTCATTAGAATTCAGGACTGTCAAAACTTCGTGTCTCCTGACTTACAAATAATCACTTCCTAATGAAGCAGCAATACCAGTTTGCAGCAGGGCCACAACAATCCCTAGCAGCGCTACATGCCTGGGGAGGAAGGGCTGGAAAGCTAACAGTGGAACTGTCACTATGCCAGAACCAGTATAGAATATTGGTGAGACTCAGTTTTGTCAAACCTTATTTTCCTCTTTTTCTTACAAATAAAAACGAGCTATGAATTAGAATCAGAAGAAATTTAAATTTAATTTTAGTAATACTTTAAAAAATATATGTTATAATATCTCCATCCTATGATACTATTGACAATTTAGTGGAGCCAGAATTTAAAAATTTAAAGAATTAGATCTTATTTACACCAGAATATTTTTAGAACTTTAATGGTAGAATACAAATTATGAGAAAGTCAGCAAGTGCTTTAGAATACCCAAAAGAGTAAAAAATAAGTTCAAACAATAAGCAAAGAGTCCTGTATATTGGTACACGAAGCAGCATTTTGATTCTTGTTGCGTTCCATAAAAAAACAATATGAGAAATCATGTTTCAGTATTTCAGTATGAATGAATTACATTAAGCATTTTTTTCAGACCTACTGTTTTGCATTGCCTTGTCTACATTTGTCTTCATGCAAATACTGAATCTCTATATTCCCAGCTGCTTTCAGTTCGGTGATGTTATTTGTGACAGCGTTTCTGTCCTTTGTTTTGATTGTCTTCAAATATTCCATACGTCTTCAATATTCCTGGTGCCTCTCACACTTGTCCTGTCCCTCCCCATCTCACCAGTCTTAGAAGGGAATTCACATTATATTAAAGCATCCCTTCAGAGGCCAGGCTGAAACAATCCCTTGAAATAACTAGGGCAGGCAAACAATTGATTTGAAAGTAAACTATGTCAGTGAACAGGAATGAAAAGCGGTGGCTCAGTAAGAAAAGCAGAGGGTTTTTTGTCCTTCTGTCATTCAAAGAATCTACAGTTACAATAAATATGTGTGAAATGTATTTAATCCCATTACCGATATTGAAGGTATAAATGTAAGACATAGATATGTGTGCAAACGTATTTATGCATTTTACAATTAGTGTCAATTTGCACAATAGATTGCAAAACGGAATTGTTAAATAATATGTAACAGAAAATTCCAGAGGAACTGTTCTTCTCTGTGAATCTTTTTCTATAAGACTGAGTTTATTTAAATGTCCTGTGTTGTGATAATGTATTTAAATTACATGTGATTTCAGATCTTGTCACAGATAAGGTCCAAGGTAAAAGTTATTGAATTATGTTTTCACAGAATCAGAGAATCTTAAGGGTTGGAAGGGACCTTTAAAGGTCATCTAGTCCAATCCCCCTGCCAGAGCAGGCCGCCTAGAGTAGGTCACACAGGAACTCCTCCAGGTGGGTTTTGAATGTCTCCAAAGAAGGAGACTCAACAACCCTTGACATTAATGTGTGGATCAAGAATATACAGTCAAGGGTTTGACCCTTGACACTGGAAAACACTAATTCATAGACCCAGAATAGTTTTCTAGACCTGCACATCTGGAGTTTCACAGGTGATGATTTAAACTGGAGTTTTTGTGAGTTCCGACAACTGCTGTTAGCAAACAACATCTGCTCAGTGCTGTGGAGTATGCTTTGTTTTCAGAGCACCATTTGTTTATCTTTCCTAAACAAAAAGTTGTCCAAATTGAGTATTTCATTAAATTTTTGCAAAGTTTATCTTCCAAAGTGGAGCAATATCAAATTTAGAATATCAAAATTTTCTTTGAATCAAAAGGCTAGAGTTTTATAAAGTTGTGATTACAGTAATCAATTTATTTTGTCCCAGAGAAAATTGAAGTGGTTACCTATAGATTTTGCAAAAATTTTCATGTTCAGAGATATTCAATTAATAATTATATTTTCCAGAATCTATTAGAGAAGGTGTGTTTTTGGCTATGCTGCAGGAAAGAATTTGTGGCACAGCAAGATAAAAAGATAAATTCAATAACTCTACAGAACAACTGCAACTGCGCATGTCTTATTGCTGTGCTTTTAAGAAAGAGACAAATCGACGTTATGTTGCTATGGCACTGGAAGTTACAGTTTATTTTCCTAAATAATGGTGAAACTCAGATAATTTCTCACATAGGTCAGAGTTGCTTAAGGGTTGATTTACACATATCCTATGCAAATCTGCCCTTATTTCAATCAGGTATTACCTTTACTTTGCATTTTAGACTAAGAAATTCTACTTTGTAGCTGTTTACAACCTCTTTCACACTTCCCTGTAAGAAAGTGATTACTGTTTTCCTGCAAGAAACTTATCCAAACTATCAGTGAATTACAGAAGAAAAAACCCACTAAAAAGATGTTCATGGTAAATTGCTTTATGATTTCCTTAATCTAAAGATGTTTGTCCTACTGAGCAGGAAATATCATGGAAAGATGCATCTGACCTTACCCTGTCCATATCTTTACAACATTCTCAGGAGGCCCAGGGCCCTGGTGTGGACAGGCTGGTGCACACTAACAGCAGCACCAGGCAGCTGTTTGAGTTACCCCTGGATACCGTTTCTGCTAGTGCTTGCTCATGTCTACATCTCCTTGAGGAAAAAAGGAATAAAAAAGCTTCTATTGCCCCCCTCTTGCCAGGCTGAATACCTAAACCAGACCCTGAACTGTAGAATATGACATTTAAAATGTTTGTAGTTGAATATTTGTCAGAATCCTGTAATATATTTACATTTACATGCAAATGGATAAATATTTTTTGCATACATTTTTATCAGCTATTTTTTTCTATCAAGTACTAAGATTTATGGCAAATTCTATGTCAAATGTTATCACCTTTTTGTGGTTTTCAGGTTTTGAGGCATCCCTTACATTTTTACATATCTGTATCTGCCAGGAACACAATGAAAGAAATGCAGAATTTTATTTTCTTCTGTTACTCCTTCCAGCATATCTTGATTTTGCACACAAATTCCTCAGGATAGACTCACTCGAGCTGTGTTCAAACTAATAAGGAGGTCATATCTCCTGATACGGGATAGTAAGCCTCTCCCCATTCAGATTTACTGTCATTTTCCTTCTTCCACACAGAACCACAATGAAACACCAACTTGCTGCTGAAACCTTCTAAGAATGAGCCTAAGGAGGACTTGTTTCATCACAGAGAATTCACTCTGCCTAAAAAGAAAACAAAAGATGGGTTGCAGTAAATCAACAAAACAGAAGCTTTAGATTTAGTAAAAATTTTCACATGGTTAAAATAGACAAAAATTACACACAGCATCTTCAGACAGGAACTTCAAGACCTTACGTTGAGATGCAGCTATCCAGTGTTTTATCAAAACCAAATCTCTTTCACTGTTGAGCAACACGAATCAGTAGATTTCCTAACCTGATATTAAAATGTAAGTATATCCATTCTATAGTTTTAATGGACAAAAACCAAGCAAGTGGCTTCAAATATTTCAATAAGTAGTATTCAAAAAGGCATGAGTAAATTATTGATCTGATTTGTTTAATTATCATTGTTTGATTCATTTCATTATTTCATATATTTCTTCCTAGTGAAAGATCTGTCTTGAGGCAGAAATCGTATTATAAAGACAAAAGGCTTACAGGAAAGCCTGAGTGGAGGAGAGGTAAAAAAATGACAGCCAAGTCTCCACAGGGATTTAATAAACATTTGTGAAGCATAGTTTAATTACACCAACTAGTTATCAAAGTCCGGTGTCATGCTACCTGAAATGTCAGTGCAAACTGTTTCTATATATGACTGCCTCAGAGACAAACAAAGCATGAGAAAAAACATGGGCTCAAAGAGAGATAAATTAATCCAAAGAACACCAAGCAGACAGGTGGATGAGTCATATACACTGTGCAGAGTTCCCGATGAATGGAAAATAAACTTAATGCAGCATGTTTTACAGTGAAAGAGAATGCAGTCAAAAAGCTAAACTAAATTGGGTGACAGTGTGCAATAATGATAGAAACATCCTCAAGCAGAGAACAGGGACTGACCTCCCTTTTCATAACATCTTTCCTCTCATGATTACCCATTCTAAATAATGTGACTGTCTTTAGTTTTTAAGATTTTTTTGGGGGGGAAAAAAGGTCTATTGTAAAGGCATTGTTTTTGACATGAGTTATCCTTTCTTTCACTAGGAGGGTTCATCAGAGAAAGATATCAAATGAATATCTCAAAATAATTCAATAAAATATAGTTATTTGTTCTTTGGCTGCAGAGAAAAATAATATTTACAGAACTAGGAAGTGTCAATATACTTGCATCACAGGACAATGATGATTGTCCTGCAGAGATGGTATGACCTATTACAACTGCGTCTGGAAAAAATCAAGTACAATGCTATGTTATCTATGAATAGCTTGTTAAAATATTTATATTTTTATTTAAGTAAATATGTAAATAGGAAAACCAAACCACAATTAACACAGAAAAGGCAAAGTCAAAGTCAAATTCTAAGTGGTTTTCTGTGGCTACATAGCATTGCATTCTTACTTAAGGGAACACAGAAGTGTTGCACACACCAACATTTGTTAGCTCAGCACCCGTGCACGGTTGCACTGCTGGAATCTAGACCAAGGTATGATTTTAAAAATCCACGCTAAGTGGTCCTCATAGAATCATAGAATGGTAGGGTTTGGAAGGGACCTTTAGAGATCATCTAGTTGAACCTCCCTGCAGAAGCAAGTCCACCTAGGTCAGGTCACACAGGAATGCATCCAGGCAGGTTTTTTAGACCTCCAGAGAAGGAGACTCCACACTTCCCTGGGCAGCCTGTGCCAGGGCTCTCTCACCTGAATAGTAAAATAGTTTTTTCTTATGTTTAAATGGAACTTTTTGTGTTCCAGCTGCTTCCCGTTACCCCTTGTTCTGTCACTAGATACAATAGAAAAAGGGGATGCCCCAAGCTCCTGAAATCCACCATTTAGATATCTGTAAATATTAATGAGATCCCCCACAGCCTCCTCTTCTCTAGACTAAACAGCCCCAGTTCCCACAGCCTTTCCTCATAAGGAAGATGCTCCAGTCCCCTCATCATCTTGGTGGCCCTCCACTGGACTCTCTCCAGAAGTTCCCTCTCCCTCTTGAGGTGGGGAGCCCAGAACTGGACACAGGACTCCGGGTTAGGCCTCACCAGGGCAGAGGAGAAGGGGAGCAGAACCTCCCTCGATCTGCTGGCTTGATGCATCCCAGGATGTCATTGGCCTTCTTGGCCACAAGGGCACATTGCTGGCTCATGTACTCTTACAGCACAAAGATAAACGAGTGTCTCCGCTTGATTCTTTTCAGCCATTATGGCTAATTAGAAACACACACTGGAGTATTACAGTACATTTACAAAAAAATCCACCCCAAAGCTGTTTAGACATTCCTACTAGTATCATTGGCTTCAAAATAAGGACAGTATTCAGATTTATCTGACCTGAGAATTTGGCCCTTGCAATTTTTTTAAGGACCTAAGAATATAGTATAGCATTCTCACTCTACATTTAAGTTATAGCTGAACTTCTAGTCTTCTAAAATGATACTTACTGTTCAAGAGATTTTTAAGTGGTCAACCTGTCTATGATTTCAGTAAATTTTAAATTATCATAGAAATTATAGATAGCTGTTACAGGTACAGTACCCTTTTTCCCTAGCATACTTCCCTCCATTGCTTTCACCGGGAAAATTATGTTTGTAAAAAGAACAGGGAATTTGGGGGACAAAGTCCAACAAAGAGTTTAGGTCAAGGACTGAGAGCAGAACTAACATGTAGCACATAGATTTTGTCTATAGCCCAGAAATATACTCTTCAGTCCCATCTGCTGTAACTAGATGCATTCAAAAACTTAATCAAATAGCCAGCCTCAACAGCTCCGTGATGGGGAACTTATTTAACTTGAGGCTTATGTATGTCCTACATGGTCAAATCCCATTAAGGAATAAAGAGCACATCATTGCCAAAAATTAAGAACTTGGTCACAAACTATGGCCACATCCTTTCAACTTTTTGGTACACTTTCTGAAGTTGTAGCAAAATATCCTTTACACAATTTAATACTTATGAAAATTGTTGTTTTTGCATCACAGCTGATTCTCCAGTCAAACACGGACAGAAGATCTGAGTGCAAATGTCCTTTTCAAGTTCACCTTGTGAACCTGGAGAAGTCACGAAATAATATTTTCCAAGGTACAAATTAAATTTGGGTCTCTAGACTCCAAAAACCCAACATGGTAAGACAATGGCAAAGACGTTATCTCCTCTACCACCCATTGAAGTTTAGTAGGTGAAGAAAAAATAGTTCCATTATGCCTTTTCTGCACTTATTGCAAAGAAAATAATGAGGATTTTTCTGTGTGTCTTAGAGTAAGTGTGCAGTATGATGGATTATCTCCATTCTGTTCTTCAAGATTTAAACAGAGCTCTAGAATTCTTAAATTATGTCCCAGAGAACAACCTTCTGCTTGAAAAGTCAGTTTTTCCAACAAGACTTGTACAGCACACTGTCTGTCACAAGATTCATGACATATTTTCCAGTGGAATGTTTCCTAAACTTCATGTACTGGACAAACCCTATTTTGTCTGTGTGAATGATATGCCACGATCTGGGTTTTTTTAGCTTTAGGATACTCAGACTCGGATAGGATCTTCATTACTCCGGAGGCTACAAACAGACATGCAGAAATATTACCTATATAAAATACTTTTGGTCTACGTAGGTAAGAAAAAGGAAAAATATAACAAACCTTTTCCTTTTCCACACTGAAAACTTCCTAGCTAGTATGTATTTCCTGCAATATATTTCCAGAATGTACAGCCTTGTAGGTTTAGCAAAGCACCTCCAGCAGTTTGTTGGGTTTTGCACCACAGTATTTATCTGTTCTGTGGTATTTGTGGCATCCTCTAAACTTAGATTGGAAATTCCACAAGTGCCATGATAAATTTAACTACTGTGAGTGATAAATGCCAAGCTTTTAATAGCACCCACTGCTTCTCTGTCACCACACAACCTTATTTGGAGATTGCACAGTCACCATCTCTGTATTATTACTTATAAAAGAAATAGTCTTTTGAGAATTTTACATGGCAATATATTTACATGGCTTTGTATAATATATATGGGCACAACAAGCAAAGGAACCTTTTGTGTGTCTTTTGGCAGAAAGAAGAGCATGCAGGATACTACTCCTGATAATTTTGTATGCAATTTACAAAAAATAAAGTCAGAAGGGAGTTTTCTGTTTCTATTAGGTGCCAATATATTCGGCAAAATTCATGGTCTCAGTTGAAATGAAAGGGCAAAAATAAATTTGTCCACCCAGTTAATGACAAATGCTGACATTATGTTTTATCAGAAAGGAGAAGTCTACAAAACTACTGCTGCAGACATTAAAATACAGACCAGACACTGCAAACTTACTCTAAGCATAACTTTGGGCACTTTTTACGCTTTCAGCAATATGTTGTGTATTCAGGCTATGTCTGAAAAACAGACACTTTGACTGCAGGTTTTAAGAAAGAGAGAAGATTTCACTAAAAACACTTCAGTTCTGATCTTTTCACAAAAGTCCAAAGCTCTGATGCTGTCCTTTGAGCAGGTGACTAAATGAGGAATTAACTTCTCAGGAATCAGGCTGCAAATATCCATTTTTTTCTTAGTCAGTTATGTGTGTGATGTTTCTGACATGACATATTTGCCCTTCCAACTTCAACTATGAGAGTTGTCTAGGGCAGTATTCATATACAGACAGGGTCTCAGAAGCTTGTTAAAAAGTCAGGGATGATATTTCATTGCAAAGTTAGAGAAGACTTAGGGAAAATATTTGTATGCATAAACATGTGTATATGTACATAAACATATTTCTATACGCATATACATACTTATGTGTAAGTATATATATGTATGTGTGTGTGTGCATAAATGTTATTATAGCAGACACTTTGGAGGACCTGGAACCAAATGCAAGAGAGACTATCACCAGCAATAGCATAATCACCCATTTTCCAATGTACTGTGAAAATAGTAGTTTCACATAAATCTCTTTCAAAGTCCATTCAGTTTAGCTGCCCAAATGTATGGGCAAAAGATCAAAAGCTACTGCATAACTACACTTTGTCTGGATGTCTTATAGAGCTGAGCTGCACAAGAGAGTTATAATTCAATTAAAAATCTGACATCATTTCCATACTAGGAAGACTAGTAAGGCCTAAGAGTATTTTTGCAAAGCTGTGCATTACATATTAAAGGTTTTGTCACATACTAAATGTTACAGGTTTTGCAATACACTATATTGCAATTTAAATGTGTATTCTAGGCATTTCAAGGTATCTCGTAACGGATTGTGACATTTAGTAAGACATAATATAAACTAAATACTTATTATGAGTTCATTCTTGCAAATATATATATTTAAAGTTTTAAAAATATGGATCAAATAAATCATTAAACATCTGTAAAAAATAAAACCACAGATGATGTTTTTCACAACTCAAAATTCTACATACAGAAACAGGCTGTCTGCTTTGAGTTCAGTGTTTCAATTACAAAAGAAATACTATGGTAATAAAGTTGAATTCACAACCAATGCTGAATTAGTAACTGAATTGGTTAATGATATTAATTTCAATAATCAGTTATTCAAATTGTCAAACTAATACATATGATAATGAAGTCAGATGTTTAGCACAAGAAAGGTGTTTTCTGTTTAGCCTGTAACAGAATACTAAGGAGGAGAGGATTCCCTTTAATCTTGCACCCAAAGTAAAGTTACAGACACAAAATGGCCATAATTTAACTGTTGGAAAACAATGTTTTCTCATAGGTAATGTTCCTTGACAAGGAAGGATCTTCCAATTTGAATGCTATATTCAAGATATAATCCATGCATGCTAAATAAGTAAAATGTTTTTTCTTATTACTTTTTCAGTGCTTTGTCTTTAAAATCTGCTAAGATTTCTATTTCTGCAAGAGTTCTCCCCTCTGTCTTCCCAGAGAATCACAGTATTGTAAGCACACACACAGATGCAGGCAGTTAACCTCTAAACAATTTCAGTAACAAAAAATAATTCATTAAAATATTTAGTAAACTAATATTTAGTTAGGTAGACAATTTCCTTATTTAAGACTAATGTTTCTTATTCTGTTTGGGTTTGGGATTTTTTGTGAGTTGTTGGGGTTTTAAAAATAAAATAGCTTTTGAAGATAGAAACCTGCATCCTGAAAATAGTTTGAATAACCAAAATTAAAAATAAAGAAGAATAAGCATGAAATATACTGTCAAAACTCATCCATTAAATAAACATGTGGATATGGCTTGAATTCCTTAAAATTATCTTTTTTTCCTTGGTTGTAGCTGCTGTAAAATCCCCATGCTTCTGGATGCTGTGGAAAATCTCTCCACTCTAACTAGCCCAGAAATAAGTGCCTCCCAGACCCTTTCCTCTTCAGAACAAAATTAAGTAGATTTTTCACTCGCTTTCTCATCTCAGCTGAGGCAAACAGAGGCAGATACAGAGAGCTGGAGGAGAAGGAGGAATACATGGCAGGAGTGGCTGCTGTGTTGCTAAAGCCACTCATTTCCACTCTAGAAACATTGGACTTGCAGGCCCTTTCCAACATGCAAAGGCTCCTCCATTTCCCTTTGAGTATTGCTGTTTTGCAAAAGCATATCCAGAAGCTGCAACATAGCTCATAAAGTGTTTCAGACCCTTTGGAAAGGAAACTTGTGTAGTCTTTATTATCATTAAAAATACCCTTTCTTGTGATCTAAACCTGAGTGCCTTAGAGACTCCAAACTAACCTTTAAACTCTTTCTTACTGCCTTTCTACCTGGATTTTACTGGGTACCTTCCAGACTTACTGTATTGTTTATGAGTTATGTAAATCTACGTTAGTAAAGCTTTATTCACTTTTTCTTCTGCATACTTCTAAAATGCAATTAATTTCATCTAAGAGAGCATACTACTCTGTATTTGGTAGACCTCAGATACACTGTATTTTGTGAACTATTTCTTTATGATGAAAAAATAAGATTGCCACCAGGTTCATTAAATTTTGCTAATGCCTGCTAAATTAATTTCATCCAACATTATTCACACAGGACAGCTTAATCACAAATTAAATCCATCCTTTAATTATATTATGCCTTCATGGCCAAGAAGACCAATGGCACCCTGGGATGCATCAAGAAGAGTGTGGCCACTAAGTTAAGGGAGGTTCTCCTCCTCCTCTGCCCTGGTGAGGCCTCATCTGGAGAACTGTGTCCAGTTCTGGGCTCCTCAGCTCAAGAGACAGAGAACTTCTGGAGAGAGTCCAGCGCAGGGCCACCAACATGATCAGGGGACTGGAACATTTTTCATACAAGGAAAGGCTGTGGAAACTATCTAAATGATGGGTGTCAGGAGGTTGGGACATCCCTTTTTTCTATTGTAGCTAGCAATAGGACAAGGGGTAATGGGGTGAAGCTGGAACACAGAAAGTTCCAGTTAAATATACAAAAAAGCTGTGACGGAGCAGTGGAACAGGCTGCCCAGAGGGGTTGTGGAGTCTCCTTCCTTGGAGTTCTTCAAGACCCGCCTAGACATGTTCCTATGTGATTTGATCTAGGTGAACCTGCTTGTGAAGGGGGGTTGGACTAGATGATCTCTAAAGGTCCCTTCCAACTCTACCATTCTATGATTTCTGTATGCTGAGTTTGCAACTTTCAGCAATCACAGTCATCCTCAGGATAAAAGCAAAAGTAGTAGTACATTAACTGCCTGAACTGCTTCTTGAATATAATGAGTGGGTTTATTATTCACTCAATTTTATAAATTATTTTTGTTCCTTTTTCTTGCATTTTGATAATGCCAAATGCTTCAATCATAGGATGCTTCAGAGTGGGACTGGAAGCATCAGTCAGACAGAAGAAAGCATCAGTCTCTGCCTGGGTCTCATATTTAGTTTATCCAAACAGCACAGAAGAAGTTTTTCTCCATTTTTTTTCTATTGTTATGTTATTGCTGTAGATTAATCTGACTGTCACATATATTTAGGGTCACCTAGTGCTTTTAAGTATAAAATCCTCTTATTCTACGTTTAAAAAATTATCATTTTACAGAATTCAATTATTCAAGCTAAAAATTTTTGTATTAATGCTCTGCCTCAGGCTGACTGTTTTAAAGCTTTAGCTAAAACAGCCTTTTAGAGAAATTAGTGCAAAGTAGACAATTCTATCAAATTTATAATGACTGTCCTGCCAATTTTTTGAAGGAGCCTTGAAGCACTAACAAGTGATTTCTGAAATATCTCATTTTCCGTCAAAAGATCCATCTTTTCAAGCAGAATCACAGGATTTTCAGGTTCTTAGCATATGCTTCACATAGATGTCAAAAGCTTTCTGTTCTGATCATAATCCTACTCCTCAATAGAGAACATTTTCTGTAAGATCTGTGAGTCAGGAAATGACAGTAATATGCCAATACCCTTCAGTCAAAAACAGAAGTACTGGATTGTGGTGTTCCAACTGCCAGAATAAGTCATAAGATTTTGTTACAGTCCTTGCATGATAGTATTTCTCAACACTTTTTAGCCCTTATTACTGAATATATCTTCTTTATGCAGCTTAAAAATCACATCAGACTGTCTTTCACAGGATGACTTTGACTCATTGTACATATAGAGCAACAAGAGGCTGCAAAGTCAAATAACAGGACATGCTTCAGTGGGACAGCCAAGAGGTTTTTGTCATGTATCCACAGTGCTTTTCAAAATGCATATATTGAATCTATACATTTGGCTAAATATTAAATTTCCTTCTTCCATCTGAAAAGAATCTCATCAAGAGCTACTTGTGACCCTTTAGTGTTGAAATTTATGTCAACATCTTCATTAGCTCAGGTGTTTCAGAGGTGAAGCTTGATGATCATGGCAGGGTTTGGGTACAATTGTTTTTTAATTTGGCTTTTTCAAGGAAACATTTGTAATAGTTTTACTGGTTATCATATGGGTGCTCTCCACTTAATTTCTGCATCCCATTCTACCGCCTTCATTTGCCATAAAAATGAAAGATACATAGACTGAACTTCAGAGTGATTCCCTGTGCTGTGCCGTCTTGAGAATGTTGGAGGCTAGTGACTTGGCCTTAACAGATTCCTAGTTTAATTAACTGCCTATTTGCAGCAGCAATTCAGTAATATCATGTGCAGGATAAGTATTTCAAATCTATGTTTAAATTCTCATATTTTGGTTAAAATTTCTTTGTTTTTCCAAAATGTTTAAATATATGTTTAAATTGTAAAATATGTTCAAAGTTTCATATTTATGTTGATTTTTAAATATATTTAACAACTCCATCCATCTCTGCCCGAAAGCAAAAGTATATAGACATGTTTGAATATTTCAGTTTTAAACTAGTGGCAGGCAATTACAGTGGCACCTCAGTAAACTTCTTTATGATGAGTAAACTGGAGACAAACACTAAATACATCTTCATATGTTCAAAGGGTAAAATTGGTTCTACTTAACTGCAGATCCCATCTAATGTCCAGTTTTAATGCTTTTCAAGAAAATCAGAGGTAGGAGAAACAGAAAGCTTCAGCGGTTTATTTCTTTTCCAATTAGCATTTGAGTATAAAACTATCATGAAATCAAACCTTTTCAAACACCTGCAAAGGCACTTGCCTAACTAACTACATGCACAGATTGATAAATGTTTTAATTGATTTCCTAAATCAGTTTTAGGCAAACTCCAGCCTGTACATAGTTCAAATTATGACACAGACTGGTTCCATTATTTTAATGAAAATGTCCCAGAATAATTCTGTACTTCACCATTTAGGTATTACTTTTTTTAAAAAAATCAAAGAACATAGTTATAAAACTGTGTTCCTTATAGTGAGGAACACAAAATCTCATGGAAAACATATGATTGTAGAATCTGGGTCAAATAGCAACAAAGGATCGCAAAGATTAAAAATTTCCCAAGATATATGAATGATGATGTGAAAGTAATTGTGATTATAACAATTGTACATTTATATAGTAAAAGTTTGATTCTTGTGCATTAGTACAATAAAGGTTTTACTTCCTTATCTCTGGCTTTGAAGGGATGAGGGAAGATGAGTAAACTGTCAGTTTCAATTAATGTTTTGTCATAAATATTCATAGCCCACAGAAAACAATTGTATGACTCTTTAAGATGGAGCTAATTAGTTATAAATCACATTCTAAACATATTAACATAGTTAATTTACAGAAGCTTTCACTTTCAATAACATAATGTTAAAATTCTAGGGAAGAAACATTTTTAAACCCAGTGAGTTTGAAAGGTTTCCCTCCACTTGTTCCACTTATTGCATCTAGCCTCAAGGCTACTTCTTTGGAAGCCTTCATATATGCTGCTTCTTTTGTTTCAAGTTTCAAAATTGAAACTATAATGTATAAACTCTTACTAAGAGAAAACCACGATCTAACACTCCTACACTAGTTAGAACATTCATGCAATGAAGGCATTGATAGGTTTGACAGGAGTTTCCAAATTCCAGAGTGTTTAGCTTCTACTTTTTTGAGCAAATAATACTTATAATAAAACAAAAGACAATAATTTGTAGGTTGCAAGTCCCAGATCTTGTTTATTTATAAAGCAATAAATATTAGACGCACAAATAAATTGCACGGATGTGTAAACAAACTGTACAATGACTGAAGAGTTCAGGAAGGATTGCCAGAAGACTCCAAGAAGCATATTGTCATCATCCTGAGTGAGAAGTAAATTGAGGGTAAAAGTGCTTAGAAGCACTTGCGGTGCACAATGGATGGACCAGCTTCATCATACTCTTGTTTACTGATCCACATTTGCTGGAAGGTGGACAGAGATGCTAGAATGGAGCCACCAATCCAGACAGAGTACTTGCGCTCAGGTGGAGCAATGATCTAGGATAGAGAAAAACAACAAAATCCTCATTTAACATAATTTCTGAACAACCATCCCACATTACCAATGTAACAACACACTAGGTATTTCCTTAAGTCAATTATAAACTTGTCTAGACTAACTGAATTGGTCTTCAACAGCTGGTGCAATACATGTAATATTCCTTAAGGAAATCTATAACCAAATTTTTCGCTTTTCTAACTCTTGCTTCTAACCAATATAATTATCTGATTAAATTGAATTTATCCTAATTTGCCCATCAGCAGCTGATCTTACTTTTGAGTTGTTCCTATATCCCAATTTAATGGTGTGGCCATTTTCTCCATCTTTATTCACATTTTATAGTCAAATTCCTTACCTTGATCTTCATGGTGCTAGGAGCAAGTGCAGTGATTTCTTTCTGCATGCGATCAGCAATGCCAGGGTACATCGTTGTACCGCCTGAGAGGACATTGTTGGCATACAGGTCCTTACGAATATCAATATCACACTTCATGATACTGTTGTAGGTAGTTTCATGAATACCAGCAGATTCCATACCTTGCAAAGAACAAAAGACAGTCGGTTAATAAATTATACAAGATATCTCCATAAAAAGAACTCTTGGCATTTCTCCTCATTGTTAATATGAACATCCATTATCTTTTTGTTGTAAGATTACTTACTGATTATTAAATGTTATAGAAAAAAACCCATAAAAATAGAATTACAGAGCTAGCTTAGAAAATGAAAATTCTTTCTTAGAAAAGGTAAGGATCATTGTACATGTGCAAAGGAAAGGTACTCAAAATATACAATAAGAGAAGAAGTAGACACACAAGATAAACTCAGTATGTGGCAATGGGAGAAAGTTATACAGAACAGAAAACATGAGTATCGGGTTATGTCAGAGTCTTACAAAAAGCATTTGTTGAATGGAGAGATCAATAAAGACAATTAAAACAATTTCATTAGAACTAAAGAAGATAGCAGTGATTGTTTCTTCTTCAGTGTTCTCAAAACACAGCTTGTACTGTTTATAAACATCAAGACAGGATATAACTAAGACATGAACCAAGATATTAGTATTTGGTGGTAAGGAAAAAGAAACCAGAAGCAAGTGTTTGTAGGCTGCATTCCAATTTATTAATTCTAACAGGTGCTTCCTGAAAGGCCTGATACACAGTAAGATGTCAGCTGATGAACAACTGCATTTATTGCTCAGGAATATAAGCATTTGCTGTATCTGTCAGCTCCACTCACGAACAGCAAAGCTTACCATCTTGATCACAGCAATGTGTGATCATACAAATCACATACAAATAAACGCACACTTCCATGCCATTTTTTCCACTCCCAGACACTTCTACCCAGAGCCAGATCCTGTTTTAAATGTAAGCCTTACAGATACAGCATTGAAAGCTATTCTTGCCATCACAAGAGTCATGGAATGTCCCGAGTTTGAAGGGACCCATAAAGATCTTAATAATGATGATATTCTAACTGTACATTTTACCACTAAAAAATTGTGACCCTAAAGCCTGATGCAAAATTTGCAGCAAGAGTCCAGAGCTCAGCTAATTACCAGTTGAGACCATATCAAACACAGCTTACAGGGACCAGAAGATCTAACACATTACTTATTTATATTTGATTTCATGTTAAATTTTGGCAAGCAGGAAAAGGAGTGAGACGTTCTAGATCTTCTGATTCATTTGTACCTCCTACAGAAAGGAGAATTTCCTGGGAACACTTACCAATAAAGGATGGCTGGAATAAGGTTTCAGGGCAGCGGAAACGTTCATTACCAATTGTGATCACTTGACCATCAGGCAATTCATAGCTCTTTTCCAGAGAGGAGGAGGAAGCAGCAGTGGCCATTTCATTCTCAAAGTCCAGTGCAACGTAGCACAATTTCTCTTTGATATCACGAACAATCTCACGTTCAGCTGTAGATATATGGGAATCAAATCAAGGTCTGGATAAGCAAAAACACTACAGCAAGAAGATGGGTTGAGAAAGACATGAGGATTTTCACAGGAGAGCAAAGCTGAAGGACTGACCTGTTGTCACAAAGGAATAGCCACGCTCTGTCAGGATCTTCATGAGGTAGTCAGTCAGATCCCTGCCAGCCAGATCCAGACGCATGATAGCATGAGGCAAAGCATAGCCTTCATAAATAGGTACATTGTGGGTGACACCATCGCCAGAGTCCAGAACAATACCTTGGAGAGAAATGTCAGTGAGCAGTTGGTATCACACAGAAAACATTGAGAGCCCTTAAGCACAGTAAGCAGCCTCCAATGCAACCAAGTACAGGATTTTTCAGGCAGCATCATTCTATTGTAGCCAGAAAGATTTTGCCCACTCCTTCTGCCTTTGCTTGCCTGGACATTCCTGTCTGGTGTGAACTTTCCCACACAACAGTTGTTTGTTATATATTTTAAGCTAATTTGTACAAACAGCTGCTTGTATGGTTGCATTCCATACAAAAGTTACCTGATAATGGGTAACTTTTGGGCCCAGTTCAAACCCTTATATTGGTGTAATACATGCATAACTATAGTATTTTCGCAGGACCATCTCCTTGTTTGCATCATGACAAGCAGCAGGAGAGTCAGTTCCACAGTGCCTCTCAAAACTAATGCAGACAGGTCCACGTTGTTCTTTCCACTGACTATTCTGTACCAACCTTGCTACTACTGTTTTCGTCAATCGCTATAAACATCACATTTTCTGTGCTTTGAATGACTTATGGTAGGTTTTCTTCCTATTTGAAGTGGGAAGGAAGGAGAGTTCCTGAAAGGAAATAATAAATATAATATTTGTTTGTTTTACCTGTTGTACGACCAGAGGCATACAGGGACAGCACAGCCTGGATTGCCACATACATAGCAGGTACATTGAAGGTCTCAAACATTATCTGGGTCATCTTTTCACGATTAGCTTTAGGGTTCAAGGGAGCTTCTGTGAGCAGGGTAGGGTGTTCTTCAGGGGCCACACGGAGTTCATTGTAGAAAGTGTGGTGCCAGATCTTTTCCATATCATCCCAGTTGGTGATGATGCCATGTTCAATGGGATACTTCAGAGTAAGGATACCTCTTTTGCTCTGAGCTTCATCACCCACATAGGAATCTTTTTGACCCATACCAACCATAACACCCTAAAGAGAAGAAAATACAGGAAAGCATTATCATTTGAGGAAGACATCATCACAGAGTCCAAACAACTAAATCACAGTCAACTATGATATTTTCAAGAAAGGTACAAGAAGTCACACCACTAAAAGGTCATTTAGGAAAATAAAATAGCATTATTAAAATACTAAGTCAACAGATTTTAAAGTTTTCTCATTAAATTATTTTTCTTTTAATCAGATGGAAGGAATTTCCCCCTCTTTTTAATGCACTTATTATTTTCAATTGCTTCTTTCTGGTCCGAAAGTTTGACTAATAGTAAACTGCACAATATCATGAGCAAGAAAAGATAGATATATACAAAGAGAGTTTATAAACAAGAAGGCAGAGAGGAAAATCAGCCTTCTAGTGAAGAAAGATACTCAAAATACTATGGAGCCTCAGCAGTAATTTATTCATGATAACAAAATACAAACTGAAAAAGTTTTAGTTAAAAAAAAGCACCTTACAAACTTTTTACCATGGAAATTGTAGGATAAAAAGTACCATATTTTCTGTGTACTGATTTAACTGTGACAAAAGGGAAAGAGAATGAGATGGTAACTGAGAAAATAAGGCTTAGAGAACAGTAAGAATCTAAGATTAGAAATAGACAAAAGAAGTCAAAAAAACTGAAAGGTGTTTGGTATGTGAAATGTTGAACAGGATGGATGGGAAAGGGACCTTAAACAAAATGAAATTGCATCATGCACAAATTCAGCCTTTGAACTAGCATCAGTAGCACATCTTCAGGACAGAGTGGGCAGCAGCTTAGTAAGGAGCTGGGTTTCGGGTCATTAGGAGAGAGGGAAGGAGTCAGGAGGAAAGCTGGTGAGTTAGAAGTAGTTGGGGGAAAGAGGAAAAGTGGTAGAAAGGTGGAAAGAGGACAGCCAAAGAGAGAAGTTGAGGGAAGCACTGGAGACCTGGAAATGTGTGGGTAGTACTACTGCAAGAAGTGAGCAGAAGGAAGGGATGGATATTCGAGACAGGACAGAAGAGACAGAGAGTAGGTGTCTCCTGCAGAGATGGGGAAGGCTCTGTCCTTCCCTGCTTCTGCCTCTCTATTTACCTGGTGCCTCGGGCGTCCAACGATGGAAGGGAAAACGGCCCTGGGGGCATCATCTCCGGCAAAGCCCGCCTTGACCAGCCCCGAGCCATTGTCGCACACCAGTGCGGTGGTCTCCTCGTCGTCGCACATCTTCAGACGGAGGCACAGACCTGAAAAACAGCGCAGCAGCGCGTCCAGACCCCGCGGGTGCTGCTGCCAGCCCCGCCGAGCCCCCCAGGCGACCCTGGCCCCGGCCCCCGCCTGCCGGGATGCAGGGCAGGGCAAGGCCGGCGCCCGAGCGGGAAATTTGACTCGTCTCGAGAGAGTGCTCGACGGCTCAGACAGGCCGTAGGTAGAACTTTACACCGGCTTCGGCAGCCGGTCTCTTCCCCGCAGCTCCGAAGGCGCGTCACGGCAGGGCGCTCGTTAGAGCGTCGTTAGCGGAACCCCTGGGCCGCCTGGCGAAACGGGAGGGAAAGAGATGAGCGATCGGCCCCGGCCAGAGGGACGGCGGGATCCGGCGGGCGCTCAGCCTGCAGGTGCGGGCGCAAAACAGCAGCTGTGCCCGCACGGCCGCATCCACCGCCCTGCCGTCGCGGTGCCTCCCGTTCCGTCTCGTCCCGTCCCGTCCGAGCCGGCCCTGCTGGTGTGCTGGCGCTGACGCTGCCGCGCTACTCACCAGACAAGCACTGGCGGCGGTGCGGGCTACGGAGGAGAGCCTGGGTGCCGGCTCCGCGGAGACGCCCCAATTTATACTCCCTTGAGGGGCAGCGTCGGCCAGGGCCGGTGCGGGACGGGGCAGCCACCTTCTCCTTATTTGGTCGGCTCCGCGCCATTGAGTGGCCACGCAGCCATGAATGGAGCCCGGATGGCCCCGGCGCGGTCCAGCCGCCCGGCCCATGTAAGGCAGGCGCGGGGCCCTGCGCCCCTGGCCCGCCGTGTGGCCAAATAGGGAGCCCGCGAGTCCAGCGCTTCCCAGGAGCAGGCTGCGAAGCGGCTTCCCGGGGGCGAGCCCGCACCCTACTCGCGGCTGCCGCCGGCATCCCGGGTGGGCCCGTGCCCACCGGGGCCGCCTCGAGTATACCTGGACCTGCGGGCCGCGAAGTGGGAGATGCTCGGACTTGGCGTAGGGTGCGGGGCAAGCTGCACTGATGTTTTCTGCCTCAGCTTTTCATTTTTCCATTGAAAAAAGAATGAAAAAAAGGCCAGTCTAGCTCCTATTGAGTCAACGACCAATGAGGCTGCTTTAGTGCCAACAACTGAGGCTCTTCTGCATGGAGGCAGCATCTGCTGCCCACATTGCCTTAGGAAGGAGCAGCACACACTCAATTTCTTTAAATCTTTGATGTGCACATGTAGCAAAAATCGTGCTTTTCTCTGGTTTTGGCTGACAACTATAGTACAAAATGAAATATGTTCATTTACATTAATATGCACATACTTCATCTCCCCATTTTTGCACATTAATATGCATATACTTCAGTTCCCCACTGGATCAGTACAGCACACCGGATCAGTAACACATCATGATATGTTCAGAGAACGAGAGATGGGAATAGCTTGGACAAAAAACAGCTATGGTATTAATATAATGTGACAGTTATTTTCCTGCTCAGTTGTTGGAATAGCCACATTGATAATTTGTTCCAGCAGTGGAACCTAAAAAATCCATGCAGGTTTTTGTGGGTTTTTTTTTGTTTTGTTTTTTTTTTTGTTTGGTTTTTTTTTTGTTATATTTTAGTTAAAAATAGAAAGACTGGAGAGGCATCCCTTGAGTGGGCTTGGCCTGATATGTGAAGGCAGAATTCAGTGGATAGTCAATGCATAATCCAGTGGAACTGTATTATATTGCAGAGTGCAGTGTCCTTCAGGAGCTCAGTTTACAAACTGCCTCATGTCTGCCTGTGTAAGACATAAGAGAGGGTGAAAAGAATTGAGATGTAGGACAGAAGGGAAGGGGGAAATGTGTTCATCAATAGATGAACATTGAGTAAACTGGGTCAACTGCTTAAACTCAGGTCCAGGTTATTAGAAGCTACACAAGAGCTGACAGCCATCAGATGTTTATATACACTTTAAATGAGGTGGAAGGAAAGAACTCATGAATGCAATCCAACCTGCAATTTGGGGACTTTGAAGAGGAGTGTTGTAAGAGCTATATTCACACTGTAGTTTGGCTCTGATAAAGGGTACAAGAACTGTAGATTATTGACATCTCATTTCTAAATCATATCCAAAGAGGGCATCAGATGTTTAGACTTTAATTTCTTCTGAAATTGGAGGTAGTGAATCAGTTTCCTTGTTTCTAGCACAATTCATGCGGTAGTTGGCTCCACTCCAGCCACAGTTTGTCTTGGGGTTGTGCCCAATTACAAGCACAACTCTGAAGAAGATGTAGCAACAAATCCTTGGCCATTGATAGCACCTGCTTATCTCTTAGTGCTTTAAGGAGAGACAGCCTCTTTCAGGTGAGACACTATTTGTTTATAAAGGTGTGTGAATGTATATTTCATATGTATGTGCCTATAAACATATGCATATATATATACTATATATGCATGTATGTATGCATGTGTAGATATAGGTAAATATCACTTTTCTTCTTAACTATCTAAGGAAGGAAAGTGTAAGACTGAAATACAGTGATTTCACAAAGCTGAAGCAAGGAAACACTGTGTTTTCTTGCTTCATCTCTGGACAAACTTTGTCTCTTAGTGTTCCTGATACTGATGAAAAATCAGTACTGATGGGATAAGGACCCCAAGTGAGTAAATATTTATCTAAACTGATTAGGCACAAGTAATAGAGAGTTGAAAATATTTTGGTGATAGAGATGCCTATTTATCTAAGAATTTGTATATATGCAAGAATGTATAAGCATATACACCCTGGCACAGGGTACCATTTCAAGGAAAAATACTTTTACCCTGAGCTGCTTTCAGTTTCAAATAGTGAGCATATTTTACTCCATGGTAAGTTGCCATATATATTTTAAAACGGCTGCTTTTTTTTTTCCCTAGTACATCTTTTCTACAGAAACCAGATAATGTGAGGGATTGGCCAGCTTCTCCAGCACTAGAGATTAGTTTATAATGTTATCTCAGCTGTTCCTCAGTTCAGAGGTGTTACATAGAAGCCCACTGCTGATAGCTGCATTGAATTTGTCCCCAATCAGACCTTCCCTGTCACATCCTGCATTCCCTTTGGCTAGAGAGAGAGACAGACTGCAGAAACTGAGACAGAGCCAACTCTTGTCTATACAAAACAGTCTGTATTTTCTTGTTTAATTTGTAACTAAATATTTGCTTTCTCAACTCTTTCCACAAAATTTAAATTGCTAATGCAGCAGGACTCACATCTGGAATCTGAGGCCCTTGAGAGATCATCGGTTTTCCTCTCCTCCTGCTCAGTATACTGCAAAGTCAAGGCATCACACAATGTATATAAATCCAAAATTTTGTTTGCTTATACCCATTCAAAAAATACCCAGCTAAAGTTATTCTTTTGGCAAAAATCATTCTGCTTTCTGCAATAAAGTGATATTACAGCCTCACATAAATCAAACAAGCAAAGAAAAAAGAACAAACCTACTGAAGTATGTTATGCAATGTCATCCAGAGGAAAAATACTCTAGTGTCTGACTGACCAGGGTCCCCACATGCTGTGTACATTTCTCATGACTTAGCTATTGGGAGTGACAGCTATTAGGAGACAAAGGAAACACAGGAGGTGTGGAGTACTGGGACAGCAGACAGATCTGCAGTGGATATAATCTGCACGAAGCCTAAGACAGGCTAAGCATGCAGGAGTGTGAACTGTAATGTATATACAATACCCATGGAATAGCAAAATTATATATATATATATACACACACATATATATGACAAATGCTCATAGGCAAAACTGGATGAACTATTCAACTGCCACGACACTGTTATAATTGCATTCGAAATCAGAATATTAGTTCTACCTCTGCATGGTAAAAATATGAATTAAAAAAAAAATCACTCTGTGATCTTATGATGCTCAGAAATCTGTCTCCAGGCATTTAAAGGACAAGAGGGTCATTAGGAGCAGTCAACAAGGCTTTAGCAAGGGGAAGTCATGTTTGACCAACCTGAGAGCCTTTTATGAAGATGTAACTAGGTGGATAGATGGTGGTAGTGCAATGAATGCGGTTTATCTTGATTTCAGTAAAGTATCTGACACCATCTCCCACAGCATTCTCGCAGCAAAACTGTGAAGATGTGGGCTGACTGATCAGGTAGTGAGTTGGATTGTTAACTGGTTGAAAAGAACTATAAGAAGCATTGCAGCAGAATCTTATTGATGGGCAGGAGTCCATCAACGATGTTGAAGAACACTATCACGAATAAGTCACTGTCATAAAGGAGTCATAGGTGGTTGTCTATGTAGTTTCCAATCTGTCTCTGTGTATGCAGACATACAAAGACAAGCTGGAAGAGACAGTTCTGCAGTCACCACCAACCTGAAGTTGTTCCCTGTGAAAAGCTCAATTTTGCTTTCCAATTAGATTTTTTACTTCCCAAGGAAGAAATCTTTCTTCTGTTCTGCTAGAGGACATTTTCACAATTTAACAATCACACTGTCAGGCAAACTTCTCCAGAAAATTTACTGGTTATTTCCCTTTCTTAGTTATGTCCCTTTCACCCTAGTAATGGCCCATATTTCATACTTAATATATTCCACTCTCAGCATTAAACCCTCCACATAGTTGCAAGCTGTTATCATCTCTCTGTGTCTTTCACCCACTCATGTACTGCTGCATGTCTATAATTAACCTAAAACATCTTAAGTGTGTGCTGAAATGGTGGAATCATGAGTAGGCACTGGAAGTTAGAGATGCAGCTAAAACATCTTGTTATGAGTTAGAGAATTAGGAATGGGCAACGTAAGGGGAGGTGAGTGGCAGTGAAAAAGAAAAAAAAGCTTCCGCGTCTCTTACCCTCCAGAATCATTAGTTGCCACATGTCAGTTAGGAAGAAAGGCTTTAACTCTCACTCCCATTAAACTCCCTTTGCAGTGGAAAGAGGGCTCAGAGAGTGCTGGGAGATCCTAAAAGCACAAAGACTGCACAAGAGGAAGGTCTTGTTTTCAGAAGTGCTCTGCATTTCTCTCAAGCCAGAGCATGACAGAGTAAGACTACAGTATTTCATACCCTGAAGACTGCAGTCTGCTCTGGAATAAAACACAGCCCAGGGAAACGCCTACATTTTAGGCTCCTCAGGCTGTCTAACGCACTGAGAGACATGGAGTAGTTCAAAAGGACATAAATATGTCTTGAACAGCATGTATCTCAGTTGCCATTCTTGAGCAGTGTCTCTAAGAGATACCTGCCCTACATTAGAAAGCTGACAGCCAGTATTTCTAACAGCATTTCTAAGTCCTATTTCTACTGTGTGGGGTTTTTTTCCAGTTAGAGAATATATTTGACAAAAAAAGATGGAACATCTAACACCAGAAAAATCAAACATGAAAAACATCTTTGTGTGTGTTTGTTCAGTATCACACAATCACCATTTGATATTTGATGAGCCTCTGGCTGCTAGTAGAGTATCAATAAACATAAATTCCAAATGGGCAGTTGCTAAGTGTACCAAAGATAGTTTGACAGTATCTTATATTAGGATATTTCCAAAACTCACCAATGCTTAATGCTAAATTCTGCCCAGTTAACTGAAATTTATGATTATTTTTTATTTAAATTCTATTTCCTTCTTATATGTGATGGTAAAAATCTCAGATTTGCAGAATGGTAATCCAAGTTAATGGAATGACATGGTACCTTAGCAGATATTTCACTAGTATGTAAATGATATAGATTAGTACTTATACATTTTAAAATGGCAAAGGAGAACTGACAGAGAAAGAATGCAAGACATTCAGAAATTTGCAGCCCAAAGCATTTCCTCCCCCTGATTTATGTCTCACTCCACTTTCAGTCTCCTCAAAGCTTATGACACTCTCATTTCTTTGCAATAGATTCTGCACCTGTCATGTTCCATAGAGAGATCAGGACTTCATAGTCTATCTGCATATTGCTTTTCAAGGTTAGCATCACAACTGCATTGGTCTGGAATGTCATGAGATGTAAATCTACTACGAATGGTCATGTTTCTAGCACAGTGATGTAACCTTTCAATTTAGTCTAGTTCTCTACTGTAAATCCTTCTTCAAGGTCTGAGTCTCAAGCACCTGTGGTTATTCATATCAAAGACAGCTTTTAAGAACTATTCAGAATGTTTCATTATCTTTTCCCTTCTTCATTGCTCCTAATGTCTCTCTCTTCATGAAATTCTCTTTTAATTATGTTTTTATCACTTTCCAGCTATCCACCATTTCTTCACCTTTCTTCTCATGTGATTCCCATCTTTGTTTTTGTTCTGGTTTAGCAAGGAGCAGCTTTCGCTTGGTAACAGGGGGAGCAGGTTGCAGTGAAGACCCGGTAAAGAGTTTGCGGACTCTCCCCCGGCTCCTGGGTTCACACCCACCTCCAGCCCGCCTGGGCCAATCTGGCGCCTCTGCCATCACTATTTAGGGGACGGGAATTTGAAGTGCTGGTAGGAGGTGTAAGAGTGATACAAGGTGGGGCGACCACGCAGACCCCACAGCCAGAGAAGGAAGAAGAAAGGAGAAGCAGTAGACCAGAGGCCCCTCTGCAAGCCGTGGTGAGAATGCAGGCTGTACCCCTGCAACCTATGGAGACCCATGGCAGGACAGAGAGTTACCAGTAGCTCTGTGTGAGTGAGCCCGGACGGGTGAGGAACTGTGTGAGGAGACGGCCATGGCCCAGGCCGTGTTGGAGAGCCTGAATGCCGCAGAGCAGACCCACACGAGAGGCAGAAAGGAGCTGCAGCCTTTGGAATAAATGCACGTCGGAGCAGCCCGGGCAAGGCTGCCATGTGTTTGAGGTACCCCACGGACTTTCAGGGAGGACGGGTGCGAAGCCCACCTGTCCTGAGGAGGGACAAACGGCAGAGGCTGTCGGGAATAAACTGACTGAAACCCCCACTCCCTGCCCCCCTGAGCCATTCGGGGGGGAGGAGGTAAAAACACCGGGATCTCTGAGCCCGGGAAGAGGGGAGGTGTGACAAGAAGGTGCTTTTAAAAAGTATGGTCGGGCTCTTCATTGTTGTACTACTCTGTGTTTTATTTTGGTTATGTTTTGGGGTTTTAGGGTTATGTTTTAGTTGATGTTGCATTAAATTATTTTCTGTTTTCTTCCCCAAACCGAGTAGCCCGGTGAACCTTAAGCGGCAATTAAGCCCTCCCTACCCTTTGGCAATTCTCAGCCTCTTCGGTACTCGAGGCTAATCGTGGTCTTTTGTTCCCTGATGGGCCTAAACCACGACAGTTTTCCTCACAACATATCTTTAAATTCTCCAGCTCTACGTTCTCCAGCATGCACAGATTGTTGTGTGCAGCCACCTATATGCAAAATGAGCAGAATTGAGTCTGAGAGGATAAAAGAAGATCTAAATTGCCAAGGAAATGCTTTCCAGAGAAACAAGAAACATAGCCCTTTTCTTCCCCAACTAGCATACCATTGTAGGATGATGAAACTTAATATCTATACTTTGTCTTTATTGGCACATCACACAGGTCTTCTTGTTTATAACCCACCACATTACTTTGGTCTCACAAATCTGCATGAGTGTACTGCTATGAGTAAGGTTCAGTTAACTGAAACGAAAAGAACCTGAATTTACCAGCTGCTGCAAACTACTGTTTCTGTAAAGCAGATTGTTTCTCAGCTGCCTTTTATTTTTCAGAATCAAAGACAGATATCTCATAATGACAAAAGAAGCAACAATGAAGCAGTCTATTCTAATTACATTATGGCTAAGTGTGAGAAATATTGATGTTACTTTTGCAGAATCGGAAAGAAACTAAGACAAGGAATTTTGACTGTTATCTACCTCTGTGTGGTGTAAATCAGTGGATTAACCATGACTGTTATCTACCTCTGTGTAGTGTAAATCAGTGGATTGACCATGACTGTTACCTACCTTTGTGTAATGCAAATCAGTGGACTAACCATGAGACTGTTATCTACCTCTGTGTAGTGTAAATCAGTGGACTAACCATGAGACTGTTATCTGTTTGATAGGAATTAGAGTTTAAATCTTAGGATTGTGAGGGAATCTATGATAATATACAAAAACCAGACATCCTCTTAGGAGGATTTTAGGCGCCTCGAGAAGTTGTAAACCTTGGAGTACCTAATCAATGGGGAAACAAGGGAGGGACCTTGCGGCCGGGATAGGGAATAAAAAGCCAAGTGTTGTATCCATCGTGTGTGCCTACTAGCTAGGGCACCCGCTCTTGCAAGAACGCTTAATAAAAGTGCTTCACTGCAGAGTCTGACCTGAGTCTTTCACGAGAAAGCTTGTTTTGTTTCTCACACTAAGGAATTAGTTTTTAATAAAGGAAATTATTATTTTGTACTACATGTTAAAGTGGGAGGACTTACATCTCTAATCTGTGTAGACTAGGAAGAAGGGGAAGTATCATGTTACAGATGAGGAGCTAAAGTTCAGGAGGATGAAATGACCTACCTAAAGTCACAGCAGAAGTTAACAGTTACCATAACTGAATCCTACAAATTCCACCAGTTGAATAAGAAGCACACTGTCGCTCTCATATAGGCACATAAGGCTCCCTGAATCTGTGGTGTTGACAGAAACAGTCTGCTTTGCCACAATTAAGAGATCTGTCCTTCCCCAGAAATACAATTTTACAAGACTGCTCTTCTACTGCTGCTCTTAGGAACACAAAGATATTTGATGAGTCTCATAAAAATGCAATGATTCCAACCTACAATTTTGCAAAATCTCAGTTATTAACAAAGGACATAGCCATATCGTGTTAAATGAGAAAACAGATAGCATCAGTAAAATCTCATTGGCAAAAGTTCACCATTTAAGTCAACTGGGGAAAATGTTGCTGAAAATACAGTTTTAATATGTTGCCTTAAGCGTAGTAGATGTTCAGGAAAAAAAAGGTCAATTTGTTGGTTCATAAAGCAATTATTTTCCCATAAAATATCTTCTAAAATATTACATAAAACCAAAGGCAGTCAACACAAAGAAAATCAAGATGGTTTTCTATTTTGCAAAACAGTATCAAAACTACCAGGCCACATGGCTGCCCTCAGAGGAACGACTCTCATGATAAACAATTATTTCCCAGTGTAAAATTTATTGGATAAACCAAGATACTGGATAGACGTTTGAGATTGATGTGCAGAAAAAAATCAAGTCTACCATACTTCCTTCAAAATGATAAAAAATGGCCTTAAGACAAGGAACTCATTAAAAATCGGTAATAAAGAAAAGTTACTCTCAGAGCAAGATTGCCAAGTCAGCCATACTCTAGAGAGAACAGAGGCACAGAGATGGGCTTGCATTGACATTATCCTCCAACAGAGATAGTAGAGACTAAGGTTTCTAAGGAATCAGACTATATTCAATGACTGACTAAAAGGAGGAAAAGCATTTTTATTTAACCTTGTTTAACCATGTGACATTTGGAGACTGTATTTAGCTCAGCCCTGAGGGCACTCCCAGCCTGGCTGTACCTGCTCATCGTCCCCCAGGACTGCCCTGACCCAATCCACAGCCCAGAATCCCATGTCAGCCCCACTGGTCTCCCTTGACCCTGCCCAGTCCAGGATCCCTTGTTAGACCCTCAGGGCTGTCAGCCCCTGCCCCGGTTATGCCCAGTAAGGTGCTCCAGCTCTCCATGGGTTGAGGTCAGCCTACCCCTGTCCCCACAGCCCTGCCCAGCCATTCAGGGGCTATGTTTTGAGACCATTTCCCCTCACTGGCCTTGTTCCTCATACCCATCTGAACTTTGACATTTCAGCCAAGCCTTATCACTAGGTACCTGATGGCTACTAGTGGATCTGAACCCTGTCTTGTAGATGATTTCCCCAGGCCTCAGAGCTGCCTCATAACCATGATGTTGCCTTATGATTTGGACTCTTGCATATACTTGGCTACCATCTCCAGGCCTGCCCTGCTTGCTTCACCTGAACCTTGTTGTCCTGATTTGAGCTAGGACAGAGTTAATTCCCGTGAGGAACCAGGAAAGGGCACAGCCTGAACGGCCGACCGAAGCTGGCCAGCAGGTATTCAATACCATCCTAACATCATGCCCAGTATATAGGTAGGGGCTAGCCAGAAGGAGCTCTCTTCCAGGGCTGTGGTTTCTCAGTCACCAGTCTGGAGCGGTGGCTTAGGTCAGGTCCCGGATGGTGAGCAACTGTGTCACTCACCAGTTTTCTTTGTAATATCCCATTATTTTTGTTATAGTTGTTCCTCTTCAATTTGCCCTAGTAAATTGTTCTTATTTCAACTTATGTGGGCTCTTTTACTTTTTTTTTTCCCAATCCCCTCCATGTTCCTCTGGGAGAGAGAAGTCACAGCTTTTTTCCCCTTTGCTCCAGCTGGGCAAAACCATGACACTTGTGGGACTGGGACCTGGCTGGTGAGAGCCCTGCACTGCCTGATGTGTTATCACCCACAGGATTCCCCGTCTACTGTAGAGGCCACACCAAAAACCTTCCAGATGATCTTGCTGGCTGCACCACTCTTTCATTGCTACTCTTTTCTAGGCATGTCACTGCTCATCTTTTCTAGCCAGTACATTACCTGTTTCTGCTTCGTTCACTGCCATTCACAGAGGCTTTACACAGACATTAAAAAATAAAAGCAGATACCCAGGACACCTTCAGCCAAACAGAGCTAGTAGATTGCAGAGTCACATTTCATCTCTCCCTATGCTTTTGTATACCCACAGGCCCATATGAATCAGAATGAAGCAGAATATTATATTAAAAGCTTCAAAGGCATTCAGATGCTAACTTAAGAACTTGTATCTCACACCTCAGCAGAGTACTCTGACATCTAATCTGTAATAAAAGAGAGAAGGAATAGCCTACTCTCCATCTCAATCTCCATTTTCATTTTCATGCTGAGGTGGCACATAAAAAGAAACCTGGCAAAAGAAATCATAAAGAGTAAGTCCTATTTAGCTTCTAATAAAGAAAAAATGCTGACGAATTTCTACAAAGATATCAGGTTCTGGCTCCTCAGGGAACAGATCTACCTGCTAGCTTCTCCAGTTGAAGCACTCTTAACTCCAGAAGGGAAGAAGGTTTCAAATACATGCCAGGGTTTAGTGCTTCCAATATATTACTCTAAATGGCTTATCACTACTATAGGTTTGGTTTTTTTTTTTTTTTCCTGGAATGCTCCAGTGCCTAAATCATCTCACTTGTTTTAGGTTAAACCTACATACCTATGCCTATTCTTTAGATTCCTGTCTTAGTACCGCACAACTAAGAACAAGGTACTGCAGAACCTCCAGCCTTCCTTACATTTAGCACACTACATATACTTTTTTGCAAGTAGCAACTAAAATCCATGGTCCTTTCAAAAAAATATACCATTTTAAAGGCCTTTAATGCAGAATCTCTTGTGAAATGTAATTTGTGTTAAAACTTCTGGAAAATGAAAAGAAATACATTATCTTCTATAAGACTCAACTGCACCATTTCCTTTTTCTGTCATTGGTTGTCAAGCTAGTTCCCAGTAAAGACTGACAACTCAAAATTATTTAAATGGCTGCTGTACAAATTAAACTTTTGCAACTGGAATATTGTAGGGAGCTCCAAGTGCTTAAGTGCAAGGAAATGGGAATTAACTACAGCAAGATTCAGAAAGATTACTCCATGTTTGAGAGAAAATCCTTAGAAGAAAGCTTACAGAATTGATACAAACAATATAAAAATTCTTTTAAAAATCTCATTGACTTTATTAGCCTTTGGGATAAGGCTAGGAAGAGTTGCCTAAATATACTGCTTTCCTATTAAAGAGGACACAACTATTTATAGTTGAATAAAAGGTGTAAATACCCAAGGACAAAGAAATATTTGTTTGATAGAACTGTAACTGATAAATTGACCATTGATTATAAATCATTGTCTAGCTTACAAACTTGTTAATTTAGGTTGTTATCTTCAGAAGATGCTGCAAGAGTTCAAACCCGAGCAGGAACTGGGCTATACATACTGAACTGACTAAAATATTTTTTGTTGATTTGATTTCTATAGCACCAGGAAGCAGGTGAAATTCCACACAAGCATAAAATAAAATCAAGATTAATAAATAACAGAATAAATGTCGAAATAGCGTATCTAAGCATATTATAAAAATTTAATCAGTTGACCTGGAAGCATATAAACTAAGTAAGCCCTTAAATCTTGAAACATGAAGAGAAAAAGCTAAAACAGGCACTGTTCTTATAGTCTTGTTCTAGTTAACAGCCTGCATCTATCTTAAACTCAGTAGATTTTTTATCTCTTTAGAGGCCTTCCAGTTTGGTACAACTAAATTGTTTGCATTTATTATTTAAGTTTAAACTCTCAAAATTAATGTGAGGTTTTTATGCATAAGGAAATGAGGTTCAGATTAATTGACTTAATGATAACCAGGAAATTGATGATCAGACTGAAAAATTATTCTTAGAAGTACCACTCCAGTGTTTTAAGCATCAGTCCAGTAACACTCAAATTTTGCATTATCACCTCATTCCCACTGGTGTTTCAGGGCATGCAATTTTGCAGATGATTCTAACAAGATCAGACAGTTGTCAGGATGAAGAAATTCCTTTGCTCAGTCAGATTCTCCAAGCTGATCTACTTGAAAGCTGTAGAAAGTTTTACTGGTTTCATCAGAATTATACTCAGCTGAAGCCACAGAGGAGTGAGATTCTGAGTTCAGTTATTAACAAGGAAATGAAATACTGAAGGGCTTACCTTTAGGAAAAATATCTCTGCAGTATTCAAACAAAAAGAAAACAGTCAATCTTTGAATTCTAATGAGCACAGAAACACAAGTGGGTTGAAAATCAAAATTTCAATAAAGCTCAACACAACATTATTACTTTTAAATATTGATGAGTTTGAATGGTCTTTTATTTGTAATGCATATTTAAATGATGACATATAGTATATTTATATGTCAGGCTTCCTCAATTCTTATCTATTTGTCCTCAAATAGAGGGCAAATCATTACTCCTACAGGAAATTAAAGAAAAAAAAATTAAAGTATTACAAAAGCATAGCTTGTTTAGTAATGATCTCTAGATTCATTGTGGGAGATTCAAGTTATTCTTCCTGTTCCCATCATTAAAGAACAGAACAAAAATGGTAAAGCAATAAGAGCAGAAGTGCTACTCATCCTAAAATACCTGTCACCATTCCGAATCAAGCCCTCCTGTAACCAAGAGATGATAATTACTTGCTGCAGAATTACACATTTATAATGCAGACATGAATAGTTTCTAAGACTAGTATAAAACTGCATAAGAAATTCTGTTAGAATGAAGTTAAAAGAAGTTTTGTAACATCATTGGTAATGAAGTGTGGACTGGTTTAGAACACACAGGATTTCTTTCACACCTAGTAGCAGAATTGCATATGGCCTTGAATAAAAGAGTGACTATTTGTAAAAGAATTTTGTTGTTTACTTTAAAAGGATGTGGAAAAATATGCAAGAAAATGGAGAAGAGGAAAATGAATGTGAGGAATTAATGTTTCAACTAACTGTACTGCTGTGCAGCAGGAAAGTGGGTTTTTTTGTACAATTAATAAATAAAGTTTTAAATAGTGTTTATTTAAAATTTATCTCATTCTCTTTTTTTTTGTGTGTGTGTGTGTATATGTGCACAAAGTATGTTAACACAATAGTACCTGTAAGTAATTTATGTATTAACAAATATACCTAAATTGGGGCTGCATGTCCATCACCTTTTTACAGATGAGGTGAGTGATTAAAAATTTTGGAGATCATCAGTGTAGGACACTTACTACTGAAGGTCCATTCCCACAAGGATATAATAAACAATAGGATGCAGTCCAAAATCTGATCAAAGCACTTGCTAAGGGATCAAACCCTTTCCTATTCTCATTGAAAGCAAAAAAACAACTTCAGTTATGGTCAACTTTACTTCACTATGGCTTTTTAATTGTAGCAGTTTATTGTTAAACGGCGAATCCAATCTTCTTGTGTTTTTACTGTGGTAGAATTACGTGTCCCTACCTTCCAGAACCAAGCTACAGGTAATTCTAGGCAGGAGCTATTACAAAAATAATTATAGCAAGATATACACTAAATTGAATCTCTCACAATACCCTAATGGCTAGGTGCTTACTCAAAAGGAGAAAATGAGAGATATTTTGAGGCTGCTTCTGTATTTGTTCTTCACTTTCAGTACTTTTAAAGTAACTGTTGTTGTTGTAGGCGTCCGGAAGATCTCGGGTTGTAACGCGAGAGGTGGTGGGTACAGAAGAGGTGGGCACGGGGTGGAGTGAAAGGAGGTGCTTGTCTTAGCAGATAAAAGCACATGGTGTAAACCATTAGTTGGAATAAAGTGTCAACCATACTGAGTATTGCAGTGATCTTGTACCCTTAGCGGGGGTGGGCTGAGTGATCCGTGCGGGCGGCCGGTAACGTCAACATATGGTGACCCCGACGTGATCGGCGGAACGCAGGACATGTGCGGCCACGGCACAGTTGGAACAGGTGATTAAGGTACTCAAGGCGGTGGCGCCTCAGGTGGGCGAGCGGATTAATCGCACGCCCACGGCCCTGTGCATCCTAGGGTTGCAGAGGCGGGTTGTGGTACAGGCACCCACAAAGTTATTAAACGTCCAGAATTGGACGGTGGTGGAGGAGGAGATGTTACAGGCTGCCTTAGCGGGGACCAAGGGGATGGATCAGTATCTTAAAGCATGGGGGGAGATTAAGAGAACTCTAAGGCAGCAGAGGAGAAGCAGTTTTTGTTGTCGGCGCAGGAAGCTATCCAGCGGGAGAGGCGGAAAGCGCAGACAGAGGAGAGACTTTGTAGTGATCAGGAGGCTCAAACGAGCGTGGAAATGGGAGAGTCTGGTGGCGCAGAGAGGTCCGTCACTATGTGGGGACGCGGAATGTGATAAACTTGACAGCTAGAAGGAGAGTGAGGGGTGCGGCTCCAGAGCAGAGCCCCCGGCGGGAGAACTGCTTCCCAGTCGAGCCCAGCCCGCCGGGTTACCCCTGGGATGAGTTGCAGAGGATGCGGGCGGGGAATGCCGCGTGGACGGAGAATGCCGAGCGGACGGAGTCGAGCGCGACCCCGTGTTAGACTGGGCACCATCGGGCACCGAGGGGAAACAAAAAGAAAACGCAGGAGAGAGTAATACCGACTGCGGCGCCGGGGACAGCACGGAGTGAGCCAGACCCCGCCCCCCCCGACTCTTCCATCCGCAGCCGCCGCCGGGCAGCAGCTTCCCGCGCCCGTTAAGTTTCTCCGAAGTGCCGACCCCACCCCGCGAACCGACACCACCGGCCCCAGCCCTCACGGACCGCTGGGCTCGTCCTTTCCATCCTCAGTCCGTTGCCTCAACGACTGTAAAAACTGTCGGCCGTGATGTCATGCATTTTGCTATAAATGCGATGATGAGTAGTGGTTTTCTTACAGTGGAAACTTTATAAGGTGTTTGGCATTGAGAAGTCAGTGGCACATAAAAAAAAAGGGGTGAAGAAGTTTTATGGGAAGTGGTTTGTGTTTTGGACTTATTGGTTAAGGATTTTTTTTTTTTTTTTTGATCAGGAGTAAAAAATGGATTTTGTCACAGTGTTGATACTTCAAATGATTATGGTAAATGGTTTTAGGCAATTTCAACAACCTAAGCAAAACGTGGGTTACACTGCCCAAAGCAATCAATCAGTCAATATGTTCATCAATGGCCACTCCAGATAATCCTTTTTCAACCTGTTTGGTGGGAGTTCCATTAGATGTGCCACAATGGCCTGTACCAAATGCATTATAAACAAATCCCTTAGTTAAGGCTAATCACAAAGTTGACAACTGGGATTCAATCATTTCATAGTTGCCAACAATGACAACAGAGCCACAGGAGTTAGATCTATAAAGATGGATTTTTGTGTTATGTTTAATTTTACCGGCAATACCAAAAAATTTTAGACAGAATGTGGATCCCATCCAGGGCGTGTATAAGAACACAACATCTTGGTGCAATTATACTTCACCAAAAAGATCCAGGTCTTGTCTTATGCCTATACAGTTACCAAAGGGATTTTTCCTGGTTTGTGGGGACCAGGCATGGCCTGGAATACCCTTGAGATCACAAGGGGGACCGTTCAGTTTGGGACGACTGACGATCTTGATGCCTAATCACACAGTGATTTGGAAACATTGTCGTCCAAAATGATTTGTGCATGCATTTACTAGCGAATGTGATGACCATGTTACCTTTGGTCTCCTTCAGCAATAATAGCAACTAGCATATTTGCTCCAGGTGTAGGATTATCTGCTTTATTAACTCAGCTACGCAAATTAGGATGCTGGCTTAGCAAACAAAGTAATCAAACCTCAATAACATTAGAAGGCTTGATTAGTGATATAAGTAGTATTAGACATGCAACCTTGCAAAATAGAGCAGCTATAGATCTTTACTTTTAGCACAGTGTAACAATTTTGTTTGTCAGCTGTGCTTTTTTTTTTTTTTCGGTGTATAAAAAGAAGCTTACGAGGCATGAGTTGCTCAAAAAGAAAAAGGGGGAATTGTGGAGGAATTTCTGGGTGAAAGAGGCCATGGCCTGGTAACGGTGAACAACCCATGCTTTGAGAACTAATGTGCGGATTGTCCTTGAGCAGCTCTGTGAGAAAAGAAAAAGAAAGAATGCCTGCATGATAACAAGCTTGAGCAAGCTGAAGCAGTATGTGAAACCCCAAGGCTTATCGCAGAAAGCACAGCTGGCTTTTAGAGAAAGGACCAATTAGAAGTAGCGTAAACATGCTAGTTTTGCTGCTGATTATAAAACTCTGATGCTTGTTAGTAAAATTTGAGTTATGACCTAAAAAAAAAAAAAAAGCCTCTTAGATTCAAGGAAAGGCTGCGAGAACTGGGGTTGTTTTGTCTGGAGAAGAGGAGAGTGAGAGGAGATCTTATTGACATTTATAGATGTCTGGATGGTGGGTGTGGCTAGCGACGGGACAAAGGGTGGTGGGATGAAGCTGGAACACAGAGGGTTCCACTTAAAAAATTTAAAAAACAAACAAAACCCAACCTAACAAAATAAACCCAAATCTGTTTTACTGTGAGGGTGACAGAGCAGTGGAACAGACTGCCCAAAGCGGTTGTGGCATCTCCTCTCTTGGAGGTCGTCGGGACCCGCCTGGGCATATTCCTGTATGACCTGGTCTGGGTGAACCTGCCTCTGCAGGGGGGACGTTGGACTGGGTGATCTCTGGGGGTCCCTTCCAACCCCTAATATTCTAACATTCTATGATTCTATGACCAATGGGGGCAGATATGAATGAGCTCCCCTAGAAACAAAGGTTATGAAGGAGCTGCGTGTAAAGACACATGCTTTACAGATGCCTCATCAAAGACCAACACAGCAGCAATGGTGTGGAAACAGGGAGATAGATGGGAGAAAATCTTGCATACTGACACCACAAAATCGGTGCAGTATCTAGAGGCCAAGGCTGTCGCCCTTGCCCTGGAGGCATGGCATTCAATGCCGCTCAATATCGTCACCGACTCAAGATTTGTCATTGAACTAGTTCGACAATGTGCACGAGCCATTTGTGCCTCTACCAGTATAGCAGACCTCATATTGAATGCCTTACAAACTCGTGCTGCCCCCTGCTCTATTATACACATCAAGAGTCACACCAATATTCCAGGGGCTCTCACCGAAGATAACCAAAAGGCAGATGAAGCAGCAACACGTGTATGGCCTATCTCTGCCCAAGAGGATTTCCCAGTGGCCAGACAGCTACATGCCTTTTTGTGTTGTGGAGCGTGGGCAATACATCATCAGACCAAGATCCCTCTCCCAAGTGGCAAAGCAGATAGTTGCTGCTTGCCCTCAGTGTGCTTCAGCGCTACCATGGGAAGCTGGAGTTAATCCCTGAGGGTTGCTTCCGAATCAGATCTGGAAAATGGATGTCACAATTTATGAGCCCTTTCGCCCCAACCATCACCTCCATGTCACCATTGACACCTGCAGTGGCTACATATTAGCTACCCCCATGCGCCAAGCCACAGTGCGCCAGGCAATCAGGCACTGGCTACAATGTAAAGCCGTCCTAGGATGTCCTGAACAAATCAAAACTGACAATGGGCCTTGTTACACCTCCCATGTGACACAGGAATTCTGTTGAACCTGGCAGATTAGATTGGTGCACGGTATCCCTCACAATAGTCAGGGACAGGCAATCAAACGCGCTCATGCTACTCTTACAGTACAGCTCAGCCATCTTAGGGAGGGGGGGAGCATGGGACATAGAATTACCCCCTATAGGCAACACGATATTTTAATGCGCTGTCTGTATGTCCTTAACCATTTTGTTCAAGGGTCGGGACCCATACCGGCACAAGCACACTTTAGGGAGCAAGAACCAGTAGCAGCAGTCAAATTGTGGCAAATCGACACTGGGGAGTGGGAGTCAGGGTAGAAGCTTAGATGCCTGGGCTGAGGGTATGCTTGTGTAGAAAAGGAGGGAACCCAGCAGTGGGTCCCATCAAAACGATTACGACCAGAGATATGAGTCTAACGGTCTACTGAGTCTCTTTTGCAGGTTGACGTGTTCTTCGGAGTGCTCGCTGTGACACAGATCCATCTGGGGTCACTCAACTATTGGCAAGATTGGGCAGTGAAGTGGAACACGATCAGCACCTGTTTATATCTTCCCATAATTGGCTCAGCTAGCACGTGTGCTGGGCAGACACGTTATGTATCAGCCCATGCCACAGGATGCTGGAGTCATCGAGCTTAGGGAGGGGGAGATGTTGTAGGCGTCCGGAAGATCTCGGGTTGTAACGCGAGAGGTGGAGGGTACAGAAGAGGTGAGCATGGGGTGGAGTGAAAGGAAGTGCTCGTGTTGGCAGGTAAAAGCACATGGTGTAAACAATTAGTTGGAATAAAGCATCATCCATACTGTGTATGTAAGTGGTCTTGTCCCCTCAACGGGGGTGGGCTGAGTGATCTGTGCAAGTGGCCTGGTGATGTTGCCGGTAGCGGCACAAAGGTTTTGGGGAGTAGAAAAAAAGAAAGCTGAAATTCAGAAGTGACATCATATAGCATCATAATCATAGAATCATAGAATGGTAGGGTTGGAAGGGACCTTTAGAGATCATCTAGTCCAGCCCCCCTGCAGAAGCAGGTGAACCTAGATAAGTGTCGGAGACGGCGGGAGAAATGCAATACGACCAACAAGGATGATCAGCAAATCTCACTTTATTTGCAAAGACACCACTCTTTTATAGCATCGATAATCAGCCTCATACATATTGCCAAAGCTAAGCTCATCATTGGCTATTTGTCTAAATGTCAACTCCTCTTAAGAAACATCTTGCTCTACATTTTTGTGGTTAATACATCCTCTTTTTATATCCTGTGTACATGCAGCTGCAAGCAGTTCCTCATCTCAAGGACAATGCACCCTTGGGCTAACCTTTTTTCTATTTAAGACATTTCTATTAGGTTAACATTGCTATGACCTCTTTCTTTCAGCCATACTTGAGCAACACTCTCCACATTTCCCCCATTTTCTTTTTGTGCTAAAAGATTAGTGTCCCACATTTAGAAAATCATTTTTCTCATCATTTTTTGCAGACACATACATATACACGGCAAAAGCACAACCATTAGCAAGATTAATGCATATTACAATACCCATTTTAACTATAGCCTGTAACCAGGGACCAAGGCCTAATGAGGTTAACCATCCTTCAAAACCTAACTCCTTGTCTATTTGTAAATCTTCTGTCAATTGTTGTAGTTTTGACAACTGTGCATGAATAGATCGAGAGTGATCAGATAAATTCATACAACACATTCCTTCAAACTCTTCACAACCATGGCCCTGTGCTAACAACAAAAAATCAATTGCAGCTCTATTTTGCAATGTTGCATGTCTAACAGAATCTACCTCTAACATAAGGTCAGAAATGGCCTTAAAAGTTGCATTGTTTTGTTTAGCAAGCCAACAACCTAATTTATTTAGGGTGCTTAAAGCTTTAGCTGAGACAACCCCTTGTTTACACCATGTGCTCACATCTGCCACCACCAGCACCTCCTCTCACTCCACCCTGTGCCCACCTCTGCTGTACCTTTCACCTCTCACGTTACAACCCGAGATCTTCCGGACGCCTACCACATCTCCCATTCCCTATGCTCGATGACTCCAGTGTCCTGTGGCACGGGTTGATACGTAACGTGTCTGCCCAGCACATATGCTAGCTGAGCCAATTGCAGGAAGATATGATCAGGTGGTGGTTGTGTTCCACTTCACTATTCAATCTTGCCAATACTTGAGTGACTCCATCTTGATCTGCATCACAGTGAGCACTTCGAAAAACACATCAATCTGCAAGAGAGACTCAGTAGACCATTATACTCATATCTTCTATGCCCCATGCTCTCCCCCTCCGTAAGACTAGTGTGAGGGATACCATGGCTCAATGCATGGGGATAGCTGGTATGTCCATGACCCCTGCGGGCAGCCTATAACTCAAATTTTACTAACAAGCATCAGACCCTTACAATCAGCAGCAAAGCTGGCGTGTTTATAGTACTTCTAATTGGTCCTTTCTCCAAAAGCCAGCTGTAGTTTTCTGCGAGAAGCCTTGCAGTTTCACACGCTGCCTCAGCCTCCTCCTTGCTCCAAGTTGTTATCTCACAGGTATTTTTGCTTCTTCGTTTCTCACAGTAGAGAGCAGCTCAAGGACAATCTGCACATTAGTTTAGCAACTCATGCCTGGTAAGCTGCTTCTTATACACTGAAAAAAAAGCACAGCTGACAAACAAAGTTATTATACTTGTGCTAAAGATAAAATCTCTAGCAGGTCTATGTTGCAAAGTTGTATGGCTAATACTACTTACATTACTAATCAAGTCTTCTAATGTCATTGAGGTTTGGTTACTTTGTTTGCTAAGCCAGCATCCTAATTTGCGTAGCTGAGTTAATAAAGCAGATACTCCTACACCTGGAGCAAATATACTAGTTGCTATTATTGTTGAGGGAGACCAAAGGTAACATGGTCATCACATTTGCCAGTAAATGCATGCACAAATTGTTTTGGACAATGATGTTTCTAAATCATTGTGTGATTAGGCATCAAGATCGTCAGTTGTCCCAAACTGCATGGTCCCCTTTGTAATCTCGAGGGTATTCCAGGCCATGCCTGGTCCCCACAGATCAGAAAAATTCCCTTTGGTAACTGTACAGGCACAAGACCTGGATCTTTTTGGTGAAGTATAATTGCACCAAGATGTTGTGTTCTTATACATGCCCAGGATGGGATCCACATTCTGTCCCAAATGTTTTGGTATTGCCGGTAAAATTAAACATAACACAAAAATCCATCTTTGTAGATCCCAATAATTCTAACTCCTGTGGCTCTGTTGTCATTATTGGCAACCATGAAATGATCAAATCCCAGCTGTCAACTTTGCCATTACCCTTAACTAAGGGATTTGTTTTTAATACATTTGGTACAGGCCATTGTGCCACATGTATTGGAACTCCCACCAAACAGGTATAAAAAGAATTATCTGGAGTGGCCATTGATAAACATATTGTAGACTGATTGATTGCTATGGGCAGTGTAACCCACATGTTTTGCTTGGGTTGTGGAAATTACCTAAAACCATTTACTACAATCATTTGAAGCATCAACATAAGCCACCTTTTAGCTTCTCAATGCCAAAATGTTCTGTTCTTCTAAGTTCCATTCCTGACACCTAAAACGCCTTAGAAAGTTTCCACTGTAAGAAAACCACTATTCATTATCACATTTACAGCAAAATGCATAACATTACGACCAACAGTTTTTACACTCGTTGAGGCAAGGGATTGAGGATGGAAAGGATGAGCCCTGCGGTCCGTGAGGGCTGGGGCCGACGGTGTCGGCGCGCGGTGTGTGTGGGGGGGCTCCGGAGACACTGACCGGGCGCGGGAAGCGGCTGCGCGGCGGCGGCTGCGGATGGAAGGGGGCGGGGGGGGGTCTGGCTCACTCCGTGCCGTCCCCGGCGCCGGCGGTGCACTCGGTATTACTCTCTCCCGTGTTTTCTTTTTCTTCCCCCGCGTGCCCGATGGTATCCAGTCTAACGTGGGTCGCGCTCCCCCACTCTCCTCTGATCATCCTGCGCTGCACCCCCGCCCGACTCCGCCCACTTGGCATTCCCCTGCAAGTCGTCCCGGGGGGAACTCGGCGGGCTGGGCTCGAATGGGAAGCAGCTCTCCCGCGGGGGCTCTGCTCTGAAGCCCCTTCGCCTCTCCGACTTTGTAAAAACTCTTGTGTAGAGAAGAACTTTTTTTTTTTTTCTTTTTTCTCGGTATCATCCGCCTCAGCTCCGCTCCCGGCACTACTCTCGGCGCCTCTCTCGGCACTACTGTCGGTGCGTCTGCCAGTTCACTCTCTGCCCCAGGGACAGGCTCACTAAGTGGGGGGGGCAGAGGCGGGGGCTCTTTAGGCCGGCACTCTCGTTCCCCAGGAGGGGCTGATGGCTCATATGGTTCCCGTACCGCGTCCGTGCCTTCAGGGCTATTTTCTACACGCGGGGGGTTGAGCATTACTTTTGAGACGGTAGGAGCCAGCGAGGTGGATTGGAACCAGTCATGCTCATAGTTTTTGTTCTTACGCTGTGCTGCTGATGCGTGCTCAGCAGCCTTCTTTTCTGCCTGATGTTGCAACAACTCATTGTGCACTATCCTCCAAAGCTTCCCTAACTTTTCAGCTATCTCATCGTCCTCCAGCGTAGCTTCCCATAATTTATCCCCAAACTTTCGCCATTCACTTAACTCATGAACAGTATGTGGGTTCTGAAAACACCCCTTAGCATACCCATAAACTAAAAGCCCAGGGAGATCCTTTTGCAAATCTATTCCCTTAACCTGTCGCGTTTTTAAAAAACAAGTAAATAAATCATATGCTGCTTGCCTTTCCATTTTCAGAAGACGTCAGCGCTGTTGCAGCCCCACAAGGTCTCGGCAGCACGTATCGGCCGGGCTCGTCTATACGGTCACCCAGGGCACGGCACCACCCCTTCCTTCTGCTTTCTGGTGCTTAGTTGCCGTCCTCACTGCTAGGACCCGAGCTCCTTCGCCGCTCCACCGTGGTTGCCAATCTTGTATCACGTCGGTATATCACGTCCCCCGTGTATCACGTCGGGGTCACCATTTGTCGGAGACGGCGGGAGAAATGCAATACGACCAACAAGGATGATCAGCAAATCTCACTTTATTTGCAAAGACACCACTCTTTTATAGCATCGATAATCAGCCTCATACATATTGCCAAAGCTAAGCTCATCATTGGCTATTTGTCTAAATGTCAACTCCTCTTAAGAAACATCTTGCTCTACATTTTTGTGGTTAATACATCCTCTTTTTATATCCTGTGTACATGCAGCTGCAAGCAGTTCCTCATCTCAAGGACAATGCGCCCTTGGGCTAACCTTTTTTCTATTTAAGACATTTCTATTAGGTTAACATTGCTATGACCTCTTTCTTTCAGCCATACTTGAGCAACACTCTCCACAGATAAGGTCACATAGGAACATGCCATACTCTTTCTCCAGCAAGGCTGGTGTCTTTACATTCAACATTATTACTGTCACAGGAGCAGCAACTTTGTACAACCATATTGGAGATTGAGTTATTTTCCTTCAACTCTTCCAACAATGTATCTTCAGCCCTACAACCTCATTTTTAACATTGAAGTCCAGCTCATCTATATAATCTTGTCTGGCTTCTCTAGCATCTCATTTTCAATTCTTTTCCAGGAATCCACGACTCTGATGAAAATAATGGCCAATCACAATTGACCTACTCTGGACTCAAACGTTTTTATTCCTAGTCCCAGTTTCACTCAATTTTACCTTCTACAGTTAAGCCGAGAACTTCTTCACTCATTTTGGGAAGGCTACTGCAAGTAAAGAAAAAGAAAAAAGAAAATCTCCCTCTTCTGAGTTCTAATAGCTATCCTCACCACAGCCCAAAGTTGCAGAGAAACTCACCAAGTTCCCTGTGCATGAACAGGCAAATACTGCACACTCACCTGTTCTATAGGAATGATGTGGACATAGTCCACACATGAACACAGATGAATATAGGCAGAGACAAACACTTCAGAGATCTCTGCTGTGCAACAAATACACATGGCTTTTCTAAGAGCTTCTGAAGCAGTTGAATTTCAACCGATTTTTTTCCCCAAAATAGCAAAAAAAAAAAAAAAGTCCTCCATCACCACTACACTTCTCTCAGTCAAATTTCAAATGTGTAAATACTGTCTCTCAGCAAAATGGCTGTACTTTTTTTCTTTTTACATGATGTATACATAGTTTTCCCCCAGCTTTGCTTTCAAAAATAGCTAGGTACTTTTGTGTCAAACCTTCCAAAATATCCAACCTGAGATAGACATTTAATATAAAAAATTTCTGAAGGTTACAGTTTTGACAAGATGAAGAAGGTCTCTTAAACAAGTTCTTTTCTAGTCTCTCACAGCTCAATTGGGGGAAGCTCTTTTACTTTTTAGCCAAAATATATCCTTTCAGTGACAAACTGGATGAAGTGATTAAGAAATGATCAAAAGGAAAATGATTACAAAGGAAAGTAAGTGTTCTCAGTCCTCAGTGAGTTCACTTGTGTCATTGCATACAATATGAACTTACTAGCCAGCCACTACAGACCTTTTTGAAGGTTTTCAGATGTTTTTTGCCATGGACAGGGACACTTTCCACTAGACCAAGTTACTCCAAGCCCCACCCTACCTGGTCTTGAACACTTAAACATAGGGATGGGGCATTCAGTCTTCACCTCACAGTAAAAAATTTCTTCCTAATATCTAATCTAAATCTAGACTCTTTCAGTGCCAACTATTCAACTGGATTTTGATACTGAGCTCAAAGACTGAGAGATGCATACAGACCTACCTTCTCCAAGTACATTACTCATTTTCAAAACAATATAACATTTATCATATGTTTTAGAAGACAAACCTCCGGATTTTGAAGGTTTCATAGAACCATAGGGATTGGAAGGAACCTTTAGAGATCATCTAGTCCAACTCCCTTGCAGAAGTAGGTTCACCTAGATCAGGTCGCATAGGAACATGTCCAGGCGGGTCTTGAAGACCTCCAAGGAAGGAGACCCTTCTGGGCAGCTTGTGCCACTGCTCCGTCATGCTCACAGTGAAATAGTTTTTTCTTATGTTTAAGTAGAACTTTTTGTGTTCTAGCTTCATCCCATTACCCCTTGTCCTGTTGCTAGCTACTATAGGAAAAAGGGATGTCCCAACCTCCTGACACCCACCATTTAGATATTTATAAACATTAATAAGATCCCCCCTCAGTCTCCTCCAGACTAAACAGCCCCAGTTCCTGCAGCCTTTCCTCGTATGAAAGATGTTCCAGTTCCCTGATCATCTTGATGGCCCTGTGCTGGACTCTCTCCAGAAGTTCTCTGTCCCTCTTGAGCTGAGAGCCCAGAACTGGACACGGTTCTCCAGATGAGGCCTCATCAGGGCAGAGTAGAGAGGGCGAAGTACCTCCCTTGACCTGCTTGGCTACACTCTTCTTGATGCATCCCAGGATGCCATTGGCCTTCTTGGCCACAAGGACACATTGCTGGCTCATGGTTAGCTTATTATCAATGAGGACTCCCAGATGTCTCTCTGCAGAGCTGCTCTTCAGCAGTTCCACCCCCAGCCTGTACTGGTGCTTGGGATTGTTCCTTCCCAGATGCAGGACTTTGCACTTGTCCTTATTGAACCTCATGAATTTCCTCTCTGCCCAACTCTCAAGCCAGTTGAGATCCTGCTGAATAGCAGCACAGCCTCTGGGGAATCAGCCAGTCCTCCCAGTTTGGTGTCATCAGCGAACTTGCTGAGGGTACACTCTATCCCCTCATCCAAGTCGTTGATGAAGATTTTGAACCCAGAATGGATCCCTGTGGAACTCCACTGGCACCAGGCCTCCAACTTGATTCTGTGCCATTGATCACCCTCTGGCCTCTGTCATTTAGCCAGCTTTCAATCCACGTCACTGTCCACTCATCCAAGCCACACTGCTTGAGCTTTCTGATAAGGATGTTATAGGAAAGTGTTCTTAGACACACTCAAGAGAAATGCAGTTAAATTTTTTCTTCGGGACTGAAAAGTTAAGATTAACAGAGTTAATGATGAAATTCAACAGCATACAGCTGCATGCTTGCCTGAGGCAAGGCTGTCTCCATTGCTTACCACAGGCACTTGCCATCACACGCATTCTGAGCATGCTGTCTCCCCAAACATGTGCCCTTCAGCAACACTTCACTTAATTCATCTAGTCCTATTAAAGTAGCGAGAGCAGAAAGGAATCTACAGAGAGCACACAAGGTTATGCCTATGGGCCAGCCAAGAAACACCAGCGTGATGAGCTAAAATAATTGCTGCAATAAGATCTTGCAGTCTGCCGTCTGAAACCCAGTGACATGGAAAAGAAGGGTTAACTTTGACTGCAAGCATACACAGACATATACAGCTAGAACCTTTGTTTGATATTTGTTTTTGGAGGGAAGATATTTTCAGCTAAGAAAAATCTATTTCCTATACTTAACAAAAGTCTAATGTAGCTAACTCACACATACCTTGTGGGAAACTTCATAAGGAAGAAAGAGAAATATCACATTCACTTTAGTAAGTAGTTTTCTAGAGTAGAATGACTCAGATGAAATTTTTTAACATATCTCTACAGAGATAAGTTGCAATGTTCCCTCAACGTGCAAGAAAAACTGTTTGTGGATGAAGAACACAATATTTGGAATATAATACTTTTGGAATACAATACATTAAGAAAATCATGATATGGAGACTATGGCTGGCCCATAAATTTGCAGAACCTCTCAGCCTGTCAACAGGAAACCTAAGAAGGACACTTTCCATTGCTTATTCTCTGCCACAATGAGAAACACATTGCACACAACTAGTAACAGGTTAATTGAGTTTACATGTCTGCTGGTCCTTTTCATTATCACCTACTCCCTGTGCTGAGCTTTGAGACTATGTGCTTTATTTAACAGATCCATCAAGCCTATTATCCATGAAGACTATTAACAGTTATCTCCCCAATGACTGAGATGTGCTATGACCTGTCAGAGCATTTTATTTCTGCCCTGTTCATTTTTTCAGCAGTCTGGAAAATTGTAGATACAAGTAGGAAAATGCTACACAATCCAAAGTACAACCTGGCATTTTCTGCAAGTCTTGTGAGAGATCCAAAAGTTAAGTAAACCAAGAAAAAAAATATCAAACAATAGAAAAATAAATTGATCATACCTAAAACACTGGTGAAACATTTCTCAGTGTTTCATTTTTAGTAATTCATAATTGATAGTTCATCAAGCTGCTCAGAAAATTATTTTTAAAATTAAACTGCAAGCATTTACTGTGTGCACCTTGGTTATCAACAGACTGCTGTTAACTAGCCATATATACAAGGTGATAAAGCAGTTAAATATCACAGAGAAAGAAAAGCAAAATTTACATTAGTAAAAAACAGTATTACTCAGTCTAATAAGTGATCACTGCAGGTGGCACTCCAGGTGGCACTGAATTACATGGGTTGAGTCAGATGCTAATAAAAATATATGAACAACATGACAGCAGGCACTAACATTGTAACAGAGTAAAAAACCTCATAAAAAGTAACTGTGGATCTATGGGCAGTCTAAACTTAGCCATTTCCTCAGCTAAGTTCTTTTTACAAAACATTTAAAATATAACCAGAATGTTTTCTTGAATAATACAACTCTACTTAGACACCAATCACATTAATATTCCATATGAACATACTAGTGCTGCTTTCAATGTTCCTGTTTAGAAAAAGAGATTATATCAGGGCTCAGGGTAAGGACAATGTGGATTCATTAACTGGATTTATGCTACTTTACAATATTGTACTGAAAAGTGCACAAATTGCTCAATTATCAGTTAAAGCGGAAAACCATATGGAAAACAGCCTTACTTTTACAGCACAACTCTATGGCTTTTTAAACAATCAGATTTTCTTTGCCAGGCATTCACCAAAGCAGGAAAGCAAAGTGAACATGTTGTTTGACAAAAGCCATTGTCTCTGATTTCGGCACCTGAACACAGCCAGCCACACTGTACCAAAATATGGAGATGCCCACAGTGATAGATTTGGCCTCGGCAAGCAGCTCAGGTGTTGGGTAGTCTGCAAGGAACAGAGGGATCACTGCAGACAGCAATCATCTCTCAGGAACTGAGGAATCCTTAAGCCTAACATGCCCTAACAGTCACACCTGTAAACCTGCAACCTTTAGAGAAACTATCTTTGCACTGGGCACTACTGCATATATATGTCATGCTTTGATTAGTGAAAACTTTTTGAGGAGAGACCTGTCATGCCTTAGAAATACTAAAAAGGTGTCTCCCTTCCATGACACAGATATAGAAATAAGGACAGCTGAAAAAGTTTTTCAGCAATCTTACAGAAAATTCCACTGTGCCCAGCAGAAGAGAGTGCATTTTGGAACAGGCATACAATAGAAACAGCAAAGAACCAAACAGAGAGGAAAATTCTAGTAAAATCTACTTAGGATATATAAGTTCACATCAGAATGAAACACTGTAAAATATTCTGAGTAACTTGTTACCTAGATATCTCAAAGAAAGTCTTAGCCACAAAACGATTTGAGCATTTAGTTTAACAAAACATCAGATAGTCAAGGTAAATACATGGAGATATGGACTGGAGCTGTTTAGTCTAGAAAAGAGGAGACGGGGGATCATATTAATATTTACAAATATCTAAATGGTGGGTGTCAGGAGGTTGAGACATCCCTTTTTTCTATTGTATCTAGCAACAGGACAATGGGTATTAGGATGAAGCTGGAACACAAAAAGTTCCATTTAAATATAAGAAAAACCTATATTACTGTGAGAGTAGGGGGGTGCTGGCACAGGCCGCCCAAGGAGGGTGTGGAGTATCCTTCCTTGGAGGTCTTCAAGACCCACCTGGACATCTTCCTATGTGACCTGATCTAGGCTGACCTAGGGGAGTTGGACTAGATGATCTCTAAAGGTCCCTTCTTTGTCAAAGTTATGTCTGAGTCATGTCAATATTTTTTTTTACAGTGTGTATGAAGAAGTGGAGGTTTTTACATTTTTTTTTTCCAGCACTGAAGCCACCAAACAAATATTATGGTTGAAAGTGTAAGTATAGGGATATCATGATATTCACAGTTACAATGCTGCTGGCAAGCCTGACAGCTTGCCAGCTGAAATTTTAAATACCTAGTCAACTAAAGCATAAGAATGAATTGAAATAAAGAAACTGCACAGCACATGGCAAAACACTGGCACTGTATTTTCAGTCATTGCTGTGCAGGCCCTTTAAATTCAGTTGCAGATTGTTGGGTATTTTTCTTCCATTAGACAGCAAACAGACAAACAGGCTAAACTTCACTCTGAACGTGTACTCACTGAAATAATATTGCAAATTAGGGCTCAATTTCTGGTTGCCTTTCATAAACAAACTAGTTAAATAGCTAATTAAAACTCTTTTCAAACATCTCAGTTGCCGATATATTCAAGATGTCCTAAATCTGGCTGCAAGCTAAGGCAAGACAGAAAGTGCAGTCTTTGTTTTTCTATTGAAAAACTTCCCTATTTTAAGCAGATTTTACCGGGGTATCCAAAGTGTTGATAGCACACAAAAATTAATGAAAACCCTGTGAATAATTTAAAGCCTTTCTCAGAATTACCAAAAATACTGATCTAAATAATTGTTCCTTGTCTCCAACACTGTTGATTTGAAGAGGGTGCCACTAGACTCACTGGTTTTTTTTCTCCATCTGTTGATACCTATACTGCCTAGAACTAGATCTGAAAAAAACCCACAATCAATCAATCAAACTTTTGTGACTGCAATGGCATGTAAACATCAAATATCAAACCATAACCTGAATATCTGCACATAATTCCTACCTAATCCCAAGGGGCTCTGTGGCTGAGGAGCAACTGGCTAATTACGTTACTCGCAGTTTGGCAATTTAGGCCAATTATCCTAATAAAAATTTCTGCTTATGAGTGTGGAGAAAAAATGAGGGAGCATGGACATGGATCCCAGGGTATAATGTTAGGCCTGATGGGGCAAGGCAATCTGAGTTCTAGTTATATGAATTTAATGCACAATCAAGACCAGAGTCAGAGCCATGGTTAAAGCAGTTGCTGTCACGTAGTCATCGCAGACAGCAGGCCGCTTTCTGCTCCCTCAAGGTCAGACTGTTTTCAGCTAACGAGCTAACAGCTCAAGGTGGAAAACAACTTTGGAGAAAAACAAGATGGGAAAATGTGAGGGAGCTTGCTTATCGCAGAAACCGCAAGTGGGATGAACATAAGAATGTAATCTATTAGCTGCTGTTGCTGAGCTAGCTTTGAAGCTGCTGGGTATATAAGTTAGAGCCTGCTCTCAATAAAGAGAAGATTTCTGCTATCACTCACATTGAGTAGGACTGATTTCTTCCCACCCAGCTGAGAATTGGACCCTGGGTTGATCGCTGCATGAAGTAGGCTTGGAGCTGGTTTTTCAGGCTTCGAGCCTGGGTTTTTCAGACTTTGAGTCTGGTTCATTTTTCAGGCTCAAAGCCTGGTTTCAGGCTTCAAGCCTGGTTGGCAGACTTCGAGTCTGGTTTTTCAGGACAAGAGCCGAAAACTTTGCGGCATATGGCGCCCGAACAGGGACCATCACTGGGTGTTACCGGGTAAAGAGCCTGCCTGCGGGGAGCTGAGACTTGAAAATCTGGAGGCAGAGACAGTCGTTGGAGGAGGAAGCCTGCCAGATCCCAAGCAGAGGTTGCTGTACCCGGGGGAGTGACTACAGGTTGCGGTGAGATGAGGATCCAACAACATGGATAAGGAGGTAGCACTCTCACTTTTACATCGCTTTTTAGAAAAGCAGGGGGTGGACTTTAAACTGACCGATTTATCTGGTCTACTTGTACATAGTAATTGTAAAGGCTTTTTTAAAGACTCTGAGAAATATTTTGATGAGGAGGAGTGGAGAGCATATGGGACTTGTCTTTGGGACTTGATTATAGATGAAAACAACACTGCTCGGAAACTGATAAAACCATGGAGAGAAGTAATTAACTGTTTGGAAAAGTATAAATTGGAAAAGGATTTGGCCGCTTCTGTAACTCAGCAGCTTGATATGCCTGAGACTGTAGCCGAGCCAACAGCTGGACTGTTTGGTATCGGGACTAATTATATCTCACCTCCCTTTTCTGGTGAGAGGCAAGAAATTGGAAACCTTCTCTGGGAAGCCACTATTAGTGGTGATAAGGACAATAGTAGGATCAGTAAAGATCTAGGTCTCGTTTGGAGAGACGTGCTAAATACTTTAAAAAAAATGCAAGCAGAGCAGCGTGCTGAGAAGAGGAAAAAAAAAAAAAAAGTTCTTCTCTACACAAGAGTTTTACAAAGTCAGAGAGGCAAAGGGGCTTCGGAGCAGAGCCCCCGCGGGAGAGTTGCTTCCCATTCGAGCCCAACCCGCCGAGTTCCCCCTGGGACGACTTGCAGGGGAATGCCAAGTGGGCGGAGTCGGGCGGGGGTGCAGCGCAGGACGATCAGGAGAGTGGGGGAGCGCGATCTGGACTGGGCACCATCGGGCACGCGAGGGGAGACAAAGAAAACACGGGAGAGACTAATACCGACTGCGCCGCCGGCGCCGGGGACGGACCCCCCTCGCCCCTTCCATCCGCAGCCGCCGCCGCGCAGCCGCTTCCCGCGCCCGTTCAGTGTCTCCGGAGCCCCCCACACACACCGCGCGCCGACACCGCCGGCCCCAGCTCTCACGGACCGCAGGGCTCATCCTTTCCATCCTCAATCCGTTGCCTCAAAGAGTGTAAAAACTGTTGGTCGTGATGTTATGCATTTTGCTGTAAATGTGATAATGAATACTGGTTTTCTTACAGTGAAAACTTTCTAAGGTGTTTTAGGTGTCAGGAACAGAACATTTTGGCATTGAGAAGCTAAAAGGTGGTTTGTGTTTTAGACTCATTGGTGAAGGATTTTTTTTTTTTTTTTATCAGGAGTAAAAAAAAAATGGATTTTGTCATACTGTTAATGCTTCAAATGATTGTGGGAAATGGTTTTAGGTAATTTCAACAACCCAAGCAAAACATGTGGGTTACACTGCCCAAAGCAATCAATCAGTCTACAATATGTTTATCAATGACCACTCCAGATAATCCTTTTTCTACCTGTTTGGTGGGAGTTCCATCAGAAGTAGCACAATGGCCTGAACCAAATGCATTAAAAACAAATCCCTTAGTTAAGGGTAATGGCAAAGTTGACAGCTGGGATTTGATCATTTCATGATTGCCAATAATGACAACAGAGCCACAAGAGTTAGAATTATTGGGATCTATAAAGATGGATTTTTGTGTTATGTTTAATTTTACCAGGAATACCAAAACATTTGAGACAGAATGTGGATCCCATCCTGGGCGTGTATAAGAACACAACATCTTGGTGCAATTATACTTCACCAAAAAGATCCAGGTCTAGTCTTGTGCTATCACTCACATTGAGTGATTTCTTCCCACCCAGCTGAGAATCGGGCCCTGGGTTGATCACTGTATGAAGTAGGCTTGGAGCTGGTTTTTCAGGCTTCGAGCCTGAATTTTTCAGGCTTCGAGCCTGGTTTCAGGCTTCGAGCCTGGGTTTTTCAGACTTCGAGTCTGGTTCATTTTTCAGGCTTTGAGCCTGGTTTGCAGACTTCGAGTCTGGTTTTTCAGGCCAAGAGCCGAAAACTTCGCGGCATATGAGCACATTCATTGTTTTCCACATGACATCTTTCAGGGGCAAAATGCAAGTAAGTCTTACATCTTTCACCTCAACTGGGTTTAATGTGGCCATATGCAGACTGCAAAAAGCTGCAGCAAAAAGCAGCAAAACCCATCCAGCAAGCAGTTTCCAAGTAGGAAAAAAAGGTCCCATCACCTGCAAATCGAGAGAGTGAACCTATGTGAAGGGTGAGGGTAGATTCCCACTAAGGCTTTTCTGTTTTACCTGAGGAAGACAGATCTGTGCTGCAGGCATGAATGCAAGAAGTCACGATTTGCTTCCCTCTCTTTTCAAAGGAGAAAGTTAGCCTAAGGTGGAGAGAGGTGCTAACTGGGAAAATATTTCATCAAAGCATATGTATTTATAGTTCATTTAAAAGGTCTAACTAGAAGAAACATGCAACTGTTGTTACATTCATAAATTAAAGCTAAACCACTGAGGTTTATACTTCAGCTTTCTGCTGCACATTACTGGGCATGTCCTCATCATAATATGCTCGTGGCATATTACACTTATTGTACTTCTGACGTAGTAGCCACACCAGTTTACAACTATTGTCTTCCAGGTCCAGGATACTCACAGTCATGCAATTCCTTATAAAAAAGTTTAGATAGCAGTTTTCAGGACAGCTTTATATTCATATGTATGCAGACTTAAGAATTAAAAAAACAATTCTTGATCCAAACCCCCATTAGCTGGCATGGAACCTGTTCTTCTCTAGTACTCTCCTTTGCTGGCAGAATTCAGAAATGTAGGAAATGTTGGTTTCTCCACATCTCCTCCTCCATGGTACAGAAGCATTAGCAATAACTTACATTGGCTCTTTATTCCACTATATTAATCTTGGAACACTGTAAGGCAGCATTTCTAAAATTAATAAAATAAATTCAAATAGATTAAATTTGCACGACAAACCCTTTTTTGGGAAAATGAGATACAAAAACACCACTTAAAAGGGTATTACATAATCTAAACTGAAAGGCTTTTCATATATTCCCACAGGGAGAAAGCATGGGCATATCTTCATTCATAGTTCCATATCCTAAAATAATACCAAACACATTTAAGCTCTGGTCTAAGTCAATACTTTACAGAATAGGACTTATGTTATATTAAGTAAAATATCATGTTTCAAACTGACAAGCATTTGTGATTATAGTAAGACATTCTCTTAAGAATGATCTTGCCCTGAATTTACTGTTACACAAGGTGTGCATGTATATTTCCACTGATATATGTGTTTCTATAAATAAGATTAAAAAAATTAAACCTACTGTGTTGGCTCAGTTTTTCTTTCCAATTTATAATGATTGTTTCGGTCTAGTTACAGGAAGGTACTGTGCACAGGACTGAGCATTAGATGAGTCAGGAGCAGCAGCTGTCCTCAGTGCCTCATCTTATGCAGCTCAGCCTGACAGAACACCAGCGGTGAGGAGCAGGGAGCGATCTAGGACAACTGCCCCATCACTGAAGTATCTGTGCATGCAGGTGCAAGATTAGTTCATAGTACATTAGAGATCAAATGAGATAAAGAATGGAGTCTGTGAAAATGTCTATCTGCTTGGGAGCATTTCTCAGGTCTGAGCAAAACTAGCAGGTGCCTGAAACATGGTCAGTCCAAATAGGGAAAGAAATAGTGTGTTACTACCTCCTGTGCCAGGACAGGAAATCAGGGAATCAAGGACAAATTTAGTAGTGAAGATTATGGTGAACCATTCACTTCTGTGTCTAGGTCAGTCAGTTTTCAAAACTGGAACCTGAGTAGTACTGCATTTTGTATGAAATTCCAAATTTTAAAAGTTTCAGTGCTAAATGGAGAAAAAAAAAAATTTTTTTCAAATATCCTGAAATATTTTGGAGGGTTTAGAATGAGTCTTTTTATGTGGTTTTCTTGGGTTTAGGTAGTGTTTTTTTAATTGGGGATACAGCATCTTTTATTTTGTATTTTATCACTTGACTTTCTAATAACATATGACTCACATAAAGGAAAAGTGCATTACTCAGTTTGGTTTTGCTAGTTTTTGAATACATGAACAAAGTACAAAGTACAACATTTTCTGGAAGGTGAATATGTAACGCTGTCCTCTAGGATCTGTATGGAACCAAAAAACTGCTGAGACTTCAGTTTCAGTAATATTTCTAACCATCAAAGATAAGAAATTTCCAGTATATCTTTCTCATAAGCAAAATTGTTATCTCTTTGTGTCTTCACTTCAGTCATTATTAGGTTTTAATTTAGAGCCATATAGAGGCAGTATTTGAATATGCACTAATTCTGTTCAAACTTAAGTCTTATTTACATACATTGCAATATAGCAGTTGTTTATTTAACCCTGGTCATGTTTCCAAGACAACTCTTTTGCAACTGGGCTTTTCTTTTTCCCAGTTAGTCTTGTTTCAGTGTTCTTGCCTATGTCCTCAGCACAAGAGGATTATCGTTGAGACGTTTTTCTCTAACTCAGCATGTAAAACGTGGTATGTCTCATTTTAGAAAACATGGTATTGTCCAATAGGACATGACTGTTGCTGCCAAAAGTCACTCTGAAAAAAACAGGACAAGCCTATACTGCTGGGGATTAAAGTCAGAAACAAATTATTCGTGCCTCTGTACGGAGCTTCTCCCTATCCACTTCTACTGCCCTTGAACAACTTCCTTTACAGTAGTTAAGATACATTATGTCCCTAATGATCGTCCTATCTAAAAATAAGTGCTTGGCACACAAGAGAAATCAGGCTAGCACAGCAGGATGCTGAAGCGTCTCTAGACCCGTAGCAGGGCTTCTCTTACATCAGGTTGCAGCAATTTAGGAATTCACATTTGATAAATGCAATAAGGGTGGCTTCTTTTATCTCTTGCAGACAGTGCCAGGACTGATATATTCATGACCCTTATTTGGCTCCACAGCTTATTTTTTTTATGCTGTGCTCTGGAATCATAACATTCTGATGTGTCATTAGGCAAAGACGCACTGTAGTTGTATATGCTTTTTCATTGACATCTATAGATGAACTATGTAACGGACATCAGTTGGCTCAACAAGCTAGCTTGTCTATGTTTTCTTAAAAGATACTCATACAGAAATGTACTCTGCTCCAATAGTGTTTCTCAAGCAGACTGAAATAATGACTGAACTCTGGAAAGTTTCTTATCTACAGCTAAAAAAACTCTACTTCAGCTTTTATTGTGTTCCCCAGATAAAATGGTACAGTATTGATGGCTCATGGTTAGATTATTATCAATCAGGACCTCCAGGCCTCTCTCTGCAGAGCTGCTCTTCAGCAGTTCAACCCCCAGCCTGTACTGGTGCATGGGGATGTTCCTTCCCAGATGCAGGACTCTACATTTGTCCTTGTTGAACCTCATGAGGTTCCTCTCTGCCCAACTCTCAAGCTGGTTGAGAATGGCAGCACAGCCTTCTGGGGAATCAGCCAGTCCTCCCAGTTTGGTGTCATCAGCGAACTTGCTGAGGGTACACTCTGTCCCCTCATCCAGGTTGTTGATGAAGATGTTCAACAAGACTGGCCCTGGAACCGATCCCTGTGGAACTCCACTGGCCATAGGCCTCCAACTCGATTGACTTATGAGCCTTAAGCTTGGCCAACAAGTCTTTAGCCTCTTCCTCTCCTGTCCTGGCCATCCTGTTATCCTTGCCGGACTGGGCTTCCCAAGCGTCGACCTTGGCCATAAAGACTGAAGCAAAGAAGTCATTCAGTACTTCAGCCTTCTCTGCATCCTCAGACACCAGGGCACCGTCAGTGTTCAGCAGCAGGCCCACATTCCCCCTCACCATCCTTCTGCTGTTGATGTACTTGAAAAAAAATGCCTTATTACTGTCCTTAATGTCCCTGGCTAATTCTAGAAGGGCTCTAGCCTTCCTAGCCTTCTAGCACCCCTGCATGCCCTGGCAATGTTCCTATACTCTCCCCATGAAGTCAGCCCGTTTCCACCTCTCATAGATGGCTGCTTTCTGCCTGAGTTGTCCCAACAGATCCTTGCTCATCCATGGAGGCCTCCTACTTCCTTTTCCTCCTTTCTTGCGCATTGGGACACACTGATCCTGGGTTTGGATGAAGTGGTGCTTGAAGATTGACCATCTCTCATTGGCACTTCTGTCTTCTAGAATCATATCCCATGAGATCCGTCCAAGTAGGTCTTTGAAGAGGCCAAAGTCGGCTCACCTGAAATCCAGAGTCATGGTCCTGCTTTGTGTTCTGCCTCTTCTACACAGGATCTTGAACTCTACCATCTCATGGTCACTTGTCGTGGTTTAGGCCCATCAAGAGAACAAAAGACCATGATTAGCCTCAAGTACTGAAGAGGCTGAGAATTGCCAAAGGGCAGGAAGAGCTTAATTGCTGCTTAAGGTTCAGGACAAAACAGACCAGGCTACTCGGCTTGGGGAAGAAAACAGAAAATAATGCAACATCAACTGAAACATAACCCTAAAACCCCAAAACATAACCAAAATAAAATAACACAGAGTAGTACAACAATGAAGAGTCTGATCAGCCTTTTTAAAAACACCTTGCCACACCTCCCCTCCCCTCTTCCCGGGCTCAGAGCCCTGATCCCGGTGTTTTTTACCTCCTCCCCCCCCCCCCCCCCGAACAGCTCAGGGGGGCAGGGAGTGGGGGTTTCAGTCGGTCTATTACCGATAGCTTCTGCTGTTTGTCCCTCCTCAGGACAGGTGGGCTCCACACCAGTCTTCCCTGCAAGTCCGTGGGGTACCTCACACACACATGGCAGCCCTGCACGGGCTGCTCCGACGTGCATTTATTCCAAGGGCTGCAGCTCCTCTTTGCCTCTCGTGTGGGGCTGCTCTGCAGTGTGCAGGCTCTCCAGCACAGCCTGCACCATGGCCGTCTCCTCACACAATCCTTCACCTGTCCAGGCTCCCTCACACAGAGCTGCTGGTGGCTCTCAGTCCTGCCATGGGTCTCCATAGGTTGCAGGGGTACAGCCTGCATTCTCGCTACAGCTTGCAGAGGGGTCTCTGGTCTATTGCTTCTCCTTCCTTCCTCCTTCTCTGGCTGAAGGGTCCACGTGGTCACCTTCATCTTATATCACTCTTATACCTCCTGCCAGCACTTCAAATTCCAAATAGTGATCACAGAGGTGCCAGATTGGCCCAGCTGGGCCGGAGGTGGGTGTGAACCCAGGAGCTGGGGGAGAGTCCACAAACTCTTTACCGGGTCTTCACTGCAACCCGCTCCCCGTTACCAAGCAAAAGTTGCTCCTTGCTAAACCAGGACATCACTGCAGCCGAGGTTGCCTCCAACCTTCCCATCTCCAACCAGGCCCTCTTTATTTGTCAGTACCAGGTCCAGCAGCACACCCCTCCTCATTGGTTCCTCAATCACCTGTGACAGAAACTTGTTGCCAACAATCTGTAGGAACCTCCTGGATTGCGTGTGCTTGGCTGTGTGGCTATCCCAGCAAATATCAGGGTGGTTGAAGTCCCCCATGAGGACCAGGGACTGTGATAATGAGGCAGTTTGTAGAAGGCCTCATCCTCCTCCTGATCAGGTGGTCTGTAGCTAACTTCTACAACAATATCACCTGCCTTGCCCTGCCCATTAATTTTCACCCATAAGCACTCAACCTGCCCCTCATCCCCACCAAGGCAGAGTTCGGTACATATTAATCACTCCCTCACATAGAGAGCAACTCCACCACCTCACCTTGTCAATCTGTCTTTCCTGAACAATACATAACCCGCCATGGCTGTGCTCCAGTCATGGCAGCTGTCCCACCACGTCTCTGTGACTGCAGTGAGGTCGTAGCCCTGCATCTGCACCCACATCTCCAGTTCCTCCTGCTTATTCCCCAGGCTGCGTGCATTGGTGTAGAAGCAGCACAGGGGCTTACTCAAACACGCAGGTTTCCCTGGATGGGTGCAGGAGGTTCCTCCCCAGTTTGGCTCTTTCTCAGGGTGGTTAGCCTTCTGCATCTCAGCCCACTGTGCACTTATCATTGCATTCCCTGTCCTGCCCAGCTAGAGGGGACAGCTTGTTCTATTTTGCTTCTCCCCCCACCCCCCAAGTCCCTTAGTTTAAAGATCTCTTTATTAAATTTGCTAGCCTACTCCCAAATATTCCAGTGCCCTTACAGGAGAGATGAATCCAATCCCGTCCTATCACAGCAGCATTGGTTAAATAAATATGAAAAAACCCACTAATTGTTCTTTAGTTTCACTCAAAAGTCCTTAGTGGGTTTTATTACATGACTTTGGAACAATAAAAGAAAGTTGTTTTATCTCTTTTCCTCTAGTTTATATCCTTTAAAGATCATATCTTCACAAAGATTTTTGTTTGCTAGGGTTTCATACAGTGCTGTCATAGCTCTTGGCAATAATGCTTGAATACATTTTTAAAAGCTACTTTAACAACAGTTTTGTTCACTTACAGATAGACTCTTTTAAAAAATTAAATTTGTAAATATCATTGTGTTTTTGAAACATAAATACACTTAGTTTAATAATTGGATCTTACTGTTTCCTAGAGTAGACAGGGACATCAGAAGGTGCTGCTAAATCCCAAGTAAATATTGCCATTGGAAAACAAACTATGTAGATCAAGCTTATCATTTTAGACTGCTTCCCACCAACTCTTTCTTATAAGAAAATGTAAACAGAACATAAAAACTATTTTGGTGGAAAAGACAGTTCATCTTTTACCAAAAAATGAAAAAAAGAACTGAAAAGCTTTGGGGGAAAAAGCCTCAAATCCCTAACCTTGTACTCTAAATCAAAGCCTCAAGACCTTTCCAACCACTGCTATAACAAAACCACAATTTTCCAGACTTCCGAAAATATATTCCCCTGAAAAACAGTAAAGTTCAACATAGAGAAGATAGCAGCAAGGATGAAGAATCACTTGCTCAGCTCACATCACCTCAATGAAACTTTCCATCTCTCTTACAGGTGGTGCCTGGTCCCTCAGAAAATTGCATTCTAAGACTGTTCAAGCTCTTGCAGTCGTGTGCTGTTCAGTTGCCTCTTCCTGCAGCTTAGCCATAAACAAGCTTCCCTTTAACTATACTCACCATTTCAGGGCAACAGTGAAGTCTAGGACAACTCTATACCTGTTTGCTGTTGTACAAGGGCTGAGATGGAAGCCACCATGTAATGTCTGGGGTTGGCACAGGGAGTGGAGCAGAGCACTGCACAGGCAGTTGTGGCCACAGCCACTGCAAACTGGGCACAACTCAGAAAGGTCTTCCGGCTCCTCTCAGCTTTAGGTGCCTGCTAACAGTCATTCCATCCTCATTAGTAATAGAATCTCTGGCAATCAGATTATCCACTTCAGAGAAAAACCTCCAGAATCCTCTTCCAATTCCACAAATACTAAAGGACAATAAATTATTGTCAGATTCAAATATTTACAGAAAATAGAGTGGAAAGCAAAACAAGCAATGAAAGCATACACATTCTGCTCCAATTATTAGTCTTCTTGTTTGAGGAAACGTAATTTCAGTGAATGAGAAGCGTAAGATGAACACTGTGTACCAACAGCAAGTAATAGGCTTTCTCACTCCTCAGCTCCTTTCTAACAAGGGAGAATGATTTCAAGGGAAGGGGCAGATGAAATCTCAGGATGCACGTGTAAGTATGAAAGAGATATGCTTCAAGAAGCTTGGCTTACATTTAACTTAATACTTCCAATAATCTTTTTTTCCTTATTATACTACAAAAATATTAAAAAAATAGAGAACTTCAGTGCTATTAATAAAAGCTTGTAAGTTAATTACTCTCTAGTCAATTTCAGAAGGAAGTCCTAGCAGCTTCACAACTGCAATACTTGAAAACCAAGCCTCTTCCCTTTGCCAGCAATAAAAGGTGTTCCTATAGCTGTTGCTTAGTTTGAAAATCTACTTGGAAATTCCTTAATCTCATTGAACCACGGAATAATTTGCCAAGTTGGCAGGTATTCTTAGAGAAGCAGGGAAAACCCCTTCTCCAATCATTTTACGAAAGATTATTGGAAGTTACCGTAGAAAAAACACTCCATCATTGTGTCATTAACATCAATATTGTAAGTTTTGCAAATCCTGTGTTCAGAGCACTACCTTCACTTTTCTTCCTCATGACGCTTTATTCTTGGCAGTTACTGTGTCCTCTTAACAGAAATTTATTTCTAAACACTAATTTAAAAAACAGTGCTGTTGAAAGCTGCATCCTTACTTCTGTAAATAAGGATCAATTAAAAACAGCATCAGAAGTCAACAATGGGAAATTGCTGCAACTACCTGGGTCTCATGAAATTCTGAGAGCTTGCTTCATTAAAGACTCTAAACATTTCAAAGTCCATGGTAATTCACATTTCTCAGACATAAATATCTCAGATAAATATCTTACTGAACTGGAGTCTATGCTTAAAATACCATTTGAGTGCATACAAGCACATCTCTGCTTAAGGAATTCTCTATTGTAAAATATTAAGAAAACTATGAAGACTGTCTGACCAACACTGAAAATACTTAACTCGTGAGGTTTAATGGATAACCCAGTGATTGAATTAAAGGTCAAATACTTAAAACTGGTGTAAAAAGAATCTTTACTGAAAAAGTTTACCATACATTTTGCTTGTCCACAAAGTATCCAGTGAAAAATATACCAAACAGGTAACGTTACACAAGTAACCATTAAAAAAGCCAATGTAAAATAGCAGTTATATTTCTAACTGCTTTTTATTCCCATCAGTTTTTCAAAACCTGGAAACAAACATCCCGTGGATTACTTTTCAGACTCATTCTCAGGTTCGCTGTCTCCACTGTCACTGTCTCTTCCAGGGTGCTCTGGCATTGTTCGATGTTCATCCCCTTCGGCCACTTTCAATTCTCCTTCCTTTACCATTTCTCCCGCTACTCTCTTTTCTTCTTCTTCAGCATTTTCCTGCATGACTTGAACTTCATCTTCTACTTCGGTCTCTTGAGTCTGAGGAGTTTCTGGCTCTTCAACCATGGCAGGTGGGGGCAGTAAACACTAGATGATTAAAAAAAATAGAAAGGATGTTCAGTTTTTGCAATCAATACATCTATTTGGGCATCTATTCCTGTTTTAGCTTGAACTGATCACCTTATATTTAGGGTTTTGCATGAAATAACAAGTTAATAACAAAGACTTTAAATTTGAAAGCCTTAACCATTTGTGGGCACTCAACTTGTATTTAAAAATTTAAGAATAATCTTGACTCACACAATGGTCTTATTAGACCCATTTTTTGCTTGAAAAGGTGGTGTTAAAAACTTAGTACTTCTAATTCAAGGATATCAAACACATTTCACTATCTCAACCAGACAGACAAGTAATAAGGCTATGGTAAATCCCTACTTGGATCAACAAGTACATTCCTACTGCAATCTCACTGACTACCATTTCTAACACCTGGATATGTTTAATTTGCTTTATGAGGTCTTTAACAGGCCTGTCTTTAGCAACTCATTCCTGTAATTTCCCTTTGAAACATCTTATAAAATGCTATGTGAACATTATCTGTACTTAGACAAGTTTCACTCACAGCTATAAATGTAGAACAATGCAAGTTCCAGTAACAGTTAAAGCAATGCTTACGTATTTTTCACATAATGCTTCTGGAAAATTAATTTAGTATAGTCAAAGAATTTTGTTCACAACAAAAAAAGTAGTTTCCAAAACACTGTAATAAGCAGCATGGTAGCCGTATTACCAACTTTGGAAAAAAAATATCAAGAACACTGTGAGCTGAAGAGTATGGATAAACGCTACACAACTCTAGGCTGTACAGAAACACTCGTATTTCTTGCAGATTGACGTTATTTAATGGCATGATGGATATTTCTTTGGAATATTGTGAAACATTTTAATGAAATGAAAGGACGATAAACCTCTCACGGATGACTGTTTAGTTTTGTTTTGCAACTTGGCTTCACATGATAAATTAAGTGTTTAACCACACTGAAGTCTTACCTTCAATTAGATGACACTACTATTTCCAAATTTCTGACATGCACAGGCAAATCTATGAAGCAATGATGACTACAAGCAGATATGAAAAGAATTTTTTATAGACTTTGAAGTTATCTTACTGGTCTCTATAGTCCATATGTTCACAGAAAAACTGTATTTCAAAACTAGAGATCCTTTAATTACAAAAATATATTCTTCATACATGAGACAAAGTCAGACTCATTAGAGTCTGTTAGATGCATGTTATGCTTAGTGAGTATTACTGTTAAGAATGGTGTAAAAGAAAAGAAAAAATATTATTTTGCACTACATAAAAGAAATTTACTGCTTACTTTTTTTTTTTTTTAGTTCACTTCCTGGCTTCTCCTTCAAGAAGAAGGTGATTTATTGCCACAGTAGGAGAACATTCATTTTTTACGTAACTTGAGCTAGCAACGATTAAGATTAGGAGGCTAAAAAGAACAACTGGTATTAGCAGAAAGATTGGGTCTATCTTTGATTAAGGTGTTAAATAAACTCATTTTTTGGTAAAATTTAGATGCTACCATCTGCTTTTCAGGACACGTGTACACTATTCAGTTTTGACAGGGCTACTAATTTGCATCTGAATGTGACCAACTGCACAGTCCATTGAGTCTTCATCACATATGATCTGCACAGTTGAGAGATCAGCTGTATCAGATAAACCGTCTCTAAAGTAAGTCTTGTCATGTGTTTATAGGACTGGATTTCCAACAAAACAGAGTGAACTTCCACTACTTTAAAAAAATACAGTTACAAGAAGAGATTTCAGTAGTGTCAGCCCTCTTTTCAGTCCTAACCCAGCTACAGATGCCAAGCAGCCTGAACAATGCAGGGAGCTAACATGATTAAAATGATTCCAAGACACGATCTGGTGTTTTTACACACTGCAGGCCTGCCATGAAAACCTCTATTACAAAACATACTGCATCCTGCAGGGGTGCTATAATACCATTAGCTGCACTTACCTGGAATATAACACACAAGTTTACTTCAAGTAAATACCAAACAGGTTCATTCTTTAGTATTGAGGAATTTCTAGGCACAGAAAGAGCACTCAGCATCAATTATGGCTCTGGCACCTTAAACTGGGGCTTAAATTATTAAAGATAAAATCTTGCAGTGGCAAGAGCTGTAAGGACCTCAGTATTTTCACTCCCAGTCATAAAATCATCTTAATTTTTTAAAACAAGACAGGAAGAGTCTCAACTCTCAACAGCATCTCATGTCACTTACTAGACATCAGTTTTAGATGCGCATCTTCCAGATGTTAGAAGGTCCTTACCTGCTGATAGTGCCGTGTACTCTGTATTATGTGCATATACATATTGTACACAAAGTTAGCCATCTGAGGCATGTTCTTAATAACATGGATTTGGTGAGATGGTCTTTCTCCATTCTAAGGAAGGAGGGAAAAAGTAAGCATTCAGCAAGCAAAGCAAAGCAGCCATTATTCAAAGGTTATTTAACTGCATTAGAAAACAAACTCCAAGAAGTTAAATAATCCTTTATGTAGAAAAAAAAAAGTCAAATTATTTGAAAAGACAGGAAGTGTAGTCCTTACACAAAGGCACAGTTACCATCAGATTACGACTTTTGACTATTTGTCCACCAACCTTTTCGCTCACACTCACTGACCACACACACTGCATTCTTTGTTGCACATTGGACCTGAAAGTTTCAACTGAAATTTCAGCTCCCTCCCAAACTTAACAGTGCCTAAGACCAGGGAAAGATCTGTAACTGAATTTTGAGTTCATGTAGGCACCCCTTCTCAAAGATCCAGAAAGCAAGGTAGATATACTCCTCCATTTCTTCATGTAGCATCCTACTCTGTGTGTCCTCTGCTTAGATGCTTAATACAAACCTTTCCCTAAAGATCTAGTGCAGTATTTCAAATTATGTTTTCACACTTACGAATTTAGCTCAGCACCAACACTCTAACTGTTCTGGATCCTTTTTTTTTTTTTTTTCTAAATAAGTTCATTACTAAAATTATTCAGTTAAATTATTTTTACCTCTTCATGAGAAACTATTATCTTCATGTGGCTTTTTTGGACCTTTTTTAAGAACATTATTTTGCTTCATAACAAGACCAAAAATATGTAACACACTGAAAACCTCCCTATCTATCACAAAAGAAAAATATTGAATAACTTAGGCAGAACTGTAAAAAAAGATAACACAGAAGACTTATACTGATAACTAAGTTTTGTGGGAAAATCAATTAAAAACAGCTAGCACATATCATTACAAAAGTTAACACTAGGGATGTAATTATGGGAGAGGCACTGGTTTAGCATTTCCACCTCTTAGAGCCCCCTCAAAAAGAAGTGGGCAAAACACACCCCCATTACAAACAGCAAAATTCAGAGTAGCTGTTCCTACCAGTCTTGCCGTTGGAAAACGTTCTGTGGGAATGATATGGAGGTGAAGTGGTCGAGCTGTGAGCTGGCTGAAAGCTGGAGTTAGCTCAAAACAGTTCTGAAAGAGCGATACCCTTGCAAAGATATAAAGCCCGAGCCTGGCTCTTGACATGGCAACGACCAATCGTCGGACATCCCTTCAGAAGACAAACAAAAATCAATAATGACACTGATGACATAAAAATAATCAGAAGTATACAGAAGTTTTAATGAAAGAAAATACAAAGTCACCTGCTAAAATACTATTTTGTCTTTGCGTTTTTTCCCCTACATACAGCTTCAGTAACTATCAAATCCTATAATCATTACATAAAGAGGGTAATGGTACGCAAAAGTACTCTTTACTATTTTGCTAGACTTCACAGTTAAAAATTTACCTTGAGAATAAATCACAATAGTGTTTCTGTATCATAGAATGGTAGGGGTTAGAAGGGATGTTTCGAGATCATCTAGTCCGGGTCTTGAAGACCTCCAAGGAAGGTGACTCCACGCCATCCCTGGGCAGCCTGTGCTGGGGCTCCGTCACCCTCACAGAAAAAGTTTTTTCTTTTATTTAAATGGAACTTTTTGTGTTCCAGCTTCACCCCATTACCCCTTGTCCTGTTGCTAGATACAACAGACGAGATGCCCTAACTTCCTGACACCCATCATTTAGATATTTGTAAATATTAGTAAGATCTCCCCTCGGTCTCCTCTTTTCTAGACTAAACAGCCCCAGTTCCCACAACCTTTCCTCATATGAAAGAGGTTGCAGTCCACTGATCATCTTGGTGGCCCTGTGCTCGACTCTCTCCAGAAGTTCTCTGTCCCTCTTGAGCTGAGGAGCCCAGAACTGGACACAGTACTCCAGATGAGGCCTCACTAGGGCAGAGTAGAGGGAGAGAAGAACCTCCCTTGACCTGCTGGCCACACTCTTCTTGAAAAAACACAACTCCTCTAACTACTGATGATTAGACAAGTCTTTCTCCACCTACCCAAAAACTGAAGTGTAAACATTTTCAAACACATCATAATGCAATTTTTCAAGTCTTGTGACATAAAACAAATAAAAGTTCACTCGGAGGAAGGAGTCTATGAGCAAATTTAAGCCTGCATTTGTTCAACAAGCATTACATTCTTATCATTGTACTGGGGTGAAATGAAGTTCATTCTATGTGCAGTAATATAAACTAATTATAGTATGAGCCATTACTAAAGGATAAAGTGGTTGTGAAGAGGGTACCAGACAGTTATAAAAGGAAGTATGTCTGAACGTCATTCAATATATAGCACAAAATCATTCCTACCAGATACTCAAATTTGTACACTTACGTAAAATGTACTATAAACATCTTTCTGACACACAAAGCACACAGTTTAATGACACTTCAAGAGTATCTCCTTACATACCTGAGGTGGCCTACAGCTTTGGTACGCACTAGTGAAAGGAGAATATAGTCATTTTGTTGACCTTGAAATCTGTCCACTGTTGTCACCTAGAGAATTAAAAACCAAGAAAAAAGCTCCATGGATTAATCTTTACCATTTCAATTAAAACATGGTATCAAATTTTTAACATTAACGTCAGATTGAGATTGCAGTAAACAGGAAGAGAAAAGCACCTGCTTCAACTCTGTCTTGGTTGGCCTCTAACCAAAAATCACCACCCCATTCTTTTCAGGAGATGCCAGGATGGGCTTTTGTCTGATTGTATACTCTTTCCTTTACATTTTTATTCAATTCAGACAGCTAACAGTGGGGTGTTAATAACAAAAGACTGTGAAAAGACACCAGTTTTATAATAGAGAATTTCAACCTGCAGAGTTAGCATTAGACTTTCCCAACTATGTTTTTTATTTGTTTCAGATTTGTCATCACACATTTTAAGAAACCATTTCTACTCTGGGTGGATATTCTTACAGCTGTGGTTTTGGGGTTGGTGTTATTTGAGGACAAAACAAATGACAAAGAAAAGAGTGACTCTGTCTCATGTAGTCTGTAGACTTTCTAACTTCACTGATGTCACTTTGTAAGTCAAATTATTAGCAGGCAGAAACAAATTTATAATGAAATTCTCTAGAATCTGGTTAAAAAAATGTATTTACCCAGGGAATATTTGCACAGAAAGCTGTGACTCCATCAAATTAGTCTGTTCTATAATACAACAGTTTAAGAACAACAAACCAGAACTGCTCCAATGGCTGATATATTTTCCAAGTCACCTTGTTTGGCCGTCCAATAAGTGGATTATTTCCACACCGCTGATTAATGACATCACGGATCAGGTGTTTCTGTCCATTATATGTCGTCAAGATACTTATCTTGTCTGCAGGATAACCAAGCAGGCACATATACATGAAAAGTGCCACAACATACTCTGCTTCTCCAAGATTCTTAAGTTTCAAAGAGGAGAGAAAAAGAAAAAAAAAGAAAATTTAGTTATATTTATTATAATATTATTATATGGGGTTTATTTAGCTTGTAAGGTTAGAAAAAACACCTGTGTCATTGTCATATATTTAGACTAAAAGCTCAGTGCCAAAAGAAAAGTCTCCAGATCTGATGTTTCTTTGCTCACTTAATAAAAGCCATTTTGAAAGAAGAACCACAAGCAGGTTTACTAACTTCATTCTAATTTGTCTTCAGAGAGCTGCTAAAAATATCTACATCAATATTACTGTTAGTCATTGATTGACACATTCTGAAGCATCCAGTTTTATTTCAGTATTTAATAGTCCTTATTATTTTTTCAGTAGTTATTTTTTATTATTTATTCAGTATGTAATAGTCCTTCAATATTTAATAGTCCTTATATATAATAATAATAATAATTCAATGTTAAAACATTTAAATTATAGAGTATTAAATATTTACACATTTGTATCTAAATGCATTTATATGCTGACAGCTGTCTGCCCAAAGAATTGCCACCTTAACTGTTATTACAGAACTGTGTTAATACAGAACTCAAACAAAAATATTTCATTTCTAACTTCTTAAAGATCACTTGCCAAAGAAAGCTCCTGTTATGTAACTGTGTGTCGTGGTTTTGCCCAGCCGGAGCAAATGGGAAGAAAACCGCGACTCCTCCCCCTCCCCCTCTCCACGGAATGCGGAGGGGATCGGAGAGGGAGGAAAAAAAAAGAGCCCGCATAAGTTGAAATAAGAACAGTTTACTGGGGAAATTGAAGAGTAACAACTATAACAAAGACAAGGGGATATTACAAAGAAAACTGGTGAGTGATACAGTTGCTCACCACCCGGGACCCGACGTGAGTGAACGCTCCGGACCGGCGACCGAGAGTCAGCCCCCCCCGGAAGCACTTATTCCGGGGATGAGCTTATTCCGGCCAGCCCCCAACTGTACCCTGGGCATGACTGTTAGGATGGTATCGAATACCTGCTGGCCAGCCTGGGTCAGCTGTTCAGGCTGTGCCCTTTCCTGGTTCCTCACGGGAATTACCCCTATCCTGGCTCAAACCAGGACATTCCACCCCTTATTCTATACCATCTACACGTCATGTCTAGGTTTACACATCATAATCATCTACACATACATAACGTAGAGCAACTATAGGAATCGTGACATTCAACAGCTATCATTATACAATTTAATTCACTGGTTATTCTCACCCAGAATTAAATTCCCTTGAGGCACACATTGTGTTTTCCCATCCTTACACATCACCCACCAAGTACACCCAGGTCCCTGAGCAAAAATAATCCCACAGATGGGTTTGCCTTTACCTGAGGCAGGACACACCCAGACTGCCTTCCCTAACATGTCTTTTATATATACCACAGGGACTTTGTCCCCTTCTACAATATGTAAGGGTTCTGATTGGGCAGGGCCAGCTTGATTGACAGATCCTCTAGAGTTGACTAACCGGGTGGCCTTTTCCAGGTGTGTATCCCAATGCTTGAAAGTTCCACCTCCCATTGCTTTCAGTGTGGTTTTCAATAACCCATTGTATCTCTCAACTTTTCCCGAGGCTGGTGCATGATAGGGAATATGATAAACACATTCAATGCCATGCTCTTTGGCCCAGGCATCTATGAGGTTGTTCCTGAAGTGTGTCCCATTGTCTGACTCAGTTCTTTCTGGGGTGCCTGGTCGCCAGAGGACTTTCCTTTCAAGGCCCTGGACGGTGCTCCGGGCGGTGGCATGAGACACAGGATACGCTTCCAACCAGCCGGTGGTCGCCTCCACCATTGTGAGCACATGGCGTTTGCCTTGGTGAGTCTGTGGCAGTGTGATGTAATCAATCTGCCAGGCCTCTCCGTATTTATATTTCTGCCATCGTCCTCCATACCATATGGGCTTCAATCGTTTTGCTTGTTTAATTGTAGCACGTCTCACACTCGATGGATAACCTGTGCAATAGTGTCCAAGGTTAAGTCCACCCCTCGATCGCGAGCCCATTTGTAGGTAGCATCTCTGCCTTGACGACCTGAGGTATCATGGGCCCATCGAGCTAAAAATAACTCCCCCTTATGTTGCCAATCCAGATCTATCTGAGAAATCTTAGCAGCCTTGTCAACTTGCTGGTTATGCAGATGTTCTTCTGTGGCCCGCTTTTTGGGTATGTGAGCATCTACATGGTGCACCTTCACAACTAGTTTCTCCATTCGAGCAGCAATGTCCTGCCATAGTGGAGCAGCCCAGACGGGTTTGCCCCGTCGTTGCCAGTTGTTCTGTCTCCATTGCTGTAGTCATCCCCATAGAGCGTTTGCCACCATCCACGAATCAGTGTAGAGGTAGGTCCTTGGCCATTTTTCCTGTTCAGCAACGTCTAAAGCCAACTGGATGGTTTTTACCTCTGCAAACTGACTTGATTCACCCTCTCCTTCTACAGCTTCTGAATTTTGCGTAGGGGACTCCATACAGCTGCCTTCCATCTTCGATGCCTTCCCACAAGGCAACAGGACCCATCAGTAAACAGGGCATACCGCTTCTCATCTTCTGACAGTTCATCATACGATGGGGTCTCGTCAACATGTGTCACCTTCTCTGGTGATATTTCACCATCTTCACACTCTGGCCAGTTTGTGATCACCTCCAGGATCCCAGGGCGACTAGGCTTCCCTATGCGAGCTCGTTGTGTGATCAGTGCGATCCACTTACTCCATGTAGCATCAGTTGCATGATGCGTAGGGAATGCCTTCCCCTTGAACATCCAGCCCAGCACTGGCAGTCGAGGTGCTAGGAAGAGTTGTGTTTCTGTGCCAATCACTTCTGATGCAGCTTGAACTCCTTCATATGCTGCCAGTATCTCCTTCTCGGTTGGAGTGTATCAGGCCTCGCATCCTCTGTATCCCCGACTCCAGAACCCGAGGGGTCAGCCTCGACCCTCCCCAGGTGCTCTCTGCCAAAGACTCCAAGTAGGGCCATTCTCCCCAGCTGCGGTGTAGAGCACATTTTTAACATCTGGTCCTGTCCAGACTGGCCCAAGTGCCATCGCATGAACAATCTCCTGTTTAATTTGTTCAAAACTTTGTTGCTGCTCAAGACCCCATTCAAAATCATTCTTCTTCCGTGTCACATGGTAGAGGGGGCTAACATACTGTAATTGGGAATATGCATTCTCCAAAAACCCACAACACCTAGGAAAGCTTGTGTTTCCTTTTTGTTAGTTGGTGGAGACATGGCTGCAATCTTGTTTATCACCTCTATTGGAATATGACGACATCCATCCTGCCATTTTACTCCTAAAAACTGGATCTCCTGTGCAGGTCCTTTGACTTTACTGCGTTTAATGGCAAAGCCAGCCTTTAGAAGAATTTGAATTATTTTCTTTCCTTTATCAAGGACTTCCATGGCTGAGTCACCCCACACCACAATATCATCAATGTATTGCAGATGTTCTGGGGCCTCACCCTCCTCCAGCGTGGCCTGGATCTGTCCATGGCAAATGGTGGGGCTGTGTTTCCACCCCTGGGGCAGTCGATTCCAAGTATACTGCACCCCTCTCCAAGTGAAAGCAAACTGAGGCCTGCACTCTTTTGCTAAAGGGATTGAGAAGAATGCATTGGCAATATCAATGGTGGCATACCGTTTGGCTGCCTTGGACTCCAATTCGTATTGGAGTTCCAACATGTCTGGCACAGCCGCGCTCAGCGGTGGTGTGACTTCATTCAGGCCACGATAGTCTACTGTCAGTCTCCACTCTCCAGTAGACTTTTGTACCGGCCATACAGGGCTGTTAAAGGGTGAGTGAGTTTTGCCGATCACCCCTTGGCTCTCCAATTGGTGAATCAACTTATGAATGGGAATCACAGAGTCTCTCTTGGTGCGGTATTGCTGACGGTGCACTGTTGTGGTTGCAATTGGTACCTGTTGCTCCTCAACCTTCAGCAACTCCACAACAGAAGGGTCCTCTGAAAGGCCAGGCATGCTGGATAGTTGTTCAATCTCTTCTGCCTCCACTGCAGCCACACCAAAGGCCCACCTGTATCTTTTTGGGTCCTTAAAATACCCTCTCTTAAGATAATCTATACCTAAGATGCATGGAGCTTTGGGGCCTGTCGCAATAGGATGCTTGTGCCAATTTGTGCCAGTCAGACTCACTTCAGCTTTTAATACAGATAGCTGTTGAGGTCCCCCTGTCACTCCAGAAATACAAATGGATTCTGTCCCTTTAAAAATTGATGGCATCAGAGTACATTGTGCACCGGTGTCCACTAAAGCCTTGTATTCTTGTGGATCTGATGTGCCAGGCCAACAAATCCACACAGTCCAATAAACCCGATTATCCCTTTCCTCCACCTGGCTGGAGGCAGGGACCCCCTAATACTGGTCATCGCAGTCATCATTTACTGTTTCCCAGGAAACACCAGAGGTCCCCTCGAGGGAATCAGAATTGAAATCAACCCTCCTATCTTGTCTAGGGGGTTGCTCACTGGAAACTGGAGCGACATTCCTCCAAGGAGAGTTACTTCTTTTAACCCTTCCTTTACGCAACTCCTGTGCCTGTGCTCTTGGAGTAGATGGGGTAGGTGGCCTATCCCACCTGCTCATATTCTCCCCTTTTCCTGTGGATGGGACCATGAAACATCCTGGGGTGTATACTCCTTATGTTCCTGCTCTTGAGCACGGGGACGCTTATTCTTAAAAGCTGGAGTAGTGGCAGGTGGAGAGCGAGACATGAATTGATCAAACTTCCGTGACATTTTCTCTACAGCTGAAACAACAGCCTGTAGGGGAGAAGACACATTTTCTTCATATTGCCGAAGTTGAGCGGCTAGTTGTTCCACCATTTGCCTCTCATCTTCCTTCCAGGAGACAACTGCCAATGAACTGGCATAGTTTGGTGGTGCACTTCGTAGGAACTTTTGCCACATAACTCGTGTGCATTGAATTTCATCTGGGTCTGTGGGTGCATAGTCATTATAGATAATCTCCAGCACAGCTAACTCTCTCAAATATTGAATGCCTTTCTTCATGGTGGTCCACTTACTTGGGGGGCTTGTAATATCTTCCTTGAAGGGGTATCTTTCCTTCACGCCCAACAAAAGTCGCCTCCAGAGGCTGAGGGTCTGTGATGGTCTTCCCATAGCCTTATCAATGCCCTCGTCCCGGGACAAGGAGCCCAATTGCCTGGCTTCTTTGCCCTCTAAGTCCAAACTGTGGGCTCCATCTTCCCAGCATCGGAGAATCCAGGTGATAATGTGCTCACCTGGGTGACGGCTGTAATCTTTCCGCACATCTCGCAGTTCACTCAGGGACAAGGACCGGCTGATTATCTCTGGCTCCAACTCTTCTTCTCTCTGTGATATCCCTTGTTCATCTTCATCCTTAGTGCTGCGAACTGTTTTTTTTTGTGTATTTCTTTTTCTGTACAGGGCCAACTGATACTGGCACAAACTGAAACTCTGATTCAACAGCAATTTTATCAGTTGTCTCAGTTTGAGTGGCCGCAGTTGTAACAGCAACAGTCTGGGTTTGAGCATCCACAGTTGTAGCAGCAGTCTGAGTGGACATAATGATATTCACAGTCTGGGTACGAGTGTCCACAGTGGTAACAGCAACGGTGTCAGCACTCTGGGTATGAGTGTTCACAGCTGCAACTGCAACATCCACTGCTGAAGTTGGAACAGCAACTGGTTCTGGCACAGCTGAGTTAGGAATGGGTTCCTGTGTTCTCCAAATCTTTACAGGTAAAAAGCTCCCTGGACACCTGCCCATATTCTGTATGCCTTTCCTCACAGCTCTCAAAAAAAATTTTACAATCCAAGCCAAGGTAGAAACATGGGAAAATAATACAGACATGGTAATTAGAACATTCCAAGTATTATTGTTAGAATCCATTAGAGGCATCTTGAAGAAATGAGGGTGACATAGTGAGAGGAATTACACGTCAGCTTTTCCCATAAATTGAGTGCCATTATTAAGGAGAAAAAACATTATGCATTTGAATGATTAAATTATTTGAGAACACGAATTAACAGTTTACTGTATTTTGACAATCTTATTGCAGACTCAATAACCAATACTCAGATTAAATAAAGTATATATGTAATATTTCTCTTACCTGATAGAAATAAGGATTGGGTTCAGACTCTCCCACACCATTGAAGTCTTCTACGTTTATAAGCTGGAAGTCGTACAAAAACCCAGCGTTGGCTGTTCTGAACTCTGGCAGAAGTTGCACGTGAGGCAGGTTACCCAGATTCTTGTAACGCCAGTTGTAGAGGTTACATAAACTGTTCAAAGCCACATAGAGACAAACATCAAATTGTTAGAGTGAGTCCTTGAACTCATTCAATGCAGTTCAGATGCTTTCATAATTACTAATGCTTCTGTAGTTTTCTGTTAGTTTTCAAGGAAAAAAGTTTGCCTGCACATATATAAATGAACATATCTGTAAAGGCTGTCCAGCAACATTATCTTTTACATTTTGACTCTTTTTAGTTGTCTCTCACAGAAAACTTCAAATTTCCTTTTGGTGCAGCACACTCAGCCTTCAGCTTGTTCTGCCTGATCAACTCTATACTGAAGGGTACAAATTTTGCAAAGAAATCTAGAAGGAATTCTCATGGCTAACAAAACTTAATAAATATTGATGCTTCTTTACAAAACCAAAGTAGTAAAGCAAAAAAGATTTTCTGAATTATCCAAAATAAAATTTCTTATTTTGTGTATTGCCATATACGAACATGAAACATGAAGGGAAACAACCAAATCTATCCAATTCTGAATAATGTCTGGTATTTACAGAGACAGTAATATTACCCAATGCCTCATTCAGAAATACACAATATCGAAACTAGATAAAGTAACAGACTGTTTATAGAGAAGCTATGTATTATTAGAAAAGACAAAGCGTAGGAACCTATGGAAAAAAATCCTTGATCAAGAAATTCCTGGCAAAGTGAAGGAATTCTTCTGCTCTCCTTTATGTAAGAAGTTCACTGAGATGTTTAAATATACATAATTACGCAAATAAATGTAGATATACTATCAATATATGCTATGTAATATCACTGTATATAACATATCATATAGCTATATACAAATATAATTTGCATTTTAAAAATCACATTGAACTATTATCCAATACTAGAAAATTATATTCTACCACCCCCAAGATTTCCAACATGGAAAAAAAAGTTGTCCCTCACACTATTCACTCTTTTTCATTAGGACTGAAAACTAAACTCAGAGTATCAAAATTTTACATGGAGTAATTTTTTCTTCTTGAGTTTTATTCTTCTTTCTTAATTCGATGCCACAAATATGCACTTTGCACAAAAAAAAAAAAATTGATGTCTTAATTATCACAATGAAATGACAAACAGATGGCTAAAAAATAAGTTATTTTACTAGAGAGACACAGTATCTCTTTCAATATAAAAAACACCTTATGCTCTTGTGTGGAAAACCTGGTTACCTCCAAACAAAGCTGAAGCTCTGCTGAAATACTACAGACTTTGAGGGAAATATTATATAGTCTATGCTAAATAAATCAAATTTTTATTTAGCCTTGAATATATTACAGTGCTTTAGAAAAGGAAGCTAGTGTAAAAAAGTCTGAGCTGTAAAAAACCCCAAACATAAAAATATTAAAATTCCTTCAAATATCATTTTAATTAAAGTACTCGTACAATAACAGAGCACTACTATATACTAAAAAATTCAAAAATTAACAGCAAAGTAAAATTAGCCTTCCTAGTCTAAGCTGAAAGAAAAGGAAAAAACCAACAGAATTACCATTTTCCCAGTTCCTGTCCTAGCAAAATTATATATGTCCTTTTCTGATGTTTAACCTGGTATTTTCTGACAAGCTGCATATGCCATTTTTTCTGTCTCACCTGGCTCTTGCTCTTCCTTGGGCATCCAAATCAACAGTTGGCACTCCGACACGAACAAATCGTGTAAAAAGAGACTGTTCCATGTTGGAGTATTTTTGAAAAGCCATGTTCTTAATGACTGGTGGCAACTGATGATGGTCACCAATCATAATCCACCGCTTCAAACGACTGAATCCATCCTGGGGGTTCTAGAATTAAACAATGACATAATTATAACTACAGCAATATAAAAGAGACACCCAATTACAATAGATTATTAGTCAAAGTAGCTGTCTAAGCCCTAAATTTCAGCATTTGTTCTTAAGTTATACTGAGCTGCCATCATTAAAAAAAAAACTATTAGTGTTAATTAGCTGCCTGCCTGTTCAGAACTACCAAAACTCAGTGGTCTTTAACATATCAAAGTGTTAAAGAACTACATTAATATTGTTAAACCCATAGATTTAAATAGCAACTGAGAACAGGACATGGGGTTTAACAGCACTATAGTTAACCTGGACATGGATATTCTTTTGTGCACTAGGTCTGAGTTAAGTTACTTTTCTGCAACTGTATTCTATTCTCCACTGTTGAAGAGGAAAGTTGAAAATTATGAGCTGCAATTACAAATATATCAAATACTTAATGATGCTTCTATCATGCCTTCTTCAATTGACATCAACTTTCTGTTTGAATGAAAATCCAAAAGCGTGGATATGGTTTTCTGGAAGACTTAAAATTATTTTCACTTTTCGATGAAAAGATTTGCTCCAGGCAAAACTTCTGAATGGAAACTTAATTTTAGAATATGAGCAAACTCTATTTTTCAGAAGGTCACTAGAGTAAGAATCAAATCAACAGTATAGTCTTTGGTTTTACTGACATCCCACCATCAGCTTCTGCTTTGCACCAAGAGAGTTGGTAAAGGAGCAGTATGAGAAGTATAGAGCAGCAACAGAGAAGTATGGAGTCCATACTTCACTTCCAGACTTGGACAAAGAGCAATTACATAAGCATTACATTCTTGGGAAACAAAAGCATTAGTAAAAAGCAATAATTTTAATAATTTTTAAAATTAGCAATAATCACCATTAAATGAGAACAAATACAAGTAAGAAAGTCAGGATCTAGTTTATGTAAACATCTTTCCTTTTTTAATTTTCAAAATGAAAGCTTGATATTTAGTCAACAAAAGCAACACATTTAAAACCTATTAGCATACTCCATGATATTAAAAAAAAAACCCCAACAACCAATGTAGAACAATATAAAAGTTGTTCCTGTCCATGCAAATGGCAAACCAGTTCTAGGTTACTTTATGCAAAAAAAATGAATATATAATATTAAAAGGAAAATAAGACAGACCTTCATTTCTCATTTTTGGTAATATATTTTATAATTTACATCTAACCTGCAGCAACAGAGGTATAAATGTTTCTATCTCCAGAATCTGAGCAGACTCTTCCATTAAGATGTTGTCATACTGAAAAAAAAAAGAGATGTCCATCAATCAAGTAATACAAACTAATCCTGTTACTCACCCTACCAAAAGAAAGCATCAATTGCTCATTCGGTTTTTGATCGGTGGGACAATTACAGTAGGATTTTACCTTATAGGCAAAATACTAATATTACAAAAAATCTGTCTCAGAGAGTGAAATCCTACATGAATTACCTTTACAAATAAGGGCTTAGATTTAGAAGGAATCCATAACTGAACTATATAGCATGCTTCCCATATGCCATAACCCATCCACAAGAGAAAAGCTTTCTGCAGTGGAGCAAACTGATTTGCTATCTTTGCACTGAAACAGTAAAGAATCATTTTTATGATTCACTAACAGTGCATGATCAAAGAAAAGTAATACTGAAAGAATTATTAGTGATGGCCATTTGTTTTGGTTTTTTGTCAGATAAAAGACTGTACTAATATATTTGGCTAACACTGCCGAGTGAAAACAGTATTGCTTCATAGTTCTTTCTCCTCAAATCCTTCATTTTTTACATAAACAGTTATATATTTTTTCCTAACTTTGCCTTTCTTTTATCACTCAATCATATCACTGCAATTCATCATCAAATATAGTAAAACTTTTTTTTTAATAGATAGGAACTATTTAGTACAGCTAAACATGTTTATGTGGGGGGACAGCCACATAGCCAAGCACAATCAGTCCAGGAGGTTCGTACAGATTGTTGAGGACAACTTCTTGTTGCAGATGATTGAGAAACCAGCAAGGAGGGATGTGCTGCTGGACCTGATACTGACGAATAAGGAGGGCCAGGACAGCAGAGGACTTGCCCTGGGTAGAAGAGCAAGAGGCTAAAGACTTGTTGGCCTAGCTCAACACTCGGAAGTCAACAGGTCCTGATGGGATGCATCCTAGAGTGCTGAGGGAGCTGGCTGATGTGACTGCAAAGCCTCTCTCCATCATTTTTGAACAATCTTGGAGGACAGGTGAGATGCCTGAGGACTGGAGAAAGGCCAATGTCACTCCAGTCTTCAAAAAGGGCAGGAAGGACAACCCAGGAAACTACAGGCCGGTCAGCCTCACCTCCATCCCTGGAAAAGTGATGGAATGTTATCACCTGAATGTTATCACTGAACATATGAAGGAAAAGATGGTTATCAGGGGGAGGCAACATGGCTTCACCAAGGGGAAATCCTGTTTGACCAACCTGATAGCCTTCTATGAGTGCATAACCAGCTGGCTAGATGAGGAGAGAGCAGCAGATGTCATCTACCTTGACTTCAGCAAGGCCTTTGACATTGTGTCCCATAACATCCTCATCAGAAAGCTCAAGCAGTGTGGCTTGGATGAGTGGACAGTGAGGTGGATCGAGAGCTGGCAGAATGACAGAGGCCAGAGGGTGGTGATCAATGGCACAGAATCAAGTTGGAGGCCTGGTGCCACTGGAGTTCTGGGGCCAGTCTTGTTCAAAATCTTCATCAACGACCTGGATGAGGGGACAGAGTGTACCCTCAGCAAGTTCGCTGATGACACCAAACTTGAAGGACTGGCTGATTCCCCTGAAGACTGTGCTGCCATTCAGCAGGATCTCAGCTGGCTTGAGAGTTGGGCAGAGAGGAAATTCATGAGGTTCAACAAGGACAAGTGTAGAGTCCTGCATCTGGGAAGGAACCACCCCATGCACCAGTACAGGCTGGGGATTGAACGGCTGGAGAGCAGCTCTGCAGAGAGAGACCTGGGAGTCCTGATTGATAATAAGCTAAACATGAGCCAGCAAATGTGCCCTCATGGCCAAGAAGGCCAATGGCATTCTGGGATGCATCAAGAAGAGTGTGGCCAGCATGTCAAGGGAGGTTCTGCTCCCCCTCTACTGTGCCCTGGTGAGGCCTCATATGGAGTCCTGTATCCAGTTCTGGGCTCCTCAGCTCAAGAGGGACAGAGAGCTTCTGGAGAGAGTCCAGCACAGGGCCACCAAGATGATCACGGGACTGGAACATCTTTCATGAGGTAAGGCTGCGAGAAGTGGGGCTGTTTAGTCTGCAGAAGAGGAGATTGAGGGGAGAGCTTATTAATGTTTATAAATATCTAAAGGGTGGGTGTCAGGAGGTTGGGACATCTCTTTTTTCTATAGTAGCTAGCAACAAGACAAGGGGTAATGGAGTGAAGCTGGAACACAAAAAGTTCTACTTAAATATAAGAAAAAGCTGTTTTACTGTGGGGGTGACGGAGCAGTGGAACAGGCTGCCGAGAGGGGTTGTGGAATCTCCTTCCTTGGAGGTCTTCAAGACCCATCTGGATATGTTCCTATACGACCTGATCTAGGTGAACCTGTTTGTGCAGGGAGTTTGGATTTGATGATCTCTAAGGGTTCCTTCCAACCCCTACCATTCTACGATTCTATGACAGGGATGAGGGAGTCAGGGCAAATCACAAAACAATCAGTATAGTAAGACTAATATAATCATTACTTTGAAACCTAGTTCAACCAGGTCATGTCGTTTCAAAGCAGCATGTGTACAAGTCATGGCAATGATTTTTGCTTCTTTCACCAACAGGTATTTGGATCTATCCAGGCCACTGCGGAGAAGTTCAAATGCTCTGAATTCCTATGGAGGAGAAAAGAAAATCTTGGAAGTCAGAAATTAATTCACTCAAACTATCTGGACACCTTCTTAAAATAATGAAGTAAGAACATTATGAAGGTTCCTACTGTCAGCAACTCCATCTATTTTTTTTTTAATGCTAAACCTGGAGAAACAATATTTCAAAACCCAATTTTTTAAAAACACATCAGTGAATTCTGTAACCTGTGTGCATATATAGATTTGCAGGCAATTATTCTATTAATTCTGAAGAAATCTCTCAGAATCTCCCAAATTTTTGTTTTACTGTATCTTCTTGCATCCTACTTTACTGCATCATAACATCACATCACATTCAGTATTAGGAAGGCCAGTACAGTTAGTATGACCAAGTGATACACAGATCACTCTTACCCTAACTTTTAAAAGCCTCTCCATCAATTCTGGCAAAAATAAATGACAATCTGTATAAGTTACTTCCAGGTTATCAAAGGTAATTCACTGTAAACACCAAGTCCCTGTGAGGATCAGAGACAGGCATACCAACCCTTATAAGTTAATCAGTGAAAATGGAACACACAGAATCTAACTAGATTAGATCCTTCTTCCTATTGTGAAACATATTACTCAAAAGTGGAAATCCTAACTCCTTTTAGGATGTAGGGCAAGGAGTATTTTGGAATTGTGTAAAGTTTTTTATAGGACTGGCCAGTTCCACTTAATTTTAATAGTTATATATCTTACCTCAAGTTGAGTGAATATTTTCTTAAGATGTCTAAAACATCCTTCAGCAATTTCCATATCTTCTTCATAAGATTTGCCTTTGAAAATTGGTTGAGGAGCATTTGCAAAATACTGGTGAAAAGGAAATAAACTGGAGACATCTGTAGCATCTGGAAATTTTCCACCTTTAACTTTTACTTTGCTGATGTACTCCTCCCAACGAGACATTACCTATGGCAAACAAAAGTGTCATACTGATGTGTTCATATCAAAGTCACTGTCAAGGTGCAGTCTTACACATTTAGTGTTTAAAAAGAATTATCACAAAAGTAAGGTATGTTGAAATGATCATTTAACCTTGTATCAAGCTAACATTTTGGATGCTGGGGTGGGTTGACCTTATCTGGCTGTCAGTTTCCCACCCAATATCTCTCACTCACTCTCCTCAACAGGACAGGGAAAGAAAATTGAGATGAAAAGCTTCTGAGTTATGACAGGGAGATCATTTGGTAAGCACCATCACAAGACAAAACAGACTTGACTTGGGGAAAATTAATTTCATTTATTGTCAATTAAAAATAAGAGTACTATTGCGAGAAAAAAAGACAAAACCAAAACAGCCATTCTTCTCCAAGCCTTCTTTCTTCCCAGGCTGAATTTTACTCCTACATTCACAGCTCTTCCACCTCCTCCCCACCCTGACCAGTGAAGAAGGAATGGGGCTTGTCATTCAATTTTCTAACACTGCATCTCTGCCATCCCTTCCTCCTCACATTTCTGCCCTAATCTGGCATGGGTTTTCCACAGGCTGCAGTCTCTTTAAGGGCATATCCACCCTCTCCAGCATGAGGTTATCTGGAGATTGCAGCGTGGATACCTGCTCTGACACAGTCCTCCACCGGCTGCAGAGACAAGGCCTGCTTCACCATGGTCCTCTACATGAGCTCTGGGGCAACTTGCTCTGGTACCTGAAGCACCTCCTTCTCCTCCTTTTCCTCCTGACCTAGGTGTGTGAGGCTGTTTTTCACTCTCACCTCCCTGCCTCCAGCTGCTGCATAGTATTTATGGACCTTTTTTCAAAGATGTTTCACAAAGGCACCACCAGTGCCACTGATGGGCTCAGCTTTGGCCAGGGATCGGTGCATTGGAGCTGTGTCCAGCACAGGGCAGTCCCTGGGTTCTTCTCAGAGGACACATCTGCAGCCCCTCATTAACAAAAATCTTGCCACATAAACCCACTACAGAAGCAAATCTGTGTATCAGAAGTTACAATACTTTGGTTTAAATACCAAGTGGCTTCCTTTGGGAGGAAACTGAACCAGAAGATGAACTCTAGCAGTACTTCTTGCACTTTCCAACATTGTCCATTCAATGTTTAAGTCCACACTACACCTAGGCCAGAACAACTTCTGTCAAAACATATACAGTGTATGCATTTGATCCTAAGTAGCATTCTACAAGTGTGCTTAAGGCATACTAATTGCTAATGTAGACCATGTTACCGAAAAATACACGGAAGGGAAACGAGGTATATACAATGTACATAAAAATCATCGTGTATATTATGCATCTGATTTTACTGGCATTTAATGACATTAAAGCTTTCTACCAGGACCATCAAGTAGCTGCTCTGATGCTTGCTCAAACTGTAAAACAGTCCACAGATTTTCCTATCTGAAGGAGAAACCTCAAGCTAGAATCTTTGCTAGCAGCCATGAAAAGCAGCAATGCCAGCCTTTCCACTGGCGACTCATCAGGCAGGTTTTAAAACAATAGCAATACAAGCAATGTTGCAATTACAGCTTTACCTGTTATTGTATTTTGAACGACCAAAGAAAACGTGGGGTTTTTTTTAGATTCAATTCTGAAAATTCACTCCAATTTTTACAAAGTGTTTAATAACATATTGAAGTCATACAGCCTCAGTAGAAGTATTTCAGTCCTTACTTGGTATAAGAAAAAGTGGCCGGCTGTTTCACAAGTGTAAGAGACATCTCCTGGGACTCCAAGACTCTCTTGCAACCTCCCAACTTCTTGCAGAAGTTCAAGTCTTCGAGCCAGTACATAATTAACTCTTCCATATCTACAAAATAGATTAAATATAACATAATTCATATTTAAAGGTATTTATTTAAAACTTTTATTTATTTTATTACTGACTTGAGAATTGGGCAGAAAGGAACCTCACAAGGTTCAACAAGGACAAGTGAAGAGTCCTGCACCTGGGAAGGAACAACCCCATGCAACAGATGATCTCTAAAGCTCCCTTCCAACTCCTACTGTTCTGTGATTCTATGACTGTCACAATGAGAAATCACAACTTCCCTCAAAACCCCAAACCACCCAAGAATTTGCTACATGTTGACTATTTCTATCAGGTGAGTCCTAATAATTCACAAAGTCATGCAAGAGCCATTTGTGTAAAGAAAAGCTCCTTTTATCCTGTCACTTCACCAAAGGCTTCATATGTGTTACTAAAAGATTATCATGATTTACTATATATTACACAAACATAAGTAAGTTATACAAGTCTATGGAACACCATAAATAGAGTCCGTACTCAAAATTTCAGTGTGATAGGGCTTGATTTCCTTTGGCAATACACAAAATGCATATGCTTAGCTCACCCTTACAGACAGATCTGCATCCACACACATGAGGTTCTGTACTATCAGCTGCCTGCTGAAGAACTTTTATGATAGGCTGTAATCTATTCCTTCCAATCTTTCTCCTCTTACACGACTCAAGTAAAATACCTTTTTTTTCCTTTCTACAGTAACTTCCTTATTCCGTGTACCCTCCCTTTCCCAGAAGAGGTACCAGAAAAAAAATTAATTAACTGCATTTTCTAAAAAAGAAAACAAATTAAAGAGTTATATAAATGGGTGCAATTAAAGAAGTGAGAAACAGAACACTTCCTTTAAAAAAAAACATAGTCAAAAGTTCAAGAGTGAATAAAAGCTAACTTTCAAGCTCTTATTAAACTTCCTATTCATTCTACACAGAAAAAAATGGACTCAATCCATAGTAATCACAATGAGTTCTGCTGTTGTAGTTAGAAGGGTAAGAGCAGTTAGAGCTAGAGATTTTAATTTACTAAGACACACCAAATGTGATATTGTTCACAAATGGAAAAAATAGGTTACTCAGGATCTATGACAGTTAAGATCCTTAGAATATTAAATATTTTTTCTTCAACGAAATTAATCCAACGTGACTACATCCAAGTGACTACAACCACTTGGGTTCTCTTTCCCCCTCACTCTTCCACAACTCTCTTACTTCTCACAAGTCAAGTCATATGTCCTATTTATGTATTTGTTCATTGCTACAAAAATTTTCTTTGGCTGTGATTCCCTCTGTGTTTAAGTGACAGTACAAGTTCAATCAGCTCCCCTCCACCTTATGTTCTTATAGCCCCTGCCCTGCTTTTCTGTGCCTGCAGAGGGAGTAAAAAAGGAACACTAAGCTTCCAAGAAGCAGAAATTCCTTAAGCAGTATCATGCCCTCTAAAGCAGTCTGGTACAGAATACACACAAACTCAGAAGTAACCTAAAACCAAACAACAGGCATATGAGAAATAAACTTTTCTTCTCACAGTGGTACAGTCCTCATTCAAATACATTCCTCAACCCCTATCTCTACTGAAATATATAGGACTTGTAGTAATGTCCTGCATGTCTTGAGTTACCATGAAAAAGAATGAAAACAATGTAGAGTGTCTCAAAGAAAACTCCTACTAATGATAAGCACTACTGTTCAAGGAATACACTAAATCGTGGCTATTACTAAAAAAGTATCTACCATGGCATTGTTTCACAATGTTCTGGCTACCAAATTTTCAGAATAATTTTACTATCTCAAAGCATTCACATTTACATCAAACACAAATCACTTTGTCAAACAAAACTTAGTTCTGATTATGTGGGTAGCTTGTAGTGACTATATATAATTTTTACTGCAGCTTTTGATGTCAAAGTATTGCTATAATAACCCAGTACTGGACAGTTCAGTTATTTCCAGTGCACGACTCTTATAACCCCACTTAGATTTATGAATGTGTGTAATCCTGCTGATGTCAATTGGACTAACACATAACAAATGTACAAATATTTAGAAGAACAGGTTCTTAAGTCTTTGTATGGATACAGTTGATAGCTTTCCTTCTGTATGTAGTCTTCTGAAAGTGTTATTTGCCACTGAAACAAGCAACTCTGTAGTTAAAAGATATTCTGAAAAACTAAAACTAGAAGGTTTCATTTAATAGTTCTATTTATTAATGCAATATTCACCATGCTAGTACAAGTGACATTGTGTGTGCACAAAAAAAATTATGAATGCAAAAACCTATATTTATTATTATTACTTTTTATTGTTATCTTTATCTCACAAAGCAGATAAATTCTATAAAGGGTATTTGGGCCCAGAATATAATGAACTATTTTTATTCAAGCAGTTGAGCTGATGAAAAAGCAACTGCCTGATTCTACCTTTGTTTCGATACTGAGGTTGAACCAAAATGACTCAATCCTGTCTTGAAAATTAGTGCACTCTGAGTTACTGAAATTCAATAATATGAGAAAGGTAAAACTTGTCAAGCACAGCTCCGTGCTCATTTACAAGGAGGGTAGAATGGATTCAACACATACATCTAGCTACTATGTTTACATAAGCAAGTTTATCATTAGCATCTCCTTTCTCACCTGCTGAAATCTTTCTCTGTCTCCAATTCTTCTTCTCCGTGACCCAGACGCAGGAGGTGACGCTCATCAATGTCTAGAGCCATGATTTTTTCAAACAGCTGGTTCAAGGCCTAAAGATTGACAAGAACAGGAGAAAAGCTAGTTTTTAGAAATTCAGCCACTCTTGAAGGGCACACCAGAAGAATTCCTAGAAAGGAAGCTAGGAAATTATGCTTATTTTGGTATAAATGGAAAGCAAAACAAACATGAAGTTAATATTGAAATTCAAGTTCTTAATTTTGACAAAAGGGAAATTAGCCTACTAACACTCTTGTACTGGCATACTTTGTACAACAATTAAGTTTGATTTACAAATTTAAAACAATTTTAAAATTTGATTCTATGACCTAGTTACTTAATTGCTAAAGTTACCAGTTTCTAGAAGTTTCTGAAGAAGTACTATTTGTAAACATTGACTTTGTTAGATGACTGTAAACTATTTAACTTTTACTGTATATTAGAACAGTATGATCTGGTACTGTCTGGCAGGTGCTGTGACTATTCCATATGGATAAATCAGATTCGATGAATTAAACTTCAAGACGTGCTACGTGTCCTGCCTTTAACTCCTATATTCTCCAACAGCTTAGTATCAACTGTCCAGTGTATTTCAAAGGAGTAAGTTTGTAAGTACTGGATCATCAAGTTATGAAACTAACACGAGCACACTCCACTTCTACTCCAAGTCAGTTGGACGTCATGTAAATATGTTCAAGTACACTGTCATGAAATACGGAAGAAACCCTGCTGAGATACAGGTTATTTCCTAAAGTACAATTTCAAGTTCATGTTCTGATGTAAGTCTTGTCTGGTAACAAGTCTCCTACCTCCTTCAAATTATTTCCTTCTTTTTCTTCCCAATAGATATGATCCCAATCCTCTGAACTTCACTACCTGTCAACTCCCACAACCCACTGTAGATCAGGATGTATTTTTTCAGGTTTTAACTCCTCACCAAAATGAAGCCACAACCATCATTCCTTTATCAACAGCGTAAGTGCCTGATCTTGCTTTGACAGAAAAAAGATTAAAAGCTTTGAAGTGGTACATTCAGTTAAAATAGCTCATAACTAAGACAAGATATGCTAGTTACGGAGACCAGGAAAAAGATGAGCCTGGTTTCCAAACAAATCCTTCCAAACCAGATGCAGACTTACAGTAAGAATCTTTTAAAACTTTTATCATTATTTTAGATATGCTTGAAAATTAGTAGCTAGACTCCATTTCTTATGAATAGGAAGCAAGCAATCAGCTGAAGAGGCCTTCCCTTAGAAACATGAAGAACAGAGCAAACAGTGTCTGAGAAAGTTAAGTAGCAAAAATCTGGTATGCATACACTAAATGTGCCACTGTAAGAAATGCACATTAGATACTTTCTCATTTTGACCCTCAACCAGTTAAATGTACTGAAAACTTCTGATAAATTGCTCAGAACTACAAATCTGAAATTCAAGAACTTAATTTCACATGACGAAGCTGGCAAAACAGCACACAAGCCAACTCAAGTTCTCTTTGTTAAGAGAAAACATTTCTTAGTACTTGTTGCTCTTCTTGATTTTCATTACCGGAAAATTTCATACATTACTGACATTGTACCTGATTAGAGTGGGTAACTATAAGAGTTCGTTGTTCTGGGAAATTATGATAAAGATTGGATATTATCTGGACTGCTACATCAGTTTTGCCAGTGCCTGGTGGACCCACTACCTGAAAACAAATTAAAAAAAAAAAAAAAAAAAAAAAAACAAAAATCAACACACAATTTATAAGAATATTGCACAATATAGAAATTCAGTCATTGAAGAGTAAAAAAAAAGTAATTGCACATGACACAGACATCATAGTTTGCCTTCTCTCTCTGAAAAAAATTGGGTGATGTAGTTAAAAAAAACCAACCAAACAACACAACTTATCAGAAATACATCCTCAAAACCAAAAAGCTGACACTGTGGTTGTTTTGCCCTTTTAGCCTAACAGATACTCATTCTCTAACCTCTTAAAACACCAACAAATGCAGTTTTGTAAGAAAAGTTCAAATTATATAATGACCATTTGCTCAAATATTTATGAATGGAGTATCAGGCATAGAAGTTACGTTTTTTCTTTAAAGCCTTCCAAAAGTGAGGTAGATGGTTGTTTCGAGTACTTCATACACTTGCATTTGAAGGTCATTAATAGTTCCACAAATATTATATAAACAGGATATACACAGTACACATTGCTATTTAAAAGAAAAAAAATCTAGGTGACTTAGAAACCCCCTTCTCTAGTATTTTTGAGTGTTAATGGAATGGTAATAAAGATTTTCATTTCCCAATCTTCTTTCCTATTGACAGTATAAAATTCATCAATTCAAATCACTCCAAAAAAATCCCTTTCCAACACTATTTTATGACCAAATTTAAAGCATTGATTACTGTGGTATTTCACAGCATTCAGTAAGAAAAGAGCTTTGGTTTCTAAAGAGACCTTAAAATTTGACAACAAGAGACATTAATCAACCAGAAAGTTCAGCTGTATTCTAGTAGAAAACATATAACACTCAAAAACACTGCCAATAACTCAGTTAATGTTTATACACATTTACAACACTACTAATTTCAGCACTTTTCATCAGAAGGGGAGAAAAGGCATACAATTCTACTGAATTTTAATTACCTCACACCTTTTGTGTGCTAGCTACAAAGTGCATAGAGAGTGGTAAAACCAAAGAAGGAAGGAGGAAGAAGAGTATGGTACTAACAAATACCATCACAAAAGACTAAAAGTTAGCCCTATACCAAGGAGAAATTAAGAGTATCAGATAAAGTAATTCAAATAATCCACTGAGTTCCAACGAGGATGAACTTTACTTCACTGGCGACAGGTACTTGTAGTTAAAAGTCTAATGGAGACTGGAAAACCTTAAAAGCTTTTGCAGAAATTCAATAACCAAAAAATATTTTTCATAGCTAATCTACCGCTTTGGCTTGGTTTGTAACTTTGTAGTTCCGTAAGTCAGCAGGAGATAAACGACTACATGTTACACTTCATGTGACAGCAAAAAGCAGCTCCCTGAAGATAATTCAGCGACTTTCATTTCCTTTAATGGCATTAGATCAAACTAAAAATAATGCAAGCAATATAAAACAGACAAAAATAACAGATGTGGCAAAAGCTTGACAGAATAAAACTAGTACTCCAGTCACTGATAAAGTAAATTCAGTTGTGGAAAGTCTTCAGCACCTGAAATAGGATACAGAAATACAGAGATCAAATGTTTCTATATGATTTTGTGAAGATGGGAGGATGTTGAACCTTTATATGTTATTTTTTCATACTTTTTATACTATTAATAGAAATGACCTCAGCAAGGCTACAGAAATGGGCATTACTGATATTTCACCAACTATACCTAAAGCAAGGATCAAAGAAATAGTAGTATAAATTGTTTGAGAATACTCTTACCATAGTTAGCCCAGGCTGCATTCCCGCACGTATAGCTTCAATCTGAGTGTGGGTAAACGGAATAGTATTGCTATAACAAAGCAAAATATGATCAGAGAAGAGATAGATTTTGCCAATAGTTTTGATAAAAGCAATTGTTTTAACAAGCTTGATTTAAATTAATTGGCTACATGTTTCTCCAGGACTACAAGCTTGCAAACTTTTATATAAATGAAACCAATATAGCAACTATTTACTATGCAGACACGACAATTTTGCAATTTCTAAGCAAGACAGTAAACCACATTGTGTGTAGTGCTGAGAATGCTGTAAAATTACTTAGGTGACTCCTAATATTCAAAGTTCTGGCACAATACTAAGACAGTATTTCTTATTGCTCTTCAAGGGAATTTTTTAGCAAAGAGAGGATAACAGAACTTGATTTAAATATAAACCGAAGCAGTCTCATACCCAATTCTTCTTTTGGTAATGGAATAAAAATGCCATTTCATCTATAGGTAACAATATAATTTAATTGCTTATAAAAATGAACTGCTACACATGTGTTATCACTTGTAAATCAGTTCCCATCTATTTATTACCGTTTTGGTTGATTATATGGATATGGTCCCCTGTTTGGAATGACATGAGGCTCCACAATCAATGTTTTAGCTTCTTCGGGATTTTCTCCATTCCTATCCGCTTCTTTTCTTTTCTTTCCTTTACCTCCTTTTATTGGGAAAGTTATCCTGTAACATATCATTTAAGGTTAAACTTCAACATGTTATGATACCAGGCTGTCTTAGAAGTTTATACAGAAAGATTTCTTTGTCACCATGGAGATAACCTTTCAACACAATAGGAAGAGTTGCAAAAGACTAAGTATTAATGAGGATAAGGAAAAGGAATGACAAATAAATTGATAAAGCTGATTTTAAGACAGCGTATTTGACAAAACATATATCCAAAGTGATCTTTACATAGCTCATAAAGCCAAGGGCAGTGCTGAGAGCCAGCTGGAAAAACACTGAAAGCAAAAAGTTCATAAATTAAAATGAAGGAGTAAAGTTCCAACAGAAAGTCACCAGCACTGTCTATTCAGCAATATGCAATTTTGGACTTAATTCTTTATTTTGATTGACTGGTTCTTCCAAAAGGTCTAATTTTAACTGATGTTCAAATTCCTGTTCTTTGCTTGTTTTAATGAGACATGTAAGGAAAACGTAATTAAAATCTTTAGACTGACCTTAAGGAGGCTAGATACCATAATGCAGAAATGAACACTATGTGTCTTGATTCTATCTCATACTGTTGCTTTTCCCATATATTCAATAGGCTGATCTATAAAAAATGCTTTGATGTGCTTTAGTAAAAAATAGAGCACAATCTGCTTCTGAGCCTAGCTGTAGTACAGTCAACTCTCTTACATAACTACCTAAATCTTAATATTGACATAAGAACATCTTTTCTTGAAAGAAAGAACACACTTCCCTTCAACCACTGAACTCAATTCCACCTGACAATGCTATTTAGCAAAAATACCAGACCATGACTACTTGAAATTTTGAGATCACCTGAAGGGGGGTATTTGCAGAGCTGGATTGTCAACAGTCACTTTAATCTTGTATTCAGGAAAGCTAGCTTTTAAGTGATCGATGGACAGGAAAGTGTCGTTAAAATCCAGAGTTGCGATCTGGTTCGGCATTTTCGAATAGTGTGCACTACTTGGGTCTCCATATCCGAGAATGATGTCATGTAGCCAGTCAGGAACCACACAATCTGTGTTCATCAAATTCCTAATTGTCTCCAGAACAGCCTACAAATTAGAAAAAACAGAAAAAATATAATTGAAGACACTGACTTTTTACTAAGAAAACATGACATACTGAAGACTCATCAAGTCTACTCTAAGATGCTAACATATAACAGTCTTTGGCTGACACCAGTTTGGTTAGATTGAGTCAATTCACACCCAGTGTATACATACAAAACAGCAGTGTCAAATCATGTAAGTCTTAAACTGTCTTGCTAGTAAAGAACCAGTAAAGAGAACCATAATTATCAGTAGTTTTAATTCCAGAACATTAAGAGAAAAAAAAACAGGTCTAGTGCAACTTAAAGTTTCTCTTTCAACCCTGTGGATTTCATCCCTGTGGCGAGATTTAGTTTCTCTCCGAAAGCTTACTCTTCACTCCCAAATCTGAAGTTTGGTATTAGGACATCATGCATCTGTCCTTGAGCAGAAGAAATATGGGATACAAAACCTGCACTGATTTCCAGATGCAACTTATCACATCATCAGACACAAATGGATGGCATCACCAGTGCGCTGCAGAATATAACACAGTTCTTCCAAGCATCAATCTTGTGACAAATAGTCAGCCTCAACAAAGTCTGAAAATTTATTCTCCTAGTTTAAATTTACATATCCATCTCCAAAGGAAGCATCCTTTTCCAGCTTGTGTTGGATTACTCAAGGAATCAAAGTAATGGAATCATCATCCTTGCTTAAACAGGCAGACACAGAGACACATAGTGTATTTCTTCTTGATCTTACAGATATTTTAGCATGTGATCTGCAGGACCCTGTACTTAACTTCTGAAGCCTGAAGGTCTGGCAATTACTTCTAAGAATATTTGTATTTTTGTTGTAAATTTAAAATAAGTGATTCTGGCAAAAATATATATGAAGCATGGCATAATACAGTTGTGCTAAGAAAAGCACAAAGAAATCTGAAAATGAGGCTTCTTCATGTAATATTTCTAAATCTAGATGAACAATTTCTAAGAGAAAAGTTTAAGAAAATGCCCCTGACAGCCAAGTGCTGTTTGTACACCACACAAAGTTTGCTTCAGCTTTTAAAAACTAGCTTTTATATATGTAAAAATACTAAAATTGGCAGCTGAAAAGCTACTCTTTCACACCAGAGTCATCATTCGGAAAATAAAAAGTCAGTTGTCTTCCTGCCCTATCCATCTGCATAGAACTTGCTGAAGAGTCCTTTAAAATTAAAATCAGTTATGTGGTACATGATTTCAAAACATGATTTCTGAGGCAGAATCATAGAACAGTCATAGAATTGATTAGGTTGGAAAAGACCTTTAAGAACCATAGAATCACATAAAGGTTTGGGTTGGAAGAGTCCTTTACAGATCATGTACTTCATATTCCCTGCAACAAGCATATTTGACTAGATTAGGTTGCTTAGAGCCCTGTCCAACCTGACTTTGAATGTTTCCAGGGATGGAGCATCTACCCATTTTCTGGGCAACCTATTCCAGAGTTTCACCACCCTTACTGTACAAATCTTCTTCTTTATGTGTAGTATAAATCTACTCTCTTTTAGTTTAAAACCATTACCCCTTGTCCTATCGCTACAGGCCCTACCACAGCCTCATCTCCATCCTTGGAAAGGTGATAGAACAGCTTATCCTGGATGTCATCTCAATACACATGAAGGAAAAGTTATCAGGGGGAGTCAACAAGGATTCACAAAGGGTAGATCCTGCTTGACCAACCTGATGGCCTTCTACAAGGGCATAAGTGGCTGGCTAGATGAAGGGAGAGCAGCAGATGTCATCTACCTTGACTTCAGCAAGGCCTTTGACACTGTCTCCCACAACATCCCTATCAGAAATCTCACACAGTGTGGCTTGGATGAGTGGACAGTGAGGTGGATCGAGATATAGCTGAATGACAGAAACCAGAGGGTGGTAATCAATGGCACAGAATCGAGTTGGAGGCCTGATGCCAGTGGAGTTCCACAGGGATCGATTCTGGGACCAGTCTTGTTCAACACCTTCACCAACAACCTGCATGTGGGGACAGAGTGTACCCTCAGCAAGTGCCCTGATGACACCAAACTGGGAGGACTGGCTGATTCCCCACAAGGCTGTGCCATTCAGCGGGATTTCAACCGGCTTGAGAGATGGGCAGAGAGGAACCTCAAGGAGGTTCAACAAGGACAAGTGCAGAGTCATCCATCTGGGAAGGAACCACCCCATGCACCAGTACAGGCTGGGGATTGAATGGCTGGAGAGCAGCTCTGCAGAGAGAGACCTGGGAGTCCTGGTGATAATAATCTAACCATGAGCCAGCAATGTGCCCTCCTGGCCAAGAAGGCCAATGGCATTCTGGGATGCCTCAAGAAGAGTGTGGCCAGCAGGTCGAGAGAGATTCTTCTCCCCCTCTACTCTGCCCTGGTGAGGCCTCATCTGGGGTCCTGTATCCAGTTCTGGGCTCCCCAGCTCAAGAAGGACGGGGAACTTCTAGACAGAGTCCAGCACAGGGCCACCAACCTGACGGGGGCACTTGAGCATCTTCCTTATGAGGAAAGGCCGTGGGAACTGGGGCTCTTTAGTCTAGAGAAGAGGAGATTGGGGGGGGGGGGGGGGGGGAAATCTCATTAATATTTACAAATATCTAAACGGTGGATGTGAAGAGGCTAGGGCATTCTCTTTTTCTATTGTATCTAGTGACAGGACAAGGGGTAACTGGAAGATGTTGGAACACAAAAAGTTCTATTTAAACATAAGAAAAGACTCCTTCACTGTTAAGTGCGACAAAGCCCTGGCACAGGCTGTCTGGGGAGGGTGTGGAGTCTCCTTCTCTGGAGGTTTTCAAAACCCACCTGGATGTGTTCCTGTGTGACCTGATCAATGTGGACCTGATTTGGCAGAGGGACTGGACTGGATGATGTCTAAAGATCCCTTCCAACTCCACCATTCTATGATTGTTTAGTTACAAAGTGCTGGGACAGTAGGGCCAGAAATGAATAGCAAAAGTGTACTTTGGCAAAATATATCATGTTCAAGCCTCAAAAGCAGCTGACCTTTTAAAGAGAGGTTGTGGTGAGACCAGGCATAATGACATTCAGTGCCATAGCTACGTCCCCATCTGCGACTCTCACCCCAGCTCCCACCTGCTACTAAAACTTGTCTCTGGAGGTTTTCAAAAGCCACCCAGACATGGTCCTGAGTGACCTGATCTAGGTGGATCTGCTTTGGTAGGGAGGTTGGACTAGGTGATCTTTATCATGGAAGGTCCCTTCCAACCCCTGCCACTCTATGACTGGTTCTTTGGGCTATGAGCACACAATGTCAGCTCATATCCAGCTTTTCATCCACCAGTATCCCCAAGTCTTTCTCCACAGGGCTGCTCTCAATCCCCTCAACCCCCAGCCTGTACTGAAACTGGGGGCTGCCCTGACCTAGGTACAGGACCTTGCACTTGGCCTTGTTGAACTTCATGAGGTTCATATAGGCTCACCTCACAAGCTTGTCCAATCCATCTGGATGGCACATAATCCCTGAATCTGCAGCATTGTGTTCAGTTCTGGTCTCCTCAGTGAAAAAAAGGTATGAGTTATCAGAGTGAGTCCAGTGCAGGGTCACAAGGATGATTAAAGCACTGGAGCACCTTTCATATGAGAAAGAGGCAAAAAAAGCTGGGACTGTTCAGCATGGAAAACAGATGTCTCAGGGTGTATCATACCAACCTCATAAATACCCAACAGGACATGAAGATGAGGGAGTCAGACACTTCTTAATAGTGTCCAGTGACAAGACAGAAAACAATGGGCACAAATTAGAACACATTAAATTCCATCTGAACACAGAACGCTTTTTTTAATGTAAGGACAAATTAGCACTTACAGGAGACTGTCCAGATAACTTTTTGATTCCTAAGACTTGGAAATATTCAATACTCAACTAGATGTGGTCCTACACAGCTTACTACAGGTGACCCTGCTTGAGGGAGGAGCCTGGACTAGATAATCTCCAGAGTAACCTTGCAATCTAAATGATTCTATGATTCTGTACTTATGGCAAAATAAAAGTTAACTATGGGCAACACAGATCACTTCATCAAAGTTAAACTTTTGTCAATTCACAATTCTAGAAATGCAAATATACATTTCAACTTTCCTGGAAAACTTTACTCCTCTTGCTTTAATTGAGGCTAAGGAAAGCTAAGTTATTGAAAAGCTTCCTGAAAAACAACATTTGCTGAATTTATACGCAAAATTGAATTAAAGCTTTGTGCATAATTTTAATCTTACTTATAGGCAACATACAGTATCATAATGCATTAGTATTTTTTTAAAATATTTTTTTCAGTTTACTCTGAACTCTGAGAAAACTTCTTGAAGGCTCTCTTTACAATGAATACCCAAGGAAGTAAAAGGCTAAAGAATCACACACTGCAGCTGTGTGAAGACTGTTAAGGCAGGAGAAAAAGCACCGTTCAATCTATATTCAATTTCCATAAGACTTACCAAATGTATATAATAAATTAAAAATTTAAAAATTTAAAAATTTATTTTAGTGCTAAAAATTTCACCTGACACTCTACAAAGGCCAAAACCAAACTGATCCAGTGATGCTTTTATAGGCTAATATTTTCACCTGATTTGCACCTTTTGAATTGTTACTCCTCTGTTTTCTGCAGTCCACTATTACATCAGGTAGTAAAAAGGTTCCACATACTCCCTTAATCCAAAAAGCCAAATCTGTAGGCTACTTGTTAGAAGACTGAAATTATAATCTAATGTTTTATTACACACTCAAGTGAAGAAAGAGTAACTTCACGGGGAAGTTACCACCAGCTCTCATGCTCTAACTTCCTGTCATGGTTTGACATGACAGCCTTTTATGGTAAGTGGGAAGGGGCTGTAAAGATGGCTCCTGTAAGAAGTTGCTCGCAACTCTCCCCATCTCTGAGCCAGACCCACTTCTGGAGCTGAGCCAATTAGATGCCTTCATGATCACTTTTTTAAGAAGAAGCTGGAAGAGGAGGCTTCTTCCTCCTTCTCTTTCCTGTTTCTTCCTTCTTCTGGCCCTTCTTCTTCTGGCTGGTGGGGGTGCAAGGAGTAGGAACAGTGAGAGAAACAACCATGCAGACTCCAGAGTCAGTGATGAAAGACAGGAGGAGGTGTGCTGGAGCAGAGACTCCCCTGCATTCTACAGAGAGGACTGGTGAAGCTGAGATTTATTTGCATTTCTTTAAAAACCCCACATCAGCGGTAGAGACTCATTTTGATAGACCTTGTATCAGGGCAGAGACTCATTTTGCTAAAGCTGACCCAGACCAGGGGCAGTGATTCACTTCATTAAAGGCCCCGAGCCACGGTCAGTGACTACAGCTGGAGGAGGTCATGTCCCATGGGAGGGATCCAATCCATCACAGACCTCGAGCCAGGGGCAGTGATTTTCTTCATTAAAACTATGGTCGGAAGAGGCCATGTCCTGAGGGAGGGATCCTTTATCACTATGGCCCGAGCAGGCCGTGTCCTGAGGAAGGGACCCAATATCCACAGCTGCCACTGTGGGGAGGAACCCACGACAAAGCAGCTCATTAAACTTATACCCAGAAGAGGCCTTGTCCCGAGAGAGGGACCCTATAACTGCAGAAACTGCAACCATGGCAAAGAATCCATGAGACTGAGACTGCACCAAGGACTGCATCCCGTGTGAGAGACTCTTTATTGGCAGAAGCCACAGCTGTTGGGAACAACCCACACCAGAGAAGTTTGTTAAGGATTGTGTATTGTGGGAGGGACCTCGTGTTGGAGCAGGGGAAGAATGCCAGTTGTCCTCATCTGAGAAGACAGAAGCGGCAGAGCCCATCTGTGAGAGACTGACCACGTCCCCCACTCCCTGCACCCCTGAGTCATTGAGGAGGGAGGAGGTAGAGATATCAGGAGCAGTAAGCTGGGCCCGGGAAGAAAGGAGAGATGGGGGAGGGAGATCTTAAAGTGGTGGTTGTTATTTTCTCATCATCCTACTCCCTTTTTTGCCTTTATTCTGTTCCATTTCTTCTAGAATAAACTTTCCAACTTTCCTCTCAAAGTCGAGTACTGGAGTCTGTTTTGCCCAGAACCATAATTGGCAGCGAGCACTCCCTGCTCTTATCTTAATCCACAACAATCTTGCTTACCTTTTTTACTCCCATTTCACTGGGGCCTCTGCTATCCTAACAAGGATGGGGGTGAATGGCTGTACTGAGCACGAGACTGTCGTGGTGCTGCTGTGCTAGCTGGGTCAAACCACGACACTTCCTCAAATGACCCAGCACCACCTAAAAGGCTTAACTACATGCATCTGAAAGGAGCATGTCTCAGTATCACTTGCATATTCAGACAAATTCTTGTTCTAAGAGCCAACGAGCAAGTGCCTTACCTTGAAATTATTTTCCTTTGGTTTTCTTCTCATTATTATATTAAATGTTTCATAAACATCTTCTGCTCCATTTTGGATTGTATTGGTCATGTCTTGTTGGTACTGGTTTGGGTCCAGAAACACTCTGTATGTTCTGCAATCCCCTTTAAGTCTTGGTTTGGGTTCAGGTCCTGCCCATAATGAAATGGTAATATTAGAATTAGAAATAGTGCTAAAAGCAGAGTATCATTCAAATAAGGGATGCATAATCATTCCTGAAATGAAATTTACGCAGCTTCAGATGAAAAAACTAATTTATGTATAACATTACAAATATTCTTATTTTATGTTCTCACCCTATTTCTAATAATGCTTTTGAATATATGCTATTTTATTCTGAAACCCAAGATGTACTAGATTTATTTAATTAATCTAATTACATCAGATTTTAACAGAAGAAACTAGTTGACCTTTCTCATGCTGCTTACAGAATTGGCTTGTTTTTTCAAGTAAGTAATGAATTCAGTGAGCACTGCTTAAAAAAAAGGCAAGTCAGTGATTCGGCTGTTAAAAAAAAGTGAAAAAAAAAAACCTTTCAAACAAGTTTTAGTTCATCATACCTTCTTCAAGAACACGTCCTTTCTCATCCAACATGCCCTGGATTTCACAGCCTCTGACATACACCAGGCCAGTCTGTTCAACAAAAGGTCGTCGCCGGTCAAATTTGGTGCCATAAGGCTGCGTGGGACGCACGGTAACCAAGAAGCAGACATCATGTTTACGAAGCCCTGATTCCAGAAAGGAACATTTAGTGAGTTGATTGAATGCCATTTTTTCCTTATCAGTTCCTTAGTATATATACACACAATAGAATACACCAAAATTTCATTTAAGTAAAACCCCACCTGTTTAGAGAAGGAATAATGTGCTGTTTCAAAACATGCCTTAACTTAAAAGAATACAGAACCATAGGATGTTGTCATCTTTTCCACTATTCCTGCACATATCTCCTAGATATGAAAAGGAGAAAGTGACTGCTTTATTTCTAGACATAAAGTTTATTTCAAGATTATTCTTCTCTCAATAATCTTGACTTACACAACCTAGATTTTTTCAGTCTTAGAAAAAGTGTCATCAATCTCTTCTCATCATTCTCTTTTGGAATGATATCCAATTTTTTTTTCTACAATTTAAGTACAGTGCATAGATCTGGGCATAAAATCCTAAATAAAGTTACTTTAGTTGTCTACTTACTAGGGTGAAAGGTCATTCAGACTAGCTACTTGTTTTCCATGCTACGTTCCAGTTTCTAAATCCCAGTATGACTTGGTTGAGTGCCTTTCTTCAGCAGTAACATGTTGTTGTGGAGTCACTTGTTTTTGAGCAATGATGACCTTGGACTCTCTACATTCTGCAGTGCTACTGCCTAATCAGTTGCTCCTCCAACAAGCATTTGTGCAGTGACTTATTCTTGCTAAAATTTAGTCTCTTAATATTCATCCGTGCTGAACAGTACCCTACTTCTAAAATGCAGTTTCTCCAATTCACTCATGTAATTTTGAACATTAATCCTTTTCTCCAGTCTACCTATAGATTCTCATAGAACTAAGATATCTTTAAAATTTATTAAACAAATGCTGTATTTTCAAGAGATGTTATTTCTGATTACACAATAGATATGATTCAATCTAAAGTAGTTTCATCAACACCCTGTTATGTCAGGCATTAATTCATTAATGGCTTTTGTTAAATTTTAAGTTCTGCTTTTGAAATCACAGAGACTGTTCTAGTGTTTAAAAACAACTAGATGCACTACTATATAGTTTTGTGCATTTCAACACAGCAAAATCTGCTGTCATCCTCCCAGCTTTTCTACTTTAACAGACATTTACATTCCCAAATTTGCATATGCTCATTAACCACATGCTGCAGCATTTGCACTACATGACCTGTAATCAAATTACAAAGTTCCAGCACATTTAACTGGTTTCTCTAACAAAAGAGAGGGGAGTGACATTTACTGATAGCCCAAGGACAAGTACAAGCATCTATGACACTTGCCAACATGGTCAACAAAAGATGAATTCCCCAAGAAAAAAAAGTGTTGTCAACGGATACTTTTAAGAAACAGTATTTAATAGAATCAGCACTTCCTGACAACGCTCAAATACACTTGAAACTACTAAAATGCACTGTTTGGAACTGAATCAAAACCTGTCCTCTCCACTTGTATGGGGCAGATATCACATTCCCCACTACTTTTCCAATATGACCTGATTAGCACGCATAGAAATTTAAAATGCTTAGTTGTTTCTCCACACTCCCTGTAAAGGGCAGAATTTTACACTTAGAAACTGAATGACATCAGTCTGAAAGAGTAAACATTCTTTTCCCAATGGATGTGTAAATACTTTAATAATTTCAGTCTTCATTTTAGGTAAAAACCCCAGAGCTTAGATAAGTTTACTAAGATACACAAATTTGTGTCTTGCTTACAAATAAAATTACATCAAAGCATATTTTGACGAGCACCTATTTTGAGCACCTTATTTCAAAGAACTTAAGTACCTTCCCATTCATCTTTGATGTTATCTCGGACATTCAAATTAATTGTGACATCTGCTCGTACTCGCATGGGCCAGTTTTCACCAATATTAGGCTTTGCCACTTCCACTACTGTGAAAGAGACGATGGGTTGTGCCATCCTAGCCCATCCACCAAAGACCACACCTCCATATTCAGATAACCTAAAAAAAAAAAAACCAAACCAAAACAAAAAACACACCAAAAGAATCCCCCAAACACGAAAGTTTTGTCAGTAGACATTTGCATGCTACTAAAGCAAAATCACATTAATCCCGTATTTTAGAACTGAAGCACAACATGAAATGACTTATTCACATATTTCAAGAAGAAAAGGCAATTTATACTGGCATTATAAAAAAAACCCCAATCAACCCAGTGAGAGAGAAGAAAAAAGGAAGATAAAAAGCAATTACTGAGCATAAGAGATATTACATCAAATGATCCTGTTAAGATTTACAAAGGATCAAAATGTGGCAGATGGCAAATTCAAGAATAGTCAGTAACATCTCTCATAACCCAGCAGACTTGTGCTAAGTTTCCAGGTTTTCAAATGTCAGCCTAGGCTAGTACTTTTGGAGAACGAATTCATCTTTCTTAACACAACAAAGGTTGGTTGTTAGCATCCAACATACTGTCTTAGTACACCTACAGACACACATATATCAACATACACTCACAAAACCACAGCATAGCAACGCCTTATGTATAAAACACAGTAGATAATAATTTAAAATATATTTGTTACTATGTACATAGTATATACACAATGTCAGTCATTAACTCTCCAATGCATCTTTACTACAACTGAAGTTGAACTGACTGGTTTGCATCAGCTAAGAAATATTACCATGGCTTCATCCTGCTAACACTATCTTCAATGTCCTGTCTGATCTCGTAGGTAGACTCTAAGCGAAAAAGGTTGAAGTTCCTCAGCAGGTAGTCATGAAGAGTCAGAAACTGTAGATTCAATTTAGGAAGTGCAAGACAGCCTGAAAGAGTAAGAGTGAATAAGAGTGTAGTCAGCAGGTCAAGGGAGGTTCTTCTCCCCATCTACTCTGCCCTGGTGAGGCCTCATCTGGAGTACTGTGTCCAGTTCTGGGCTCCTCAGCTCAAGAGGGATCTGTCCCTCTTGAACTTCTGGAGAGAGTCCAGTGCAGGGCCACCAAGATAATCAGGGGAATGGAACAACTTTCATATGAGGTAAGGCTGTGGGAACTGGGGCTGTTTAGTCTAAAAAAGAGAAAACTGAGGGGGGATCTTATCAGTATTTCCAAATATCTAAATGGTGGGTGTCAGGAAGTTGGGACATCTCATCTATTGTATCTAGCAACAGGACAAGGAGACTCCTTCCGTGGAGGTCTTCAAGACCCGCCTGGACATGTTCCTATGCGACCTGATCTAGATGGACCTGCTTCTGCAGGGCGGTTGGACTAGATGATCTCTAAAGGTCTCTTCCAACCCTACCATTCTATGATTCTATGAAAGGGAAGAGGTACTTGGGGATAAACAAAAAGAAGACAAAATAATATATTGGTTCTACAAATTCATAAATACCTCCACGTGTTATTTTATAACTCCCGTAGTTACTATCCTGGGAGATTCTAAGACCTACTTCTTTTATAAATACATGTCAGTAAAAAGCAAATATTTTTCAGGTTCTCTCTAAACAAAACTGCAGAAGATTGAAGGAATTTTCATCCTTCTGGCAGTAACATTTTTAACTATTTAAAGACCGAATTCTTTCCTGTATTCAGAGCACAACAAAATTGACTTTATAAAAATCAAATGCAGAACAGAACTTTTGCTGCACTCCCAAAGTCCCATTAAGCCAGCATTATTTAATGATTAAAAAGGCTCATTCACATAAAAAATTGCATTATACAACAACCCAGTTTGAATCCTTCATGTTTACCAGAAGACATGAAAACAATTAATGAATGTAGGAAAAAGTTTTAAGCTAAGAAAACAAATTTTAATATACAAATTTCCTCAAAAAGACAGATTGAAGATACTTTTGGGTTTTTTTCCAATGAGAATGAAAAACATGGGAACACTATATCTAACTAAAAAAAAGGAGTATTAGAACTCCTAGATGTGTCCTAAAGCTTACAGAGGTCAAATGCAAATTTTCCATAATAAAAATTCTTACACATTACTCATTTAACATTACTGGACTAGCATTCCACTTTGATACTTACACTTGAGACCTGTGAAAGCATCAGGCTTTTGTAACCTGCAATATTATCCCTGAAACCTTTTGCTGGATATGTACTACATATTGGCTTTCACATGCACTGACATACAGCAGCAAGGAAGAAAGGCAAAAGAACACGGGCATTTCTGTTCTGTAAAACCTGCTGGTGATAAAATACATTAACACATTTCCCAATACCAAGTAACTAATCCTGTCCTGTAAAGCTTTTATATGTACAAAGGGCAGGGCTTGAAGCACAGCTGCACAGCTGCACAGCTTTAAGGCTGCACAGCATTTATCAGACATATACTTTTTCCCTCAATTTTGAAATAAAAGAGAAACAATACTTCTACCTTTCTTGGGCTAAATTACTCTTCAGTTTTAGACCAAAAAAATTTAGCTACTTTTAAGAACACAAAAAACCCAAAACAAACCCTGAGACCACAAAACTGTGGGGTGTTTGGTTTGTTTTGTTGGAGGGGGAGGGGTTGCCTGGTTTTCCTCATGGGATTTGTTTAAAGGATAAACCCTATCAGTAGACCTATTATTCACAGGAATCATAGAATGGTAGGGGTTGGAAGGGGCCTTAGCTGGGGGTGCTCAAGAATCTGAATCAGCTTTTAACTACTGACATCACACTAAGTATGTTATCTCTTCCTGGGTAGATCTCTAGATGACTTTTGTATCCTATTTGTTTAGAAAAAGATCCTTTGTTGCATATCTAAAGGGGTAAAATTTCAACTATCTCTCCTCATTAATACTTGTTCACATTTATCCAAAAGAACCAATTTATGCTAAGCACCTGAACTTAAGGTTTATACAATACCTTTCAGTGACTACATCTACACTTCTGCCTTGAAACAAAAGAGTAAGAGAATTAGTGTTAATTTCAGCCTAACATCACTTTTTTTTCCTTTTTAAAAAGACTTTATTGAACACACTTTAAGAGCCAAGAACAGACAACGGCTTTTCTGCTGCATATTTACAGCCTGTTTCACCTTACAGTAACTGCTAATGCCACAGGAGGTGGTACAGCACATCTGCTACCCAGATTAGAAGCAAATAAATAGGCCTTTGGATTTTTCTTTAAATCCACTCTAAATTTGCTACCAGTTCATCTCAGAATTCCTGATTTGCGACTCAAAAAAAGCTGACCTTACTCCAAGATACCGGAAGATGCCAAAGTAATGCATGTAAGTTCTGAAGACACAATGAACACTGACATCAGAACTGCTTTTTTTGAGCACTTACTGTCCTGTTCAGCATTTACTAAACTACTCACCATACCTTCTCCAGAATAATATTCAGTTGGTACAATATTTTCATCCCAAATAATCTTCTCTGTAGGATAAAGAGGCATCTGGTTGAGTTGCTGAATTTGAGATATTCGTCGCTCATGACGGGAAACCTAAAGACAGGATACATTTTAAATTTCTGTAAGCCAAAAAGTGACAATAAAATTATTTTTTAAACACACACATTGAGCTATAAAACTGCTGGTGGTCACCTGTCATTTTCTCTCATTAGTTTTGATTTTAACTAAATGAATATGGTGACATCAGAAGATGAAAAAGTCCAACTATTGGTCATAGTACTACTGGAGTGGAATAATCGTTTGACTACTTGGTGGACTAAAGTGGCACAACAGAACTGAATATATTCAGTAGAGGCTTAGCAGACAATCAACTTCAAATTGCTTTCCATTAAGCATATGGTCAATAGCTAACTAACACTGCTCATTCAGCAGCAGCTAGTCTTAATACTGTCTTTGGGACAGAAAAAAAAAATCCATCCAATACTGTACACATCATCTGAACAAATATCTCTCCATGACATCCATTAGCACTGGATTGCTACCATCTAAATCTTAGGAAATTATATTAATAATTTTTAGATAAATCAACAACCACAAAACAAGCCTATGAAAGAGATTTCAAAAAACAGCTATGCCACTCTAACACTGCTGTCACATTAGAAGTCTATAAGAAGACAGTTACACACTGAATTACCAAAAACACATTAACATGCAGCAAATGGTACTTCAAATGAACTTGAGGGAGGCAATAAGTATTGAATATCTAGAGCTACTTTAGCCGATTTTTAAAATTTTAACTGAGACAGACAGGTTATTACATAATGAGCAACTTTCCCATAACTCAAAACTGTTACCAAGACAGTGCTTATTGAGGTATGCTGCATTAATAATAATTTTCAAATACTTAATTTATATGGTTTTAAATCTCATCTTAGTATGCCAGCTACTGCCCTAACACCGCTGTGCAGCCCTGCCCCGCTCCCGTCGCCGGCCCGAGGCACGGCCTCACCAGCAGCTCTAGCAGGAAGTCCTTCTGGTAGCCAGAGTCCTCGGCCTCCGACAGCGGCGGCAGCAGGCACAGGTACGACGCCACCTGGTGGAGGACGCTGGAGCTGCGCAGCGTGGAGAGAAGCAGAAACCAGTCACTAGCAGCGCTCAACAAAGCTTTTGGGCCTTTAAAAGCATTCCAACCGCGCATTTCACCACAGACCAACAATGACTAATCAGTATTTTAACTGAAGTTTGAGATATTTAAAATACTTATTTTAGGAATTGTTACAAAGTGCTCCTGAGCCAGCAGTGTGCCCAGGTGGCCAAGAAGGCCGGTGACATCCTGACTTCCGTCAGAAAATTTGTGGCCAGTAGGAGAAAGGAAGGGATTGTCCCCTTGTACTCTACCCTGTTAAGGCTGCACCTCCAATACTGTGTTCAGTTCTGGGACCCATACTACAAGGACAGTGAGGTGCTGGAGCATGTCCAGACACGGGCAACAAAGCTGGTGAAGGGTCTAGAGAACAAGTCTTTCCAAGGAGCAGCTGAGGGAGCTGGGGTTGTTTAGCCTGGAGGAGGCTGAGAGGAGACATGATCACTCTCTGTAACTACCTGAAGGGAGGTTGTAGTGAGGCAAGGGCTGATCTCTCCAGTAATAAACAGGACAAGAGGAAATGGGCTCAAGTTACTCCAGGGAAGGTTTAGATTGGACATTAGGAAGAACTTTCACTGAGAGGATTGTTAAACATTGGAATAGGCTGCCCAGTGAGGTGGTGGAGTCACCATCCCCGGAAATATTAAAAAGACATATAGATGAGGTGCTGCGGGACACGATTTAGTTTAGTGATGGGCAGTGTTAGCTTAGTGGTTGGACTCAGTGACCTTAAAGGTCTTTTCCAGCCATGATTCTATGATTCTTCCACGGCCACAGGTGTAAAGCAACCAACTTGTTCCCCAATAAACAGAATAAGGCACAAGTAGCTTCTGTTATTTCAAGACACGTACACAAAACCAGAACCATACAACAGAGCACACACTGCTTTTTCAAAATCAGACCGTTATCTTTTCGATCACAGCATTTACAACACAGAACAGTTAATATTAGTGGTATACCTTTATGAATTCTGTTGTGGTTTTTGTATAGAAGAGCGAAAAATTACTACCTTCTCCAATTTATCTTGTGTAGTTAAACCTCTGGTACAATTATTTTAAGCAGCTATATATTTTCCAGAAAATTAGTACTCTCTCATATTTATCAGGAAAAAAGGAAAATAAAGGTATTTTTCATATACTGGAATTCAAGTACTTCAGTACTAGTGGTTACAACCTCTCCCTGTCTCCCTACTTCAGCAGATGCAAACCACAAAAAGTCAGTAAGACCCAAGAAGGCACCTAAGAGAAGTCAAAGAAAAAAAGACTAGAAATTTATTAAATTAAAACATACTGAGGGCAAAGAAATTCAATTTCATGTTATATTTCATTTTGACAACTTACCTAAGGGGCTCAAATATCTTCACCAGTGCATCACGAGTATCTACTGCAGCTACATTTGAAAGTGCAAAGTCATATAACTCCGGGAAATGTGCAAATGCTGCTCTCTACAAAAGACCCATGCCCAAAAACAGAATGTAAGCTTATTAATGAAACAACTTAATATAAATATTTATAAAAAGCATAGCTTCTTCTGATTCACAAGATGCAGCACCATCTGGATACTACTAGGATAGAAATAAAAACCGGGTTTGTTTTTCTCAATTTACACCACCTATGTATTACTCCTGTGCTCTTTTTACACACCCTCCCATCAGTATTTTCTCTGCCATTGAAATAAAACGTAAGGGGGCAGATATAAAGCCTTGCAGACAGCTAAGGAAAACAAGGAACCATTCTGAAAACTGTGACTATGGGACTACAAGTGACGTGAATTTCTATTTTGCTCTTATGTAGAAGAGACTGTTGTTTCCACCATATGTGAGCACTGATCCTAAAGAAATGGTGCCACCTACTGCATAATCCTAAGTTAAGTTCCTACAACACTTAATTTTATCTTCTGAACAGATTTAATGGGAGTTGTTAATCTCGAAGATATCAATCCAAAAGTGGTGGGGTTCTGTTAGAGCATATTATTTAGTCATATTCACATATTTAACATTGAAGAGTTAAGTATCTTTGATATGGTTTAGAAAGTCAAGTTAAAACTATTCCTGTAACTCAATAGGAAGAATAAGGGGTTCTCTTTGGAAAGTAACTCGATGCCTATCCCAGGTGCAAATTAAACTGAAACAACAAAATCAAACCGTCTCCCTCCCTCCATGTTGCTGTCTGCCTACCTGGAGAGAAGTAATTCTGTCATAGTGAATTGTTGTCATCTCATTCTCTGTCAAAGCATTTCCAGTCTGATCATTGATTTCAAAGCCAGTGTAGAATTTGAGCATATCTAAAAGCTGAGACATCATTCACATCAGTTACTGGATTAACAATAAGAGATACTCTACCACAAAGAAAAATACAATTTAAGAGGACAAATCTAGGCACTATTGACAAAGAAGAACTCCTCAAAGTTCTTGAGGAAATGGATTATGAAGTGGCATCTAAATTTTATACTTAGTTGATGCACAAATAATTTTGTTCAGGTATCTCATCTACAAGCCATAGAAATTACACCACAGATCACAACTAATGCCATTTCTTTGACATACTAGGACTTGAAACTGAAAGTAATTGCACTAAGTTGACTTAGTCAAAGGTTCACTGAAACCCCTGAACACAACTTACGGCTTGCTGCTACCAAAAGGCAGAGGTCTTGCTCCCTCCTGCCCTCTCTCATGTCAGCTCTAGAATTCACTCTACCTTTCAACGACACTATTTAAGCCAGAAGAAGAAAATTATTCCTATGTGCTGCTGGCTTTGTGTTTCATCCATGCTGACCCTCAGAGAAACTGAAAAAATGGTGGAGAGTAAGCAGCAGGAAAAGCATTTGAGCTGTAGGAAATGTGACAGATCTTCAGATCTTGCCATAAAATCGAATATATTCTCTGTGACTGAGTAAACTGAACAGTAGTGAAAAACAGCTGCACTGTAGAAGAGTCTGAGGTCAAAAAAAAAGGCAAAGACAGTGGCACCTTCTGCTACACATAGGGTAAAAGCAGGTCAGAAGCTGCATTGTTTTCTAACTTGTACTTTTTAAGAATTGTTCAAAAACAGAGACAGAAATGTAAGAATAGTCACACACATACAGGTAAGAAAGATGTACTGTCCGAAGGATTTCAATAAAAATGTAGTTTGCATCAAACAAACAACTATAAAACAAAACAATTACAATATTCAGAGCTGCATCAAAATAAAAAAGTTATTTTCAACATAGATTTGTATCTCACCTGGCAGAAAAGATGGCCCTCCTTCTCCCTTTTAGCAAGACTGGATAGGTAACAGTGAACAACAAGATGGGAGTCATCCAGCACTGTATTAAACCAGCGCCGTGTGGGAAGCAAAGCCTGTGGAAAACATGTTAATACAAGCTATTCTTCAAAAGATAAGAAATCTCAGATTCTCATAATTTTCCATTTCATAAAGACATATGAAGACAGACTGCTGCACAGTTATTTAGGTATCTAACACCCTAACAGAGCTTCTCATATTAAAGTAGCATTTATGTATGCCAAGATATTGGTTTTATGCAGGTAGGCTGCTATAACACAGCTTTTTACATGACTGGGAGCAGAGCACAAACTTGCTGTTAGTGAGATTGCATCCTGTCAGCAAGAAAAATTAAATTAAGCAATTGTTCTACTACTAAATGTCTTCATAGTAACAACAGGCTACAAAAGATACACCAAACTGCTGCAACATTGTTGTAAAGGTTTGTTTTCTATATTCATTTCATTAATGTTAAGCTTGTCTTTCTCAAGATCGCACATAGTGTTTCTTCTAAATATGGTATAGTACCTTCTACTCCTTGTAAGATACTCAGATTTTTCAGAAGACTTTTAGAAGATTCAGATTTTCAAAGAATTTTTCAAATCTTAATTAAAAACCTATCATTTTTTCTCAGTGTATTAGCTGCTGTATATAGCAACGAAGCAACTAAGATGTGCAACAGCACACCTTAGTATACACCTCAGCAATTCAAGAGAAATATGAGTTGTTTTCAATGGAATCTACAGGCTAAATTTAGATAGCCAAAAAGCATCAATGTGGTGTTTTGAACTAAGATGAAGCAAATAAAATAACCTGTAGTAGAAAACATTAATTGCCTTGCACAATAATTACAAGAATCAAATCCAGGAAACTGTTAGAACTTTCCACAGAGTCATTCATTTCAAATTAAATCACTAGGTTTTGAAAGCAGTTTATATACTGTAATATGAAACACTGGTATTCCAAAAAAAGCCTCAACATTAATGCATACATGCTACTGAGGCAAAAGCATTTACAGCTGATTTCTCATTTGCTTGTTCCAATTAAACAAGCTTCATAAACTGTCTGAATTCCAAACTTCCCATAACATTGGCCAAGAACACCAACATTAAATGTACTGCTTCCAAACATTTTGCATAGCAACCAGAAAACTTCAAATACATACTTTCTCTTATGAGAGTGTATTCTAGCCATAAGACAGCAAGCTCTCGTTTACAGAATTAATTCTACTGCAACCACGAACATGGGTTACTTAAGTCATTTAGCAGATGACAGTCTGTATGAGTTCAAGATCAAGCCATTTTGAAGTTCCCCATGCTTACTGTTTCAGAAAACTGTCTTATTTCAGAATGTCTTCTAAATCTGAAGTTAATTTAAACAAATTGCTGCTCATGTAGAAACTGTAAATTAACGTATTTTATTTTTAATTCTGGTACTGTGAAGCTTAAAATTTTCCCACTTTCTCAGTACCTGACAAAAAAATTTCACAAAACCTCTCTTGGCATCTTATTATTCTGTAACAAACCTAAATCAGCAGAACTGTTACTTCTACATAATGAATTATTGTCACATAGAAGTAGTGTGCATTTCAGAGCTACGCCTTCTGGTATTATACCCTACAACACAAAAGATGCTTTAAGGGACATATTATGCATTGGGAAGAATACATTTGGGTTATTCCTATCTAAGTGTTGCACATTTTCATCATTGCCAGAATTATTACTACTAAGCACCTAATAAGCAATTTTGAATTCTAACTTTCTCTAACAGTGTATCTGGTTTATCAGCATTTACTAGTCAGTTCCCAATGCAGATGCACTGCTATAACCTCCTATTTCCAATGCTGCTATGTAACATACTCACCTGACCACTGAAATAAGGCTGTAATAATGACTTTATGGATTTAAAAACTACAAAAGTACACCTGGAAACAAGCTGAAACAATTTAATAACTTACCTCAAGATCTAGCATGAGTTCAATGAACCTCTCACAATAATGAACTTTGTCCATAGAAATAGGACCTGGAACAAAAATAAGTATTTTTTTTTTGAAACTGGTCCACACAATATAGTTGTACTTGAGTTAGTCTTAAAAAAAAGGATAACTGCTGCTAACATTCCAGTGTTAGCTTTTAACAAGATTAAAAAGATAAACTAGCCCATTCTTTTTCTGAAAAAAACTTTTCTTTCACTGCAAAGCAGAAAGTTTCTGGATATAAGAGAGTAATGGAACTAGTTTCAGAAATTACTTTATCCACTGAAAAAAAAAAAGACGTGACATACAAAAATGCACACTTCCATGAGATACTACGAGCCTGTTGAGCTTCTTAAGAACTTTTAACTCTGAGTATTCAAAAATACCTATTGAAAAGCTGCAATCAAGGTGTGTAAAAGGCCCTGATGATATTGAGAGGTACTCAGTGGTGACTAAGGAGCCTAAGAATAGTGTCAGAACACAACACTGTGCACTTCAATGAATAATAATTTCCTAAATTTATTTCCAAAGAACTGCTAATGTACATCTTCCTACAACAGGTCTTGCCTAACTGGGAAATCAGAGGGGGCAGGTATTCTTTCTGAGGAAGCCACAATACACACTTTCCTCTTACAGCTCAATTAAGAGCTCAGGTTTGCTAAGAGTTTAAAAGCAAAGCATAACCCTGGGAAGTGACGTCACACAAATTGTGCTGTGCTTAAAGTATAATAAACCTTTTTTTGTCAAAAGGCTAACACCTTCCCATACAAACACTTTTCTAAATCAGGCAAGCATATAATTTTGCTTGTCACAATGACTTATAAATGAAGAGCAGTCAAATCTGAGGGAATTTCACTTCACCTAGACATTTGTTCTTACTGTAAATGAACAGTGATGACAGAATAAAGCCTTATGATATGCATTTATACCACCTGTTTAACAAGGCAGCTAAGTACGTATGAAGTGCTTTAATGCTGTAAGAAGTCTGTAAGCTCATATTAAAGAATATCGGTACCCAGAAATACTTTTTCATTAAATCCACAATGAACAGAAGAACAGGTTTAAAGTAGCTTTCTGCTATTTCATTTTTACATCATATCAAGATTTGAATACTAATTTCAACATGAAATCCATGCAGACAGGCATGTATTTCACGAAAACCCCATCCAGAAAAAGTGTCCAACATCTGGCTGCTGTCCTAAGGAGTAGCTGCCTCAGGAAATGAAAAGAAATTAAGGCAGATTACCAGATAACAAAATAACATAAAAACAGTTACCTGAGACAGATATTGATTTTAGCACAGAAATAAATTTCTGAATGAGTTGTGAAAGAAATCTTCTCTCCTGATATGCTCTAAAATCAGACATATGACAAAAGCATTAATATTGCTTAAATGTAGACTAGAAGTACATTATATCTTCCACTAAAAGAAAGCTAGTTGCTTTAAAATTTATTTATCAGATTGCTTTGAAACATACCTAAACTGTTTAAACTTTTCTCTCTGCACTCAGGCAGACAGATTAGGCACAGAAGTAATCAACAACTCATGCTTCTACTGAGGCAAAGCAGCAACTCACCAGGTACATGCTACCATATTGCAACACTGAAGTATTGGAACATTTAACTTTCATGAGATGGACACAAATTTATTGAAATACTTGCTAAAGGTCATGAAAAAATACAAATAATTAGCGAATATTCTCTCATGGCCTTCATCCTATAAGTCTAAGATTTGGTATCACAAATTCACTGATGGAATAAAACTGTAAGTTTATAATGGTATTCTGCATAAAGACTACTGGAAAATAACAATAGTTTTGAGGAGACCACATATGATCAATCCTTATCTTTGGGCTTTTTAAAAAACATTGCTTTATTGAAAAAATTTATTTTAGGTGAAACACAATGAATACATTAAGGGGCTTGGGTTTAACAGGGAAAAAACATTTCTATAACATACTGCATTCTTGTCTCCTCATCCATTTTCTCATCATTTTTCTTAATGAGATTCCAGAATTTTCTTAGTTTTGGTGTCTTTTTTAGCTCTTGTTCCAGTCTTTTCTGAAATGTTAAAATGTTATTCAGTCACTAAGAGTCCTTGTTTTCACAAGAGGCAAAAACACAATCCAGTCTTCTTCTTAAAAAAAACCACAAAAAACTGAAATAAATAGCTGTCTCTGACTAATCTCAGTAAAACTGATCATTGTACAACCAGAATGTGATACAGCTAGATAGAATCTAGCCATGACTAGATGTCAGCTCCATTACCTAGTTCCTATGATCCCATGGTCTTGTCTACAACTTGTAGCTTGAAGAAGCTATAAGCAAAAAAGTTTACTTTTATGAAAAAAAAATAAATAATTTATCAATAATTACAGTTACATGGAAATTAGCAACAAAATGAAAGATAATTCTATGAAGGACACAAAAATATAATTCCACAGCAACGGAGGCAGCTTTAAATATCAGACGTCCGTAACAGTTTTCCACAAGAATTCACTTTACAGGACTTAAAAAATGCTAAGAAGATTGCTTTGCCAGTTAACAGTGTTATGCTTACAGGTTGTAGAGCCATCCACATTGGTAAGGAAATGAGCTGCTGCACCTGACCTCTGATTAAATCCACTTCCTGTTGGACAAACAGAAAATGTTGTGTTAAAATCCTTATGTTCTGTGACATAGTTGTCTTGCCAAAAAATATATAAACATCCACCACCGTACAGAAAAAAATATGTATGTTGTTGCACAACTTCCTACCAGGAAGCTGCACAACAGACCTATCCAGTAACACTCTAAACTGTTGTTGACCTTGGCATTTTCAGTTCTTCTCATGGACTCTGACAGTTCTTAATATTTCAGCTGTGGCCCCATCCACGTAAGTATTTTTAGCATAGAGGCTGATGAGAACTGATGTTCCTTCTTCAGTCATTTCTTGTTCTTGACCTGAGCTTTCTTACTGAGCTTTCTCTGTTTTTACTCTACTGTTTCTCCCTCAAAGCACTTGATTTATCAAGCTTCTCCCACTTCACCTACACTTTTGTCCATTGAAAATGAGAACTGGATCCACAAAGTTCTTTCTTTCTTAAACTACTGAAAAACTCCTGCCAACATTTTAAATATGTCTTCATGGACCAATACTCCCTTCTTAGAATCCTGTTCTGCATGTTGCAAAGAAAGGCAGCTTCTAGTAACAGCATGCTTTTACAAGCACTTTTTAACCTGTTTTCATATCATGTTACATAAGAAAAATGCTCTGCATGCAGAATTTCATACAGTCACTATCAAACCCTCCTATAAAATGAAGATCCATTGTACCATGGCCACTACAGAAAAACACTAGCTCAATAAACTATACACATAAGGTTCAGGATGATCACTGGTTCCCATAATCATTCCTAACTGTAAAAATAAACAATATACATAATTTTGTTCTTTACTTGTGCAGATCCCAATTTTGGCTGATACCTCCTGTGCACAATGTTAAGTAAAGAAAAAGCACAGTAGCAAGAAAGGTAACAGACTGTTTTTTCACGTAATCGTAAATTATTCTCCACACTGGCTAATTAGGACCTATCACTGTTTTTACTATAGATTGAGGACAAAACTTGTTCCAAGGTTTCTTAAAACTAACTCAGAAGAAATACAGATCAAAAATGCAGACAGAAATACTACCTAAACCTGGTTTCAAATGTGAAAAACATTACTGTCTTTCTCAGTAGTTAATGGAAATAATTTTGTGACATTTCCCAGACAAACTAAAAAGAGCACAGTAGTAATTGGCTTTTAACTGTAAAGCACCTTTTCAAATATGAATACATATTTTAAATGATGCTCAAAAAATGTCTAAATACGAGCCTTTAAATTACAGTAAAATGCCAATCCTCGATTTCAAGTCTCTCCTATGACCTTGTGTCAGAGAAAAGCAACTGTGATGACAGAGATAAAGCAAGAGCCAAAAAGAGGGGTAAAAGCCCTCCAGTAGACTCTTCTTCCTTAAATAGGAATTTTGCTTCATCTGTCTCTTAAGAATAAACTGCTCAAACTAAGTTGCTGTTAACACAGAACAGCATAAACATACTGGAATTTTTACAGTTACTTTTAACATACCAAACTGTTGAAGCAGTGATCAAGGAAAAGCAGCAGGACTGTCTGCTCATGCAGAGAGTATTCACTGTCATTTTCAACCAGTGATGCTTCCAGTATCCGTTTGAAAAAGAAGGGAAAGTGTTCTGGCTTTTTTTTGAATGTCTAGAAACAGAAGAAGTTGGTTTTGAGTGAGGTTGATGCAAATAATTTCAGTCTTCATTCACGTAACATAGCCTAAGTTCTCTAAATCCATTTAAATCTATAAAAGGCAGTATTAGGTTTTTTCTTTTTCATTTATTCTGACCAGGCAGCACAAGCAAAACAGAGTAACAATATCTTCCTGACCAGCAACCCTCATACTGTGAGAATGCTCTTAGTCAGACTATTGCTTTCTACATAGTCTAACATACGTTAGGACAAACTAAACAGGAAACACCAATGGGCTGGATTGTGTTGTGGGACATTTCAAGTGGTGATTGCACAGAATTTCTGTAAAATGAGAGTAAAAACCACAGAGATTAATTACAACTGCAGAACTTCCATTCAGCTACCTCAGTAGGAAAAAGATAAACCAAATAATTATCACAGTTAAACAGTTTATTTACAAGGGTAGCCATGTACCAAAGAACAAATTTAACTAAGCTGCATGGAAAGTAACAGGCCCCTGTCATTTTGCATCTAGTACGTATGCCCCAAAAAGCTAAAAGATATCTGTATCATCATCATCTGTATCACCTGTACCTGTATCATCTGTATCACCTGTAGCTCTATCATCTGTAGCATCACATGAGCAAATTATTCTTTCTGTTTTGCCAATGCTGAAGTAATAGCACTGCTATCAGGGTAAGTGTGCTTCTGAAATAATGCTTGCATAGAACCCCTACCTAGGCTTATGTTGTTGAAATAGCCTGTGAGAACCGGACTATTTGCAGAAACAGTAAATAATTTCTCAACTTATTATTACAAAAAACAGGACACGGAAAAGCAGAATAAGAGACTATCTTCACATAAATCGCATACAAGAAAGCTACAAAACCACATTCACAGCTTTTAAGTAAGACACTATTGGATAACGTTAGATTTCCAGTGGTGTCTTCCTACAGACAGATATAAAAAGCCTTATTTCCTTCCACAAGAGCTTCTCTGAAAGTGACCAAATTGACATTGTCAAGTGCCAAAAAAGCAAATGCCGATGACAATGTGAAGGCATCACGCAGCAGAAAGAATTAGGTGATTTTTTCATCCATCCATTGCTTTCTCCAAAATATACATACACTTTAAAACACCATATGACTTCTGCAGGGGGGTTGGACTAGATGATCTCTAAAGGTCTCTTCCAACCCTACCATTCTATGATATGAGACATTCCAGCTGAGGTGCCATTTAGTTTTAACACTACATGCTTTGCTGCCTTCTGTCAGCATAAGCAAGCACTCTGCAAAAACTGCAACTTGCAGATCAAAGTAAATTCTAGCTGTAATTGGAACTGGTTACCTCCCACGCAGGGACATTCTCTCTGAACTTCTCATTCACCATACAGCAGATTGACATTAAATATGCCTTACTGGACACCTCTGGAGAATAATTCATCCATAGGTAATTTTCAAGGTACTGGCTGTGAAAAGACAAAGAATATTTCATTAGTTGCTCCAACCCACATAATCTGTCACTCATTTAAAAGAGCAGTTACCCACAGGGGTTTTTTCCTCCTTCTCCTTAAAGCCATCCTTATAGTTTGTGAGTAGTTCCTGAAGTTACTTCTCATCTAGGTCATCATAGCAAAACTTGTTAAACTCAGGAACTGCTACAAGAGGCAGATGAGTTTCTTATCAGGAAGACACATTCACCAGAACCTCTTCAAGTATAACAAGTGCTCACAGCTCAATACAAAGCTTGATACAAAGTCCTAATACAAATTCATGTTGTTTTTCCAAAAACAGAACAAGAAAGAAAAAAAAACTTGTCTACAGAATGTTACATGCAGCACTTCCTAGCAGAAGATGCAAACGACAACTACTCTATAGTAGTATTTCTACTATTAAACACTACTTTGTATTGTACCCATACACAACTACTGTATAGCAATAATTCTATTATTCAATACGCCTTTGTATTGTAAATGAAACAAAATTAGGGATCATCTAGGGAGGTTTTATGGGAGGTTTTATAATCATATAAAAGCAATTAAAATATTACTGTGCAACCAAAATAGAGCATTGAATATCAAGAGAATGACTATTTTCAAGAAGGTGAAAAAAAATTACTGGATATTGGAAAGAAGCAGCTTCCCAGCATTAAGTATTTCTTCTTCATTAACATGGCACATTTCTCATAGGCAAAAAAAAAAAAAAAAAAACAACCTCTTAAAATTAGGTCTTAGATATGAGGGGCTACTTAGACAGACTAGTGCTCCCCTCCTTTAACTTCCTCTTGAAGCTATGCAGGATGTTGTCCTGGTTTAGCAAGGAGCAGCTTTCGCTTGGTAACAGGGGGAGCAGGTTGCAGTGAAGACCCGATAAAGAGTTTGTGGACTCTCCCCTGGCTCCTGGGTTCACACCCACCTCCGGCCCGCCTGGGCCAATCTGGCGCCTCTGTGATCACTATTTAGGGGACAGGAATTTGAAGTGCTGGTAGGAGGTGTAAGAGTGATACAAGATGGAGACGACCATGTGGACCCTTAAGCCAGAGAAGGAGGAAGAAAGGAGAAGCAGTAGACCAGAGACTCCTCTGCAAGCCGTGGTGAGAATGCAGGCTGTACTCCTGCAACCTATGGAGACCCACGGCAGGACTGAGAGTTACCAGCAGCTCTGTGTGAGTGAGCCCGGACGGGGGAGGGACAGCGTGGGGAGACGGCCATGGCCCAGGCCGTGCTGGAGAGCCTCCACGCTGGAGAGCAACCCCACACAAGAGGCAGAAAGGAGCTGCAGCCTTTGGAATAAATGCACGTTGGAGCAGCCCGTGCAGGGCTGCCATGTGTGTGAGGTACCCCATGGACCTGTCCTGAGGAGAGACAAAGGGCAGAAGCTATTGGGAATAGACTGACTGAAACCTGCACTCCCTGCCCCTACCCCGAGCCGTTCCGGGGGGTGGGGAGGTAAAAAACACCGGGATCAGGGCTCTGAGCCCGGGAAGAGGGGAGGTGTGGCAAGAAGGTGTTTTTAAAAAGAATGGTTGGACTCTTCATTGTTGTACTACTATGTTGTTTTATTTTGGTTATGTTTTGGGGTTTTAAGGTTATGTTTTAGTTGATGTTGCATTAAATTATTTTCTGTTTTCTTCCCCAAGCCGAGTAGCCTGGTCTGTTTTGTCCTGAACCTTAAGCAGCAATTAAGCTCTCCCTGCCCTTTGCAATTCTCAGCCTCTTCAGTACTTGAGGCAAATCGTGGTCTTTTGTTCCCTGATGGGCCTAAACCACTACAGATGTTTAGTCCTGAGGCAATCCCTACATCCATCCTTCTCAACAGGGTGCTTGCACCTTGTGCTGTTTTAACAAAGGTCACCAGAATGTGGAGAGTTTTATTTCTTCCTAAACAAGCTGCTCAGCCCTTCCTTCCTCTCAATGTTCACTCGGTCCCTCATAAGCCAACTCAGTTTTACCTATTTACTTTTTGAACAGCTGACTTTTCTATGTCGTACTGTAAGCTACTTCAATAGTTTCAGTGAAGACAAGTATCGATGATGGTGAAAAAAGGCACCGAGAACTTGTATGTAACCAGGAGCAGAAGGCTCAGTAGCGGTCAGACAGCAATTTACAATTTCTGTGAGCTCAGCTACAATGCACACCTTCAGATGGAGCTGACACAGCTTCGTAAGCATATAAAAGATGAAATACACACTGCTTGCCAAGAGCTTGGATCTTTTAAATGGGAGGGGGGCAACCTCCAAAAAATCCACAGGATTTCATACACAATTTCACCCAGGAATTCCAATAAATCACAACATGTTTCAGTAAAAATCCTATTATTACCCCAAGTGAGGATAAATATATGTGAGCAAGAACAAAGGACAGGAACATCTCAGGTGTGTAAAGACTGGAAAGTTTGACAGACAGATGTGAGGAAGAAAGAAGGAAAGAAAATTACTTACAGGACAAATGGCAGTAGATGGGGGCACAGAAGAGAAAGCACTAAAGTTGTATTAGAGAGTGTGAACATTGGGAATGTTCACAGAACAGATAAAAACCTCTTAACTCTGTGGTTTTCCTGGCCATATAAATTCCAGAAGTCATACTACCTGCAGGCCATTTGTTAGTGTCAAGCCCCAAACCACATGTTTTCTCCTCTGTCTTTTCTAATAAAGAAACAAAAAAGAAAGGGAAGCAGTTTGTCCTACTTTTCTAGTTTGTGGTACTACTTACATGTTTCAGCTGTCTTAAATAATCTCTCAAACAAAAATAAACTCATTCTAACTGATCATAAGATTTGAGAGACAGTCAAAGAGAATACCAAATATTGTACTTTTAAACACGTAAATGTTCCAAATATTTATTTTACATCATTTTAGACACGTTTTAGAAGTTCTTGCAGGAAAGTCTTAAGTAGCTGCAAGAATCTTCTAAACACATTTACATTTCCTTTCAAGTGAAGAAAATGTCAGAGATGCTGCTGCAGCATCATTCACTTCTGCCCTCACAATAAGAGACTTAATACAAAAACATCCTCTGACTTTGATGAGTTCTGATGTAAGGACTTAACATCACCACAAATTACAAACTCGTTTTTTTTTTTACCTATTTCATTCGTACTCTTTTTTGGTGCTTCACTTAGAAACTCAGAATCATAAACCACGATAGTTTGCTGTGTTACTTTTGCTTACGAAATTATTTCCTCCTTAAATTTAGGTTTCCTCATTTAATTTTCCAAAGTACACAATCCAAAGCATGAGTAAGTAGAAACAAATGAGTATACCACCTTCAAAGTGACTTACCGCTCTGCAATTGCTTCTCACCTTTGCAGGTTCCTAGGAAAAAAACAGCTTAAAGTTTTACTCCAATTAGCTTACCTGAATTCAAGTAGCATTATCTTTCTAATAGCAAACCTAAAAAGGAAAAAGTAATCAATTATCACAGGAAAATAAGCTTTCCATAGACATCTTAGTTGCATGGAAAATGGCTGTATTTTCCCTTACTTTTGTTTACATAATGAAACCTGTAGAGACGTCTCCCATTTTCCAAGAACCAATTGAATGCAGAACCAACTGCTCTAACACTGTGGAAGCTCAAGTTTATGCAGGCTCATTAAGCAAAGTCACATTTTACAAAAAAAACCCACTAAAATCTTTTAAATATGAAGACACCACTTCCAATAGCCTTGAAGATATAAACTTCTAGAAGCTGAGAGTGTCATCTGGAAAATTACAATTATATATTTAATCAGTTCATAATGGTATCTCTTCTCAACTTCTGGAAATGGAAGCTTGTTCTGATCCTGTTTGGCACTTCTGAGATTACTTTCATAAAAGAACAAAACAGAATGGTGTTTTGCGATGCATCAAAAAGAGTGTGGCCAGCAGGTCGAGGGAGGTTCTCCTCCTCCTCTACTCTGCCCTGGTGAGGCCTCATCCAGAGTACTGTGTCCAATTCTGGGCTCCCCAGTTCAAGAGAGACAGGGAACTTCTGGAGAGAGTCCAGAGCAGAGCACCACAGTGATCAGGGGACTGGAGTATCTTCCTTATGAGGAAAGGCTGCAGAAGTTGGAGTTGTTTAGTCTAGAGAAGAGGAGACTGCAGAGGGATCTCATTAATACTTATTATTAATATCCAAATGGTGGATGTTAGGAGGTTAGGGTATCTCTTTTTTTCTATAGTATCTAGCAACTGGACAAGGGGTAATGGGATGAAGCTAGAACACAAAAAGTTCCATTTAAACATAAGAAAAAACTATTTTAATATTCAGGTGAGACAGCCCTGGCATAGACTGCCCAGGGAGGTTGTGGAGTCTCCTTCCTTGGAGGTCTTCAAGACCCGCCTGGACACGTTCCTATGTGACCTGATCTAGGTGGACCTGCTTCTAGATGATCTCTAAAGGTCCCTTCCAACCCCTACCATTCTATGATTCTATGAATTCTCTCCAGAGCTCTGAAAAGCTCCAAACAGCTACAGTTACAATTATTTTCTATACACACAGCTACAAAATGCAATTTATCTTGAATTCTTTGTCATCCCCATCAAACATTACAATTCACTAAAATGAGACTTGCCTTTTATAAACCTGGTAACAATAATTAGGAAAAGAGCAAAAACCTAGAGGCAGCACACTACTCAAAAGATTTTTTTCTTCATATACCTTTGTGATAAAAGAAGGAATCAGCTTTCTATAACCATCACAACAAAAACAATGTAAAACACAACTGACTAGCAGACCATGGAACCAAACAATACTATGGCCAATCATCACATTTAAGAATTATGAGCTCATAAACTTTCTTTTTGCCGCATTCAGACTTTGAAATACTGTAATGACTGAAAATTACTCAAGTGCATTCGAGTTATTTATCTGCTTTCATAGTAATGCATATTAAAATATTCTGTGAAACATTAGAAACCACTTCAATACAGATGATGTTTGAAAGTGACTTGTGTACTTACTTTGACTCGACAATTTCTTTTATATACACATCTTCAATAACCTATGGGAAAGAATATTTTTTAAAAATGGTTAAGAATTTTATATACTTCATAAAGTGATTAAAAATGCATTAAGAGATCCCAGGCACTTAAAAGTTACTCTGGATTAGTCATTCTCTGCTTACTGTTACTTGACCAAAAATGTTGTAACAATTGTCTCAGCTCTGAAGAGTCCCAAACCTTCACAGACATACACTCTCATAAAGGATCAGCTTAGGGGAAAGCACAGAATGATAGGGAACTGACTGGACTTTTGTTCTAGTTATTCTGCAGGAACAACCTACATTTCACTGAGACTTTTTTATGAAAGTCAAACAGATATGCAAACTTCTTCACTGTTAATCTTTTCCTTACTCTTGAATTTAAAGAACTGTCTTCAAGACTTGAGTTGTTTCTTTCAACTGACATTTAACCAAATCCAGAAACTTTTACCTAGTTTTTCCAATACGAATGAAAGAATCTGCACTGTCTGTTGCAGTAGGCACACTCTAACATCACATGATATAGAGATGCTGTTCAGATGCTTAGGTATAATCCTAGTTCTAACAATCACAGACAAGTACTATCACAAACACTACAAAGCAACATAACACTTAAGAACCCCACAGTACAGAAAACCAACACAAACCCAAACACATCATGTCAAATTTTAAACATTCAAAATACATATATCCACCAGAGGAGCACTGAAGTTGCATAATGAAAGTTCTCCAAAGAAGCTTTTAGAAAGAAGCATATAGTTCAACAACACCTACAGCTTTCATCTTTCTTAGAAACCAAAGAGTAGGCCATCCTTTAACATCTTTGAGCCTCTCAAATGAGGTGCTCAAAAATCTTTTAATCTCTTAAGTTCTTGGTCAAAATAGACCAATTAAATAGCATAGAACAAAACTGCATGCTTCCATAACAGTATCTACATTTATAAACTACAAATACACACTAACTTACAATGCGTTAAGCAACTGTTGACCTTTCAAGTAGTCTCCTACACTCATATAAAAAAAGCATCATTGGAAGCTTCAGAAAAGGGTTGATCCTTATTTTTTTTATACCTGAACACAACTCCAGCAGAAATACTTACCTTCGGATCAAAAGCCAACCTTTTCTTCACATGTGGAGCCCAGTATTTATTTGCTAACTGTATGAATAAAAAAAATTTAAAATGTTAAATATATAAATTTTCCATTTTAGAGATACAATAACACATCTCACCCTCAAACTCTATTTTAACTAGTAATTTGCTTAATTTCAGTTTACCGTAACTACAGATTACAAAATTAGTTTTTCCAGCAAAAATGCTTTTCAACCATTTAAGGTTTTATGCTTAAACCTTTTCCAACAGAGGTCTGATTCCCTGTAAGAATTTCAATTGCATAGGCTGATATATATTTTCATAAATTAGTTCCAGTAAATCCCTCAAAAATATAACATGATGTTCAGGGACTGCAAACCCTAAATGGTAAATGATGATGCTCCCAACTGAGGAACTTCACAAAGACGCTACATATAAAGGCCGAATATTTCAAGGATATTGCTGTAGCTATCACATCACCACACCTCCTGTGCGGTGGTGACAGAAGTTTCCCAATCAACTTTACTCGACCTTCCTTATGCTGTAGAAGCGGAAGGAAAGCAGTATTTCCAGCACTAAAGATAAAAACAAAAGAACACTTTTATGAAAGCACTTTAAAAGTTCACCCACACGAAACTGCCAGCAACTTTTCACACTGTGTAACAAACCTGACTCCGTTAGCAGTGCTGCTCCTGCAAATCTCTCTAGTCTGGAAAACTTTGCCCGCGTACATACTTTCACCTGCAACACAGGCGTTAAGCCTGTCTTCACTTGGGAAAAAAAAAAAGATCTTTCCCTAACACCCATGGAGGCCAAGGGCCACCTAAACATGGAGAAACCGCGGCAGTTCCCAGCAGCCAGAGCCAGCCCTACCTGGGTCACGTACTCCGCGTTGATCTGCGACACGGTGGGTGCCACGATCTTCTTCGGCGGGGCCGAGGATGAGGACGCTGATGCTGATACTGCTACGGCCGCAGCCATGGTGGCACCTGGCCGAGGCGCTGTGCCGTGCTGCTCACCGCCGCCCGGGTCAGCCCCAGCGCATGGCTTCCGGGGAGGAGAAGCGCGGAGAGCAGCGCTTCCAGGACGAGCGGTGCCAGAGCGGCCGCAGGGGCGAGAGGCGCGGCAGCGCCACCTACTGCCGCCTCCTAGACACCGACACTCACAGCCACTCACAGCCACTCACACCCACACTCATACTCTGACACACTGCCGGTGCTGCCGCTGCCACGCGTGTGTAGCCGCGGGCGCCTTCTGTGGGTCCGCTTTTCGCAAGGAGCCCCTCGGGAGGCTGAAAAAGCTGAAAGGTTGAGAAAAGAGACGAGGGAGGCAGCAAAGGCGCCAGGTTGCTCCTACCATTGCCCTTCAGACACTCTGTAAATGTATTTAGGATGATTCCTTCAGTTTTACTTACAATTTAGAGAAAAGGCCTCTGTCCATGTAACGTGGAAAGGACCTTTCGGGTGAGACACGTGTGATACACGTCCCTGGGATTCAGGAAGTCTGTGGAGGAGAGAAGGGAAGAAGTACATGCTCATAGAAGACAGTACTTTGGTAATGACTTAGAACGGTTTGCAATTAACTTACTCTGTTTGATAAACAGATTAAAAAGGAAATTAACTGACTCCCTGGAGAAGTTACAGTGCTTTGTTTCAGTGCTCATTATCCAGTGCCTGCCACTTGAGTACTTTAAACTTCCAGGCAGATAACACTGAAGTCACTTTGAATGTGACCTCCTTTATTTTGATATCAAGGTGATTTCCATTTCATTTTTTCAAGCAGAAGTTAAACTAAGTATCCTTTTTGAAGTTGAATTAGAACGTACGATTGGAATGGAAAAAGTAATGATAGTACCTTGAATAGGCTCAGACAGTGGCTGCATTCAAATAAATATGCCTGCTGCATGCCTTTGCTTAGAAGAGCCAGAAAACTGAAATTTTCTGTGTGAAAACTAGTAAAATCAAAACGTTACAAAAGTACCAGTGAGAAACTCTTTAAGTAACAGACTGAGCATTGGCTTGTCTGATGATTGAAACCTTCAGAGAGATCTGTATTTGATGAAAAATACGCAAATGCAAAGCACTTACGATATCCTTAAACCAATGTACATTGTCTGGTACTTACATTGTGATAAAAATTAGCATATTAAGATGCTTCAGTTTGAATTAACCCACCTAGAGGTTGTAGCTTTGTGATTGACTCTGACTTATGGAAATCTATGCAAACATACTTTGTTTGGTGTCTGCCTTTTCTCCATCACTTGGTACAACTGCTCGCACTTACATCCAGGGACAGGTGTAGAAAATATATGCAAGATTTACCTAAAAGCTAACGTGAACATATTGCCAACATTAGCATGTTGCTGCATCTTAGCTGGTAATCCTGCCTACAATGTCCTCCCCAAAATTTCCACAATTACCCAGGAGTAAAAGATACATTGCAAGGAATATTTGGAAGGAAGGAAGAAGACATGGGAAGAAACCTGACGGAGGCGTAACCCAAGTGGACCAAGACAGGACTATGGGTGGGCCCTTTCCTGGAAATGTGATGAATATTTATGTTTGCTGTAAATAGAAACTGAAAATCAAAAGGCTGAGGTGGGCACATTTGGTGGAGAAATCCCCCATGTTCCCAGTGCTGCAATAAAAAAATACCTGCTAATAGTCACATTGGTTATTGAGTCCTGACTGGCTTCTTCATGGCATCATACAAGCCAAGGTCACCAGTAAGCTGGCCATTGCTATTTTCTCCATGATAGTCTCCTGAATACAGCGTATCAGTGTGTCATGAAGTATCTAGTGATAATCAGAAGGAGTTGATTCTATATTCTGTCACGTCTACCTTTTAGGTTATTTCAGATTCTACCTAGAGTTACATAAAATACAAATTTCTAGCAATTAAAACTCCAAACATTTAATTTATAAAGATTTATAGTATTAATTGATTTTAGATTTGTTATTTTTTGAGGGTCTTCAGTAAGACAGGGAAATTATATTAAAAATGTACATACTTCTAATATGTTGTTTCACTGTTTTACTGTTTATCTTTCACACAGAGATTTATCCTTTAAATCTTTTTATCTTGCAGCTTCTTGGACACAAATAAACCCTGCAGTGCGAGCTGGAAGATTCAGGATGGATTCCATGTCACAACTATGTAAACTCTGGTGAGAAAGCTTTGTTCCAAAGCAGGTAACAAATACCAGTGCTGCACTCGGGGCAAAATGACAGACCTTACCCATTCTAATCATCAGATTCCTTCAGAATTATGAACAGGCATCAGCTGACTGGTCCTCCTGTAAGCAAGCATTGTGTTAGGGATAGATGATTCCACATGTGCCTCAGCCTGGTCACTGCACTATAGCAGCAGCAATTACTTCTGGCTCTTTGATCTGGAAGGACAGAGTGGCTGTCACAACTCTTATCGCCTGAGCTCCGGTCACCAGGGGAGTAGAGATGGTGGAGCGGTCCCCTAAACTAAGATGGAATTGAAGATGCCAAAACCCTTTTGCCAGGGTGGGGGCTCTGTTCCCTCATAGCTGCACAGGGACATGCAACTCCTACCTATTGGTTGTTTTCCTGCTGGTCCACCAGTACAATTTCAAGCCAGGGCTAAAGCTCCCTGCATCATCAAAGCTGTCAAGTCTTTGGCTTGCATTACTTCCTGATACAGATACAGGAGCCTCTTCTTCCTTCCCAAATCATTGAATGTGGCTGTACTTGAGCAGTTTTCACTCTTTTCTGTGTGTTTAATAACCATAGTGTTTCTTGGACCTTGTGGTACATAACACAGAGGACAAGGGAAGTTCACATTACTTTTTTCAAAAGTGAGCTGTAATTGTTTTTACAGCAATGTTCTGTATGGAGAAATTCAAAGACACTCAAGTCCTAGAGGGAGGTGGCCGATTAGTGCTTTCCCTGTGCACAACTGAAAAATATTTACATGGTCCAAGTGATTTTTAATAGAACTATATACCTCTTGGGATGGAGGTCTAGATATCTGGGGTGCATGTCACTGCTGTACAGGAATTTGCTGTCTGGCCTAATATAATTGCATTACCATAGTGATATATATATACATAAGCTTAGCTTTGTAACTGCACACTGGATACTTTAACTTAGGGTAGGTGAATTCCAGCCTTAGTGACATTAAGCTATATGTTGGGTAGGCTTTCTGTGAAGCCAGGAGGTAAAGATTAGGAGACTGTCTCTCTTTAAAATCAGCTTTTCTCTCTAGCTTGCTGACTTTTACGCATAAACACAAGTTTTTCTGAGGCATCCATCTGAAAAGCTCTGAAACAGAAAGCTCGAAACATGAGAATTTCAACTCTCATCATGGATAGGTACCAACTTGCACATAGGGCTTTTCTTCTAACCAAAGAAGGAAAGCAACCATGCAGCATTTGAAATGTTACTTGCAAAGTTAAATAAACTAAGTTTTTTAAAGGGATTGGGGAATGAATGGCACAGAAATTAAATAATATGTACATCATTCCAATCCATATGCTTCCTGTGTTTTTTACCTGTTGGAATGACAGAGGAAACATAGTGATTTAACCTTCTTCCAGGCAAATAACATTTGGAAAAAGATTACCAAAAAAGATCAGAGAAATCTTTCAACATGTAAAAAGCCTAGGCACAATGACAGGAGTTATTCCTTTGATTACAGCTTATGCTTCATAGCAGTTAATAGTCACATAAATGAAACATTCAGCCTGTTCATTATAGTATTAATTCCATCATAGTAGATTGCCTTTACTATTGTAGTTATGTGCATTCTTCTAGTCCTATGTCACTGTGTTCATCTCATTAAATATGGGTACTCAGTAAATATGCGTACTTGCACTCAGTAAATATGAGTACTTTCAAAAGTGATGCCTCAGTTTAGTAACAGATGCTTCTTAAAATATTTAGAATTTTAAAGTGTAAAGAAGCCATCAGTAGCATTCTGATTTATGTATAAATATTTATTTAGCACATGTTCTGGCCAATGTACTGCCCTTGATTTTTGTGCAAAACGTACAGTAACTTCAGTAGAAAATCTGAGCTCCTGACTAGATAAAAATACGGTTACTTCAGCAACCCAGTTGCATTTATATCCTGGAATAGCAAGCAGTGTCTCTTGTGAAGGAGGTGGGGAAATATAGGAGTTTACGTCACTCTTGGGTTTCTGTTGCTGGGCACACATTTCAATAATAGCTCAAGTCAGAGCAATCTCTGGGCTAGTTTAATTTTCTGAGACTTTCAGATAGGTTCCTACCAAATGCAACAGAACAGTGGTATGAACAAAAGGGACCAATGGTCAGTAAAGATCTAGAAATACTTGCTAGAAATCCTATGAGCAGCTTTTATGTGACTAAATTTCTATACGGAAAAAAAAATAATGTGATGGAAATCTGTTTGATGGAGGAACATAAGGCATTCATCACTGAAATGAGATTGCAAGACAAATAATTTCCTTTCTGTTAGTGCCAGCATGAGAAATGTTAAAGAAAGTTGAGTGTATTTGCAGTGTTATTGTAGAAACAGATTCTTGATCACAGAAACTTTCTCACAATATAGAAAAAAAACCAGATTACAGACAGAACTGAAGCCTATCTAATGTGCATCATAAAACTTAATCAAGAGAGAACAACTCTAAGATTCTGAGAGATAACTCCAGTCTCCTAAAGCTTTCATTTTTGCCTTTCTCCATATTTTGGGGGCTTTGGGCACACATTTCCATTAGCATGTCAGGATTTTAATATATAGAATATACAGAATACCTACTGAAAACTGCAAAATTCATCCTGGTGTAATACAAAAAAACCTTTATTAACCTTTAATAATTTATTTTACAAAAAATAAATATTTCTACTGTGATATAAACAGCAAATCATTTTAGTTTATTGGCAAATGGTTTGTTTTTTCTCTGCTAATTGCACTAGCATCAGACACACTATTTGATGCCTGAAGGAACTCTTACAAAGCTATTCTCGCTACCCAAGTACCTGCTATTATTAAGGCCTAGAGTATAAAATACAAGATAAAGTGCACTACAGCAAACAAGGTTGCCAAGATACTAACCCAAGGTTGCTTGCTCTCAATGTAAAAAAAAAAAAAAACAGAACACATTTTGATCTTAAAAAATTATCCTCAAATTGACTGATACACTTGAGGTGTCTAAATGGCTTACTAGATTTCTACTCAGTTTAGTAGGGCTGTATCATCACTAACAGGACTCTCTCTGCTCAGCTGTATTTTCAGGAGCGTCTCAGAATCAAAATAAAGTAGAAAATGAGGAAATCATCTGAGCAGCCTACTTTTGCAAAGATGTACTAGGCATTAAACTTTAGACTTTTAAAAAATGCACAAGTAATGCAAACTGGCACACCAGGAAGATAGCATTTTCCTTTATGTTGACAGAAATTGAGTGTAGTGCATGAGCAGTACAAGTGTGAGGTGCCACATGTAGCTGGTTTCTTTAGCTTAGGAATAGAATTTTTTTATATAGAAGAGGCCACATAGCTCTGTATTCCCCTCCTTCACTATGTCAGCAAGGCACAACCCAGTGTGACATCCAGGCATAGGCAAAGCTGGAGACACACCATTTCCATGTGGTCTTAATACCTCACAAACCCAGATCACTTTCAGTGGAGAATGACAGACCACAGTCTACACTGTAGCTGGTCAGCTTCTCACATGATCATGCACTCACATCCTCAGGAACCACTTGGCATGGCATGGCAGCACACAGACCAGCTCCATGACTCTCCATAAGCCATATAACAAGGTTTCACATATCCATACCAAGTGGCATCAGCGACACTGAAAGGATTCCAGGGAAAAAGAAAAATTTCATCTGTGTGTCCAAACCAAGTCAGGTGTATGGCAGAACTGACCTACATGTCAGCATATCTTTGAGGCAGAGAGGAACTGGAATGGCAGAGTAGAGAAGTAAAACAGTATTCAAATATTTGTGGTAAAAAACCCAACATTTTCATGTTAGAATGTCAGCTTCTGAATAACAAAACAACCAGTTCTACTAGTAAGTGATTTTGCTGGCATAAGGGTCTTCGTTTGCTTGGACTTTGAAGATTCACTTTTTAACATGCTAAAAAATACGCTGTTTAAAAGCTGCTTGACAGAACTAGTCATCATATGAAGAAGTACAATTAATTTGTTCAACCTGGACAAAATAAGTTATATGAGAGCACAGAAAACTAATTTCTGTAATTTCAGTTTTCTTTATGGTAACTGCCTCTCACAGACATCTCAACCATAGCCATCGGAACATAAAACAAGGCCATTAAGTTAAAACTTGCACTTTAAAAATCCATAAAACTTTGTGCTAGGAATATGAACCATGACCCCTTTAGTCACTTAGAAGATCGAGGCATTTTGAACACTATTACAAGGAGGCATTAAAGGGTTAAATCCAGTCTTTATTGATTTTAGAGTCATCCAACTGTACTTCTGTGTTACTCAAGTTAGCTACTCTTACAATATTATGACTTTCATAGTTTTATATGCATAGTAGAAGACAGACAGAAAAACTAAATATTAGATCCAGCATCTCAATTTGGTCTCAGTAACTTCAATTCAGTTTCTTTTGTGGCTGTTTCCCACTTGCCTTACCAACTTTTCTTGTCAGCTCTGAGTATAATTGAGCAGATCACAGACATGTGAGAAACCAAGCACTTGGTGATAAGCCACTACAGGAGTAATCGAACAGCTTTTCTATGGTTTACAATGAATTTATTTTTTAAATTTTCCCTAGACATATAAATGAATATATATATTTTGCAAGTTTTCACATTCAGCAAACACTGCAAGGATAGCAGAGCCGTCAAAATGACTAACATTTTAAAGTTCTCCAATGGACAATGTGATTAGTTGGTACTGCAGCTCTAGTGAATTTAGCATTGCATACTCTGTCTTTAAAAAGCAAAAAAAACAAACAAAAAAAACTTTTACATTTTTCTGCTTGTTTTAAAATGTTTGATCCTTCTTTTATTCCAGCTATCTCAAAGCTGAATCCATAGAGTTTGAGAAGTTCTCGTTGGAGGGAGCTCAATATTAACACAGGAGGACTCACTGTTTTCCTGTTTACAGTCTGCTTTGGTTCTGTATATAGGCTTAAACAAATAACTAATTCAGTACTATGACATTATTACTATTAGCCATCAACTCATTCTAATAAAACCACAGGCAATGTCTGTCACCAAAGATACTTCAAAGACTGATGGCTTGAATTAGCCTTGAAGCATTACAGAAAATGACTAACATACTAATGAATAACACAAAGTGTTATTGTTAACACTGGGAAAAGCATTCTAGTTCCAATTCTCAAAGGTACTTGAGAAGTACCTTTAAAATAGAAATCCAAGGTTGAAATGCTGTCTTCCTCCTGACGTAGAAACCACTTTACCCCTTTTCCCTTTATGCTATAACCCCCCTAAAATCCTGAATTTATACTGAAACTAAACTTTTCAAAAACTGGTAGAGAGCCAGATAAACAAAGTGGCCCTTACTGTCCTCCTGAAATCCCATGGTGCTCAAAGACTACATTACTTTCCAAATTAATCACAATAACATTTCCCACATATGTCTGTTCATCCCTGAAAAAAAGCTTTGTTTTACCTCCCCTTCATTTCACTCAAACTGGCATTTTCAAAACATACGAAGTTTATTGTTCTCTAAACAATAGTCTCAAAATATAGCATTTCTTAAATGACTTTGACTCCCTAAGAAAGACCTTTTCATCTTTAAGCATATTGCTATTTTATTTGTCTAAAAAAAAAAATCTGAAACCTATTGTTTTAACATGAAAAGTTAATATGTAGACTTAAATTTTTATGCATATTGGATGTTATGTACTATACAAGTATACAACAAAAGTACAATATAAATAAAATAGTTTGTTACAAGTATTTTAGAAGAGCTCTACAATATAGTTTCGAAACATTTTATACAGAATTCTGTCTGCCAATATGAAATAACCCAGGGAGAAAAAAATCTCAATATATAGCAGTAATTACTAATGTACTGAATTCATCTGTCATACAAAAATCACAGTAACTACAGAGTGTTTCTGAGTATCTTTCCTGGTTTTACTCTCTCTGAAAATGAAAAAGAATAACATGTATGAAAAAAAAACCTCCCTTCATCATTCAGTTTATTTATACCACAGCCAAATCTACATAAATCACTTATTTTTTTAAATATCAAAACCATTTTACTTAAATAAATATGGATCTATTTAAATTGTGAAAAGAATGCCATGTATTTTACAAATATGTTCATCTAGAAATAGGATAAAGAAGTCCACGTTTCAACTATTCAGAAGTTGTACAACAAAGGAAAATATCCTACAAGGTAGTTTATTCAGAGGAAAAAAAAAAAAACAACCAACCAAACTCCATTCTTGTTCATACTGAATAAAGCTCCACTGCTTTTCCACTTTTCGCCAACCCCACTGGCACAATGGGCAAAGATGTCTACTTACCAGAAAGTGTAACTACATATTCTATTAATACAAAATCAGAATTACTTAATTTGAGCTAAAAGTAATCTTTTGGCTCTTACATTTGATGGAATGAGAACATGACTTCCCAGCAAAATTGCTCCTCTGAGTTATCACATCTTGGAGAACATTTCCTTTACTGGTGCAATATGTACACTAGAGGAAAGGAGACTGACACAGATGGTAAACCCACTTGTAATGTTAACGATAGCTTCTTGTTCTCTTTTCTTGCAGAAAAAATAGTCCTGTATTGTATGGAATGGCCAAAAAAAAGCTAGAAAAGGCACAGGATATGCAAAAAAACAGAGATAATGAAGTGGTAAAATGGATTATTGATTATAAACCCTGCTATATTAGCACTGTATACTTATATTTTATCATATAAAAGGGGAAAAGATCTAATTCATCATCCATATATCTCCAAGCACATTACAGAGCAGTTACATTTTTTCTCTTAATTGTTCTATAACGCCACATCAACATCTTTCCTCATTAAACTTTTCCCCTTTCCCTTTTTCATTTTTTCTTAATCTTTTACCTAAAAATAAGAGGTTTTGTTTTTTTTTTTTTTAAAGTGTGAAATGATTACAGCAAGCGTCCTTTGTTGCAAGATACAAGGAACCAGAAGAAAGGAAAAGAACCTGTATTCTGGAAATAGCCTTTTTATCTTTACTTTCTTACTTTATCACTGGACAGCAATAAAGCATAAAATGCTATACAGGAAGAGGTGTAACCTTTAAAATATCCAATTCATGGAGCACTGCAGATCGCGGCTAAGAATGTATTTTAAAATTAATATAGGAAAATAAATGCAAAGTGGCTTTTCTGTTGCATGGGGTTTTTTGTTCTAAACACCTTCTCACATTCATCACAAATTATATCAAGGAGACATTTCTGAAGACAGAAAATTAACTCTTCATCAGGTCATCTCCACAACATGATAGTCCCCTTTAGTCCATTGTTCGGTCCAACATAAGACTTTTAAGAATTATGCAACAAAAATTTTAATATATAATTTCATAAGACATTATCCAGTTTTGATAAAAATGATACATTCTCTGCTTGTCACTCAGTGGAACTTGGCTTTAAGCTGTCTTTAAAGTGAATAAGGTGATGTCTTTTTAAATGTGGGGCCTGTCTGAAGTTTTTACCACAAACTAAACATTCAAATGGCTTCTGTCCAGCGTGCATTAGGTAATGTCTTTCGAGCTTAGAAGGAGATTTGAAAGTTTTAAAGCAGATACTGCATTGGTACAATTTGTTAACAACTTCACTTTTTTCAGTACCTTCAGAAAAATCCTGCCAATAGCTGTAACAGCTTTGCTCTGCTTCCAACAATTTACCACACAAATACGGCTGTGTGTTTCTGCTTCTGGTGTCAAGAACGGAGTCTCCTGAGTTGATTTCAACTTTGATTTCAGCTGCTTTGTTTGACTGAATCAGCTCAAATTCTTGAAAGCCAGATGTCTGTAAAGGTGTTTGAGAATAACCTGGATAACTCACAGGCTGAGAAGGCTTAAATTCAATGTGATCTCCCTGATAATTTAAAAGTTCGTTCAGGTTTTCAAATTCTGCCTGGCAAACGGGGCTTTTGTAGGGTCTCTTTTCAGTATGGGTGAGCTGATGTCTTTTTAAGTGAGCTGACTGTCTAAAAGTCTTCCCACAAACATTACAGCCAAAGGGCTTCTGTCCCGTGTGTATAAGATAATGCCTTTGAAGTTTGGATGAAGACGGAAAGATTTTTTCACATCTGTCACATTTACATGCTTTGTGTCCATTACGTATATTTTTAGCAGAAGCTGAGAAAGCATGCTGAAGTACTTCTGGATTATCAAAGAAACCACCATCTGATGAACCATAAAAATCATCACCTTTATTATTTGGTGAATCATCAATGTTTAGCATGCTTTCACCAGCAAGCATACCTTTTAAATTAATTCCAAAGTCATGAGGTTGCAGCTGCTCTTGACAAGGTAATGGCACAGCGAATGTTCTTTTCATCTGATTACTTAGTGCCTTGTGCCTGTCAAGCTTGCTATGGCAATCCTTGAAAGGTTTAGTGGAAGTATGCTGATCAGTACATTGATCTTTAGATGTAACCAGGCCAAGACTTTTAAAGTGACCTATTTTTCTTCTGTCAGTCAGAGAAAAATCTGTTGCCTTTCCTCCAGTATGGTTCAGCTTCATCAGGATCTTATTTCCCACACTGACTGTGCGGCTGCACACTGTTGTACCGTTGTTTGAACTTCTGCCATCTCTGAGATAACATCTGTGCAAACTCAGAACCTGTTCTGTTTCAAAACACTGCTCACATGCTGGGCACTGAAAGGGTACAATGTAAATTGAGTGAACATTGTGTGGGTCATTCTCCTGTGACTTGCAAGTATCAGCATTCTCAAAATTATGCCTCTTTCCTTCCAAGAGGTTATGTGGTCTGGGATATTTAGGAGTCTTTGCTTTGTATACAACATTGGGAAAAGTCTTATTTCTGGCATGGAGCTGTTTGTGCTTCACAAGTTTGCTCTGTATTTTAAACCCCTTCTGACAAAAGCCGCACTGAAATGGCCTTTCTTCTGTGTGTGTGAGCTGATGGATTTTCAAGTGTGTTGACTGTCTGAAAGATTTACCACATGAGGAACACTTGAAAGGTTTCTGGCCAGTGTGAATAAGGAAGTGTCTTTCTAGCTTAGATCTTGATGGAAAGATCTTGTTACACGATTCACAAGCATGAGGTTTTTTTCTCCTTCTAGCACCACATAGATGATCTGCCTTCAGACAACTATGCAGCACCCACCTCTCTTTAGTTGGAAATGATTTCCAGCACACAGAACATCGAAATATGCCACAAGTGGCCCTGTTTTGCTCAGAATTCACGCAGTTCTCTGCTTGCTTGGTATCATTCTGGTAATTTTCATTATGAAGCTGCTGGTGTTTTAAGAAAGTGATTAAGTTTTTGAAGTTTCTACAACAAACAATACACTTAAAAGGCAGATTATGGGTCAACTGATGCCTCTCTAGGTGGACTAGCTGCCTAAATGTTTTATGGCATACATGACATTCAAATGGCTTTTGACCAGTATGTATCAGATAATGCCTAGCTAATTTTGATGGAGTTTCAAACTGTTTATAGCAAATGTCACAAGTGTATGGCTTTTTCTTGGGTATCTTTTCAGCTATTACACAGTGCTGAACTTTTAACATTTTTAAAAAGCAACTACAGCTTGCCTGCTGTTAAGTTTCTTCGGATGGGTATTTCAAGTGAAACCATCAATTGCACACTAGGACGGAAGGCTGTAAAAGCAGCAAATTTTCTTAGGAGAGATATTCTTAAATCCCACAGATCCCTAAAATGAGAAATAGAATATTATTTTAGCTGATATTAATACATTGTTGCCAAAGTTTTTCTCCTTTTCTACATGAGACCAAAAGCACCTAAATTAGAATACTCTGGATTTAACTTAGTTTAAAATGCTTTCCTCATAACAGACTTGCCACTTGTTGTGTTACATGATACAGAAAAATTAGACTACTTTCCAGAATAAACAAAGCAGTTTGTGAAGTGTGCTGTGAACAGTTATACTTCCAAATAACATACAGTTCAGCTACATTGTATTTTGTGTTATTTACAAATAAAGCATATTCTTAAAAAAAAGCGCAGGAATTTATAGTAATAAACTTCTCCCTACAGCAGTAATTCTAACTCCAAGACATAACATTTATGAAGATGAGCAAAAGAGAAAAACTAGGGATTCTTGGGCTTCATCACAAAAAAATAAATTAATGCAGTGTTAATGAGAATTAAAAATACTTATTTTCAATGTATTTTTAAAGCTACTATTCACATTTCTGCAGTGTATCAACTGTATCCAGTAGCGTAATAATTTTTGATTTATCTCAAAATTGCAAACACCAGAACCAGTCAGCAAGAGCAACACACTAACCATGAATTATGACCAGAATGATTATAAACCCCCAAAACAGAGATGAACACAGGCTATGTGCGCTGTCTCAGTGCAGAGCTGGACTGATACTAGAGTTGTGCCTCCTAACTGTGCATATACCCTGAAGTCATCATAAATATAAAGGTCTTTATCATCATTCATCATATTGAATGTTTTAGTCCAAACTAAAATAATGAAATAGTTTTCTTCTTTGAATTTTCAACACATAAAACACACTTGGGCAAGCTGCTGTGTCTCAGCTACGGCACAATGACTTACAAACCAGAAACAATAGCTTCACAAGTATCTAAGTGCATTAAAAGCTATCAAAATATTCACAGAACTGCTAGAAAACAGCTCAAGCCAACTTTTACTCCAAGCCTTCTACTGTGAGGCCAGTACATATCCAGACAGCTTCCAAAGTAGTCTTAACTTTTGCTGAAAGAGGTTCCTCAGTCTCAGCAGGGCTCCTGCTTCAATGCATCGCCCTCTCACAATGCTCTTCCTTGTGCTCAGCTGAGCCTTTCTTTACTACAAATTAATTTTGATTGTCCTTTCCCTTGGAAATCTGGAAAGCGACTTAAAAGTGTTCTCTGCCACAACTTTATGTATTCAGTCTCTTTTCTCTCCTCTTTTTAATTTTTTTCTTAACCTACGAAAATTCTGGGGTTTTTGTAAACTATTGCTTTTAAGTACATTAGAAAAAAAAAACAAACAAAAAACCCCAACAAACTGACTCGTCTTATTAATCGCCTCTGGAGTAATTTAAATTGGTCACATTTTCCTACATTGCAGCATCTAAGACACATTAAGTATTCCAATCCAGAAGAGTAATACAACTAACAGAACAAAAATACTTCTATGGTGTCACCCATGTTCCCTTATTAAAAAAAATAAAAATGAGAGGGGGTATGGGGAGAGTAAACTTTAAAGCAACAGCAGAATTAGTGCTTGTAATAACTTTGAGATGCACAAGACATTTCTACTAATTATAATTTGTAGTATTTTAGCTGTATATTCATTCTACATACCAGCAGAATAAAAATTTCATTTATTCAGCATCTCCAAATGCTCTGTCTCTTCACAAAGAGTTAATATCTCTAGTTTTTAGAAATTCAGAAATACCTCAAAAGTGTATTGAAAGGCATTGCAAAGAATAAGTCTGCTGCAATTTAAAGCAAATTACAATGAGATTCAAGACATGCACAAAAGACTGAAAATAACTGGTGAATTGAGATTTTTCCTTCAGCTTAATGTAAAGAAAGCTGGTCATCTGGTAGGATCATTCCACCTCCAACTGATATATTCCAATATAATTGTGGGCCTTAAATACATTTGGATGTACACTTCAGATGCAGTTGTCACGACACCAACGAGTTACCTAATCTCACTGAAATAGTTTTATCAAAATAGATTTATCAATGTTGTGAAGCAGTTGGAAAAGTCAACTTTTCCTTCCCTAGTCTCTTTTTCCTGAAGAATTTTAGCAGTTACTTAGTTTCAGTCTTTTCAGACAATGCAAGAAAACACAAATCTCTTAGGAGACTCCCTTTTCCTCCCAGTTGTTGTCACATCCTGTGAAAGCTGGGAGTTTAAAGACAGTAAGTGTGTGACATCAAATGCTTTCTAGTTTGTACAACCATGAAGCTAGAGACAGGTAGGCTGAGAAAAGGAGAAAAGTTTCTGTGCTATGTCAAAAGTTTCTGTACAGCTCAAGGCAGCCTCCCTTCGCAGGGAAGGAAAACCTCTCAAGAAAGGTTTCTTGTGAAAGACTGAAGAATTTTAGTTAACAAACTGTCATACAGATGTAATTTACACATCAGGAAAATGCTCAAATGGTATCGTGACAAGCAAAGAAAAAAAGTCCGAAGTAAGAGACAGCTCTGGCATATTACACAAGGGATTTTTTATTTAGCTTATAAATTTTTCAAGGATTCTATCTAGTGAATGAGGAAAATGCTCTGTAGTACAAGATGTCAAAAGCAGAAGAGAGCTGCTTGCTGTGGTCTTCTTGCCCTGTGAAAGACTAAAAGCTCAGGGGAGGTAAAGTTAGGGGATGCAGGGAAGGATAAAGGAGCTGAGATGGCCATTACTGTGGGGCCCAAATATATTTTCAAATCCTATTTACTAAAGACAGCCTTCTCCACATCTATTTCAGGGTGCTGTGTGGTTTGCATGTTTAAGGAATAAACATGCTTCTGCTAAAGATCAAACAACAAAACACAAGCTTGGAATATCATCTCCCACCAGTCTTACAAGTACATAAGTTTGTCCTAATTAAAGTCAGACAACATACATCCCTATGTGATAAAGATTTAGTTTGTGGCAGAGGTCCCATTTAATATTAAATTGACACTGCAAGGTCATGCAGAAAAACAGAATAAAGATGTAAGCCATCAAAGGTCTTCAGAGGACCTTCCTAAGTCTAGTATTATTTAATGACTACGTAAAATTATGGGTTTTTTAATATTACAGATAGCAGCAAGCTGCAACAAAATGGAAACCTGATAGAAGAAATTCTGAATTTGAATCCAGTCTTTACCAACCTGAGAGCTGGAGGTTTTTAAAAACAAACTCAAAACACAAAAAAACACTGAATAAAACGGGAAGGGCATCTTAATAAGAAGAAATGCAAGATCTTCAAGAATAATCACCTGGAAGGGGAACAACTTACTGGGTTATAGCTGTGCAGAAAGACCTGGAGTCTTGCTGGAACAGAAACTGAATATGCCAACAGCGTGCCATCCATAGGAGGACACGTAAACAGAAGCAAAGCTTTGACAGCACATGAACCTTCCATGCTACTCACTACTGTTTAGAATTCAGCTGAGTACTCTATCCAGTTTTGAATGACATCCTTCAAATTGAGGCAACCACATGAACTAACCACATGAATGAATTCAGAGAACAGCATGAAGAATGATCAAAGCTTAAATGTGTAACACACAGAAAAGATTAAAGTAACTGGCAATGTTTAAGTTAAAAAAGAAAAACCTAATTGAAAGAACAACAACAACAAAAAACTAATGAAGCCAAACATAAGAGACAACTTTAAAGAAAATGGAAATAAGCTGTTCCATAAGACAATTATGCCTAGAAATGGTTTCAAATTGTAGCAGAGAGGTTTTGAGTAAATTATTGTCCTTACAGTTTTGAAATTTTTCCACAAATAAACTGTGCAGGGAGATCGCCCCTCAAAGCTAACACCTCTCATTCCTCCCTTATTATCCACGCATATTTCAAAACATATTGTGAGGCAACACAAAAGAAAAGTGATATGACGGCGAAGCAGGGCTGGTTTAAGAACACACCCAAGTTCTGCTGAACGGTCCCGAGACCTCCGAGACTGACACCACCCGCCCGCCCTCTGCACACACACCCCCTCAGCAGGACACACTCAAACTCAAGTAAAAGCAATGAGTGAGCCGGTTCTTACAGAAGCAGACCGCGGACAGGCTGACAGCCGCGGGTGGCTTCCACCGCGGGGAGCGGGCGCCCTGCCAGGGCCGCGCCGCCGGCCCCCGCGCCCCACGATGCCCCGGGGTCGTGGCGGGGCCCGCAGTGGCGCTGACGGCCGGCGGAGGCGAGGGGCGGCAGGCGGACACCGGGGCTGAACGAGGCAGCGACCTAAAAAAACAACTACAACACCTGCACCTTCCTCATCCCTCCCAGGGCTGCTGCCGCCGAAGCGCTTCTTCCCGGATGGCACCGAGGTGCCGCGACTCCGGGAAACCCAGGCCGGAGCTTTCCGTTCCCCCGCGCAATGCGGCCCCTCCTTCCGCTGCTCAGAGCGGCCACACTGGGGCGGGCCGAAGCTGCCAAGGCCCTCGTCTTTATTTCGTGCCAGGCACAGAATGTCCGCTGGCTGTACTGTGAATTATTAGCCACTGGTGGCACGTTAATATCTACGAATAACGGACAGAATAATCGAATCGTTTCAACTGGAAGAGACCTTTAAGATCATCGAGTCCAGCCTTTGTCCCAACCCTATCAACCACTAGACCATTTCCCTAAGTACAACATCCAACCATCTCTTAAATACTTCCATGGACAGTGACTCCACTACCTCCCTGGGCAGCCCGTTTCAATGCCTGACAACCCTTTCAGTAAGGAAATTCCTCTTCATATCTTGATTTTTAACATGCATAAAGGACCAGTGCCTAATTAGAGAAGGAAAAGCAAGCAAATGATTTCGCTTTTATGTGCTTGTTTTCACAGTCTTTACTATTTCAGGTACAGACTCAGTATAAAAAAAACCCACTGATTCTCATTTCTAAGCTAGTTGTAGAGAGTGATAAGGTCTCCCCTGAGCCTTCTTTTCTCCAGGCTAAAGAGCCCCAGATCCCTCAGCTGTTCCTCATAGCAGACGTGCTCCAAATCCTTTCCTGGCTTAGTAGCCCGCCTCTGGATCCTGTCCAGCACCTCAGTGTCCTTGTAGAGAGGGGCCCAAAACTGCACACAGTATTCAAGGTGTGGCCTCACCAAAGCTGAATACAGGGGAACGATTACCTCTCTGCTCCTGCTGACAATGCTGTTCCTGATACAGGGCAGGATGCCATTGGCCTTCTTTGCCACCTGGGCACACTGCTGGCTCATGTTCAGCTGTCTGTCAATCAACACTCCTAGGTACCTCTCTGCCTGGCAGCTTTCCAGTCACTTCTCCCCAAGCCTGTAGCACTGCTGGGGGTAGCTGTGGTCACAGTGCAGGACCTGGCACTTGGCCTTATTCAGCATCCTAAAAGCAAATGACCCAAGTGCTGGTGTTGGCAGGGTTTGCCACTGAGGCTGGCAGTTATCTTGTTGGGTGATAAATGCATCGTGAGGCTAAACCTGGTGGCCCAAAACACTGGGAAGTGGTGCCTGGAAGAGAATGGGGGAATAGACATTTCCCTGTGAAGTCTAAAAAGACTCTTAATAACATGTTCACACAAAAGTAGCAATTTTGCAGTTTTGCTTCCTCTGCAAGAGAAAGGGGCCAAAGAGGTGCAGGAGTTCATGGACTGGACAGACAGGAGTCCCTGCAGCAACCTCAGCCCCCTCAGCGAGTGCAACTTGTCTGAGGTTACCTCAGAGAAACGCTGAAAACATCCAGAAAAAGACAGAAACCATTTACACTTGAGTTCTGTGTCCAGTCCGCTACTGGCAACATCAGCAGGCTGCCCGCACGGATCACTCAGCCCACCCCCGCTGAGGGGACAAGATCACTACAATACACAGTATGGATGATGCTTTATTCCAACTAATTGTTTACACCATGTGTTTTTATCTGCTAACACAAGCACCTCCTTTCACTCCACCCTGTGCCCACCTCTTCTGTACCCTCCACCTCTCGTGTTACAACCCGAGATCTTCCGGACGCCTACAACACAGAATGACAGAATGGTGGAGATTGGAAGGGACCTCTACAGATCATCTAGCCCACCCTGTGTGCTAAAGCAGGTCCACCTAGATCAGGTTGCACAGGAACACATCCAGGTGGGTTTTGAAAACATCCAGAGAAGACTCCATACCCTCCCTGGACAGCCTGTGCCAGGGCTCCATCACCCTCACGGTGAAGTAGTTCTTCCTTTTGTTTAAATGGAACTTTTTGTGTTCCAGCTTCATCCCATTACCCCTTGTCCTCTCACTAGATACAACAGAAAAAAGTGATGTGACAACCTCCTGACACATTTAGATATTTGTAACTATTAATGAGATCACCCTGCAGTCTCCTCTTTTCTAGAATAAACAGCCTGGGTCCCCACAGCCTTTCCTCATAAGTCCCCAGCACAAAAAATGCAGGGACCTCTTAGATTCGGTCCAGAGGAAGTCAAGGGGCAGGAACACTTTTCTGATGACAAAAGGCTAAGAGAGTTAGGGTTCAATCAGAGAAGAGAGAGCTCTGGAGAGGCCTTATGGCCTTTCAGTACGTAAAGGAGGGCATACAAGAGTTTTTACCAAGGCCCATAGTGACAGGACAAGGGGCAACAATTTTGAATCTAAAAGGGTAGATTTAGATTGAACGTAATGAAGAAATATCTAATACTGAGGGTGGATGAGGCACTGGAACAGGTTGTCCAGAGAAGCTGTGGATGCTCCGTCATTGTAAGTGTGCAAGCCTAGGTTGGACAGGGCTTTAAGCAACGTGATCTAATGAAAGATGTCCCGGCCCATAGCAGGTGGTTGGACCAGATGATCTTTAAAAGTCACTGCCAAGCCAAAACACTGTATGGTTTTCTGATTCTACCTCATAAGATGGCAAAGTGTAAGAGATTCACCATAAAAATCTGTTAATAAAACATAAGAGCAGGGATGACGCTGGTTACCTTGTAGCTCCAGTGGGACAGAGAATTTAGAGTTACCAAAGTTTTCACTCAGTCACCTATGTGTAGAGTTCAATATGGACTCCATTAGTCAAATCTTAAACTTTATAAAAATTTTCACATAAAAACAAGCCACAGGTCTTTTTCTTTTTCTCTTTCTTTCTTTCTCTTTCTTTCTTTCTTTCTTTCTGAAATCTGCCCTAGCTCAGGAATTACAGACAGACAAAACAGATGTCTTTTGTGCTTTCCTCTAAAAAGAAATGGATAGCAACCTCCCCACCCCTCCAAATCCACCTTTTTAAAAATCAGGTCTTTGATTAGACCATTTTTGTGAGTGAATTTCAACACTGAAGACAAAAAAGTAATTCTATTAGATAACACTTTATTAAAGGTGTATTTTTTTTAATATAGATGCATTTTCCTAAGAGCTTTCCTTATTTTCTTTCTTTTGTTCATGCAGACTGGAACTACACAAAAATAATTATTTATACATGATGCATTAATTTCTTAGAGAAACAGGAATGTCAGCTCGCTCATACTTTTCTTTCAGCTGTCCTTTTTCTGAGATTTCACCTCTGTGTGATGGGTGAGGTTAGGATTTGACTCCTAGCAGGAGGAATGGGAGAGGGCAGAACAGAACAGACAAATTAAAGATTTAAATCAGTTGAAGGCTGGAGCCTTTGATATAATAGGGAGATATTATTATAGAGAGCATCTGCATTGTCATAGAACAACAAAGTATTTCCACTGCATTTCTCCAACATCCAGCAGAAGAGGTGGCTGTAGTAATTTGTATTATCTTTGTGCTCTGTGTGTTAAGCCCCCTCTCCCAGCCCTACTGGGAATTCAAGAAGCAATCTTGTATGCTGAGGAGACTCAAAGCTGCATGGCTGTTTCAAAACTATTTGAATAATTTTGCTGGAAGTAAAGATTACAAGAAAGCAGAGAACCGGCTGGCAGCAAGGAACTCAACTTACAAGGTGAAATTTCAGCTTTCTTTCCCAACATGTGCATGATCAAAATCCTTGCTACTCACAAAACAGTTCAGAAAAGATCTGCCCACATTTTGGCTTCATAGAATCACAAAATGGTAGGTTTGGAAGGGACCTTTAGAGACCATCTAGTCCACCCCCCCTGCAGAAGCAGGTCCATCAGGTTGCATAGGAACATGTGTCTTGAAGGCCTCCAAGGAAGGAAACTCCACAACTCGTCTGGGCAGCCTGTGCCACTGCTCCGTCACCCTCACAGTGAAATATTTTTTTCTTATGTTTAAATGGAATGTTTTGTGTTCCAGCTTCATCCCATTACCCCTTGTCCTGTTGCTAGATACCACTTACCATACACTTTCATGATATTAGTGAGATGTTTAGATGTGTGCTTCTACACTTTGACCAGCTAGGGCCAAAGTTAATGTCAGCAAGCACCTTAGTTTGCTTCAGCAGAGAAAATGAAGGGTGCAAGACATCTCTAGTATTTTCTAAGAGGCTACACTTTGTATCGCTTTTATGATACTGGAAAGTATTTTATGATACTGGTTTTAGGACACTGAAAGCTTTTATTTCTGGGGCTAGGAGACAAACAGATGGTTTTAGAGAAATTCTGCCTCTCCAAAGCAGCGGAGCATTCAGCCTCTGCACATGATGCAGACCAAGGGGACCATGCTGGCTCCAAAACTGGAGGAGAGCCATACCAAAATCTGCTGGTTAACCAGATCTAGATAACTTGAAGAAGAGAATGTATCAGAAATAGAAAATAGTGCCTTTAAGCAGATAAATAGAAAAATGAGGTTTTAGGAAAAAGAAGAAAGGCAGCCATGGCAAATAAATTAAAAGAGAGTGACAAAAGAAATACAGAAAATGCAGAAAACTAGTTTTTTACCTTATCAAAGTTCTTACTCTTCCTTACCTTATATATAGAAGACAAGCAATGACAGTCATCTATGAAAGAATGCACTAGACTGGAAACAGCCACATTTTAAAAGCAGCATTTTCATGCTTTCCTTTTTCTCTCTTTTACTGTGGTACCAGTCATACTCAGAATTCATAAGAAAACAGGTCCACCATAGCAACTGTACTGGATCTGGCTGGGATTAACTGGGAGTTGCATTGTTAATAGCAGTCCATGTGATGCTGCTTTTTTGCTCTGTGGCTAAAACAGTGTTGACAACACACCAGCGTTTTGGCTGCTGCTGAACAGATCTTGCAGAGCATCAAGGCTTTCTCTTTTCCTACTCTGCAACCCCAGCAAGTAGTCTGAGGGTGGCAAGAAGCCAAGAGGGGACACAACCAAGACAGATGACCTGCAGTGGCCAAAGGGATGATCTATGCCATATGGCACTGTATGCAGCAATAAAAACTGAGGTAGAAGGGGAAGAAGTCTTCCAAGGTGGCAACCGATGGGAGATTGGCTCAGCATCAGTCTGCCTGTGGGAGGTGGTGAGTAGCTGCTTTTGCATCATTTGACATCACATCTTTTTTTCTTCACCTATTAAACTGTTTTTATCTTGACCTATGTTTTTTCTCACTCGTTTCTTCTATTCTCTCTCCCATCCCACTGGGGCAGGTGGAGAATGTGTGAGCTGCTGGCCAAGGTCAACACACCATAGCCACATAAACAGAATTTCATTAAAAAAACATTAACAATTTCATTAAAAATGCAGAAAACTAGTTTTTTACCTTATCAAAGCTCTCACTCTTCCTTTTCTTCACATTTGCTGGCTCACGGTTAGTTTGTTATCAACCAGGACTCTCAGATCTCTCTCTGCAGAGCTGCTCTCCAGCAGGTCAAACCCCAGCCTGTACTGATGCGTGGGGTTGTTCCTTCCGAGATGCAAGACTCTGCACTTGCTCTTGTTGAACCTCATGAGGTTCCTCTCTGCCCAACTCTCAAGTCGGTCGAGATACCGCTGAATGGCAGCACAGCCTTCTGGGGAATCAGCCAGAATTTGGTGTCATCAGTGAACTTGCTGAGGGTACATTCTGTCCCCACATCCAGGTCGTTGATAAAGATGTTGAACAAGACTGGCCCCAGAACCGATCCCTGTGGAACTCCACTGGCCACAGGCCTCTAACACGATTCTGTGCCATTGATCACCATCCTTTGGGTTCTGTCATTCAGCCATCTCTCGATTTATCTCACCGTCCACTCATTGAAGCCACACTGCCTGAGCTTTCTGATGAGAATGTTACAGGAGACGGTGTCAAAAGTCTTGCTGAAGTCAAGGTAGATGATGTCTGCTGCTCTCCCCTCATCTAGCCAGGCAGTTATGCCCTCGTAGAAGTCTACGAGGTTGGTCAGACAGGATTTCCCCTTGGTGAATTCATGTTAACTCCCCTTGATAACCATCTTTTCCTTCATGTGTTCAGTGACAATTCAGGATGAGGCTTCATTCATTCATTCAGGCTTGCGTCAACACTAACACAGAAAGAAATTTTCACCCAGATATTTTTGCTGAGATATTTCCTTTGGTTTTGCTTTTTCTTTTAAATTCTTTTCATTTTTCTAACAGCCAGCTCTAAACAGCCCCAATAAAGGATGTAGGTACCTAGCGACCACTTAGCTTGCGCTGAAGACCTCATCTTCACCCAATCCTATGCTTCTCACTCCTAGGGCAGAACTCTTCCTACTTGCAATGAATCAAAGGGAAAGAGAGAATCTGAGTTGCAATTTATGCCTCTCTCCTTTTTAAAAAAAATTAATTAACCTGGAAATTAGTCATCTTGCACTGACATGTAGCTTATGTAGTACAAGTCATTACAGTATGATGCTAGCTCATTAAAAAACAATAAAACATAGAATTTGATAACCCTTCGTCTGGTTTTGGATAAAGAGACACTCATCAGCTCTTCCCCGCTGTTGATGAATAAAGACAGATATCCTGTTGCTACATTAAAAAAAAAAAAAAAGTATACATTAATGAAAGTGAAGTTGGCAGCATTTACAGTCCTAAGCGTAAGATAATTATGCAGGCCCTGGTATCTCTGAGGAACTTCAGATGTCCTTCCGATATATTTTTTGATATCTAGAAACACCTCTCTGTATAATAATCACTACTTTTTAGTTTCACAGTAATAGATATCAAATGGGTCTCATCACCAGGCTGACACAGCAATGTCTGACACAGTTTGCAATACATAAGCCAAATTTATTTAACAGTACAGAACAAATGTTATTTGCAGTTAACCTTAAGTTCTCAAGGAAACAGCTTATCAAGTGTTGATGACTACTGCAATAGCATACAATTATTTATTAACCTCATTGAAAGACAACCAAGCCTTGTGGTTAAAATGGGGATTGGGACAGTTTACAGCCGAGAGCTTGTAAACACTGTCTGACCGCAGGCAAGCCACTTAGCCTCTAGATGGCAATTTCCCAGCTCTGGAAAGTGCATAATATTTGCCACATGCATCTCATAAAGTTATTCCAAAAGTTGTTTCATAATTGAAGATCACCTGATCATATATACCTTTTTCTTTTTAAAGTGTCTCATTTTAAAGCATATGCAATCTTAGCAGTCTGTCATGAAACCTCTAGCATAAATGCAAGCAGCGGAGTTCTACTTGTGCCCAGTAACAAACTAACCTAGAAGATCCACAGCATTTGCATTGCTTTGACTACATAAGGACCTGAGGAAAATAAACTTATTACAACAGGTCTTCTGGGATGATCATTATTCTGCATTAATTGCTTAAGAAGCCTTGGAATGTGTTGCCCCAGGCCTCTTTACTTGAGTCACAAGAGAAGTAGCTAGTGGAAACTAATGGTAGGAAGCAGTCAGCTTCAAGACCGATGACAATAAGAGCTAAAAGAGAAAAGAAAAAAGGAGAAACTGTCTCCATCCTTGAGTATAGAGAAGCTGGTTTTGGCAGCTCTTCAGGCTCAGAGCTCTGCTAAGCTCTATTCCCTTAATATTTTAATGAGCAATTGACAGTCCCAGATGAGTACTTGTTTTATGTTGCTGTTGCTAAGCAAAGCAATGGTAAAGTTCCCTTTTCATCTTCTAAATAATACATACAACCAAACTATTTTTTTGATATGTGCATAAATTCATTCTATCTCCTTGCCAGCTCAGCCCACATACCTCAGCTCACTCTGTCATGTTTTTCATACATACTGGTTGTTCAATTTCTCCAACATATCCAAGGATTCATCCAGATTTGATTGTCCTTCACAGCCTATGCACCCTTCAGTCCAAACAGAGTTCATTCAGTTTATCCTCTTCATTTGGATGTCAGCACAACCCATGTTAATATAGATTAATGCAACATCTCTGTTCTTCTCCATATTGGCTGAAATATTTTGCCTTGCCAGCTCCCGTAGAGTTTCACAGTGACTTTAGAAGCCAGAGATGTTGGGAGATCTTTGCATTCTTTCTCTCTCTCCTTCTCCAGTGACTTCCTGTTTTCCTTTCTTCTCGAATAAAGAAACTTTCCAGAGTCTCTTCTCTTTGTTATCCATTTATCAAATAACTTCTTGTATTTCCAGTTCTTCTTTTCCTTTCTCCTTTTCTCTTACATTTTCTTTAGCCATCTGTCTACATTTTTCTTGGCCATCTGAATTTTCACTCATGGATAGTTAAAAGAAGTTCCAGTCTCACAGACATTTTGATAAGGTCTGGTACTCTTTCCAACCCTGTTCTTCAGTGGCTTTCTGCTCCAAATCTACCTTGTGACAGAAAGTTCTCTCTAATGTGATATTAAACTTTTTTTTTTTTTCTGTAATGTGAGTAAGGAAATTACCACTTAAAGTATTAGTTATTTGTAACTAGCTGCAGGATCTCATTTGGAAATTCAGGACATACTCCTGGTTCTACTCTTCGGTCTTCTTATGATGTGATTTTGTTTACTGTAAGCTACACTTAGAAGCTCTTGGGAGGAAGTTCCCTCCATATAAAAAATGAAACTATCCCTTCCTGACCAATGGTGGTCTCTGATCCTAAACCTTAACCTGTAAGGCACAACCAACAAGCATTTTGGCGGCCTACAGAAAACAGAGTTCAAATTTGAATGGAAAGGCAGAGCAAGTTAAGCAAGTGACTATTACTTACTCTCCACAGGGCATTACAGGACAGTGAGACAGGAAATCTCTACTTACCCCTTGGTAAAGCTGCCCGACATATATGCATTTATGACAGATGAAAAAAGACACTGAAAAAAGAACAGTAAGTATAAGAAAATATTTTTGGTCATACTGTTTAGCTTTGTTGGACCTTCCTTTGACTATGGAGTTCAGCATTACAATTGTGCTACCCTCAGGTTTTTAGTATACTGAGGTTACTGTAAAAATACCACCAACAAAACAAAAAAGCCCTAACATCACTTCATTTTTCCTGTTCCAATGTAATAGTGCTTCCTGTTCCAGCAGAGGAAAACTTCGAGAGCTCATAAGCTTATCATCAATGAGCACTCTGTAAACAGGCTACTGAACATAAAAAATGTTTTCTGTGTTCAGCATAGTTACCTTTTTGTCTGTCTGCTGAGCACAAATCTTGAGCAAGCTATGGTGTTCTACCTCATTTTCTTCAGCCTTTTTGTCTCATCTCTGGGAATCTACACCTTTCAAGTACAGTTAACCAATTACACTGGGAAAAAGAATTTAATAAATCACATAGGCACACTGTAAAGGATTTTCATGCATTTATTTCCTATGTAAATGATCTGTAACCTTTTCATGAATCAGGCCCATAGACTCTTTATTTCACACTTCCATCTTCTTTTCCCTGTAGAATTGCAATTTAAATGACTCTGAAACATTTGAAGACTAATAATTAAAGGTTAGCTTTGCGTATCAGTGACCAACCACCAATTCCCTATAAAGCACAGTGTTTGTATGTATGTATGCACAATGTTTGATCTACAGCTGCCTAATTTCAGAAAGGTAGAAATGTTTCTGTACTGCTCTGGACTCTAGGTAGGGTTGGAAAATAGGCTCAGAAGACACCACAAAAATGCGTTCTACTTCCTTAGCACTTCAGAGTTCTAGGACACAGAATCACAGAATCTTAAGAGTTGGAAGGGACCTCGAAAGCGCATCTAGTCCAACCCCCCCTGCCAGAGCAGGACCACCTAGAGTTTCTCTGGATCCTCTTATGTTCCAGTTTGTATACATTGCCCCTTGTCCTATCATTGGACATCACTGAAAACAGCACCATTGTGGACGGTCAGGACTTTTGACTTCCAAGTTTTGAGCAACACAAATCATTAAGAGGGTTTGGGCTGCCTTGCTAGCAAGATTTAAAAGAGGTTCAACCTTTGGTTGGTTGTTTCCTTACATCAAACCTTAACAGTATTTTTTTAGGAACTGGATAGCGTTTATTCCCAGAGGCAGAAATGGAAACTTTTAACTGTGAGTGTCTTACACACAGAAAAGTTATGCTGGGGGAGGGATCTAAATTAGTATAGCATACTGTGCAAAAAGAGATATCAACCAGTAGAGACTTCTGCGAGGATTGGAACAGCATCTGTTCTGAAACAAGGGCTGCAATAAAATCACAAAAGCTGACAGGGACTCAGCATTTAAATAGGTTTTGAGTGAACTGTGAAATATTTGGACAAGATTCTTTTCCTTCCCCTCCAGCCCTTTCCAACTTCCTCCCTCTGGAAAACCACTTTCATATGGAGAATATAAATTAACAGTTCTCCAAAAGAGTTGCTACACATTTGGGAAAATATTGTTGCATAGCATGACTGGACAGTTTTATTCCATTTGAGACATTCAAAAGATGGAAATTACTATAATACTGGATGATGGAACAGCTCCAAACTCTTTCAGCTTTGTCCAGAACAGACACAGCTTAGTAGTCACTTACATAGTGACTAAATATAAATACCATAAAATATTTATAAATAATAAATACCAAATTGATCACACTGTAGAGCTTTACTGGAACATGTAAGTCCTGTTATTAATCTGGCATTATAAGACATTTATAAAAGTTTTACCGCTGATCACGAAAGACAGTTGTCTAAGTGGGTTGTCTTCTGAAAAATGAGGAGATGGAAACAACTTTGTGATTTATTCAAAATCTCTGAGACTGTTTCTGCCAGTGAGTGTGCTGATAAATGTTATGTTAACAGATTGTCTGTTTGTTTAATATTCCTCTGAGGAGGGCTCAGAGTGATTTAAGCATATATTAATGCTGAAATATATATTTCAGGTATAACATTAATATGTGGTCTGCAACAAGGAAGGCAGGGTCACAGATGGCACAGTCACTAGCCTCGTAGTTGACAGACTTTGTCTTCTTTAGTAAAAGTTTATTCATATCACAAAATACTACTGATATTGAAAATCTTGATTTAGGAAAATGTAGTGTGGCAATTACATCCTGCATTGCAAGACTCACAACATTACAGTCTAGTGTCTGTCTTACACTTATTTTGTCTAAGTTTGCATGCAGTTTGATATGTATCAGCTTTTTCTTAAAGGAATCAAAAAGCTTTTTACAAGATTCATACTTCCCCATTCTCAATATATACACACACAGAGGCATGCATTCATACTTATATCCTTGGATGCCGTTTTCTAGAACATTTTTCCCTGTCAGTAATATAGATGTGATGAATCAGGCTTCAATTATTATTCCAGTTGCATTCCTGTTTTCCAGAGAGCATTTGGAACTGTTAAAGTAATTCAAAGTCTTAGATTATTGCCTTTTTGTTATGAATATCTGTTACACCTTGCCTGCATTTGATGGGCATCTGATTAAAATGAGGAAAGCTGAATCCGTATGACACAGAGGCTCACTTTTATCACTGTAAACAGACTGAAAGTAAAAATTGCTACTATAGACAGCCCAGTAGACCAAGTAATCCTGGTAAGATTATGCAAAGGTGCTGGTTTTTTCCTAAATCAAACATTATAGAGGAACAGTTATCATTGAGCATCAGCTGTGGGAATATCGGGCTATCAGAACTTAATGAAGTACTCAGTGAGAAGAGCTATTGGAGATTGCTGTGTGCCCATGTTTTGATTCCCCTGCAATTGCCAAAAACTGTGCATCAGGCTGCAAGGCGATAGTACTATCTTTAGGATGACTTGGAGAGTAGATTATCTAGAAGCTGTCATCTTTCCTTTGGGTGAAATGATAAAGTTGACAACCAGACAGTTTTAATTTTGGATGAGCTAGCTCACAGGTTGCAGAAGTTACAGGAACTGAGGCGGCTGCAGCCCCTCTATCATCTTCCCTTCTGAATTACCTTTTATATAATGTAGTGCCTGCTGTGTGTAAATGAGATTACCCCTAAGAGATATTAATTCCAAAAACTGGGTCTGCTGTTTATTAATACATTCAAATAACTTTCTCTTAGTCTTCAAGTCCACAGGCTAACTAAAGATTTCAAAAGAAGGTCAGAGATTCTGCACTGAAAGGCTTTTTATCACCAGACACACAGCTGCCTTTAGGTACTGTTCTGAAATATATCATACAGAAGCCAAGATGAGTTTTTCAGATAATATCCTGAAGATATTGACAACTTATGGTGACTTTACTACTTTCAGTTTGGGATGCTGGTCAGCAGCATCTGCTGACCTGAATAACTACTGACTGGTCACCATCTTTCTTAGAATTCACAACGACATATTAGGGAAGTTCAAATCATAGACTGTTTTCAGAATCGCTAGAAGGGCTTTACTGCTTCTCATACAACATTGATTCAATGACTGTTACACACACAAACAGAAATCTTGATGTATTTCAGCTAAGAACCACAAATTATTATTCCTATAATTGAGGGATCTGCTAAAAGAAAACCAGAAAATGTCTGTAACATTACCACTGAGACAATGTTTTTTATTAGATGTAGTAAAATGTCCCCAAAGTACAACAATGAAATCCTCTTTCATTGTAATATATTTAATTAGAAGATTGTGTTATTCAACTACACATTACTCGTGAAGTCCCTTTTTCAAAAGTTTTTTTAAAAGAGAGACAGAAGTGATGCAACACAAGTAACTGAGTGCCTGATCTTGTTTATCATACCTGTTTCTCCATGTTTTACTTTTCCTTACCTGAGTTGAGTAAAAACCAACACTTGTCACTTGGGGATTTAACTGCTTTGAGTATTTCTGAATATGGCATGTTATTGAAATTTTTATGTCAGTCTTAATTGGCTGCTCTTTTTGCCTTCATGTCTGCTGGTTAGTGTAATCATACCACTGACTGTCAAGGCACTGTTCTCTTTAATAGGTGCAAAAATGCAGCAGGCTGACAACTACTATTGTCACTGAATGTTTACTGTGAATGTTTACTGTAGACAGAGATAATTATTTCTTATCATTTCACTGAAGTTTCACAAAGTGAAGGTTGAGGTATAAGAAGCAGTATTCAGTTTGTGCTTTGAAGCCTTGGCCTCTCTGGCCAACACACCACTTTCATACAATCAGTAACATCCTGGAGTTCACAGTAACCAGCTGCAGTGGTTCTGCCACGTACAATATTAGGCATGAGGGGCCACAGGAGACAGTCAAGACAGGAAGATTAGAAACTTATATCCCCAGAGCCTTTTAATGGTTGCAGCTAAATGCAGTGAACTATGTTAAAGTGAACCGGACATAAAGGAATACAAGGTCTAAAATTTGCCATGCTATAGGTTAAGTATCTCAGAACATAAACATCAGGGAAAACTTCTTCTCACATCCCAACAATGAAGATGGATTGCCAATATGAAAACAAGCCAGAAATTCCATAGCAGGGGAACAGAATTTCTTTAGCAGGTTTCTACCAACCTTCGCAACAGACATTATTAGAGCCCTTGATCTTCTGTGTGGATCTACAGCCACTCAGTTATACCTTGGGGGTCTTGGTACTTCTCATACTTTAGGAAAAAGGAATCAAATGAAGAATGCATATTTAGTTGGCATGAAGCTATTTGATTGGGTCAATGTGACTAATCAGTGACTTACAGGCTCATGGTCACATATGTAACCAGTGAAGAAGATGGAGAAAATGAAGTAGAAACTGCTATGGAATACATCCTACTCCTGATGAGCCTGGAACTAAAACCTGCTTGGTCATAGTCAGCGATAGGTTCTCCAAATTTTTAACTACTGAAATCGTAATTTTCATCTGCTGTCCCTTCTACGTAAGCCACTTCTAAAAGCAAGAAAAAGGCATTTTTTGGCTTATTCTTACTGCCACAAACTTCTTCTCATGGGCCATTTTCTATTGCACAGGAAGACACAATAAGAGATACATGTCCAGCTCCTCCATTGCTGCTTATTCTGGAATGTATGATGATTTATATTACAGAATACCATTCCATACAGAGATTTCAATATCACAGTCATTTCTACAGTACACAAACTTCTCTCTGCAGTGCATTAAGCAACATATTCCAATATCCATATATAATATTCAGCAACAATATAGAGCTGGAGTGCCTTGCTCATAGCCTGCAGTTAGGTGAAATTTGTAGGGCCAATTCAGTTACTAATATATGTCATCCTCTTTCCTCAGTCTTTTAAACAAGGAGCAAAACACATATGGATCATCCTAGCAACCTGCTCAAAGCATCAAACAGTTCTTATCCCAGGTATATACATATCAGGTGATAAGGGATGCTCATATCCTGGTGACCATATTCCTCACTTCCTTTTGCAGTCATCTTCTGCAGTTTCTTCAGATAATTTATAATACACACTTTCAATATAGTGCAGGGGAGTGCTGGAGTGGGAACAGAGTGCAGCTACTATTGTTGTTATTTGTATAGTACCAAAGCCACGCAGAATTCTCTTTGTTCTTCCTAGGAGAGTTGACAATCCAATTTCGACATAATGTAGCAAAATGAAATTTAAAACTCCCCAAAACACAGGGCAGCTGGAACAGGAGTGAGGCAACAGCACTGCAGTTGCATGGTTGGGTAGCAAAGGCTAGCATGCAAATGCAAATTTAGCAAAGAAAATTTATGAGGATAGAATAAAATAAATCTATATCTTTCATATAATGGAGTTTAGTAATAATAATAACACAGGTCTCTATAATACACCAGATGAGGTTGGCCTTGCTATTAAAATGTCCAATTCAGAAGAAATAAAAGTTAACAATAGATCAAATCAAATTAAAATATAGAATCCCCAGCATACCCTTTCATCATGCTTTAATGGCATGTAAAAAGCACGTACTTAGATAACCAAACAAATCTGAGCAAATCTTTATGCACAGATGTCATGGACAAAGACTTCTCTCAGCTTTTTACAATATTCTTTTGAAGAGATGCAAATCTAAAACTAAATCCAAATGTGTAATTACTTAGGGATTCTATAACCTGAGAGCTGAATCAGATCATTTGTGAGAGAAAAACCAGCCTAGCATTAAAGAAATCTTCTAACTGTACATCCCACTTAAGTGCACATTATGAGCTTGTGTATAAAGAACAAGACACAGTCGAATAGTTGAATCAAAAAGGGCAATAAAGACTTTTCCTGAAGCAATGCAAGGTATCTGAAGGAATTGGCTTTGTGTAATTACTTGGAAGGTAGACTCAAAGCACAGTACTATTATGCTAAAATGGAATTAAATTTTGTGTATTCATTGTTTATTTCTCTGTAAAAATAAAATTATAGAACTTACTGTCTTGTCCCGGCTTCAAAATAATGGAGATTGTTTTTCTTCTTGTTAGGGTCTATCTGAATTTTGCAATCAGCCTCAGAAGGAGGCAGACTTGATTTTAATACTACCTCAGGGACACCCTCCAAATTCAGTTGCTAATCCACTTTTATATGTAAATCACATAAATCATTGATTTATATGAAGCTGAAGGGAAGGAGATGCCTATGATTTTGCTACGTGGAAAATCAAGACCTAAATCATTGCTAGCCCTCAGACAAAAAAACGAGTTAAACGAAAAACAAACTTCTTCAGAATAGCAAGAATACCCAGTTCATCACCATTCTGCAAAATGGTACACTTAATGGTTTTTTGCTCTTTTTCTTGTCCATTCTGACTGCTCTTAATAATTCAGTACCTTCTTTTTTCAATCATATTATTAAAGGTAATGGACTAATAATTCATTTTGCTTGCTTTGCTCTCTCAGTCATGTCCATTAATGAAGGCTTACTTTTCAATGCCATTTACTCACTTATCTAAATTATTTATTTGTTTGAGCAATTCATTGCATCAAGCTTTTTTTGCTCAGTGTAGCAACTACTTATAGCTCAGATTAGAGCCTCATATTGATTTTCTCCTGGAAAATGTGTATGAAATGGATTGTGCTTTAAAGTGCCAAAAGTGGTAAATGCAGGGCTGAGGAAGGTATAGATAAATAGATAACAATAATTCCTCTTTTTATATCAATTTTTAACTTTTTTTTTCTCCTTTCCACTTGGAATGAGTAAAAGACTTTTGAAAACCCTTTTGGTATTGAAATTCCCATGAAGAAAGTTGTTTCCTGCTGGTTAGAGTACTGGCCTAAAGTACAGAATAATAGAATAATAGAATCAGAGAATCGTTTCAGCTGGAAGAGACCTTTAAGATCATCGAGTGCAGTCTTTGTCCCAACCTTATCAACCACTAGACCATTTCCCTAAGTACAACATCCTCTGGATCCTCTCCAGCACCTCAATGTCCTATTTATGAAGCTCAGATGCACATTTTTTGCTTTTTGCACTCAGCACAGCTCATTCCCTGGGCACTCCAAATCAGAAAAGAAAAAAAAAAAAGGATTTGAATGTGTTTCCCACCCCAGGCCCATACACTGAATTGTCACCTCTGTAACACTTCATGTACATCTTCAAGGAAAGAACATGTATTAAGAAAATTTCTTTCAAAGAAGATCTTTGAGCTATTTATCTTTTTTCATTGATTGCCGTTGTCTTGTTTTTCTTGACTCCAAGGAAGCCCAAGTTGTTTGTGGGATATATTGGTGTGGCTCAATTTAATTTTATCGCCCTTTTCCCCTCTATGACCATGCAAACAATATTTCCTTCAGCTGCACGCACAAATTCTTTCACGCTGTTGTCTTCTACTGCTACTATCTCTTTGTAAAAAATCTGTTTAAAGAAGTTAATTGCTTTCAGTCTTTCACATAATCCAATCCAATCAGGTATTTGTTTCTACTTGGATACTTGGATAAAACAAAAAAGTCTGATATCGAAATTCTTTTAATGTGCTTCATGTGACATTTTGAAAGGTTATTTTCTTTGTTATGCCTAGATTCATAGATTTCTACATAATGTTCATAACTCTTCAAACTCTCACCTGTAGATGAATATAAGGAAACTTTTCTTTCAGAAAAAAGAAAAGAAAAAGAAAAATTATCTCTATGAAATAACGTTTCTTTAAGGAATAATATTTTATTCACCTAAATACAGTGGTTTGGGACAGTGGGAGGAATTTTTTTCCATTCAAAGTCCTTGGTTATCTGGTGTTTAGATTCCTGGGACTGTTGCAGATACACAATTATTTTAGTTAACAACTTATCATCACAATAAGTAGTCAAGCACTTGTTAAGCACTCGTTAATCATCTAGTAATAGCTGAATCAATTAGCACTTGCAAATAACTCAAATACCTATTGATTAAGTAAGTATTCATTTGAATCACATAAGGATCAAACTGCAAGAGTTACATACCACACCTGATACGGACCTGTTACCTTAGCCACGAGACCCTGGTAAATGTATTTGTTAGGTTACCTTAGCTGTTACCTTAACCACAAGACCCTAATATATGTATTTGTTAGGTTACCTTGGCTGTTACCTTAACTGTTATCAAAACAGACCGATAAGTGTATAAAAGCCTTGAAAATAGTAGCTAACAAAGAAGGAGGAGCTATCCCCCGTGTTCTCCCAGCGCTGCATAATAAAGAAGTGCCTACTTATCTGCATTCCTGTGTAGATAAGTTTTTCACGATTGCGGATCCGTCAACAGTTTTGGCGACCCGGATGGGACCTTGCGAGTGAGACTGACTAGATCGGATGCTGATCGAACTCCAGCCGGTACCGAGGGATTCTCGGGGAGGATCATCGCTTCGACTCTTACAGCTCCTTGCAACGTTCCCTGGAGTAGTAAGGCACTTCTAATTGGTTGGGGGCGGAACCTGGTGAACTAGCCTGTAAGTCGTGGTATCGGAGACATCGTTTGGTTGGGCCCAGGGAAATCCCAAGGGAGCCTGCCAGTAAGACGGAGCGAAAGTTCGGTTTGGTTGGGCTAGAGGATCCTTGTTATTAGGTATTGGGAGCCTCGGCGCCGCCCGTAAGGCCAACACGAAAGCGATTGCAGGGTTGGCATTGGCATTGCAGCCCGTAAGTCGGACGAAGTGATTGCAGGGCACCAATTGGTATTGGTATTTGTAATTGATATTGGTAATTGGTATAAGTCGGCCCACATAAGTATATGGTAAGGTAACTATTGGTTTTGATTTGTACGTTGATTTGTACGTTGGTTTGTATATTGCTTTGTATATATATATGCATATTATTGTCTATTGTGTTGTGAACTGTCTCTGTGTGTGTGTGTGTGTGATTGAGACGTGCAATTGCGCACGAAGTGAGTGCAGAGCTTTGATCCGCGGTTCTGTGATCCCGCGAGGGGTGCAGCCAGAGCGAAGCAAAGCAAAAGAATGAAACAACTGTTGAGAAAGTATTTGTAACTAAAAGGATTTTGAAATGGCAAACAAAGTATCTGAGAATTCACCCCTTGGGTATCTGTTAGCACACTGGAAGGAATTTAAGGGTGATTTTCGTAAAGATCAACTGATAGAGTACTGTAATCATGTGTAGAAATATTGAACTGTGTCTTTAAGTCTCTGTGTTTGAAGGACACCATAATTTTTGGCATCTAAGTGGTCAAACCTGTTTAGGGGAGGAAATTCTAACAATAAGGGCCCTGTGCCAAAACCCTCTCCTTTGGGCTGCCTTTTGGCTCACTGGAAAGAAATACGTAATGATTTGTGTAAAAAAACAGCTTATTGAATATTGCAATCCTACGTGGTCAATGTATGCTCTGGATGATGAGGAACTGTGGCCACTGAATGGAATACTAAGTTATAATACTATCTTGCAATTATTGTTGTTTTATAAGAGCAAGGAAAAGTGGGACAAAATCCCATATGTAGATTTGTTCTTTTATTTAAGAGAAAAATCTGAATGGCAGAAAGAATCTGAATGAACAAATCGGGTAATGTCACTCACAGTAGAAAAACAAAAGGTTCAAAACTGTTACTCCCCATGCACTGCAGCAAAAATGTGTCTTAAACATTTGACCCTTAAGGGAGGAGAGCTATTCCTATATATACACCCTCTCTCACTTACCCGCTCCCCAACATGAACCTGAACAGGGACCCAGCAACCTGACAAAGATACATCCTGGAGTGCTGGTTCAAGGGAGGGCTCCCAGCCTTGTCCAGATAGTAGTGATGTGGAGAAATGAGGACTCTGACACAGAACCTTTCTCATCTGTGTCCAAGAGAACTCAATGCTGTACTCATTTAATAACCATCTTAAAGACCCCCTTAAAATCTAAAGTCAAACAGCATATAATTGCCCTGTTAAGGCAAGGGATTGGGCAGAGTGAACCAGTATACATGAAAGTGCCTTTCTCAATTTCTGATTTAATTCTCTGAGAAAAGAAAAAAAAAACCAACCAGAGAATAGAACCCAATATAAACATGGGAGCAACGTTTTAAATACATCTAGAGAAGCAGTAGGAACCAAACCAACAAATCCTGTCAGAGCCACAGGGAAAGGAAAAAAAAGAAACCACAAAAAAAAGAAAAAAATGGCCATTTTTTGCAACCCTTACATTAAATTAAATTTGGCAATAAAGTTATAATACGTGAATTTTTGTATGTTCCAGAATGTCCCATAACCCTGATGGGGAGGGACTTGTCTAAATTAAATGCACAAATTGTCTTTGAAAACAGAGACTTGTTACTAAAATACCTGAATCAAAGACAGGACAAACATTGACGATAAAAGAAAAAAACGAGGCGCTAGAATTACCTCTAGAAGTGGAGAATCCAGTGATCTCAATAGTGTGGGAAACTGAGATTCCAGGAAAATCAAAATTGGAACAACCAGTAAAAACTGAAATAAAAAGTAAAATCGGTCAGGGTGAGACAATACCCAATAAAATCTGAAGCAAAACAAGGATTAAAAGTACTAATTGACAAATTTCTGAAATATCAATGCCATAACTTTAAATTAGTGAAAGCTCTCTACATAAAATTGTAGGTGCTGCTTAGAGTGGATTCCTTACACAGCAGCCTTCCCTCTACACATACATTAACTCAAGATGAAAGACTAGACATGACACTGCTCATCTGGCCTTTTAAATGTTTCTGTACAAAAATGTAAGCAATATGAAAAAAAAAAATCAAAGGATAAACAGGTAGGAAAAAAATGCAGACATTTACTAGTATACTGAGTGCTGTCCCATGCCCCTGCTCCAACGGATTTGACTGTCCTTATGTTAACACAGACATGGTGCAGCTACATAAACTGAGTTCAGGCTGCTGTGAAGATTTGCGTGAGAAAGAACTGTAAGAAGGGGGATAGTAGTACTCTCCTTGCTCAGAAACTGCTTTCAAACCCCTGCCCTTGGTCTCTGCCACTCAAGTGTCCATATAACCCACTGATCTAGATCTGACCTTGACCCACTGTCTCAACTTCCAAGCTTGGACTTGTACCTGTTTCACCCCTACAGATTCATCTGGCAATTCCTGAACTGTTGGCTGCCCCCCATTATTGTCACTGAACTTGCTGTACCCTTTTTATTTGGGTATTACAGGACTGGACCTTTGTTAGTGCAATCACAGCACTGCGCCTGTCTTGGGTCACCCTTGGCTCCTGGCTCACTTTCCCTTATAAAGCGTCCTGCTCTTGCTGCTCCCTGACATCTTTATATGTAATGAGAAATCAGGCCTAACACACAGTCGTGTCTTCCAAAAATGAGAGAAGAAATAGAAGACAAACACAGAAAAGGATAAAAAAAACCCCTTTGGAGGTCACCTTAGGCATTGCTTTTTGGCAGAAACCAATTTGAGTATTTATAGCCAAGATAAAACCCATTGAAAACACAGGTCAAAATGGAAACACTGAACCTAACCTATTGCAGGGTTGGTGAGCACCACCCCTGTCTAAGTACTTGTAAGCTGCTTGCAATAGAAAACCCTCTTAGTTTCAGTCCTCCAAGTGTCAGTCCTCTGTACTGGTTAATATTACTGAGGGAATCCTTGCCTGACAGAAAGTAATTTAGGATCCATTACATATGATTACTTGGCCTTGAAAATGATGGATATTGAACAGAATTATAGGATCACTTTACAAAAGAAAGGTCTCTTTTACATCCTTTCTTGTGGGGTATTAAACAAAGTCTGAGAAAACTCCTAAGGGATTCTTGGCATTTATAGGTTGCATTTATGAAAAGAAGACTTAATATTCTTATTAAAACTCTAAAAATTGAACAAGGTGATGTGGCAAGTATGTGGACAGCTGTGACATGTCTAAAAAGTGAGTGACATATTCACCAACTGTTTTCCTTGCTTCAATTGCACTAGAAATACGAAAAGTGCCTCTAATTTCAGACTAATCTTTCATGTTCTCTATTGCAATATTAAGCCCAAGTGGTTTCCTAAGTTCCCTCTACCGTATCTTTATTTTTAACTGAAGTACTTGTGCCAGGTCAGTGTTTTCATCATACTCTTTACTAGCCATATGTTGAAAGTGAGATTGTATAGAGACTTGTTATGTTTATGTTGCATTAACTGAAATCTAATCTTCAGAAGACTATTTTAGGTATAAGGGAAGTCTGACTTCTTCATTACTAAAGGATCTGCCCTAAAATTCAAACATATAATTAAAACAGACAGATAGTTGGATCTTCTTCACATTTCTCCCACTTGAATTTCTGATAAAAATTGATAAACTGAAATCCACTAACATTTTTTTTAGTCCTTTGTCCATAGGTTGGATAATTTTTCCTATGGACAAAGCTGGAAATATGGCCCCAAAAATTAGAAAAACAATGTTTATGGATGGCTCCCCCTGAAAATAAATCCTTGTATAGAACACAAGGAGTAAAAGGGAAAAGAAAGAGAATAATATACAGAAAAAATAGGTCTTCTGCTTTGACCTTCCTCAGCTCATTCTGTTTCTACACAATAAGCTGCCCTAGAAACTACAGTATCCTGAAACACTCCACTCTGATCAGTCTCTGTAGACAGAAGTTCACCTTACAGACAGAAATTCCACACGCTTTATTTGAATCTCCCTCATTAACCATGAGGCAGCAGATTAAGCATTAAGACAAAAGGAAAAAATTCAGCTTCTACTTCATAGGCATAAACAAAATCACAAGACATGGCCCACTGACAAATCTTGGCTTACATGCTTTATATTTTGAGATGAGGAAGAGCTTTAACATAGTTTAGATGTAAAATTTTCAAGCCAGTATCATTGATGGTTTTCGACTGCAGTGTGTAAGATGAGCACATTGGGCCAATACAAGATTGTTGATGTATACTTTGAATCATTTACATACACTGGCATCTAAATTTTAGTTATTTTTCAAATATTAATACATTAAATCACCTATCTGGTTTCTTAGATCTGACCATGTGCAGTGTACACCTGAGACCAATTTGACCACTTCCAGAGGCAACCCTTCTGCTACTTCACATTACATGTGATCATTTGTACCTGTGCAAACATGGCACAATATTTTATGAGACTGCAATGCTTTAATTTATACTGACAACAGCTGCTACATACATCTAGAGCTTGGCAGATTTCAGGAAATCTCTGATTCTATAGTAAAGTAGGTTAACTCTGAGCTGTTTATTTTACCTGGTAAAAGAGTGATACTCAGCAGCCTCACATAGGCTTAAATTCCAGTTTTGTCAAATTCAGAGTCGAGATCTAAAATGGGATTTTCCACATCCCCTATGAATGCCTCAGCTATTTGTTTGTTTGGGAAGAGGGGCAGTCTCACTTTCCTGTTTCAATCAGGAAAACACATGCTTCATATGAGAAAATGCTGTGATAAAACTGATAGATGGCTCCAAAATATTACAGTTGTAGTGAAGGAGCATTTCCTGATAAAAAGGGGGTTTCACCAAGCTGTTCTTGACCAGTTTGACCTATGTAAGCTTTGCTTACATAATTTTGGTGACCTTATAATATGTAAGAAAATGCAAAATAAAGGCTCTATATTACTAATTAAATTTATACAAAAACATTCCCTGATAGTATTGTTATAATTTCATAATCCTTAGCATGCAAACTAATTCTGTACTTAAGTTCTCCCTTTTTTAAAGGAATCTGTGATTACATATCTGGGAATATTTAACAACATACGATGTTTCTTTTTCATTTTTCTCGTTACTACATATCTGGAATCTTCTGGGAGACAATGATAACTGAAAAGTTCTATCAGCCAAGTACGGAAGAAGATGCAGAGGAATAAAAACCACTTTTGGTTATAAAGAAAGGAGCACTAGGCAGCCTTTGATCTATGCACCAAAAGTCTTTCTTAACTATGCTGCAATGTATAGAAATGCACATAAAACTATACTCTTAGTTATGCATACTGTAATTATTCCTTAGACAGCAATCTTAGTTAGCCATACTGGGTCAGAAGCACATTTTTACGGTTCCAGCATAAACCCTGGCAAACAGAAGCTGGTCATGGAAGCACTGACCTAACCTTCAAGTGCATGGGGTATGTATAATAAAATTTAAGAACAATTATATAATCTCATCCATTAAGCATATTGTCACAAGCTGTGCAATGGAAAAGTAGATGACAATATGCAAGGAAAATAAATCGAAATTAACTGATGTTGGTTGTCATATGTATTTGATAAATTTGAAGAATAAAATACGACACGGTTTTTCAGTGTTGTGCTTGTTTATAAACGATGTTGAAGTAGTCCACCAAGTTGCACTGTAGTACACATTTCTTTGCACATTCTTCTCATCTCTCAGTTCTAGGAGTGACCTGACTAGAAGCTGCAACACTCAGACTGAAGAGAACAGCATTTCATTCTGTGGGACAGTTTAGAAATGTGTCCTCTGCCTCACTTGCATGCATCAAAATAGTATCCCAAGTTTACAGTTTCAGGCTTTTCTAAGGTTACATCCACATTTGAAATGTGCCCCTTTTTTTTTTTTTTCTTTCCTGAGAGTTAGATGATTTGCAGCACCAGCTCCCACCAGCTCCCACCCTGCTGTGCCCATACAATTGTGATTACACTGCACTACAGTACTTTTTAAAAGATGCTGAACACTGTGGTCATACATTATCCTGCAGTGCTGGGTAACACACATGTATTGTGAGATTTATCCCATCACACACAGTTGCCTCCCTAGCAGAAAACCATACCATTTCAAACATGGAGCGAAATCAAATAAGTCCTATACTTTTGTCTTCATTCTAACTTTTTTTTTCTTCTTTCCTAAATAGTGCCATTTTCAAGATACTAGGAGAGTCATGGAGAAAAATATAAAGACCTTTTACTCTTCACAGTGATTAATATAGATAAGCTCCTGAAAAATATCTAAAGTTGTGCTGGGACATTAAACCAAAGATTGTGAAGATATAAATGAAGACATGACTCAGCAAACATTGAGAGGAATCCTATAGTCCACTGAGGCAAAAACACAGGATAGTGCAAGACCACAGTGAAGAGCAGTAAAACTATTATGAATCAGTTAACTCTGACTATTGCTGTTTAGCAGTAAGTATGGCAATGTGTTCCCAGTTAATCACTTATTTGTTTTGAAATTAAGATGTTTGTGACTTCTGAGTGCCTTTTCTGTAACTCATAAATCTGAGTAAAACATAAGAGATTCTGTTGGTTTGTGGTCATTGGGTTCTCAAAATGTACTAAGGCAAGTAATGGGATATGTGAAACCATTTTCCTTCCACTCTAGTTGTCAGTATTCAGTAACAGAAAGCAAACCTTCTCTTTAGACTGGCATTTCAAAATGTTTCTAGTCTTTCTATATATTGTATTGGCCTTTTCCAGATGGCTTTTAGGTGTTAGGATTTTCTTCTTCATCTGTTCATTGGTTGAACTTCTACAGGTTATGAAGTCATGTTCTTGAAGTTATCAAGTTGTTACCACAGAAAAGAGGATGAGGTTATAACAAATGTCCCATATAAACTTGCAGTTCATCACAGGATAGCAAATTTGTGTCAGGCTTTGCTGGACCAAAGACAGACTCTATGAAGTGAAGAATCTTCAGCTTTTGACTTACTGAGACAAGAGCCCAGGAAGTTTTTAATATTTGTCTTCTCACTAAGAGATAAAGCAGAAGAAGATGCAAGCTGAGGAATGCATCAGGGATTTTCAGAATACTTCTATGGCAGTGACCACCACTACTGATGTGAGTTTTGAAGCCAAACATATCACTTACCCGTACTGTTTGACTGCTAGGAAGCTTTCAGTGTTAGCTCTGAGAAACCAACTCAGTGCTACTAGTAAGAAAGCTACTTCTTCTGGCTAACTCAAGGATGTACTTTTTTGTGAAGTCAGGTTCTGCAACATCATGCTTAAACCTGGCATCATGCTTATGTCATCAATGTGTACAGTGATGTCAGATGGCAAATAAGGCAGTTTGGACTTTGCCCTAGAAAAGCCCCAGCATTCCCACTAGAGCAAGGGTACACAGGGCTTGTGAACAGTTGGAGTTCAGATTGCCAAAAATGGAAATACAACTACTTCTAGATTTCAAGAGGATCATGCGGAGCTCTTAGGAATGACCAGACATCCAAGCTATGTTCCTTTAATTAGAGGACTTCCAGAATGGTTAAACTACAAGTAGAAAGCTGACAACTTCAGTAACATATAGGAAAGAGAAGACTGAGGGGGGATCTTATTAATATTTGCAAACATCTAAATGGTGGTGTTGTGGTTTAGGCCCATCAGGAAACAAAAGACCATGATTAGCCTCAAGTACTGAAGAGGCTGAGAAATGCCAAAGGGCAGGGAGAGCTTAATTGCCGCTTAAGGTCCAGGACAAAACAGACCAGGCTACTCGGCTTGGGGAAGAAAACAGAAGATACTTTAATGCAATGCAAAATAAAGCGTAACCATAAAACCCCAAAACATAACCAAAATAAAACAACACAGAGTAGTACAACAAAGAGTCCGACCAGCCCTTTAAGAACACCTTCTTGCCACACCTGCCCTCTTCCCGGGCTCAGAGCCCTGATCCCGTTGTTTTTACCTCCTCCCGCCATGAACGGCTCGGAGGAGGGGGAGGGCAGGGAGTGAGGGTTTCAGTCAGTCTATTCCCGATAGCTTCTGCCCTTCTCAGGACAGATGGGCTTTGCACCTGTCCTCCCTGCAAGTCTGTGGGGTACCTCACACACACGGCAGCCCTGCACAGGCTGCTCCAACGTGCTGCAGATCCTCTCTGCCTCTTGTGTGGGGCTGCTCCCCGGTGTGCAGGCTCTCCAGCATGGCCTGTGCCATGGCCGTCTCCCCACACAGTCCCTTGCCCATCCGGGCTCACTCACACGGAGCTGCTGGTGGCTCTCAGCCCTGCCGTGGGTCTCCATGGGTTGCAGGGGTACAGCCTGCATTCTCGCCACGGCTTGCAGAGGGGTCTCTGGTCTATTGCTTCTCCTTTCTTCTTCCTTCTCTGGCTGAAGGGTCCGCGTGGTCGCCCCCACCTTGTATCACTCTTACACCTCCTATGAGCACTTCAAATTCCCATCCCTAAATAGTGATTGCAGAGGCGCCAGATTGGCCCAGGCGGGCTGGAGGTGGGTGTGAACCCAGGAGCTAGGGGGAGAGTCCAAAAACTCTTTACTGGGTCTTCACTGCAATCTGCTCCCCCTGTTACCAAGCAAAAGCTGCTCCTTGCTAAACCATGACAGGTGGGTGTCAGGAGGTTGGGACATTCCTTTTTTCTATTGTATCTGGCAACAGGACAAGGGGTAATGGGATGAAACTGGAACACAAAAAGTTCCATTTAAATATAAGAAAAAACCTATTTTACTGTGAGAGTGACAGAGCAGTGGAACAGGCTGCCCAGAGGGGTTGTGGAGTCTCCTTCCTTGGAGGTCTTCCAGACCCGCCTGGACGTGTTCCTATGCAACCTGATCTAGGTTGACCTGCTTCTGCAGGGCAGTTGGACTAGATGACCTCTAAAGGTCTCTTCCAATCCTACCATTCTATGAAAAGGTAGACAATCTACGGAAGGGAGGGACTGAGACCATGAAAAATTCCTAACTCTCAAATGCAGGCAAAGGGCAGTCGACAGCTGCAGGCTGACATTTAGGTAGAAAGGTTCTACACTCTCATAACAATTCTGGAGTAGTCAAGGACCCAAAAGTAAATGTGTAGCCTGACAAGAGTGCCCACAATATATTATGATAATTAAAGGACTTGGAGGGTTTGTGAAATTTTTAAAATGACTGTTTTCTTAACAATTTTTGCTACTTAAGAAGGCAATTGAAAGACAAAATCAGCAGGGTTAAGCACTGTGAGATGGAGAATATCTTTTGCCTTGTTATTCAATCCTACAGATCTTATGCAAGTAAAAAAATCTACCTTTACAAGCTAAAATTGTATTTTTTCCAAGTTAGTAATTTTATGCTCCATGCAATATGACTTTAGCTGACATTAAGTACATCTATTGTATTTCAACTTATTTTTTTAGTTATCAGAAATACTTAGGCTACTTGTAACTCTATGTGAGACTCTTAGTTCCTGATTTTCATAGTAACTTTATGATGATTACTGTACCTGCAGAGACCTCTACTGAGTTTTAGAGGACTCTGCACATGTGCAGGCATCTGGTTGTGACTTGCAAGAGAGTCTAGATTGTTACTAAACTCCTGATCTTGAAATTTAAAACACTTAATTATTCATTACCCTGGACAGATAATTATACCATCTGTTTCCCCCTGCATCGACACACAATGATGTATCTATACTTCCTAAATTACAAGATCAAATCTAACTGAAAACGTTTCTATTACAAGTCAAGATAATCGGAGCTTGATCAAATCAAGATTCTCTAATTGTTTTGATGACCAGCTGTTCTTTAGTGCACTTACCACTTGCCAAAAACAAATGTAAATAAATTCTAAATTAGAACCAGATATAATTGATTCAGTAATCATTAATTATTATTATTATTGACACTTGTTACCCAAAGATTGTCACAGCTCATTTATTTCTCCTTATCTAAAGCTCTGGTCCCACTATAACTATAAGCCAGTTTAATCGCTCGTTCCTTTCGTCTTTCAAACCTTCTTCTGCTTCAACTGTGGATTCTTTTATTCTCCTTTGTACTAGTTCCAGTGTGCTTCAAATCTTTAGCAAAATCACTCCAGAAAAATAAATTATAAATTAAAAGCTCAGTCCTAAAAAAAATGTAAAAGTTAGTTGCAGTCAATGTGGGAAAATTTAAGTCCTTGTAGATTTAGATCAAGATTTCTAGTGAAATAATAGGCTTGAAAACTTACAATACAGCTGGATCACACACACACACACACCCCCCTTCCCCCCAACGGGGGGGGTGTTTTGCATGTCAGATGAAATTTCCTATGTTTCAATCTGTGAAGCATAGGAACTCTTGTCCTTTCTGAGACCACCACAGAGGAATCTGGGCCCAACTTCTTTACCCCCTTCCATTATATATTTCTTGATGTATGATTGATAAGATAACCACTAAGTCTTCTCTTCCTGAGGCTAAACAGTCCCAGCTCTCTCAGACACTCCTCCAGTAACAGATGGCCTTTAATCATGCTCTTAAGATGATCTTAATGAAAAAAAAACCCAAGAAGGAGCACCCAGGAAACTACAGGCTGGTCAGTCTTACCTCCGTCCCTGGAAAGGTGATAGAATGGCTCATCCTGGATGTCATCTCAATACATATGAAGGAAAAGATGGTAATCAGGAAGACTCAACACAGATCTACAAAGGCAAAATCCTGCTTGACCTACCTGACAACCTTCTATGAGAGTATAACTTGTGGCTAGTTGAGGGGAGAGCAGTGGATGTCATCTGCCTTGAAATCAGCAAGGCTTTTGACACTGTCTCCTGTAACATTCTCATCAGAAATCTCAGACAGTGTGGCTTGGATGAGTGGACAGTGAGGTGGATTGAGAGCTGTCTGAATGACAGACCCCAGAGGAGGGTGATGAATGACACAGAATCGAGTTGGAGGCCTGTGGCCAGTGGAGTTCCACAGGGATCAGTTCTGGGGCCAGTCTTATTCAGCATCTTCTTTAACAAGCTGGATGAGGGACAGTGTACCCTCAGCAAGTTGGCTGATTACACCAAACTGCGAAGACTGGCTGATTCCCCAGAAGGCTGTGCTGCCATTCAGTGGGATCTCAACCAGCTTGAGAGTTGGCAAGAGAAGAACCTCATGAGGTTCAACAAGGACAAGTGCAGAGTCCTGCATCTGGGAAGTAACAACCCCATGCACCAGTACAGGCTGGGGTTTGAGCTGCTGCTCTGCAGAGAGAGATCTGGGAGTCCTAATTGATAATAAACTGAACATGAGCCAGCAATGTGCACTTGTGGCCAAGAAAGTCAATGGCATTCTGGGATGCATTAAGAAGAATGTGGCCAGCAGGTCAAGGGAGGTTCTGCTCCCCCTCTCCTCTGCCCTGGTGAGGCCTCATCTGGAAGTCCTGTGTTCAGTTCTGGGCTCCCCAGCTCAAGAGGGTCAGGGAACTTCTGGAGAGAGTCCAGTGCAGGGACAGCAAGATGATCAGGAGATTTGAGCATCTTCCTTATGAGGAAAGGCTGTAGGAACAGATGCTGTTCAGCCTGGAGAAAAGGAGACTGGGTGGAGGGCTCATTAATACTTGAATGGTGCATGTCAAGAGGATGGGGCAACACTTTTTTTTCTGTAGTATCCACTGGTAGGAAGGACTAAGGGTAATGGACAAAAGCTGGAACATAAAAAGTTTCACTTACAGAAAAATGTCTATCCTATGAGTGTAAGGGAGAGCCCTGGCACAGGCTGCCCAGGGAGGTTGTGGAGTCTCCTTCTCTGGAGGTTTTCAAAACCAGCCTGGATGTGTTCCTGTGTGACATGACTGAGATGACTATGCATTAGCAAGGGGGGTAGACTAGATCTCCCTTCCTACCTCTACCATTTTGTGATCATCTTTGTTGGACTCATTCTTGGACATTCCTCTGGAGAATCCAGCAATAGGCACAGTACAGAAGACACATTTGTTTTCACCAGCTCTGTTTTTGTTTGTGTTAATTTTACTGGTTCCATGGAAGGAAATTAATTCTGTTTTACTTAAAGTCATTTTCAGTTTCATTCCTGCATACACCCATATACCTTGGCATGATATCATACAGTGTAATGTTTTAGAGTTGTACGGAATGCTTTATCACAAAGAGGCCACCTAGACTAGCAAATGGCACCTAATGATCAAAGTCAGAAACAAAAACTTCTATGTTATACATAGTATGTGCAATTTTATATTGCATTTGAATCTTTCACTTCTAGATCATCAGAAATTCCTCTAAAAATGAAACAAATTAATCTACAGGAAGGAGGTGAAGGGAAGGGGGACTTTCTATGGAGTATGTCAACCTGTAGATTAATACATTGATTCCATTTGAGAGCCTGAGTGTACCTGTCTTCCCACTGAGGTACCCACTGTGCAATCAGTGTTCAGTTAAAAATCAATTGCTCATCTATAGTAATTAAATTTGTCCATATAAAAGATATAATTCATGGACCCTGCAACTAATTTCAAAGCAGGGATTCTTAAGGGATTCTAGAAAATAAGGGCTATGAGGCAACACTTTGTGAGGTGTTTACTCAACAAATTAATATCTAAATAAACTGCATTGTGTATTGTTTTTAAAATGCACTATACCAGATATTAACTTTATCTTGAAATATACTGCTAAACACAAAAAATAATATATTGCTATACAAGGCAAAAAAGTTAATGGAAGTGATTGCAGTTAGCCACAGCTATATTTTAAAGGTATTGAAATGTAATTATTCTTACATTTCACATAATGAAATATTTTGCATATACAATTTCATCATATTCTTTTAAAATTTCTCCTTTTTAATATGATGCTCTAGCTTTTTATGTCTAGATGAATAAAGTTTTCTTTTTTTGAAAATTTTATTCAAAGTTGCTTGTTCTGAGCATAGAGAGAGAATTCATGGAGCTTTTGCCACACATAGTGCTTAATCAAATAAAATATGATGCTTGCATGTGTAGAATACATATTTCTGAGATCCATAAACAAGTATCTACCCTCAAGGCAATTCATTGTTATGCACCAGAGGACTTTAAGATGGACTATTTATTTAAAAAAAAAAAAAGGAAAAAAAAATAGGAAAAGAGAAAAAGGGAGAAACCTAAGACTAGCATGAAATGCATATTCACAGTTTTAAAAGTCTTTGAAATTTACTTCAATTAAAGCCAATTGCAATTTACTTTGCAATTTACCCTGAGGTGGCATTAGTTAACACATTAGCAAGTTACATACCGTGTTATGTGTCTATTTAGCCTAGAATTCAATAAAAATAACATCAAACTGCTGTAACACATTGCATATACAACACATGTTTAAAGTAGGGAACACCTTACAAAAGCAGACAAGACATTAATGATAACGTGTTGCAGATATCTCACATTTTGCCACTGCAACTCATGCAACTGAATTGCCAACTGCAATTGCATCCTTACAATACTTTAAGGCAAAATTGGATAATTTTAAAAAATTAAAAACAATTGAAATTTATTTGAAGGAGATCTGGTTTTCCATATCAATATACTATAGCATATACCCACAAAAAGAATATTCGCTTGTATCTTGTTAACATTAAATTGAGATTGCTAATACCTACTCCAAACAGTGTGCCTTCTATAAGAAGTAGAGTAATATGCATTCAGAATAGTAGGGTAAAAAGTTACAGAGCATAAGTTATTATAGCAAGTGGGAAATCAAGTTTTCTTTCACAAATGGAAGGACAATTCAGCATTTCAGGATCTTGAAATTCAGTTCTAGCCAGTGAAACTCTAGTATTGTCTAATTTTTCTTTAAGGAAAGCTTAGGAAATCTTTCATTAAGTTTTCTTATGTTTTCTTTTCTTTGAAAAAAAAAAGGAATTTAGAAAAAAAAAATCTTACATGTAAAACTATAGCCAACATCAGAAGAAAAAAACATCTGGAGAATGGTTACAAGAGTGTCCTGTAATCATTGAACCCAGGGTAGCAAGCCATCAAAATCCTACCATAGATCTACCTACAGCTTAGCAAGACACCTAGATGAGGAGGTAAAGCACATTGAGTAAATCCCAATGATTTGCCAAAGTGGGTCAGGATGGGGAAAATAATCATAGAATCATAGAATGGTAGGTTTGGAAGGGACTTTTAGAGATCATCTAGTCCAACCCCTGTGCAGAAACAGGTTCATCTAGATCAGGTTGCATATGAACATGTCCAGGTGGGTCTTGAAGACCTCCAAGGAAGGAAACTCCACAACCCCTCTGGGCAGCCTGTGCCACTGCTCCGTCACCCTCACAGTGAAATACTTTTTTCTTATATTTAAGTGGAACTTTATGTGTTTCAGCTTCATCCCATTACTCCTTGTCCTGTTGCTAGATACAATAGAAAAAAGGGATGTCCCAACCTCCTGACACCCACCCTTTAGATATTTGTAAATGTTAATAAGATCTCCTCTCAGTGTCCTCTTTTCTAGACTAAACAGCCCCAGTTCCCACAGCCTTTCCTCATATGAAAGGTGTTCCAATCCCCTGATCATCTTGGTGGCCCTGCGCTGGACTCTCTCTAGAAGTTCTCTGTCCCTCTTGAGCTGAGGAGCCCAGAACTGGACACAGGACTCCAGATTAGTCCTCACCAGGGCAGAGGAGAGGGGGAGAAGAACCTCCCTTGACCTGCTGACTACACTCTTCTTGATGCATCCCTGGATGCCATTGGCCTTCTTGGCCATGAGGGCACATTGCTGGTTCCTGTTTAGCTGGCTCAGGATCAAGTTACAAAAATAGCATATCCAAAACCAAGATATGGGAAGAAGGTATAAGCAAATGACTAAAATTGGTTTAGATGTAAAATAGATCTACTTTCTACTCCTTGGAGGTCTTGCATTGATGCTACAATGTTGCTATATTATTTCCTCAAACCCTGCATATTTTATTGATTAGCATCAGAAACACAAATAATCCATTCCCTATATTCACAGTGTTTTCCACAAAACTTACTGATTTAATTCAGCTGTTTTGATATAATTGGGCTAAGACTGAATTTAGTATTTTCAGATTAAACTTTCTGATAATTCCTGGAACTATACAAGCCAGATCCTCAGCTGGTACACATTGCTAAAGCTTCATTATAATCAAAAGAACTACAACAATCTACACCAGCTGTGGATCTTCTAGGTTAGTTTGTTACTGGGCACAAGCAAAACTCCGCTGCTTGCATTTATGCTTCAGATCTGACTAGAGGTTTCATGACAGACAGACTGCTAAGATTGCATATGCTTTAAAATGAGACACTTTAAAAAGAAAAAGGTATATATGATCAGGTGATCTTCAATTATGAAACAACTTTTGGAATAACTTTATGAGATGCATGTGGCAAATATTATGCACTTTCCAGAGCTGGGAAATTGCCATCTAGAGGCTAAGTGGCTTGCCTGCGGTCAGACAGTGTTTACAAGCTCTCGGCTGTAAACTGTCCCAATCCCCATTTTAACCACAAGGCTTGGTTGTCTTTCAATGAGGTTAATAAATAATTGTATGCTATTGCAGTAGTCATCAACACTTGATAAGCTGTTTCCTTGAGAACTTAAGGTTAACTGCAAATAACATTTGTTCTGTACTGTTAAATAAATTTGGCTTATGTATTGCAAACTGTGTCAGACATTGCTGTGTCAGCCTGGTGATGAGACCCATTTGATATCTATTACTGTGAAACTAAAAAGTAGTGATTATTATACAGAGAGGTGTTTCTAGATATCAAAAAATATATCGGAAGGACATCTGAAGTTCCTCAGAGATACCAGGGCCTGCATAATTATCTTACGCTTAGGACTGTAAATGCTGCCAACTTCACTTTCATTAATGTATACTTTTTTTTTTTTTTTAATGTAGCAACAGGATATCTGTCTTTATTCATCAACAGCGGGGAAGAGCTGATGAGTGTCTCTTTATCCAAAACCAGACGAAGGGTTATCAAATTCTATGTTTTATTGTTTTTTAATGAGCTAGCATCATACTGTAATGACTTGTACTACATAAGCTACATGTCAGTGCAAGATGACTAATTTCCAGGTTAATTAATTTTTTTTAAAAAGGAGAGAGGCATAAATTGCAACTCAGATTCTCTCTTTCCCTTTGATTCATTGCAAGTAGGAAGAGTTCTGCCCTAGGAGTGAGAAGCATAGGATTGGGTGAAGATGAGGTCTTCAGCGCAAGCTAAGTGGTCGCTAGGTACCTACATCCTTTATTGGGGCTGTTTAGAGCTGGCTGTTAGAAAAATGAAAAGAATTTAAAAGAAAAAGCAAAACCAAAGGAAATATCTCAGCAAAAATATCTGGGTGAAAATTTCTTTCTGTGTTAGTGTTGACGCAAGCCTGAATGAATGAATGAAGCCTCATCCTGAATTGTCACTGAACACATGAAGGAAAAGATGGTTATCAAGGGGAGTTAACATGAATTCACCAAGGGGAAATCCTGTCTGACCAACCTCGTAGACTTCTACGAGGGCATAACTGCCTGGCTAGATGAGGGGAGAGCAGCAGACATCATCTACCTTGACTTCAGCAAGACTTTTGACACCGTCTCCTGTAACATTCTCATCAGAAAGCTCAGGCAGTGTGGCTTCAATGAGTGGACGGTGAGATAAATCGAGAGATGGCTGAATGACAGAACCCAAAGGATGGTGATCAATGGCACAGAATCGTGTTAGAGGCCTGTGGCCAGTGGAGTTCCACAGGGATCGGTTCTGGGGCCAGTCTTGTTCAACATCTTTATCAACGACCTGGATGTGGGGACAGAATGTACCCTCAGCAAGTTCACTGATGACACCAAATTCTGGCTGATTCCCCAGAAGGCTGTGCTGCCATTCAGCGGTATCTCGACCGACTTGAGAGTTGGGCAGAGAGGAACCTCATGAGGTTCAACAAGAGCAAGTGCAGAGTCTTGCATCTCGGAAGGAACAACCCCACGCATCAGTACAGGCTGGGGTTTGACCTGCTGGAGAGCAGCTCTGCAGAGAGAGATCTGAGAGTCCTGGTTGATAACAAACTAACCGTGAGCCAGCAAATGTGAAGAAAAGGAAGAGTGAGAGCTTTGATAAGGTAAAAAACTAGTTTTCTGCATTTTTAATGAAATTGTTAATGTTTTTTTAATGAAATTCTGTTTATGTGGCTATGGTGTGTTGACCTTGGCCAGCAGCTCACACATTCTCCACCTGCCCCAGTGGGATGGGAGAGAGAATAGAAGAAACGAGTGAGAAAAAACATAGGTCAAGATAAAAACAGTTTAATAGGTGAAGAAAAAAAGATGTGATGTCAAATGATGCAAAAGCAGCTACTCACCACCTCCCACAGGCAGACTGATGCTGAGCCAATCTCCCATCGGTTGCCACCTTGGAAGACTTCTTCCCCTTCTACCTCAGTTTTTATTGCTGCATACAGTGCCATATGGCATAGATCATCCCTTTGGCCACTGCAGGTCATCTGTCTTGGTTGTGTCCCCTCTTGGCTTCTTGCCACCCTCAGACTACTTGCTGGGGTTGCAGAGTAGGAAAAGAGAAAGCCTTGATGCTCTGCAAGATCTGTTCAGCAGCAGCCAAAACGCTGGTGTGTTGTCAACACTGTTTTAGCCACAGAGCAAAAAAGCAGCATCACATGGACTGCTATTAACAATGCAACTCCCAGTTAATCCCAGCCAGATCCAGTACAGTTGCTATGGTGGACCTGTTTTCTTATGAATTCTGAGTATGACTGGTACCACAGTAAAAGAGAGAAAAAGGAAAGCATGAAAATGCTGCTTTTAAAATGTGGCTGTTTCCAGTCTAGTGCATTCTTTCATAGATGACTGTCATTGCTTGTCTTCTATATATAAGGTAAGGAAGAGTAAGAACTTTGATAAGGTAAAAAACTAGTTTTCTGCATTTTCTGTATTTCTTTTGTCACTCTCTTTTAATTTATTTGCCATGGCTGCCTTTCTTCTTTTTCCTAAAACCTCATTTTTCTATTTATCTGCTTAAAGGCACTATTTTCTATTTCTGATACATTCTCTTCTTCAAGTTATCTAGATCTGGTTAACCAGCAGATTTTGGTATGGCTCTCCTCCAGTTTTGGAGCCAGCATGGTCCCCTTGGTCTGCATCATGTGCAGAGGCTGAATGCTCCGCTGCTTTGGAGAGGCAGAATTTCTCTAAAACCATCTGTTTGTCTCCTAGCCCCAGAAATAAAAGCTTTCAGTGTCCTAAAACCAGTATCATAAAATACTTTCCAGTATCATAAAAGCGATACAAAGTGTAGCCTCTTAGAAAATACTAGAGATGTCTTGCACCCTTCATTTTCTCTGCTGAAGCAAACTAAGGTGCTTGCTGACATTAACTTTGGCCCTAGCTGGTCAAAGTGTAGAAGCACACATCTAAACATCTCACTAATATCATGAAAGTGTATGGTAAGTGGTATCTAGCAACAGGACAAGGGGTAATGGGATGAAGCTGGAACACAAAACATTCCATTTAAACATAAGAAAAAAATATTTCACTGTGAGGGTGACGGAGCAGTGGCACAGGCTGCCCAGACGAGTTGTGGAGTTTCCTTCCTTGGAGGCCTTCAAGACACATGTTCCTATGCAACCTGATGGACCTGCTTCTGCAGGGGGGGTGGACTAGATGGTCTCTAAAGGTCCCTTCCAAACCTACCATTTTGTGATTCTATGAAGCCAAAATGTGGGCAGATCTTTTCTGAACTGTTTTGTGAGTAGCAAGGATTTTGATCATGCACATGTTGGGAAAGAAAGCTGAAATTTCACCTTGTAAGTTGAGTTCCTTGCTGCCAGCCGGTTCTCTGCTTTCTTGTAATCTTTACTTCCAGCAAAATTATTCAAATAGTTTTGAAACAGCCATGCAGCTTTGAGTCTCCTCAGCATACAAGATTGCTTCTTGAATTCCCAGTAGGGCTGGGAGAGGGGGCTTAACACACAGAGCACAAAGATAATACAAATTACTACAGCCACCTCTTCTGCTGGATGTTGGAGAAATGCAGTGGAAATACTTTGTTGTTCTATGACAATGCAGATGCTCTCTATAATAATATCTCCCTATTATATCAAAGGCTCCAGCCTTCAACTGATTTAAATCTTTAATTTGTCTGTTCTGTTCTGCCCTCTCCCATTCCTCCTGCTAGGAGTCAAATCCTAACCTCACCCATCACACAGAGGTGAAATCTCAGAAAAAGGACAGCTGAAAGAAAAGTATGAGCGAGCTGACATTCCTGTTTCTCTAAGAAATTAATGCATCATGTATAAATAATTATTTTTGTGTAGTTCCAGTCTGCATGAACAAAAGAAAGAAAATAAGGAAAGCTCTTAGGAAAATGCATCTATATTAAAAAAAATACACCTTTAATAAAGTGTTATCTAATAGAATTACTTTTTTGTCTTCAGTGTTGAAATTCACTCACAAAAATGGTCTAATCAAAGACCTGATTTTTAAAAAGGTGGATTTGGAGGGGTGGGGAGGTTGCTATCCATTTCTTTTTAGAGGAAAGCACAAAAGACATCTGTTTTGTCTGTCTGTAATTCCTGAGCTAGGGCAGATTTCAGAAAGAAAGAAAGAAAGAAAGAGAAAGAAAGAAAGAGAAAAAGAAAAAGACCTGTGGCTTGTTTTTATGTGAAAATTTTTATAAAGTTTAAGATTTGACTAATGGAGTCCATATTGAACTCTACACATAGGTGACTGAGTGAAAACTTTGGTAACTCTAAATTCTCTGTCCCACTGGAGCTACAAGGTAACCAGCGTCATCCCTGCTCTTATGTTTTATTAACAGATTTTTATGGTGAATCTCTTACACTTTGCCATCTTATGAGGTAGAATCAGAAAACCATACAGTGTTTTGGCTTGGCAGTGACTTTTAAAGATCATCTGGTCCAACCACCTGCTATGGGCCGGGACATCTTTCATTAGATCACGTTGCTTAAAGCCCTGTCCAACCTAGGCTTGCACACTTACAATGACGGAGCATCCACAGCTTCTCTGGACAACCTGTTCCAGTGCCTCATCCACCCTCAGTATTAGATATTTCTTCATTACGTTCAATCTAAATCTACCCTTTTAGATTCAAAATTGTTGCCCCTTGTCCTGTCACTATGGGCCTTGGTAAAAACTCTTGTATGCCCTCCTTTACGTACTGAAAGGCCATAAGGCCTCTCCAGAGCTCTCTCTTCTCTGATTGAACCCTAACTCTCTTAGCCTTTTGTCATCAGAAAAGTGTTCCTGCCCCTTGACTTCCTCTGGACCGAATCTAAGAGGTCCCTGCATTTTTTGTGCTGGGGACTTATGAGGAAAGGCTGTGGGGACCCAGGCTGTTTATTCTAGAAAAGAGGAGACTGCAGGGTGATCTCATTAATAGTTACAAATATCTAAATGTGTCAGGAGGTTGTCACATCACTTTTTTCTGTTGTATCTAGTGAGAGGACAAGGGGTAATGGGATGAAGCTGGAACACAAAAAGTTCCATTTAAACAAAAGGAAGAACTACTTCACCGTGAGGGTGATGGAGCCCTGGCACAGGCTGTCCAGGGAGGGTATGGAGTCTTCTCTGGATGTTTTCAAAACCCACCTGGATGTGTTCCTGTGCAACCTGATCTAGGTGGACCTGCTTTAGCACACAGGGTGGGCTAGATGATCTGTAGAGGTCCCTTCCAATCTCCACCATTCTGTCATTCTGTGTTGTAGGCGTCCGGAAGATCTCGGGTTGTAACACGAGAGGTGGAGGGTACAGAAGAGGTGGGCACAGGGTGGAGTGAAAGGAGGTGCTTGTGTTAGCAGATAAAAACACATGGTGTAAACAATTAGTTGGAATAAAGCATCATCCATACTGTGTATTGTAGTGATCTTGTCCCCTCAGCGGGGGTGGGCTGAGTGATCCGTGCGGGCAGCCTGCTGATGTTGCCAGTAGCGGACTGGACACAGAACTCAAGTGTAAATGGTTTCTGTCTTTTTCTGGATGTTTTCAGCGTTTCTCTGAGGTAACCTCAGACAAGTTGCACTCGCTGAGGGGGCTGAGGTTGCTGCAGGGACTCCTGTCTGTCCAGTCCATGAACTCCTGCACCTCTTTGGCCCCTTTCTCTTGCAGAGGAAGCAAAACTGCAAAATTGCTACTTTTGTGTGAACATGTTATTAAGAGTCTTTTTAGACTTCACAGGGAAATGTCTATTCCCCCATTCTCTTCCAGGCACCACTTCCCAGTGTTTTGGGCCACCAGGTTTAGCCTCACGATGCATTTATCACCCAACAAGATAACTGCCAGCCTCAGTGGCAAACCCTGCCAACACCAGCACTTGGGTCATTTGCTTTTAGGATGCTGAATAAGGCCAAGTGCCAGGTCCTGCACTGTGACCACAGCTACCCCCAGCAGTGCTACAGGCTTGGGGAGAAGTGACTGGAAAGCTGCCAGGCAGAGAGGTACCTAGGAGTGTTGATTGACAGACAGCTGAACATGAGCCAGCAGTGTGCCCAGGTGGCAAAGAAGGCCAATGGCATCCTGCCCTGTATCAGGAACAGCATTGTCAGCAGGAGCAGAGAGGTGATCGTTCCCCTGTATTCAGCTTTGGTGAGGCCACACCTTGAATACTGTGTGCAGTTTTGGGCCCCTCTCTACAAGGACACTGAGGTGCTGGACAGGATCCAGAGGCGGGCTACTAAGCCAGGAAAGGATTTGGAGCACGTCTGCTATGAGGAACAGCTGAGGGATCTGGGGCTCTTTAGCCTGGAGAAAAGAAGGCTCAGGGGAGACCTTATCACTCTCTACAACTAGCTTAGAAATGAGAATCAGTGGGTTTTTTTTATACTGAGTCTGTACCTGAAATAGTAAAGACTGTGAAAACAAGCACATAAAAGCGAAATCATTTGCTTGCTTTTCCTTCTCTAATTAGGCACTGGTCCTTTATGCATGTTAAAAATCAAGTCAAACAAAACCAAAACAAAAAACATCATGGAACTTATCTTTTTATAGCACATATGGCTTGAAGTGTGGCTTTTTTTTCTATGAACAAAGCATTTGTGGTCCTCTGTGATCATTGCCAATGGTTGATCAACAACATGACAGATTCCTGTCAATGTGACCTGCCTTATCTCACTCTGTATTCATCAGAGCAATTGCTCAGCTTTCTTGGAATGCTCTTCTTTCCACCTGAGTTCATCTCACAGATGTAGTGTATTGTGGTTTAGGCTCATCCAGGGACAAAAGTCCACGATTAGGCTTAAGTACCACAGACCCTGGAACTCCTGAAGGACAGTGAGGGTTCCATTGCCACTTATGGTCCCACACAAACCAGACCAGGCTACTCAGCCTGGAGAAGAAAAGGAACAATTTAATCTGCCTCCAATCAAAACATAACAAATAGCAATATCCAACAGAAAAATAATAGAGTAGACCAAATGATGAAGTGCAACCAGTTCTTTAAGATTCCCCTTCCCTCATCCCTCTTCTCTTCCCAGGCTCAGAGTCCTGAGCCTGGTGTCATTACTCCTCCACCCTATAAGCAGTGCCAGGAGCAGGGAATGTGGGGTGTAATCGGTCCTTTCCTGATGTCTTTTACTGCTTACCTCCGTCCTGAGAAGGTATTGTTGCCAGTCATCCCTTGCCCGAGCATGGGGTTTCCCACACACCAGGCAGCCCTGCACAATGGGGTGCTGCAGCTCCACTTCGTTTCCTCTGGGTTGGTGTCCAAACTGCACTCTTCCTCTGACCTGGAGCCTCCAACTCTCTGTCACAGGATCTCTATCTCTTGCCATGGGCTGCAAGGGTGTCTCTGGCCTGGCATCACTGCTCCCAGCCTTCTTTCCTGACTGCAGGGTCTGCATGGTTGCCTTCATCTTTCCCTTCCCTTCCACCTTCTTCTATGCATTTCAAATTCCCATCCTTAAATAGTGATGGCAGAGGCACCAGATTGGCCCAGACTAAGAGCCAAGGGAGAACTCTTTACAGGGGCCTGCTCTGCAGCCCCCTCCCCGTTACCAAGCAAAAGCAACTTCTTACAAATCCATGACGTAGTGGAGCACATGTATTTGTCCTTCTTAGAGTGAAGAGTTAAACAGTTCATTTCCCCTAAATAATCTAGTTGCCACAAGTTGTTTTCTGTTGTTCTTAAAGATTTCTGGGAGAGCAGCTTGACACCAATGACACAGAGAATCGGGATGTAAATAAACTTTAGGAAGTAGTTAGGCAAGCACATCTGAGGCACATAATTTCTCTCCTGAACTTGAAAGCAACATGGATGAGTAGTGTTTTTTATGTTTATGGTACACAACAGAATTATTAATTTCTCTGGATTCTAGTCCTTGCAGTGCACTGATATAGAGACAAAAGAGACACATTAAGATTTGCCACTTTTAGGAAATTTTATCTCACAGACTCTAGAACAACATCACAGATTTCCCTGAGCCCTGGTATAGACCAGGTTTATGAATGTTCTTTAACAGCTTTGTGGAGGAACAAAAGAGGACGATTTGGAGGAAGGCATACTCTTCTTTATAGCTGCAATAAGCTCTGCTTTTATCAGAGGTCAGCTCTGAGGTCACCTGTGCTGGGATGGAGGTGTAACATCATCACTTTTGTGCCCCATCCGGTATCACTGGCTGCTGCTCCACCTCCTTAAGTGGAGAATTTTGTAGCCATTAACAGCAGTGACACTAAGCACCCAGGACTGCATGGACTGATTAAAGCTTACAGTAAGGGCCAGAAACTCAATAGGTCAGTCATCGATAGTTACAGTATTCCAACTGATTCAAAATCTTTCTCCAAATCTTTCACTTAATGCATTTGATTATGGTTGCCCCACATCCCAGCATATTGCACAAGAAGGGAGGAGAGTACTGCCTCTTTCTCAGCGTTGGGTTTTGTGCCAGGTTTAACCTGGCTTAGATGTTTGATCGCAAGACACAATTCACAACTATGATTTCTGAATGGCACCTGAGCTGAGAGTGAGGGGTCTGAGCCCTTCTTTCAGTTGTTTCTGCCAGCTGGCTGTATCTGCTCAGTATCCTGGGAGATGAAATGCATGTAGCTGATTTACAGAATACATTTGTGATCTCTGTGTCTCACATGTTTTATAAGTAAGTGTGTAATCTAAGCCTTTGGATTCTACTAGATGACAAGGCACCTCTTATTTACTGTTTTATCTGCTTTTCACCCATACAGTGGAGTATCTTTGTTCCTTCAGCTGTGACCAACACCATCCACGAGAAAAGTTTAGTCAGAAGGGAGTGCTATGGCAGAGACATACTCATACCGAGGTGGCAACTTGAGGACCTTGTCTTGTTTTCAACCCTTTTGTTCTTCAGAGTGAGGTTATCAACCCATGAGGAATGGATGCCAACACAGGAGTCACAGCAATATAACCTGTTGCAGACTTTCTAGGCCCTGCCTTCCTACTGTTTGGTTGTGTGCCAGGCACTTTCATATTTTGTCTGGGAATTCAGCCTGAATTTGGGCACTAACTCAGAACTCAGCCAGGGTGAATGCCACAGCTTCTGGTGCCTGCACTTCATGGAGCTGTACTTGGGTAGGACAGAAGGCCTCAAAATAAACACCTGTGATGACATTCTGTGGTGAGTGGCCTCTCAGTGTTGCTTTAAGAACTGTAGTTATCAGGCCTGGAGAGTCAATAGATGCTTATCCTGGAATCTGAGTGACCACTAGGAAAATCTGCTGTCATTTCCATAGCTTCTAAATCCTTCCTTTCTCAT